>NC_071468.1:28981478-29592103 GCF_028500815.1 Rissa tridactyla | reverse complement strand
AACTACTCTATCATTTTAGACCCATCTCTTGGATCAAGATAACAACTATTACTCCTGCATTTCACTGCTGCAGAGCTGATTTGGATGCAGTGGATAATGAAAGAGAACTACTACCACGAAACAACATAATCAAAATCATGTCCTTTTTCAGGTGGAAGCAAATAAAAAACCCATCACATTAGGCCTTACATTTATATCATTTTATATGAGTTAAAGTCAAGGTGGTAGATGAACAATGACTGAAATTTATTTGGTTTTAGTGTGACCAGATTCAGACCTGCCTGAACAATGAAATTAAGTGATTTTATGTACACGTCTCTAGTCTTTATTAAATATGAAAGTAAATAATAAAATATATATTTGTTCCTTACAACATCACACATACATGTTTTTTTAGCATAATCTGATTTCTATCCTATGGTGGTGCTAAATAGAAAAAAATGCATTTCACTTCAATTCTGAGCATGTCTATATTTTCCAAGAGCAATTCTTAGAAAATTGCAAGAGGTTACGTCTAAGGTCATACGGACCTACAACAGTGGATTTCTTTATAGTATGAAATAGAGATCTCTGAATTGCAAGTAATAAATATGATTTTGATAAGCACTTCTACACAGGAAAATAAGAAATTCCTAAAAAGTTTTCCATGAAGCACCTTCCTCTTCGTGTCCTGTATTACTCTATACTTATAAATAATAAAAAAAGAGACTGATAACAGTAGCTTTATGTAAGCAAGCTTAGAAATCACGCTCAGATAAGTGCTTTTGACCTAAATCTTGTAGCGCCTCGATCTGACATATAACCCCACAACTGTGAAATTCTGTATGAGATTTAGCAGTTTGAAGCTGCCAACTGACCCAGCCATAAAGCAGCCAGAGATAAGGATTTAAGGTACGATATGATACAATTAGACATTCACCTCCGATTTATTTCAGTCCATTTCAGTATTTAACCTACTTAAAAGTTGCAAGCTTTTTATTAAAATGTAAATGCTCGTGTGCCATATATTTATAGGCAGCTAACAACAACAAGAAAAGACTCTCATAAATTAGATTTCTATGAATGAAAAGGGTAAACAGGAGATGCTTCTGCAAAACTCTTCTAGACGTGCAGAGATAAAGGATGGTTCTACCACACAAAATAATCAGATACAAAAATAGCTGTTCAGAAACAGCACACCTAAGGAGTACTTTAATCAAACATTTAGGTTACCTGCCAAAAGGACCATGATCTCTTCAAAATGCAATGCGGATTAAAGTGTTATCTAACACAAGCAGAAAACTAACCTTGGAGTGGAAGTTCGAAATGTGTTCATCATAATTTTCATGTCTTTGGATAGAGAAACCAGCTTTTTCAGCTAGATTGCAAAACTGGTTTAAAGTATTCCCTCGGAGTGGAGCAAATACCATTGCTTTTCCCTGGAACATTAAAAAGAGAATTTATACATTTTTAAAACTGGAACGGAACCAGATATAACATACACCTGACTAAGCTTTTAATATGCTCAAGCTGGAAAAGTCAATTGTTCTCTTGGTAAAATACTAAAATAGGGTAATATAAATAATTGTTCAAAATACGCAAGATTTCTGTGATTAAACAAATGCAAAATAGAAAGTAATAAATAAATACTTTCTTTAGAAAACTACCGACTGCCATACATCTAATTCTTTTCATATAATAATGGTGGCTATGAATTACCAAAATAAAACACAGAAAAAGCATACAAAACATACACTCAATGCAAAATCCATTCGTTAGCTCATGACCGTGAAAAGACTGTAAATAATGATTTTCTTTTTTGACTCTCGCACATACAAGAGTACCTCCCATTTGCTGTCAGTGGAATTACAACAATGTAAAACAAGGCAAAAAAGGAGGCAAATCAGACCCGATCATTAATTTTTTTAAAGCTATTTTAAACTACCTGAGCTGTGCAACCAAATTTGACCTTAAATTGGTAAATTGCATTTAAAGCAGGACTTAATGTTCTTGCATAGTAATTCTGGATCTTTCAAGATGATCAGGCCATTTGTGATGCCCAGGCAATACATTATGGTCCGTTAGCTAATTTTTTGTTCATCCTGCTGTATTTAAGACAACAAAAATGACTGCGCCTTGAACTGATAGATTTTAGACACTCTGTGCAAAGTACTAGCCCAAAACCTAACCTACTTGACACAGCATCTCTTGAAATCTTATTTGCAAAATTAATTCTAATTGGCTGAATACCGTGTTCTGTCACATGGAATGAAAACTGGTTGAAGAGCTGTAAACAAAGGTTAATATCAGCCAACAGCATATCACAGGGAGGGGAGCCACAAAGTTTACTGTGAGTTCTTGTATTTAACTTCTATATTAATGAGAGCTAAAACTAAATAGTGAGGTGCTGTAATCAACCAAAGAGACAAAAAATATTTTTAGGGATCTGAAGAAGTCACAAAATGATTAGATGCCGTAGAATAATATTTGGCTCGAGAAAATGCAATCTTGGATACCAGAGGAAAAAGCTATTAAAAGAGAATTTCAATGGTAACTCTGGAAAGTTACAATGCTGACACAGATACTTAGTGAGGAGGAGAGGGAACAAATCTGTGTGTTACAGCTCATGCACAGAGAAGCTGGGACAACATGCAATGAGGCAGCAATAAAAACTCTACGTCAGTATCTATGGTACTAATGTGTACTTAAAAGATTCCAATCATTAATACCACAGCACTGTATTTATTCTCACAATGCCTCTGTGAGATAGGGAAATACTGTTATCCTCATCTTTCTCATGGGAAATTTAAGTACAAAGGAGACCTAGGGCAATATCCAAAGCAACTCACTTCTGTTCATTTGTGTAGCTATAACTTTAATTCCATGGCTAAATATGAGGTGCAAACGGGTGTAACTCCCACTGAAGGCACTGGAATTGCTTATGTAAATGTTAGGTCTGAATATAGGCTCAGCTCAGGATGAAAAACATTAAACACAGGAAATCACAATCAATGCGAAATATGCTGTAACTTCCCTTACATCCTTGGCATGCTTTAATGTCATCAGACAGAAGTGGGCAGCAAAGGGAGCCTTCAGCTGAGGATCCTCCTCCTCCTGCTGCCATCTCATGCTCCCTAGAAGATTGTTTTGCAGAGACCCTTCCTGGCGTAAAAAGGATGAGACTCCTCTGGAGTCCCTCATTTTCATGAGCAGCTTCACAGAGAGGTCCCTGTAATGGGAAACATGTCCACCACCCAGGGCTTACTGACCACAAGATTCAGAGGGGGACTTCAAGACTGGCTAAACCTCGGGAATGGAGATTGCTGGGGGCCCCAAGCCCTACATCGGCCATGGATCCAGCAACTTCAATGAGGAAGGCTCATACAACAGCAACCCCCTTACAGATTTCCATTTGGAGTCAGCAGTCCATGTGGTCATTCCTTCTCACACTCTCTGTAGACTAATTACTTCAAACTTAATTTGAAAGAGAAATACAGTAAAACAGAATACAACATGGTATGAACTCTCTCTTAAAAACAGAACAAAAAGCTTGAAATAACTACAAAAAAGGGGAATGGCCTTTTATCAAAATCACTAGACAGCTGCTTTTGGCTTGCTCCTTAGTCAGTGTAAAACCCATTCCTCTATTGAATGTAGTGTGCATCCTTAGGATCTTGCTCTTGCTGATAAAAAAACCAAGAAATCATGATTAATCTCATTAAAACTGGAGGAGGTTTTGTGGAGGTACTGTCGTCAGTTCTGGTCTACCATAATCTGGGTTTGAAGCACTTTCTTGTCATCTGCCTGATCTCTGTGATTCTGATACCTGTTGTGGGGCTGCATTCGCATTTCTAATTTTAAAATTGGTTGCTCTACAATAACAAAATTAGACCGGTGGGCTAAGATCTACACTTGATGGGACTGTCCTAAGGCTGTTTAATTTGAAATTCGTAATTCAAAAGTGCCTCCTGGTTTAAGATGATGTTTAAAGTTCAGAATGGCCTTTCCTCAGTTGGAAAAATACTTCCAGTAAACTCCTAAAGAAAACACAGAGAAAAATTTCTATTTCAGTTACAGTATTTCGAAGTGTCATCAAAATGCTGCAACTAGATAATGGGACAGACGTTCACACATTGGACATGACTAAGACTAAGTTTACTCATCAATCATTATTAAAAGCAGTCTTATTTGCTGGTAATAATCACAGTTCAATAGCATCCAATTGACTTCATTGGGATTTTGAATGGATAGGCTACAGAAGAATCAAAGCCTTCATAAAAGATGTTCTTAATTAGGGAAATATGCGAACAAACAATTGCTTGTTCTGAGATTGAAATTAAAAGCACATTTTAATGATAGGAAAAAATAAAACTAAATGTTGGCAAATCACGTAGTGTGCTTATAAGAGGAATAAAATACAGACATTCAAGATAAATTTGTTTGATGTAAAATTTCAGTGCCTAATTCTTGGAATTGGTTTACAGGTGACATTTGCCTTTGTAACAATTTCAGATAAGAAATTTTAGCCCCCAGTAACCCTGCGAGCTGCTCATTTCTGCATGTGTGAATTTCTGGTCCTCTCTTCCTGTGCCAATACAACTGTCCATGGGGCCATAGTATGAATCAGATGACTGAAATGACCAGAGTCCTGTTTCCAGGAAAACAAAAAGTTACCCAAACCACATCATTCTGTGCCATAAGGATTCTAATAGCCACAAATAACATCCTTAATGAAAAAGACAGTACTGCAGATAAATTTATCTCTTTTTAAATTAACAGTAAGAATAGTTTACCTGTTCTGAATTTCTCCTTCAAGACAGCTTTGTAAGGATACCCGTTATTTTCTGTTTATTCCACTTTCCCTTTCGGTTTTGGTGGCTATTTTTTTCTTCGAACTTTTCTATCCTAGTCGTATCCTAGTTACATGTGAAAGATGTCTTACAACTAGATCTGTCTTCAATTTGAGATCGTTCCTCTATCAATTTGGCAAAGTATTACCAATAAGAAAAAGTAACTTCTAAATTTGAGACAAAATAATTCATGTGGAAGAGTGAACTTAATTAAGTAGTTTATGCCTTAGCTTGGGCATAAACCAATGCCCATAAACTATTCTTAATTATTGCAACTGTCAAATTAATTCACTATTAATTTATTTTTCCATCAAAGGCCAAAGTATAGTGCCATTCAGTAGTTTCCTCTGATGTTATCCTTAGATATATACAGGCTAACAAGAACAGTAAAAATAATAACTATTATGTACTTGTGACTGCATTTTCTCTTGGGATCTCAAAAGGGCATATGCTTTTATTTGGGTCTTTCAAACCATGAAAGCATATGCTTGAAGGCATCTCTGTTCAACACGTTCTTTTTGGACAAGAGAACTCATTTAAGTTGTCTGTATCCCAGCTTCCAACCGACACAATAGTTTGCTGTCCTCTTAGTTATGAATTACAATAATTTGCAAGGCCATGCCATAACTGGATATCCACCCACATGACCATCCATAAAGGGGAGTAGGCAAATGACTTTAGTTAAAAAATACAGTTCAGACAGTGGTCCAAAACTCTGCAACAGAAATTCCTGCAAGGAGCAAGAATTCCTTAAGCTACTTTTGTCAATAAGAGATAGAAACCTTGGTATAAAATGCTGAGCAAATAAGTACAGGCTATGCTATTAATCCCAATATGCAGAAGCAAGCCAAACTAGGAAGACAGGAAACAAAAAGCCATCTCCCTTTACTCCTTCTACATTCACAACGGACTGTAGTTCATCTGCTTTGAAAAACAAAGGCATGTTCTGAACTTGAATTAGCTGACTGGAGTTAAAAACCAACAAAGTCAGGCCAGTTTTGGTTTCAAGATGGGTTAACAATTCCTAAATTGTCTATAGATGGGAGCTTGAGCTATGAACACTACTTAAAATTCAGGCTGCCTTATCATTCTCCTTTTTTAAATCAAATTCTCTGGTTGGGCTATCAGCCCAGGTAAAGAACGCATGTGCGTGTGCATGTACAAATATACGTGTGTACTCATGTTTTTGGCAATATAGACCACCAGACCATGATTCGCTACGAGCAGGAGACAAAACCGTTAACAGGTATTCTTCCACTCCAGCTAGAGGCTCTAGTCAGGTCACAGGGACCAGGGCACCTCTTATATACTTCTCTTCCTGCCACTCATACTCTTCCCCCCAGTGTCCTTTCATGGAACCACTACAGCAGCCTGTGGGGGCTACCTGAAGAACCAGGTGTGGACATTGATCTGGGCTGAAAAAAGTACTTTTTGCATTTTATTAAACTGGCATCAGCTTTGTCTTCCAGATCATCTCTGGTCCCAAAAATTACTGCGCTCTGACACCTGATGTTACATCACGAAGTCAGAATGCATCACTCTGGGCAGGAGCTGCTTAACCTCCCCGTGCTGCTGCTGACAGAAATATCTGGATAACCTTTTCCTTAGGGTGGCTACATTTCTCCTGTCTTCCTGGCAGCCCTGCCCCACAGCTCATTAAAATAATTCAGTCTTAAGTAACTTGCCTTAGGTCACTCAGGAAAGTCTATGATAGAACCAAGAATAGAAACCTGATCACTCTTAGCAAAGAATGGGATTACCTACATGACTAAAATGACTCTGTTTCCTAAGCCTTTGCACGTTTGGGTCTTCTATTCCTTTTACAGAGAAAATCTCTTGTACAAAAAGTACAATACAATTTTTAAATAAAGTTTGGAGAATGCTTTGCTAACATGAAATACTTTTGTAATGGAAAGTTTACGTTACTGGAAGGTTTTTGTGTTAAGCACGAAAGGTAA
Organism: Rissa tridactyla; assembly: GCF_028500815.1. Taxonomy (NCBI): domain Eukaryota; kingdom Metazoa; phylum Chordata; class Aves; order Charadriiformes; family Laridae; genus Rissa; species Rissa tridactyla. Next base: position 29,585,316 of record NC_071468.1, on the reverse strand, counting down.
ATTTCCTATTTCAAATTCCTACTTACAGCAATTACTTCACATGTTTTCTCGTATTCTCATTTTAAAATCTTTTTAATTTTTTGGTTTTTTTAAGATTCAAGATTATTTTGGGGGTTTAAGTATATGCATATAACAGCTTTTTTTTTTTTTTTTGCCTGTAGGTCTCTGATTTAACAGCCTAATAGACTGAGACTGGTAAAATATTTCCTCAGTGGCACTCATGTAGAACATGCAAGAATTTTATGAAGAGCTTAATTTTGTTATGTTCTAAGGTATAAAACATGTAAACACAGGGCTTGCTTACTGGGAAAAAAAGTTTTAGGCTACAATATAGACATAAGGGTTTTGTTCATTTTATAAAAACAGAAAAGAAAAGAAAAAATATCCTTTCATAATAAATAAAAACACAATGACAAAGGTTACAATTGAAGGGATTACAAATGACAGAAGCCAACATAAAAACTTTCAATATCGTACTTTTACTTTAATATGAAGACATTATTATCAAAGGAAAATACTTGAGAAACGCTTTGATAAAAATAATCTCACGCTATCTTTGAAGCGGTTTCATTTATTTTACTACCCACTGTGTTCCTTATCAGAAGGCCAAGTATAAGAAGTTTCCTAGTTTATGATTAGGAAAGAATCTGATAGATTAGAAGACTCAATTGAAGTTGGACATAATAAGTATTAAAGTATTACATGACATTAATCCTGCCATTCCATTACTCTCTCAATCATTGTGCACAGACTAATTATTCTGAAGCCAGTGTTCAGGAGAAAATAGAAACATACTTACACTGGGTTGGAGTAATCTCTTTATTGCATCAACAAGGCTAGCTCTGTACCGGTCCAGAAACAGGCTGACATTGAGAAGAGAACAGAATCCAGATTAAAATGGGTTTTCAATTCTAATGATACTAATGCAGATAAGTACAAGGCTAATTACATATGTTTACACAATGCTGTAAAAGAGAAACTGTGGTCTACAGTTCAGTCCAGTTCAGCTACTTTTAAATATTAAAAAATACATAAACCCAAAGATAATATAAACCGAAGCTAAAATATCAGCATGAAGCAGATCTTTATATAGCTGAAATTCACAGATCACTTATGCTATCTATTAAAATATTACCATATCAGAAATCAGGATCAATATACAACATTTTACATGTTTTTTATATACAAGCGGGGGGGGAGTTTTTTTGAAGTATTTTCTGTGGTATTTCAGGTGTTGCTACTAAGGGTATTTTTTTTTACTTTTACCTTCACAGTTGTGGCATTAATTCATTATTATCTATTATGCATATTTGTTCTATTTATATGTCTATCTCTATCTATTCCTATAAAGAATTACAAGCCCCTGCCTCCTCTCTCCCTCAAACACCGCTCAAACACAATGACCCAGATCGTACAGAGTTGCCTCTCTCAAGAGTGAAATCCTTCATCTCCAGCATGGGTCCCGCAAGGATAGCAGCAGAGTCAATTTTCCCATGCAATGTTGCCAACATGCTCAGCCTTATTTTGGCGTGATTACCTCATGATTTGAGGGGATAATTCATTCTTCGTGCCCCTCAGTACCTTAATGTATATACTAATAGTGGCAACCAGGGTGCCAATCACTCTTGACTAGATATTTGTGGACATGTAGTTACTGTGGATGGGAGTGCATTTACAATGGTTAGTGAACAACCACCGGATAGCAACCGATGCCTTTCAGTCCTTACTGCCGTGGGCTGCATTTATATTGGTGATTCAGATAAGAAACTCTACCAAGCAGGCCACAAATAATGTGATTCTCTCTTCATTATTTTTCATGCTTTCTCTGTAATAAGACAGCTTCCCAGCCCGTGTCAAGCTCAAATTCCACAATACACAGCATTTTGTCCATTCTTTATGATTCTATATCCCCTTTTCCTTCATTCTCAAACATCTCCTTCTGAAGGGACATGGGTAATTTTTTTCCAGGTTTGAAATTTCTAAAAGAATATGAAGAATATATGAAACCACTGAAGAGAAAAAAGTGGTCTGCCAACCACATGCCAGTCATCAGGAAAAAAATAGGTGTGGATATTTAGGTAAGGACACTCCACGGCTACTTAGGAGAACACAATATTACACATCGGGTCAAGCAGCTGTGTAAGAGCTGTGAATTTTTGCTACTCCAGGGGGAAAAAATAAAAAAAGCCTACTGGAAAACTTGCCAGTGAGCAAATTTCAGCAGTAAAAAATGGCAGAACCTCACATTGTTGAGAAAATACATGGGGATTTTCTGGGACTGGGGATCCATACATTTCTTAAAGAACATTTCATACAGAAGTATGACTGTTTGAATTTCTTCTGAAGTACCAAAGTGCTAGCTAACAATTTCTCTGATAGCCTGCCCACAAGAAAATTTAAACTTTAGCAATTGGCATGATGGCTACCCCTCAGCCTTGATTAATCTTACGGGAAGAACCTTACTGAAAAAATGTTTGTTTAAATTTAATTCATTGGAACAGCAGCTGATATCTCTAACATCTCCTGGGAGTTTTAATCACATTCACCTCAGGTAGATCCCTATGCAGATAGATACCATAAGACAATACTTCACTGGGAACATAGCCACCTGCAGAAGAGGTGCAATACAGCGCATGAGTCCTCTCCCAAAAGAATTGCTAAAAATAATTAATTTTCTTCAACATGAAACATTGCAAGCATGCACACATTTAAGACTTGCTGAGATCCTGTGTAGACAGAAGCACATTCCAAGTGAAAAATGCACTTATAATATTTTGATTTTTGAAAGCAGTGTAGCGGAAACACAATTTTGAGGCAGCTTACCAGGGCTAAAATTCCTTTTTCATGGACCTGCATAGCACTCTCTCTTTTTTACAATGAGATAGGGGCACAACTGCTGCTACCAATCTTGTTCCTTTACAAGGAGAGAACTACAAGCCTTTGTTCGCAAGAAACTGAGTGTCTGAGAACGTAAAATGGTTACATGACCTGCCAAGAGACCAGACAATTTCAGTAATACCTTTTCTGTCCGACTCCCACTTGATATTTTGGTGATATGGGAAGTAGACTCTTTGCCCTTTTAGCTTAGGAAACCCAGATAACCTGGGACAGTTGCCCTGGCTCTGCTCCCCAGCTGTCCCTGCCCTCCAAAAGGCCTGTCCCTGGGACAGGAGTAGGAAGGACCTACTTCAATTGAAAATAGTCTCCAATACTGCAGTTTCCAGTCTGTTGCTCTGTGAGCCACATACTCTGACCACAGGGGTGGAAGCAGAAGCCGGGAAGCAACGTCAATGCACTGCAGTGTCTCCAGGAAACATCTCTATCCTCCCTCTGAGTCGGGGGACACCTTGAATGAGGAAAATCCTGAAGAAGTTGTTAGATAATCTGTGCTGCAGACAGGGCCAGCACAGGCTTTGGCCCACGCAAGATTTAGTCACAAAATTTCTCTTACCAGTAGAATTTGTATAACTAAATATTACCACAGCCTACTGGAAGTGTACCCGAGAGAATCCTTTAAAGCTCACAACAGCTCAGTAAAATTAAATAATGTATTGTTCTAAACCAGTCTCACTCAGTTCTCATACCTTAATTCAAATTTGGCTTAGCTTGCCATTACTTTAGTGGTAACGTCTCCTGTTTATGTAGTAAGGACGCTGTGAAAGCATCAGCTCAAGACAGGAATAGCAAGGGTTTCTCGGGCCAGCAAGGAAGTTTCAGATCACAGCAGCAGAGAGGCAAAAACACAGTTTATGATTCGGCCTTTGTCTAGGCAGTGCTCTTAACCGGGGAAATCTGGATGAACAGGCAGACAATCTTCCTTGGTTTTTTTTTTTCTTAATTTTAAATTACCGTTAAAACCAAAATGAAAGTTTATACCAAAACTCTACAGAAGTAACAGTAAGCCACAAGGAAACAAACTGAAAAAACCAAAGCAGAGTCTGTTTGCTTCATGCTGATATCCTTTCATGTTGTGCCCCGCAACAAGGGGCATATACTCACATTTTATAGGCTATGATGTGAACTTATTTTTCTTTTTGCATACTTTGCAATTGGTAAAAGAGCTTAGTTTACAGGTGTACTTCAGACACGATTACATTCATGTATAGTGCCTAGTGTATAGAGCCATTTATCTTTTTGTTCGCCTTCAACTACACGGCTGACATAAACTGAAAAAACCCTTACTTCCATGTCGTCAGATTCCAATGCACTTGGAAGTGTGTGCAAGAAATCAGGCTTAAAATGAATAATTAATTTAAACTGAAGAAGGACAACATGCATTCCTGCAAAAATATTTTCTTATATTAAGTGAAATACTAACAGAGACAAAATTGACATATTTTAAGATATTTAAAGAATACTTTCATTTCAGTTCTATGTTCACTCCCCATGACTTCAGCAAAAATCTCAGCAGTGAAAGTAATGTGGGATAGTCCCCCTTGGCCTCTGTTGTGCATATACTTATGCACATGCCAAACTTTAAGAATATAATCCATGTAACTAAGTAGAGTGGGATATTTTGCATTTCCAAAGGGATATGGGGATCTAGACCTTATACTGTCTCTACATTAAAATTATTTGTGAAAAATTATTTCACAAGGACGTGAAAGATGATTTTTAAATTGCCTCAGTCCTACTAGCCTTGACTTTCTCTTTCAATTACAAATCTCAGCATATAAACTCAGAATATAAGATTCCTTTTAAATAATCAGAAATCTGAGGCTCTCAGGAGCTTTGGAAGAGTCTTGGTTTTGGCCTGTCCATACAGGCCTGTTATTTCTCCTCCTCTATTCATACTCACTCTTACAATTCCAGCACCTGCATGACTTTATATCCACAAACATAGGTCAAACGAAAGTCTAAATTTCTGTCAGCCTTCACCTGGCCTTAAAAATCCCCCTCAAAAATACGCAGTGGGTGGATATGCTTTAAAAATTCCATGATTTCCATAGTTTTTTTCCAGTATATCCTTCTTCCAGGTGTGGCCTCACCAAGATTTTTTTTTTTCCTCATTTTTGTCTCATAGTTGAGATTTTACAAGTTATTTTGGAACTGCTGAACCATGAAACTATTTTTATTGTCAAAATCTTGAATGGTTAAATAATGACTAGCTTTCACAGTTTGCCTCTTATTTATTTTATAATCTAGTTGAGCTACTAAATTTAGCTCTTAACTAATAGACTGTCTGTTCTGGGAAATAACTTATTTTCCACCCCTGCACACAAGGTTTATGAAAGTCTAACTGTAAATATATGAATATAAACATATCGCTGCTTGTTGTAATCATGTACATTTTTACTTGAACCTCCATGTGGATTTGGAATACGTTTATGAATAGAGCTTGTTTTCATGTAAATGGGATCAAGCAGTACCACTGGTTAGCTATTCAGAGAATCAGACAATATCACCCTGGCTGGAAATACTTCAATAAAAATTTATCCATGTACCTAATATTTGAACTCAGATTTTTTGCTTTCGAGTTCTCTGTTCTAATCCCAGATTTTATTGACTGGCAATGAGCTATATGATGGTGTTAAACTAAATGCAATCTATTCTATCTGTTTTTATCACTGCATACTTCAGGTTTCAGCCGAGGAGCTATAAGAAAAGAGATATTTTTTTTTTTCCTCTTCAATGGCAGCCCAACAAATTCAGAGAGCAAAAATCCTGCCAACAGTTCTCAAGCCAATTCTATATCTCGGAAGAGAAATACATGAAAATGAAAAGAAGATTCGAGTTTGATAAAGCATGGAACACTTTTCCCCCAGCCTTTTCATGTACCAGAAAATCTAGCGTCCATAACTAAAAGAATGGTTTCTAAAAGAAACAAAGAATAAAAGGATTTTCATGCTTATTAAACTATATATATGGGCACTTGCAATAAGAAAATAGAGACAATTTGTGAATAAAACCAGGTACTTTAAACTAACCTGCGCATTTCTATTTATTTTTTAGAAATCTATAAATATTTATACACTTACCTGCATCTTAAGTGCTTCAAAATAAATGTACAAAATGCAGGCATTTCAAATGCATTATGTATTTTACCTGTCATGTTTGACTCTGTTTCCTAAAGAAACTACACTATTTCCAAACAGACTGGGAAGAGTATTAGGCAAGAATATTACTGAAAAAAACAACTTAAGTCTTGCTCCACTCTGCTGTACTCCCCGCACAAATAGGATGACATGGTGTGAGTATCAAGAATACAAGAGATGGCACAGCCAGGTTGTTTTGATATTTGTGTGAAGAACAAATTTAACTCTAAATCTCTTGGCAAGACCTTGCTTCACCCACATAATCTGGAGAACATCCATATGTGAGCCTTGTCTAAGCCTCCGAGAAGACTGCTGCCCTCCTGCTCATGTCCGCCAGCACTCTGATCTGACTTTCATACTTAATCTGATCTAATCCTGTCCAGCATTAACTTCATCTGTGCAATGAAACCTGGAGTATCCATTCTAATATTTGGTGAGGAAGGCATTTACTAAATTACTTGCTGAAATCATATGGTGTTGTTTAGCTCCTTATTTTAATCAGATGATGCATCTCTGAGGCACATTATCAGCGATTAGTTAGAAACCCTTCTCTGTCCTTTTTGGGAACAAAGAACTTTTCTGAAATTAAATGCTAAGGGAAATGAAGCACTGTTGCATTCTGTCAACAAATAGGTATTAGAAAAACAAAAAAAGATGACTAAACACAATTTCTCCAGTGTTACACAAAATCAGTAACTTTTCTGAAATAAGAAGAGTTTGCTTAAATAGCAAAATATCAAAGCAAAAAAAAAAAAAGGGGAAAAAAAGCTTTAGAGGAATACTTTATCAGAAGCCACTTAAAAAGAACATTGTTTAAAAAGACAATAGACAGCTTCATACTTTCCTTTGCCTTTTTCCTTTAACTATTTCTTAGAAACGTACAGATATCTGCTGAACTGAGCTGTGCTAGGAAGTCCCCGTTTTCAGAATTTGGTCTCTTAAAATAGTTACGTGCACCAAAACGTAAATAGCCTTTTCTGTTTTGGACATTTAAAGGGTCAAGAGCAAATATTAATGAAAGAAAGACAGATTCATTTAAAAATATCTACTCTCCTAAATGAAATTTGCACACCTCTTTTTACATTGTCTCCATTTATATAACACGAATTATTAATAATGTACCATTTTTAAAGCATGCAGCAAATACAGCACAGCACAATTCTGCAAATCCAGTATCAGAAAAGAGTTGTGTCAATAACCAAATCTATTTGCAAAAATTATTAAACAATATACACATACCAACCTTTTCATAAATTAAGTGCTGTGCTCCCATTTTTTTTTTTTTTACTAAGAATTCTCTTACAATTAACATGTGCCTCTGTAAATAACATAAAGCCTATGTCTACAAATATTGCTGTCGAATTGATTTAAGAAACAGAATGTGAGGGGGGAAAAAAAGGTTTCGAAAATCTTTTTTCCTTGGAAAGATTTTCTGGGGAGCAAAAAATATATCCCTTTATATCAATAGTCAGATCTTTCCTAAGAAGTAAGCTAATTGAGCTGTTTGTGTTGATAAACTCCCTTTTCTCCAGACTGTTCCTCACTGAGCCATAATTATTTGCAATTTGCCTAAGTCGTCCATTTACTGATACGTCAAGCATGAAACAGAGGCAATTCCAGAAAATGGAAATGCTTCTCAAAATCAATCTTTGGGAAATAATGTGGTAGAAGTTACTGTGTGATAGAAGACTACCTTATAACTGTCACATGGAGATGAATATTAATTTGTTGAGGTTAAGGTGGCTTTGTGCTTCATTTGTTGACTTTGCTTAGCCATCAGCAAGCAGCACAGTACAATTACTCCAGCAAAGCTATTTTTCTAACATGAGTTTTATGATTTTTATGTACTTACCAGTCAGCACACATAACAATGTCAAAATGTCCTTCCAGTTGAGAGACATCTGTCTCATTATCCCATCGTAAAATGCTAGAGGAAAAAAAGATTTAAAAAAAAAAAGAAAAGAAAAAAGGACGTACATTTTTCATCTTGAGAATTTTAAAGTATTAATATTATTCTAATGTGACACAGAATATTTTAAAACCTGTACACTTGTTACTTTCAAAGATGAATGTAAAAATATTGTTCTGTACATTTGTAAGGTTTTAAATCTCAAAGCTAACGTGCTATTTTTTATTATAACAAAAAGGCAATCCACACAGGTTCTGATGAGTGGATCACCAGCAAATATGCATTTCTGAATTAGTGGCACACGTATGGCTTCAGATTTTTACCCCTTAACGTCACTGCATGAGGAAGTGAAGTCAGAGTACTGACAATCTGAATGAAAACCAAATTTGCAGAGTACATGTGAATTCATGGATCTCGGTTACATCTGGCAGGCAAGTCAGCTGTGTTTCTCATTGATGAAGTGAGCATTCACTTGGGCTGGAGGGAGGAGGGACAGGGTGAAAGAATGCCAAGCTTAACTTCAATGCCAGCTACGTTGCCTCAGGCAAGCTTAAAAAATACAGCAGTGCTGACTCTGTCAACACCTATTCTCTCATAGGTGATAAGTTATTTAATTCTAATGTACCCAATAGTAGGCAAAAAGGCACATATGTGCAAAGTTCTTCTTTGTTTATAAATGCTGCCGATTTATGTAGCTGCCACAAAGAATTTCAGTACTTTATTCCCATTTAAAAACAGCAAATAGTATTGGAATTTATTGCATACTTAAAAATATCATTACCCCGAAGACTGGAAGATGCATTTCTATTTCTAGTCTATTTTTTTAAAAAAGAATTTACCCTTCTTTTTCATTTCCTGGTTATTTATAATAGAAAGTAGATAAATATTTATGGGAAAAGCACTTGTGGGGGAAGGGTCTAATCTGATCTTGTCAGGTTGTGCATGCTTATCTCAGTTTTGTATGAGTCTTGACCAAATAGACCCTTTAGTCTTCCCGCAGCTATAATCTACTTCTGGTTAAAAGCCATCTCCATTCACATCCTACTTCTAATATTTAACTGAGGATCAGTTATAATGTGTTCATTCAGAAATGTTCCCTAAGTATACAGGAAAAAAGGAAATTTTATACATTGACTATACGATATGCAAAAAAGGCTCGTAAACAGAGACAGATAGATATAGAGCCACAAAGAATTAAGGTACCACTATATGCATGTACATGTGCACAGGCACAAAATTTAAGAGACAATCCTTTTAAAACATGGAAATTATGAAAGGAGAGGCCCAGTTGGTTGGGAAAGCTTTGATTATGTGGGGCTCAGTGTAACTGAACAGATCAGGACTCATTAGCCCATTTGCCCTCCTGGAATTTACTGTGACAATCCAGAGAGAGAAAAGAGTAGATTAATTTAATTTTTCCCCCTCAAATTGAAAGTATTCCAGATTTTAGAAGCCTAGGTAGCTTTGCACACTGGCACGCAGCAGGCATCCAGTAGTGGAAAGTGACAAAGGAGAGTTCTCACTCTCAGCTGCAGGCTGCCTGCTGGCTACCAGCGGCTTTTTCAACCCTGTTTCCGTGGAAACTTAGGTTAGAATGGTGAAAATTAGGTAAAGGTAAGTTTTGTGGGTTTAAAGCACGCACTCTAATACTTTAAGAATCCTGAAGCAGAACTGGAAATTGGTAGATGAACTGTGAGCCTTAAAAGGCCACCTTTGGTTCTCATTGCTACAGAAAGAGAGATCTGATCAGTACCACTATAGGGATTTGAATTATGATTTTTTTAACCCATATATTTACTATACTTCACACATGCAGTTCGGAAGGCAGCACAGGTGCCTCCTCCTGGAAAATAAAAAAAACCCTCTCTCATGTTACTGTCAGGTTCCTGCTGAGCAGCCAAAATACAGCATTTTCTGTGCACACCTACCGTAGGCACAAAGGAGTTTGTGCGGGTAGGTAAAAGCTCAGAAACCACAATGCTGAGCAAAATATGGCATCAACGAGTTGCCAGGAGCATGCGCAGTGGCGCCACGTGACTGGCATGTGTGCTGTTAGGAGGACACACGTGTGCTAAGGGCCCCACGTCCAGCCGTAAGCCTGTCTTCCTCCATTTTCCTCATCTGGCACCAGGGCTGTTCCTGGTCTCTAGGTCCAGCACAGTTGCGTTCCCAAAGACATGATAATTATGTAAAGGCCAATGATAAATTTACACACAAGATTTTCAAAATCAACTTTGCCATACATTTTCAGAAGGCACAGGAAAATCTTCATTCCTGTGGGGAAATAACCATGTAAACTAAAGATAATTTCTACAAAATAAATACCAACAGGACTCATTCTGATCTCACTCAGGATGTGTGCACATTGCGGGGAGAGATGCAACTACAAGCTGTGTATATTTATCCATGCTATCTTTAGACAAGTGCACGTTATGGCTAGTAAGCGAAGCGCGGGTAGGGTACATGAAGCTCAATACCGGCTGCAACCTCCAAAACTGTTTAGGTAGCCAACTAGCTACCGTATCTACACCGTTATCCATTTAATGCTGCCACGAATGTGCACGAGATGCAATCAAACATCTGCACCTGCACCTGTAAAGCAGACATGCCCCCACGTATCAGAAACAATTCTGCCCAGAGTCAGCATTATTACATCATTAACACGGATGTCAGAATCAGCTTGATTTTGAATCAGAATCAGCTCTTTTGGATTCTAGCGTTAATGAAAGTAGTGAATCAGAGTCAGGACGTATATGAATACCACCAACTAACCATACACGTTGTTGTAATCCGAACACAATCCCTGAGTGTGAAGCACTGAAAAACACACTGACGTTGCAAAATAATTCTGAGAAAGGTGAAGATGTGTGTATGTGTACCTAAATGCATGTATCTATACACAGTAAGGGGGTGAGGAACAGTAATTTTTCAGGAATTATTGAGGACATGACTCTTGGACATAGTGGTCAGACCTGAAAGAAATACCAAAGGCACCATGAAGTAAGGGCTGATTGCATTTCCATTTAAAGAAAAGCACTGCTAGGAAACCCAGAAAAGTGGTAGCAACAGAAATATGAAAATCTCAGTCTTTATGAAGCTTCCTTTAAAAAAAAACAGACATAAGTGTAAAAATACTATACCACAAAAAGTCTTTTAAATCGCCAGCATCATGTTGAGTGCCAACATGAAAAAAAATGCAAGCCTTATTAATACTTTCCTCTTGTTCCCTTTCCAGTGATGCTAAATCAGCGGACATAAACAACTTTTTTTCTAAAGATACTTTTCTTCCAGCAAATAAGAAGTTTCAAAGCTATAACACTGGTATGTCTTTCTTTTAAGGGAAGACGCTACAGTACTAACATCTAAAATAATTTTCTAAATTTGAAAAATGTGCTTTAATCTGTATTTCTGTCCAAGCCACACCTTCAATGGCTTCTTTGTTAAAAAAACCCCAAAAAACCAAAAACCCCAAACCAAACCAAACATGAACCACAAAAAAACCCTCAACATATTTAAGGCTATGTAAAGCCCACCCTTGACAATATTTTGTACTGGCTTATTTAACTCATGCAGGTTTAGTTTCTCATAATCAAAACCAGGTTTAAGCAGAAAAGGGTCTCAAACCCACTGGAAATAGAAATCAGTTTGGGAGATTTTTTTGGCTACAACAAGAACATTAAAAAATGAAATAGGATGCAAAGAAAAAACACTACTGCACTGTTCGGGTCAAACTGATGGTGGATGAAACTTGGTACCCGCTAATGGCTGCTTTATGGCCTGTATCAAATGAATTTGACCAGTTTTCAGAGGAAAAGTACCCACGTCACAAACCTATTACTATAATTAGCAATCTTGATGGCAGTCCTAGCAAAAAGGACAAGGACTGAATGAGCTATGGAGAATGAACTATCCTCTCACATGCAGAGGTGGCTCTTCCAGGTCAGGGATAAAGCACACTCGTGAAACAGTCTGAGAAAATATGTACTGATGCTTTAGTTTCCTAGGCTGTCAACCTTACACAACAAATTCAAAACAGCAAAAAATTCATTAAACAAAGCCCCAGAAAACACACAACGCAAACAATCAAAGCATTTTTTTCTTTTCTTCCCCCTTTAAAATTTTTTTAATAGGTAAGCAAGCCAGAAAATGTGATTAGATCAAGATAAAAAGAATTGTAATGATAATACAACAAAACGATCAAGTAAGAAAATAGAAATTAAGTACTTACTACCAACGTACCCTCAAATACCCCCTTATATTTCAAAGAAAAAAAAACAACAACAAAACAGCAAACGTTGCAAGGATAGTTATGGCAGCTAAAGCTGCACTTCCCCTGTACAGTAACTCTAATTTATGGAGGATAGTCTGACAAATGTCGACACTCTTTTTCTTACACTGGTAAAGTATCTCAGCAATCTACAACAAAAGACCTGATTTTACCAGGTTTTTATTTCTCATGCAAAATTCCTCATTACTATTATTATTCAACTTCTGTTATTCAATGTTTGTCTTCCTAGTGTGCCTAGGCAGGTAACTTACATGAGAAAAAACAGGTTAAGTCTCTGATTGTTAAAACTTGAAACATTTCCAAGTCCCTCTGAGATGTTCTTGTGATGAATGGCATAGGCTAGAGTAGCTCTCAAGTTAGCAGAAAAGTAGTTGTGCAGATAAAGACAAAAAAATCAAAATTAGAAGAAAGGACAAAAGACACAAAAGCCTTACACGCTTCAAAATGTATTAGTAGTTTAAAGATAAAAAAAATTGTCCCACTTAGCAGATGAACAGCTACCAAGAACCCCCACTACCCACCTCTTCTTTTCATATTTTAATTTAGGCTTCAGTCTTTGAAAAGCATTATCATTGGTAAGTATACAGGTTCAGGTAAAAGGTTTTGTCTGGCGGTTTATATGATTTTTCTATGACATTAACCAAGCAAGTTCATTAACACATTAACAAAAGGCATCATCTGGATGTTTCTCCACACCATGATCTTTATTTGAGATCCCTCAGTTTTGTATAAAGATCAAGAAGATGGATTTTAATTTAGCAACAGAGGCAACGTGTACACCTATCATTACAACTCCTCCGAGGAGTCTTGCAAATTTGCCTACTATCTTTTCCCCATCTTTCTCATTAGGTTGCTCTTACTTCTCCACCTTCTTTCACCTTCTGCCTTTCTTACCTTCACTGCTTCACTTTGCTTTATATTTTTATCCATTGTCTCATTCCCTGCAGTGCATACCTGGTTTGAAGGGGCCAAGGTCAGATTTTCAACCACAGGTACCCAACATCCATCAACCATTCTCCCTTTCCTCTCACATTTCTAAGCCATTTGAATGTGATATTTACAATTGCTGATGGACATTGCTGTTCAACAATCACCTTGCAGGTTTCAGCAACTTCCATGTCATTTACCTACTCTTGCCAAAGCATACCGATGATTTTTCTCAGCTAGGCTCTGAATCTACACTTTATCCCTATTCTCCTGGATGTTTCCTCTCTCTTCAGCGCAGTAAAATCTTGCTATTTCTTAGAATTTTTACTTCCACTATTTTCTATTTGGTGGTTGTTTTTTTTTTTTTTAATTAATTGTCTCTTACCGTTTTTTCAATGTGCTCTTCTAAAGATTATCTTCAAACCTTTCTGACATTTCTGATAATTTCACAAAGTTCCACCTCAATCTCTTCTTCCTCTGAATTATACTTCTGGGCTATCTCATCCATAAAAGATAAATCCAGCCACACACTGCTCTACTTCACACTGTGTATCCAGACTCACAACTCAGTATTTTTCACAGCCCCAGTGAGCGAGAAGCTCATCACCTCTAAATTACAACAAGGCATTGTTGTTACCACCTCTTCTCGATCCCTTTGGACATAACCATTAATTCCAGTCTGTAATCTAGACTTAGTTTAGACCTTCCTCTATAGTTGCATACCTCAGCTCTGTTCAGATTTTGCTTATTCTCTCTGCACAGCATCTCTAAGAAGTGTCTTATCTACTCCCTCAACTTGAACTCTTGACCATGTCATCATCACTTACATCTTAACATCACAACATCGTTCTCTCTGCTCTTGGAAAATGCAGTCTTGCCCTATTAATATTTATTCAGTAGGCTGCTGCAAAGATTCTTTTTCTTGCCTACAACCCTGATCTTGTCACCTCTCTTTTTGTACTCTTCCAGGTAAGTTGCAAGTCTTCTTTTCCAAATGCTTCACAGCAGTTCACTTCCCTATTTTCTCTCTCATTCAATATTGAAAGCACAAGTCCCTTCTTCAATCATCCCTAATGTCAGTCTACATCTCCCACTTAACATTTCAAGCAAGCACCTTTACAATTTTCTTCCACTATGTTGTCCATGAACATTCATAAACTTACTCAATTATCCTTGAAACTCTCCTTTAAAATAGAACCTACAAAAACTGAAAAGAGGCTAGGCTGCTCTTGTCCCTCCAACTCTGTGTATCATGCTGACTATAGTTATCCTTGTTATCCTTCCTCACCATATCTATCTCTGGTCTTAGAACACAGATTCTCTACCACAAACTGCCTTTTCGCTCTGTGTTTATACAATGCCTGGTACAACAATTCATGATGAAACCTCATCACATTAATGTGGTAATGCAAAAGAAGAAAAAACACCAAAACCAACTACGGTTCTCTTCTAACTTCAGATATTCTATGATTCTATCTAGGTTTTCCTGCCTAGAAGTTCCTTTTTAAAAGTGTATGATAAAGTTATGTGCTTCCCTTATTCCTTATTCTGAGAACATGTTTTCTCTCTCTTATTCTGTACAACATATTTTGCTAAAATTCAGATGGGAACATTACAGTTTTGTCTTCAAAAATAACAGTCCTAACACTTACACATTTGCTGCATATCAAAAGCTCCTAAATTTTTGGGACATAAAAATACACTGCATGTAAATACAACTGTTGCAGAATGAAGTTTTCAATTTTGTAGATACAACACAGCCCAAAATTCAGCACAAGTGTGACTATTTTTTTAAAAGAAGTGAGAATATCTTGTATAAAACTGTTATTAATAAAAAAATACCACTGGTGTTTGTGAATTTGCCTTTTTGCATCCCTCCTTACATCAATGTATTCTAAATCAGTCTTTACTTAGGAGATTGACTACTGTTTTTAGCAAGGTTCATGTAGCACATTATGCAAAAAATGGATGGTTCTCACATTCTAATTCAGACTGATGTGATACAAAAAAAAAAATACATCATTTCGAAATGCAAGACAGCACAAGCACGGGTGGCAGAACTGTACTGGTAGGATCAGTGAATGAAAGCTTTGCAAAAGTTAATTTCCTGTAAAAACATGAAGGAAAGGAAGGCAGTTTCTTGCTCTATGGATAATAGTCTATCCATTAATACAGGGAGGATAATCTGGTGGACAGCCAGTTTAACATGAGCCAGCAGTGTGCCCAGGTGGCCAAGGCCAACAGCATTCTGGCTTGTATCAGGAATAGCGTGGCCAGCAGGAGCAGGGAAGTGATCGTGCCTCCGTACTCGGCACTGGCGAGGCCTCATCTCGAGTACTGTGTCCAGTTCTGGGCCCCTCTGTACAAGAGGGACATTGAAGTGCTGGAGCGTGTCCATAGGAGAGCTACCAGGCTGGTGAGGGGTCTGGAGACCAAGTCATATGAGGAGAGGCTGAGGGAACTGGGCATGTTTAGTTTGGAGAAGAGGAGGCTGAGGGGAGACCTCATTGCCCTCTACGACTACCTGAAAGGAGGTTGGAGAGAGGTGGGTGTTGGCCTCTTCTCCCAAATGAATAATGACAGGACCAGAGGAAATGGTCTGAAGTTGCAGCAGGGGAGGTTTAGATTAAATATTAGGAAGAATTACTTTAATGAAAGAGTGGTCAGGCACTGGAACAGCCTGCCCAGGGAGGTGGTTGAGTCACCATCCCTAGAGGTATTTAAGAAATGTGTAGATGTGGCACTTCAGGGCATGCTCGAGTGGCAGAGATTGTAGGGTTTTTTTTTTATGTGTACGGTTGGACTTGATGATCTCGAAGGTCCTTTCCAACCATGAAGATTCTATGATCAAGGGAACAAGAATAAAAACCAAAGAATGTGAAGTGAACCAGACAGGTCCAGAAGGGCTGAATGAGGGAAAAATAAAAAACAGCAGAGAAGATGATATTCACAGGTTCTTGAATTCTGAGGGCAGAAGGGACCATAATAAACATCCAAGACTTCAAATTTCTGTATCAAGCCCATATATCTCAGGAAATTAATACACGTTTCGGAAAGATATCCAACTTGATTTAAACACATTCACTGCTTAAGAAACTACCACTTCCCCTGTGGAAAGATGTTCTAATGTATTATCATTCTCTCTGTCAAATCTCATTTTTTTCTAGACTGAATTTGTCTAGCTTCAATTTCTACATTGTTAGGTACTTGTAAGCTAGATTAAAGAGTGATCTCCTATTAAAGATTTTTTTCCCCACATGAGACTTTCAGATCAAAATCAATTCATTTCTTAACAATCAAGTCATTCCTTTGACAAGTTAAGTAAAAAGAGCTCTTTAACTCTCTCATTTCCAGACGCTGATTCAATCTTCTGCCTCTTTCCTGAACCCCATTCATTTTCAGTATCCTTGGTTAATGTTTGAATAACTGAATATTAATTGAATATTGATGAAATAAACATAGATAACACTCTAAGCATCATTTTGAGAAAATTTCAAGTTTGTCCCAGCTTTCCTGTGTCCGTGGCTAACTGAGACGAGCCGAGAGCGCCTGTGAAGGAAAGAGCCTACTGAAAGTGTGTAAAATGTACTTGATGACTCCCTATCAAGGTAGAGCAAAGGCAGACAAGGAAGGGTAGACAAAGGAACAATGGTAACAACATGAACCAGGAAACAATGTAAAAGTTGGCTAAAAAGATGGATACACAAAAGAGCGTAGGAATAAAACAATTAATCTTCGATTCTAACCTCTCATGGACGCTTTCCTTTAAAGCTCTGGGAAGAAAGATGTAAGTTTGCTCATATCAGTGGTCTCCACCTAGTTTTTCTGTACAATCCAAGAGAGTACAAGAGGAATTCTTTTACCAAAAGCATGTTTTTTAAGCTGAGACCACTATAAAATAGCCAAGGATTTGAGCAAGAATTATTTAAAATAATGCAATGCTATACTTATAGCTAGCAGCTAGCTTTTCTCCTTCTTCTTCCAAACGCATTTCTCTACAAAGCTTTCTAACTTTTCAATTTTTTCTTTTTATATATTTTTATCTGGTCACATAAAGAAGACAGACAAAACTAAAATGCCATTTAAAATAATTGCAACTTTATCAAGTCAACACAACTGGGTGAAATACACAAGTAGGAGAGGCTTGGAAGTTGGTGAAAGTCAGCTGGTATGGCTAAATGGTAAAGAAGGTTACTAGAAATAAGACGTCATTCCTCCAAAAGTTGAAGTCACACCCAAATGAAGAAAGGATCATGAACTTGGAAAATTAATTATAATAACAAAATTAGGCAGGCCAACAAAGAGTGTACTCTTGTTCTAAATCTTCCTGCCAGCTGATAATCAGAATATAGAATGAGCGCTCACAGAGGACAACAACGTTTCGGAGAGGTGAAATTAATTCTTTGCATCAGTGCTCACTGTAGAAGAAACTGAAGACAATTTCACCACAGAAGCCTTTTTTGATATGTCTTTTGTAGTAGGAAGTCCTGCGTTGTAAACCTTGAGCTCTTCAAAGTATTTGGATAACGGTGATCTGGGAAACGCAGCCTGCTTCCGATTGCAAAAGGCTGTTGGCAAAGACCCTCATCAACAACATTGAAGGAAAGTAGACAGCCACTGGAGAAGAGTCCTGGCACGGCTAAATAATAGAAGAAAAGACAGGGAACAGGGTAGTAGTAAATGGTCAGTTCTCACAATGGAGGGAGATAATCAATGGAGTTCCCCTGGGACCTGTTCTATTCAACATGTTTACAAGAGATGAGCACTGAGGTGGCAAAGTTTGCTGATGTTAAGAAGTTACTCAAGATAGTGAGGAAAAGGGCAGACTGAAGAATTGCAGAAGGATGAAACAGTAACTGGACAATAAAATGACAGATGAAATTCAGTGTAGATAAATGCAAAGTGCGGAACAGGAAAAATAATTCTGGTTTCATAAAGAAAAGGAAGGTCTCTCAACTGACCATTAACTGAAAGCTCCTGATGTTGTGACAGGCAATGTCAATGAAAATATCAGCTCAGTGCTCAACTGCAGTCAAAAAAGCAAATCACTGTTAGGCATTTTTAGAAGAGGAACAGAAAGCATAATTATTCCCTTACATATATCTATCATTTACGCACACTTCGAACGCAGTACTGCTCGCCCTCATCTGAAAAGGAGTAGATTGAAACTGGAAAAGATACCGAGATATGTATGATCAGAGATATGGAACAGTTTCCACCTGAGTTGAGTTTTCTGTGATAGCTACAAATTCACAATCGACATGAACCGACAGACCATTCATTGTTTCTTCCCACACATACATAAAGTCATCAAATGAAGACAGCAGGAACCAGGAGCTTTTTCTTTCCAATCAAAGAGCAGGAAATGTTCCTTTTGGCAGCTTCCTCCTTGCCAACAGATGCTGTGCATGCAAGGGTGTTACGTGGGGAGATTGGAAAACTAGTTGGACGAAAGGGATTCCTTTAGCATTGCTAAACTGACAAACACAAGTTCAGTAAGTATTCTTTCAAAAAGTTTGTTTTTAGCAATGCTCAGGTCAATTTGATGAATGAAAACATAGTGGGAGTCTTTATTAAAGCTGTCCTACATTGATGGAACCTGTTACATGACTAGCTGAAATCAGGAAGGTTAGAAAGCCAGCTTATTTAAAGAACATTGCAGTAAAGTAGAATATTCTCATGTTGGCAGTTACAGAGAAAGAGGTAATTAATATAAGAATGGAATCAGGACTATATAATTCAGTCCTCTGTCATTGAGACCTCATCCTACTATTATACTGAACACCATTTAGTCTTTAGAAAGTCCTTTTTTCTTTTTAGGTTTAGTTCCAGAAGCTTGTGAATTCATTGCATTTGTAAGGAACACTAAAATCTCAGATAACAGATTATATCTTATCTCTTAACTTTTTAGGAGAATTGTCTCTTTTGGTCATCTGGCCATGTATGTCGACTATAGAATGAACAAAAGTACATGATACATTATTACTAATCAAATCAAAGGGTGCATCACACCATAAGCATTTCTCTCACTGACTTGATGTCGTATGCGCTTGTTTGCACTCTTATGTGGAACGTAATCTCTCTGAGGCAACTCTTAGCAAAGCAATAGACTTGTCCACACCTAAAACTGCCAGGTCCCATATCAGCAATAAGTATACAAATTTTGCTCTTAACAGATTTGGTCTTCTCAGACAAGAGAACCTGACGGAAGAAGAAATTCACTGGTAGATAAGACAAACAAAATCTGTTAACCTTTAGAATATACCGCAAGCCTTCGTCTTTGATAAAGCTTTTCCACCATGACATTTGTAATAACAATTTTTCAAAAGTCTACAAACCAAACTCCTGCTTCAGGAAGATTTCCACATTAAAATAAAGAGTAGAAAAAGACCTGAGATTCCGTGAGTGCTATTGCACATTTAATCATTGGACATATTCAAAACAACGATATGATGCATGTCAAACTGGTAACAGTTGATGGTACAGTTACCAGGAAAACTTTCATGCTAAGTTATGGGGTAAATTTAGAAGTGATTCATGGACAGTTTTAGAACTGTGAAAAAAATAAAATCATAAAAGTCATACACGGTATTAATAATTCACCTTAGTACGGCATGTCGTTATTAGTAAGTTCGTGGCATTACTGTACCTATTTCCAGTAAGCATAAGCAAAAAATTCTGGACAGACTCGTGGAAGCTAAAAATAAACATAGAATTGTATATCCACTGCTGAAGTAAACTGTTTACTAAATATCTATTATTACATTATAACACATAATATGACAAACTGCCAGTTTGGCTTACATTACCGTACTTTTAAACAATAATCAAGAGTTGGCAGAGAGATAAGTGCTCATTTACTGCATTTTGTACAAATCTAAATATACAAATGTATGGCAGGCTGTCCTAATCTAACTTCTCTTGGCTGATAAGGGATTGCTCCTTTTTGTGCCATACGTTTTTTGGCATATTTTCCAAGTCTAGATTTAAATGTCTGGAACAATCAGAAACCGACTCTCATGCTGATAATTTCTACTCCATGTGCAAGGAAAAGAGTATAAGATCCCGAAGTGAGATGAAAGTGCAGTGAGAAGGGTCTATTCGGAGTTATCCTTTGTGTGGAAAAAATCTTGTAACTTTGCACTGGACACTGTGCAAAGTTACAAGACTGGACACTGTTTAAATGATACGTTTGAGTGACAACATGCCTTCTCCAAATTAAATTAATATTGCAGTAAGTCACTTCAATACATCACTATATTAATTTGCCTACAAGCTCTGATCAATATAAAAGAAGGCATCAAATTTCACTTTGCACGCCAGTGTTGCATTCTTCCTTACAAAACTCTACATTTTCTTGTGTTTTTTTTTCCCTTCCATTGTCATTATAAAACTAAGGTTTTCAGTTGCAGGAAAAGTGAATCAGGATTACGGTAATATTTCAGATTTTACACCAGCCTTTTAGTTTCTACAAGGCCTTGAAAAGTGATCAAATAACTTTGTTACTGCCCTCATCACATGCCATTACTGAATCTGAAGGACTGATCCATCAATTAACACTTCTCAAGTAACTCAAATAACTAACAAAGCATTACCTTCATTTTGACAGGAGAAATCAATTATTTATGTACACAATATAGAGAAATGCAAGATGATAATTATTTTTGGAATTAGAGAATACTTAGTTCATAGAACTTTACGCTGTTACAACAAATCTGCAAAAGCCTTAAGAATGTAGAACTAAAGCATGTGTTTATTATAATGAGCCTTATGTTTTGATACAGTACTTCACTTTTTGTAATTTAATTATTTTATTTATGCAAATAAGGCCCCAAATGCTATTGCACTCAAGAAGTTAAACACTTGACATTTTTACTCCTTAAAAAGCAACATTTTATGACGTCTAGATATGTTTATTAATTAGTGATTATTAACACCCAGTAAACAACATCATGTCTTGTAAAAACACAATCTTTCTTCACAGCGTGAGGCTGAAATCTATTATTCACTGATTCCATATGCTGAAATACACTCAAATGATCACAAATGACCTTAAGCATTAGATAAATGTAAATGAGGACAGGGTAGAAAATGTGCTTTTGATTGATATCTAAAAGACCAGGTTTGAAGTCCTGACAAGGGATGAAATCTGAAATCTCGCACAAAGTAGATGGCAGTTGGAAATCTACAAAGTCTAAGCTCCTGGATGGACGTACCACACAGCCTCTCCTCAGCAGGGATGAGTGTCTGAGGCTGCTCACAAGAAGCGTTCAGCACAGGGAACCTGAAAGACCATTCCTGGGGCCCACATGGCCTTTGTCTACTTGGCAGGCACTTATTAGGATGCAGAGATATATCTCTAAGTTATACGCACGTACACCCTAATGAAGGCAGAATTTTTCTAACCCTAAGTGCTCACTTAAAAGAACTTCTCTTCACAGAATGGCTACATAAGCATAGGGATAAATGACGTGAATGATAGCCATTAAAATTGTATGGGTTTAACCCTCTATGTTAATAAGCTTATTCTGCTGTAACAGCTTGCCTTTCTCAGCCCTTTTTCAGCTTTACTTTTTTCCCTTTGAGAATGACTGAGAGCCCTTCTGGAATGAGAATCATCATCATCAAAAAAGAAGATGCAGACCCACAAATAAGTGTACTATCTGCTCCTAGGCAGCCATCTCTAAGCACCTTCTAATTCTCAACCCTATACCACGAATATGAAGTACTTCACAATTTACTTTTAAAATACTACAGGAGATGGACACACTTCAAATTTTCAGCTGCTTCCAGTCCCTGCTGCACCTGGAGATGCCTCAATGAAATAGATAGTTAAACAGCTAACCTCAGTGGCACCACCGATTACACGGTGGGTCAGCAAGGGCTCTGAAGACGATCTGAAACCAAATTCTCTGAACAATGCTACAATGCTCACCCTCCAGAGCATGCCTTTGGGGCTAACTCGGAGACAACAATGCTGATGCACTATGAGAAAAATGCTGGGGTTGCCCTGCACCTTAGGACATAGTCAATGAGAGAAGGGCCCCAGCCTGGCTCCCGTGCTCCCCATCTGTCCTTGCAGTGACAACACAATACTGATTGCACAGACAGGACGACCAAAAAACCTCCCACGGATGCTCCGACAACATCTACCTCAGGCAAATGGGATTTGTTGCCACCCTGAATTCTCAGAGCTATTCAAAATTAAACCTGCCAGTGATTTAGGTACATTCATTCCAAGCCTCATATTCAGTACAATGGGTAACGTTGACTCTGAAGCAGCCAAATTTCAACCATGCAATAAACCACAGCTAGAAGAGACAGTGTATGTTAAAAAAAAAATAAAAAGGAAGGAAAGAGACGTTCTATCACCAAGATTAATCATATGGTATTTGCTATGTTAAAAAGCAAGTAAATTTTTTTTTAATACTTCCAAATTTCTGTCTTGCATTACTTAAATACTTATATTGTATATACATCTGTGTCAGCATCAGTAATATAGGTCACACTTTCATACTTTTGCAGACATTTCACATTTACATTCATACAAAATTACATGTAAGAACCAGTAAAACAGTTTAGTAGAATCTTACCAGCTGGACACTTTCTGAGCCTTAAATACTCCTGCGTCTTGGTTTCTTCTGATGATCTCACTTACATCTGTAGTATATTTGTTAAGGATTATCCACAAAACTAGTGCGGTAACAAAAATAATAAAAAATATTTTCCCATTGTTAATACCGTCATAATATCTTTTATCTGTTTGGTCTTCTTTAATCTGTGCTCAGTCAGTCTTTTTTCAGAAGCCTGAATTTTACGTTGCTACTCCAGCCCATCATCCGTATATCTATGCAGCAACTTGCTCTTGTTGCCTACCTCTTTTTAACGTTTCATTAAGGAATTGCTAGCCCTGTAGCTACAGAGGGCTAGAGAAAAAGACTTCCCATAACTTATATACTTTTAAAGGCAACTACTGTTTACAAATACAAGGATTACAACCATGGTGAACGGAAAATTTTTATCACTGTCACTTAATGTTCAGTTTAGTTTGTGCTGTTTCTGACTGTGTTACTAGATCACAGTGCTGAGATTTTGGAGGCTTATGGGTTTTGAGTACCTGCCCTGACACAAGACACACACCTTTGTTGCTGTCTCTGTCTGGGTAAAATCCAACACGCAACTGGAGCACCTTAACCTACAGGCAAGGGAGTTTCTAGTCCCTTTACTTTCTTGAGAATGGTTTGGAACCACCGTAAAAAATTGTACAAAGCAATAAATGCCTTTTCTTCCCCAGAAGCACCGCAACAGTGCCTCAAGCTTTGTGTCTCAATGCCTTTGCCTCATGCCTCAGCTTCTTTCAGTTTGGAAGATCAGGACACAAACTCGGGCAGCCATTCAGGCAGGCCACAGCAACGGCTGTCAATGAAAAGTTTCAAGGGAAGCTGTGCCCAGTCACCTATGCCTAGAAAGATGACCTTCATAAATCAATTATTTGTGGTTAGTGAGAAGCCGTTGGAAGGAAAAGGTGCAGCAAGTAACCAAAAACCATGGGAATACTAAATGCCACCCAGTGTGAATCCATACATATTTGAACGATTCACTCTCAAATATAAAAATGTTATTTCAAATGGACATTTTTGGTAAAGATGTCAATGATCGCTCTTTCTTACTTAAGGCACAGGAAATCTGATGCTAGTTAGAAGGATGTTTCTAGGTGCACAAAATATGTCGAATTCTTTGCAAGTGCTCTTACAGAAAAATTGAATACTAGTGTCAGTCTAATTTAAAATATCACTGATGTATCTTTTTATTTGCTTTGCTGTAATCACATAAATGGCCTTCCTAACACAGTTGGCTATTTAAGAAAAGTTATTTTAAGAAAGCCTCCATCCAGACAATGTAGAAGACAACTGATATTTCGTGAAGCCAAAAGCTAGAAATGGAATGACAGAAAACTGGTTTAAACAAATCTCTGTACTTTGGACATGCTTTTAAATCTTTTCCACAATATGCAATAAGAAGTAGTAATGAACAGTCTATACCTGTGAAGCAAAAGGAAGGCATAAATATTTCCATGAGCAAAGCATGCCATTTTTCAGTAGAGGCAGAAGTAACATTGTCGATAAATTAGCTACACCGCGCTTAAATTTTATAACTGAGCAAAACTATTAATAATTGTTGTGAACATGTTAACAGTAGCTTTTTTAAATAATTTATGAGCCCATGTCTTCAGGCATTCAGGCTGAACATGACCTTTCTAACCTAAATTTCCCAGGACTGTTGAAAGATCCATACACTATATTTTAACGGCCATTATAGCACACTACAACAATGTTTTGTATTATTGATGCTTTCAGACAGTAGTTCAAGTCACCAGTGCATGGTGTGAAACAGAGCTAAGGCAGAAGGTACACAGTCTCTCTGAAACAGGAGACAATTTTTACTAAAAATGAACCTTATCCTTGGATTTGGGCATGTCAAACTGAGTATAGATGCTTCCAGTGTTCTGAGGAAACAGAATTTGATGTTCATGACTATGTCATAGGTATTATCTAAGTTGTAAAATTTGTAACTGAATGCATATCACCCCAAATTACAAAGGGGGATGAATCTGATAACTTTGTGTATGTAGATTTTTATTATTCACTGGAAATATCTATATTTTTCTTTTTAATAGTTTATTTAAATGATCCTAAAAGAACTTTGCTAAAACACACTAAACCAACAATAAAGTTTTGAACAAAGCTGCAAAAGCAATAACATCTGTCTTCATTTTATTGATTTTGCAATATAAATGATCTGTTAATAAATTAAAATCTGCCCTTGGTAAGCAAACGGAGTGAGATAGAGTGAAGTCTTTTAAATGTACTTGTAACTCAAATCGTAATATCGTTTTAAAAACCTCCATAAACCTCATGCATAAGACCATCGATTAATATGAAATATAGCTATATATTTCACAGTTAAACGGTTAAAATGACAACAATAATTTGAAATTAACGTATTTGTAAATTAACTTGTTACATTTCAATAACATACCTTAATATAGATATTGAAAACATACATAGTGAATACTTCACGTGGCAGCATGAAACGGAGAATAATATGAAGAATGTCAAAAATTAAAAGAAAAATCAAATCCTCAAAAGCTTGAGATTTCACAAAGCAAAGCTGTTACTTACGCTCACTGAATAGCAATAACAACAACAAAAACAACAATAATTATGATGATGATGATAATACAAAGGCAGATTCTCAGATGCAATGCACTATTGCCAGGTCGATTTTCAATTACATTTCACTGATGTATTCATTTGTTTCTTAATGTGCTCATCTTGCCCATTAAGAATAATTAGCAGGCTTGCTTGGTGATTTCCTGGCTTGTGACAGTGATTTTTTTTCTTTTTTGTTGACAACCACTTTTACTTTTCGGAAAGTAATTTTTGGATATTATAGTATGACTGGCATGTAATTTAAGCTTCCTAAGAATTTTAAAGGGAAGATGTAAACAGTAATTTTAAAACAAGATTATTTTAATGTATAATATCTACATAAAAACCATAATACTAGGCATTAACTATTCCTGAAGAGCAGAATCTAGAAAAGAAAACAGTATTTTATCCCACATTCATTTAATTTTGTATGCCAAGCAATTAAAAAATACCATCAGCAATAATAAAAATTAGCAGAAATACATCATTCGTCGTCTGTGGCACTTGGGGCCAAATACTATTTCCAATTACACTAAAAATTCTTACTGATTCCAGTGAGTCTGGTGTGGCTGAAACAGATCTAAATTTAGCCTAAACTTCTGTTATAGCTAGTCACTATAGAAAAGAATGCAAAAGAAAATTACCATAAGACAGATCATAAAATTACTACTGAAGTCCATAAAACACATAAAATGCAACATAAATTTTATTATGTGCAGTTTTAAGAATACATTCCACCTACACTGTAAAGTTCTTAGTCTGCTGCACTTTGGCACCCTGCTAATATTAAGCCCATTGTAAAATCCAACACAATAAAAGCACTTTGAATGCTGAGCCTTCAGAGCACCAAATGTTAAAAAAGAAAAAATAAATTCCTGTTAGAGCCTTCCACCAATCGCTTCTCTGAAAGGGATTCACTGAGTGCATACAGATGAAGACTTCTTGTGAGACTTTTGGAAATAAAAGATATTTCTAAAACATGTTGTGAAAAACTAAGGTGTGCTAATTAGATGACATTAACAGTATCTTTTTCAGGAATAAAAGCCCTTTAATTTGTTTGTTTCCAAAGACTGAGTGAATATTTTTAGCACTCGCCAATTTTCCTTGCTACAGAAGACTTCTAAATTTCAAAAAAAGTTCAGGCATGTTTATGGAATCTGCTGTACCAGATATTTGCTAACTTGATGATTACTGAGCTCACCTGAAGCTTTCTGTGTGTAAAATGACCTTTCCTTAAATACCTATGCTTCTCTAAAACATCAGTTTATTTTGTTAGGCTAGTTTTGAAACACTTTTTTTCTCCCACATTTTTTATCTTCACAATGACATAGAAGAAAGATTGGAAGGGGTGGTGCTGATTAAAATACACAGAATAATGAATACTTCCCTCCTCAAGACACGAGTATAACAAACTAGAATTTACCAAAATAAGAATCCCTGCAACGCAACTGAGAACTTACATTTTCAAGAAAAAGAAGACTTTTATAAGGTTTCCTTCAAGTTCTAAAAGATATGATCTAGGATTGGCTGTTTGTTCCATGAAATTGTTAAAGTGTTGTAAGCAATTCTAGCTACCTCAGTTACCTCTGAGAAAGTCTTTTTAAAGGTAGTAGCTAATATTATTGCACTGCAGTGTCTCCTGTTTCAACAGTCATCAGCAATTGCATTTTTTTTTTAAACCACAAATTAGTTTAACTTTTTCTTTTTCACTAAGCGCTCGTTATGTTAGCTCTCAAACACATACAAAACTCCAGTATGAATAATTCTGATGATGCAGTGGGCAAAACCTGAAAAAACTAGTCTGCCTTAAAATGCAAATGGAAAGATTACGAAGGAACAAAAGCAAATAGATATCTTCCTTTTTTTTCCTCTCAATTTCTAAGGGCTATTAGTATTCACTGTATATATCTGTTCTTGTTCTGTGCTGATATTTAACGTGGCCACAAATTATGCTCACTCATTCTCTCGCTTAGCCAAAGTCCAGTTCAATTTTCTGAACTATGTGTTCGTATTAGAAGGGCATAATAGCCATTTATTTTAATATAAGAAATATAATACAATTCTTTCTACAAAGGACAGAGGAGTTTTGCAATCCTACATCAAGAGAAATAATGATAAATTGATAATTGATTAAGCACACTAAATGGGTAATTTGTAGGCAGTTATAACTTAGCAGCAACAATGAAACCCATGCATTTCAATATACACCGGAAAAGCTACGACAACATACAAATACTGGGTATGTTTTAAGAGGCTAGTATCTGAAAGTAAAAATAAAATTCTAGTTCTTCTGCAAAACAAATATGTGAAGGGAAGCTAATGATTTGATCCACTGCTACACCTCCTGTAACGTGCAGCATGCGCACAAGGAATCTTTCAGCACTCAACCATAAGACAAATATTTACTACTGTACGTGCTCTATAGCAACATGTACACTTTTAATTAAAGCAGAAAATGTGGCATTTATTGCGGGGGAAGCTGTAGCTGTGTTCAAGATATTCTACATCTATTTTTTAATTACTTATGTGGGGACTTTTTCTTAATATACCCCATGCTGTCTGTCTTTATATCGATTGTTACTCAGCCAGTAAAAAGGAACGAGCACAACAAACCAGTTTTCTATCTGAATAAGGATACTTTTGATGGCCTTTTCATTTCCATCAGTTAACAGAACTTCTTTGACATCTGCAGAAATAGCAACCTGAAAAAAAGAGCACAGCAAACAATGAGCAAATATGCTTGTCTGTGTGGAAGTGAAGACAGGAGTGACAAGCCTTCAGTATCATGCTTCCTCACCTATTTCTCTGTAACAATCTTCAATCTTTTTTCATTTTATGTCTGCATTATTTTAATCATTCAATCAAATCAGTCAATACTTTTATCATTCCATTTGCGGGAGCCTCTATCTTGCTATCATTCTGTTCCGTAATTGCATTGTGACAGCGGATGATGGTATTCTGAGAGGCTTTCATTTGCGGGCTTCTGTTTATCTAGTAGAGCCATCATACAAGGCTGTCACTCTGCCTTTCAGCTTGCTTCTGTCTGACTGCCTGATGCCCTTCATATAACTTTGCATTGCAGGCAGATGGCTTTGTAAGGGTAATTTTTTTGTGAGCTTTGACATGCTCGCACATTGGGCTGTAACCTCGACACATTGTATAAGAGCGACAGGTTTGTCAAATGCCAATCAGTGTAACAATATGCTTTTATTTGTAGAGACATAAAAACTTGTCTAATGCACTGCACTGCTACATAATATCTCCTGAATACATGACTCAGAACCCAGAGAATGGTGAACGACTCTCCTGAATGGCCAATCTAATTCAAAAGAATCTAATTACCGAGAGCTCTGGATCATGTTTGTTGGTGTAATAATGCAGGCAAAACATTAGCAGCTATATCATGGTGCTCCAACTGTGATTCGCCAGGCTATTCCTGTATCTTAGCAAATGGGACTATAATCTGAAAAAAAAAAAATGCTTCGGCTATGGCAATGAAAGACAGACCATACGTGGCCTGGAATGTCACAACAAGAGATATTGACTACACGGAGGTAAAATGTTTCTGCTCATCGAGGCAACCATAAAATCAATATGATACGAAAGCAAGTCAATCTAGAAGGTCTCTCAAGACTCTGCAGCTTGACCGCAGCTGAGGCTGTTGACAGTTCTCTGACCCAGCAGTTGGAGGCACTGGAACATTTTTCCTTTTGTTTCTTCCTCTGAATGGGATTGGAATTGAGAAAAGACCTACCATGAGCCCAGCCAAGCATGTCATGCCACCCCCTAGCTCACACACAGCAAGGTCCCTGAAAGAGAGAAAGGAAATGGTAGAACCCATACAAATTAGATGAAAATGGTCAGAGAGACATATATGTTACAAGAACAAATTGCCATCTGCAGTAAGAACTGAGCTACCAGGAAGTTGTAGAGACATGACTAGGCTACCTCATGTCGTTTTGCGTTTTAAAAATAATTATGAAATAGAAAAGTCACAAAGCAGGCAAATCAGTGGGGGTTCCCTCATTAGCGTTCAGTGCAACATTACCACCGCTGAGCTGAAAAATCTGAGAAGGTTCCCTTTTTTCCCTTGTCAATGGCTCTGTCTTTTAGAACTAAACTAGCTAGAGTAGCGAAAGATAATTGTTAGGAAAGGATAACAATGTTAATCCACATTCATTCTTGCAAAAACAGTTAGAGAAGTAAATGGGGAAATTAATATTATTTATATATCTCTCCATATAGTTATGCCTAAAAGACTTTTTATATTAAAAAGAGGGAAGTTTTAAAAAAAGCCATATACCACAAAACGATTACACATGAAGAAATCCGATCCTTCAATTAGCACTTAAAACTGCAAGTGACCTACAAACAATGCTGTTATGAACAACGATGGGAACAGCAAACAGTTAAGCCGCAGAAAACTGAGCGAAGCTAGTGTCAAGAGCCTAAACTGAGCCCGAGCAGAGGCTTGAATACATGGTCTAAAAGGCTGCTTTTAACTTAGACCATACTGCGCCGTTATTAAGACATGCATGTGAAATATAATTTGGCGCAGAGAGCGTGTGCTGGATGGGGGGTTTGCAAGGGAAGCCATGGCCTGCCCCAGGAGGGGAGGAGGGAGGGATGCTGACCCCGCGCCCAAACGGCGTGAAGCGGTGTCTAGGGCCAGGCAGAGCCTCCGTTTAGGAACACGCTGCTTTATAGCTAAATCCGCGGCAACTGTTACAGCTGGCAGAAACCTTCCCATTCTGACAGGCAGAAAATGGAATTTCAGCTAAACAGAATTTTTTTCTGGGGGGTGCACCTTTTCTTCTCCCCTAAAACACCAACATTTGACCATCTATTTTTATGTGAAAGTACTACCTCCCTACTCGCTCGACACTGATATTTAGGAAGAGCATCCAGGATGCTATATCAGTATTAGTATACAAATGCCGATATTTTGTTCAGCGGACTAGGCTGTATGACTGTATACTAATGCTCGCTGTCTGGATGGGATAGATTTATTTTTCTTAGACTCCACAAATTTTATTTAAAAAAAGTCTAGTTGTCCTATTTAGTGGAAATGAGACAAAAGGCGGACATAGTTTGGGGGAACAAGCTATACATAAACCCAATGAGAATACAAAACAGATGTGGGAAATGTGCAATTTGTGGTTTAAATAGAATGATTATATGTTTTTCCTCACATAAGATTCTATTTTTCTAAACCATATATGTCATATATACTACAAGTATATACATATGGTTATATAGATAAGATTTACAGGGCACTTAATCCTTTGTAAGAGTCATGCTTATTGAAATAAACACAAAAAGTATCTAGTGTGGGGTTTTTAGTGCATTTTGAATCAGATTTGTATGTACATAATATATGAGCATATACATACACATATATACACATAAGTATTTATGCATATAAATAATTTATTTCAGTGCAAAGTTCCCTTATTGCCAAATTTTAAAGATAATACCTGTCTCTCAGGCAATATTTAGTGACATTTATCAATAGAATTAAAATACTCTAAGCTACGCTACTCTGAGCATACTGTTGAGAGGGCGTAATCCTGAGAAATCGGAATATGAAACTGCCCATTTCATCCATGGAAGTTTGAGTGATCACTGTCTCCAAGCATCCAGGTTTGCATACCCAAACTAGGAAACTAGGAACATACCCTGTTAGTGAGCAGCACTGGGAGGTTTGCTGTGAGGAGCCTCTGAGAACAAGCAGAGTGTACGAGCCACGGCGTGGGGCTGGACGGCGAAGTGCTAGAGGGACACCACTGCAGCAGCAGAAGTGACACAACGCAGTGCCCAGCTGAACTGGGAGGAAGGAGCAGCGGCTGCCAGATTAGGTGTGTTCCCTGCCTCTTCTAATGGGGTGGGCTTCATTCAGGTGGCGGACGGAGTAGAAATGAGGGTTTACAAACCAGTGAGTGCTTTGGTGCCAGATCTTTGATTCCAGATAGGAGTCTGAGCAAGCTGCAGGAACCAGCTCACAGCTGACACGTTTTCAGCTTTGGTACAAGGGGCAGGGACTTACAGCTTGGTCTTCCTTATTTTACCAACACCATATGTACACAGACTGAGGCACTTTGTATACCCCAAGCTGGTTTACTTAGTATTAGCCTTGCACCCTCACTCAGAACACAATTTATGCCTCCAAATGCATTGTTATAATGGCTTTCTTGCACCCTATTCATCCTCTGGACAATGAAACTTCAAGGATTTCCAAGTGCAAAGCTCTGTATACTCAAGGGGAAAAAGACAGGATGCAGAATGGATTTTATTTTTAGGTGTTCCTATTGGAGCCTTAATAACTGTCTTCTGCAAGTTTAGAAAAAACAAAACCAGAAGTGCAGGATGTCTCAAAATTGTTTCAAAACACTTAAATACAGGGGCAAATTCATCCATTGCTATATGTGGTGATTATTATGTATTTTATCAGGTAATATTTTGCTTGCTTTTGCAACAGATGCCAGTTTAAAGAATGTCTTTTATTTTTCCTGACCTTCACAATCAGTACTGATCGATTGGAGCTTCACTTTTGTTTCCCAAAAATCAAAGTGAAATAAAACGCCTTGAGTGGAAATCAAAAGTCTTTGACATATAGCAGAAAGCTTGCTGTGCAATATTAGTACCCAAAGGCAGCTCAGAATTCTTTGTTAAGAGCAACATGCTTTCACCTTGAACATTTTAAATTTCATGTGAAGACTTAAATCATAGCAATCTTTACCATGCAGATACAATAAAACTAACGGATTGGAAAATATCTTTTTATGTTTAACTCTGTACCTGAATATTTCATTGTGCTTTAGGCAGTAGTAAGCCAGCACTTCTTCAGAGGGCCAGAGACCTATAAAACAAAGATATTTGCCTTCTTAAAACAGATTTTTTTGGGGTCTAAAATAATATTTGAATACATATTACCATTTGCAGACCTCTACCAACTGTTTCATTTTCTACATATGCCATAATACCATCGAATAAAGAAAAGAAATAAGACATTTAATGGAAGACTTCTGATTTAAGCATTAGAACTGAATATTTCATAGATTTCATCCCACCTACTGATCAGAAATTTCCTTTATAGATACACACACGCCCACATAAACATACACATATATCTATACGTATACAAACAATTGTCAAGACTTTAAAAGTTATAGAAAATTTAATTCTGTGAAACTTCTGACATTTGGGCATTCACATGAACATCAAACTGTTTGTACCAGGCCAGATGCAAGGCCCACCTTGCCTGTAGCCTGTTTCTAACAGTGGACAGGAGCCCCCTCCTTTTTCATTTGCTGTCCTCTACAGTAATTTAATTTCTTCCCAGTTTCTTTTTATTTAGTTCCTTTTCTCTTAGGTTTTGTTAGGTCAGGCGTCAGTCCGACTGTAAGGGAGACTGACTGGCAACACGTGCTAAGGACAAATACAGGACTAGGGCAATAATGCACCATGATTTCTAGTTGTGGCTCAAGAAGTTCCTGAGAAGGAGAGGATAGTGATAAGTTCTGTTTAATAGTCACCAAAGGATTTTTCTAGTCGTTCTGTGGACTCAGTAAACTTGTCATAGCTGCAATGTCCCACGGCAGGGAGTGCCACAGTTTTACCGTTCTCCTCTCTCTTGTTTTGTACTTGCCTCCCTGTCTTGTTCATTTGAGGCCCTCTCGTTCTCGTATGGGAATAGAGAGGAGCAATCATGCTTTTTTCACCTAATCTGTATTATTCATGACTTGATAAGCTTCCATCAAAAAACTTACACTGGTCATTGTCAACCTTGGCAAGTACTTGGAGGCATCCACGCAAATTTATCCCTTCAACACCATTCACTCGTGAAACTCACTGTTTTGTCAGACCGGTTTCCCACCTCACTCGAACGTCTAACTGAAGTGCCGTGGCCCACGGAGAGGGCAGCACAGACGCTGCGTGGTTTGCACGCTCTCCTGCAGGCACCAGTCTCCATTGCTGGAGGGAGCCTGGGAAAAACCAGACTCGTATTCAGGCACTTCAGTTAGGTCCCCAAACTTAAGGGCAGACAAATCAAAGCCGTACGCAGCCAAATTACAGTTGTACGTGTTTTCTATCTGTTATCGCTTAGCAATGAAAAAACACGCTTACATATCTAGCCACAGGTAAAAACCAGGGTTAATGTCCCCCCACAACACACAGCATTATGAATCACCCCGACAGAAATTTAAAATTATGAACTACAGACACTTCAATGGTTTCAGTAAAAATAAACACAGACACGTGGGAGCATCCTTTAGGTATTTCTAGACAGGTAAACTGAACTCCATGCAGCTTACTACCTATATTCCTCCTTTAGATCACTTTTCACAATTTTTTATTCTCAAGAGTTTAAAAACATCACAGCATATTTGATAGAAGCAGAATTTTGCAAGAAAAATTGTCTTCCTTTTAAATCACTTAGGGCCTTATTGTAACCATCAAATATATAATTCTTCCTTTCTATGCAGTAAGTATTCTGAACTAGCCTTACTCATAGCGATAAATAATGAAAATTTATGCATGTGTTGTCAGCCTGCAGATCAGGCAAAAGCCTAGACAGGATTTGGCCAAAACTTTGCATATAACTTTTGTATGACAAAGATCTTAAAGGTAAAAAAAACCCGGAGTGGCAATTCATATGTATGACAAAAACACTAAAGCAATACTGGTATTTCTGTTGTTTATGACAGCTTAGGCTGATTAGATGTTTGCGAATGTGCCATTTTGCTTAGACTTGCTAAGGGTTAAAATCAAATATTCACACACGACTACCCATTCTTCAGTGAAACATACACTAAGAATTGTACAGGATTTTCCATCTCCCTTTTGAGCATTTCAATGCTTTTGAGCATTGAAATATGCTAAAATGACAGATTTTGCAATAAATATAATAACTGTTTAAATATTTTAGTGTATAATATAAAGAATGTTTCAGTTTGCAGTGACTGGTGTATACTCAAGCAATAAAAGTGCTTTTTTAATATTTAGTGAAGACACGGCTAATTGAATACCATTTATAATACTAATATCTCACATTACAAGAAAAACCCCACACCCACAAACACAAAAAACCTAAACCCTTTTGTAGCAAACTTTTAGCCTGAGCGAGTTTTAAAAATACTTGTCAATTGTAGCAAAATCCTTCAACATCTGAATTTTCGGTACCCTCAGTCAAATGTCTCTCACTTTTCTACAGTTATTATTGAAAGGGCACTTTGAATGGTGTCACTAAATCTTTTATATGGGGTCACCGTTCTTTCCCCTACTACCATTACAATGTTGATACCGTCTGAAACTGCAGGTGTATCAGATAGCTCTGTGCTGAGAGAAGGGTAAAGCACCTTTGGAAAGACAATGCTCTTCTTTAGGCAGATGCTAGCGATGCAGAAACTCTCCTCCCCGCTCCCTTCCCCCATAGGGAAGGAAGTATCACCTCAGCAATGATGCAAGTGGCTGGCAGCTAAAGAAGCAGGAGTCAGGAGGTCTTTCACGAACACAGGTCTCAAGTGTGGAAGCACGCAGTGCTTCCAGCTAAGCCAAGAAGCCAGAATACTTCCGTTAATTTTAGTAAAAGGAAAAGCTTCTCGTGCCTGAACAGGTAGGTAAGCCTCTTTACCTTGAAAACAGGGATAAGCTTTAAGATCCAGGTGGAGGAGTTTGCATTCTGTCTTCTTCCCCTTCACTCTGACCTACATTCACCAACACAATGACCTACATTTTGAAGTTGCAAGTATAAGATAGTTCTGCTTCTGTTAGAAAACCTGCAGCTGTAATGCAGAAATGCAGCAACCCGTATGAGTTAACAACTACCACTAGACTGTGAAAAGCATAATTTATTTCCCGCAAACACATACATATGGATATGGATTAAGTTTCCTGTGAACACACTTAAAATAATTCTTCCATATTTAAAATAAAATTAATCTCATTTTGTACTATGAATTTGATTATAAATACATAACATTGGACGGGTACCTATTTGCATGTGCAATTACTTACACATGACAGTCAATAATTTACACATGTAGAGGCAAAAGAATATCAAAAGGCCCCCAAAT
This sequence comes from Rissa tridactyla, assembly GCF_028500815.1. Classification (NCBI taxonomy): domain Eukaryota; kingdom Metazoa; phylum Chordata; class Aves; order Charadriiformes; family Laridae; genus Rissa; species Rissa tridactyla. Next base: position 29,549,869 of record NC_071468.1, on the reverse strand, counting down.
AGTGCTTGTATTTAAAAGGCTATAAATATACTACAAATTCTAGACAGAGGGGCTAAAAATCTCACTGCACAAGGAAACGGAGAGAAACAAGGGTTTATTTTTGCAAAAATAAATATTTTGCGACATTTACTGGAGGTTTTAAAATGCTTTATCACAGAGAATAGTTGCCAGAAAACATCAGAATCTCTGTTGAAACAAATAAATAAATTGTGTTGGTGTTTAAAGGAGAGCCTCAAGAAGGACAGTGATTTGCCGTGTCTGAAGACATGGGAGTGAGACAGTGCTCACAGAGCAACGCCTGCCTGCATTTCAACTCTTGGCAGGTGTCCTTTCACCATTAGGATGAAGTAGGAGATCCACTACAAGTGTGCCATAGAGCAATTTTGTCTACCTACAGACAACTTCATGATACCCCTACAGAAGTAGGGGCAGAAAAACATTATCACTAAAGAGTATGACGATGGATGGAGAAATGCTATATATGCAGACATACAAAATGCAGGCGTTTCTACAGCACTTATCACCATATCATAAAATCTCACCACAGTAATGGAGTCTACCTCACAAGAACTTGATGACAGCATGAATTTTTATTGTTCTAAATTTTGCACATTAGGAACCAAAGTAGGAGACAGGCAGATTAAGTTACTTAAACACACCAAATGAAATTACGGGAAGGCCAAGACAAAAACCTCAGTCATCCTAACACCTTGAAGTATGATGCAACCAAAAGACATCCAAACTTCCCCTATAGAGGATCAACACTAACAAAAATCATAATAATACTAAGAACACATAAATTAAGTTGGTTTTATTACTCTCATAGCGCTTGCTAATGGAAAGTGTCAGGTCTTTCTGCTTCTAGGCATGGCACAACAGTTCTTCAAAGCAACCTTCAACCCCCATGGACTAAATCATGTGTAGACAGCCTTCTGAGGATGCTTTGTTTGAGAACCACTAGTCCAAAGCAACACAATACCTGCGTTTCTTCTGCGTCCAATCTAAAAATGCTGAATCCTGTATGATATTACAGAAGATTTTCTACTAGAAATAAACTATCCAGTATTTAAAAAAAAAAATTAAAAATTATTGTTTCTCCTCTGGGGCTTTTTACCACATATTTTAAAGAATGATGTCACACATTTGGATGACAAATATTGAGATCTGATGAGAAGTTCTTAAAGAACAGCTTGTTATTAGAAAATTCTCAGGATAGAGTGCTGAGAATTTTGAGACATGTCTTTTTAAAGAAGACATTTGATTACTGGAGCTGTTATGTCTCTGCACTGCTCCATAGATACAAAGAAGATGCAGTAAGCTACTGATTACTTTAACTGGGATACTGTAAGATTAGTGGAACTCTGCTCTACTGTCTGCCAACGCTATACATAGGAAACAAGGGCAACTGGAGGTGACAGGTGAACCATCTCTTGAAGCTCTGAGTAGGAGGTATAAAGCTGTCCTACAACTCCTTCACTCCTGCTAGGAGATTAAGAAGTTCCTTTCTGAGCTGAGCCAAATGGAAAGTTTTGTCACTTTTTCCTAGCACTTTACAGAGCCACATGTACAGAAGTCTGATCCCAAAATTCAAATTTTATCTTTTACTTGCACTACTAAAGTATGAGATGTCTTCCTATTCATCTGAAGTTTCAAGTAAATTTTGCACAAATCCTAGCTTAACCCTCAAAAGCAAAGACAATTTAAATTTGAAGTCAGTCATTTTCACCAGATTAATATACTCAAAAAGATCTTTTTTTCTACTATGCCCTGATTCTTGACTATATGAAATCACTTTATTTGCTTTAATACTCATCAAAGCAAGAGGAAAAAAAGCATCAGGGGCAAAGAGATGAACAACGTCTCAAAAGAAGTATCAACAACTGCGCTTAGCAATGACGAATTGTTTTCTGACCCTAAGAAAAGTATTTTTTATCCTTCCTGACACCAAGACACATTATTGGTGGAGAGCAGAAAACCCTTTGGCACCACAATAGACTGTGCAAAGGTGTTCAATTAAGTACCTATCTGGACAGGCAACTATTCCCCTTCTCCTCTGCTAAAAGACTGTAGAGTGAATTGAAAATCCCCAAAACAAAGATATCTACTGGAACAGTAGGGAATTCCAGGAATTTAAAATATTGCTATGATTGCTACTCTTACTGTAGGATCGTTACAATCCTAATTTTATAGTTTCAAACCTTATTTTCTACTGACTATGCCTTATATTGAAGTTGCAAGGGAAGACAAGTTTGATGATTTTACCCTGGTTAGTTTTTGCGTGGATCACCACCACCATGCACAGCAAGAAGCGCGATACACCTGCTGGAGGTCCTGGTGACGTAAGACAGCGGGTCAAAATCAAGGTTCGACAGCACAGTAACTCGGAGTAAATTTCAAAATGAGGCGCTAACCAATGTTATGAGCCCTTCTGTCAGTGGAGCACTAAAATTCACTTCCAAGTCAAAATAAAAATATGAACTTATGAATAGCACAATTAAGACTAAGTACCAAGTGGGCGCACAGCGTATGTCTGCCAAACACACTTTGCTAGCAACATATAACATGGTTGTTCTAATTTGAGTAATTGCTTGGGTAACGACTACTTGTAATTAATTGTACTGCTGCAGTTAGTTACTTTGCATGGATAGCTCTCAAAAATACTTCTAGCTCTCAACTTTCTTCAAACTCCATACCTCAAGCCCCTTTTCAATACAATTTTATCATTAAAAATGTTGCTTAGTGTAGTCAGGCAGTAAAGATTTTATTTTCATTCACTTGTTCACACAGCATGCAAAATGTGACACAGATGAAAGGATAATCAGCAATCCAGGTTACCTAAGATCCAAACTAAGGGGTACTGAATCTAAAAAACATAAACACGTGTAATAAGGTACCATTACCACAAATAGTCAAATTTTTAGCCACCATAAAATGCATGTATATGTGAGTAGAAACCTTCCATAGAAAATTACTTTCATAATAATCTAAAGACAAGTCTGGTCAATTTAGTAAAATGAAGAAACAGAGGGAATTGCTAAGTGAGGAAAAAAGCCACTGAAAAAACTCTTGTTATTTCATTCTGTTTGCAGGACGCAAAATCCCATTTTCAAACCTGCATCCTCACGTTTAAGTTTACACCCATCTATAGCAGAAGCAGATAAAAGAGGAGTCATCATCACCAAGTTGGTTGCAGGTGCTGTGCCTGAAATTGTAAAACTATTTTCCGACAAAATTTTATTTGAGACCAGATTTTCAAAAGGAGAATACCTACAGAGTTCGGTGCCCTTCTGGACATTTGACCACCTCGTGTCAATGTAAGAGTTAACCTGTTTTGAAAGCCCAATTGTCTAATCTGACGTTCTGCATTCTGAAATTTATTCCAAGTGTTTTTGCAAGTGAGCAACTTCAGCGATAAATGCACATCGTGAAAAAAGAGAAGTATTTAATAGCCTTTACCCTAGCACCTTACACCCATGACTTACTGCACCTGACTTTTGCACATGGCAAGCCACCTTTTAAGTCCAGTGAAGAGGAGCAATTTGAGGCAGGGAGAATGTATAGCTTACTTTTCCACAGCAGGAATCCTACATATGAGTTTGAAAAGGTGCGAGAACTCCAGAAGCAATAGAAAGATATAAAGAGAAACACATCTCACCATTTTTCCCTATGCACATACATTTTATAGAAACTCTTGTCTCTCTCCAATCTAAAGCAGAATTCACGATATTCAGATCATTGAAAAATATGTATAAGCACCAGCTGAGATTTTCAGCCTAGGCAAAATGGCCTCAGCGCTGTATCTCTCACTTTCATTCTCATTATTATTCATGACTAGGAGGGAAACATGACGGTCTGCAATCTGCAAATTTCTTTTAGAGCGCAAACTTAAGAGGCTCGGTGGAACTGATGTGGAAATACAGTAACAAGTCAAAGCTGTAAATGCACGCATATCTCTTCCGTAAGAAAAATCGGCAAACTGTACAAATCTACTTGTATGATTGTCTTTAACACCCTTTTTTCAAATGAATGAATTTGATTGTGTTGTGTGTGGGGGTTTTTTTTTTACCTAGTTTTCAAATAGTTATTAAAAATTAAACAACACTGGAAAAAACCTTTTGTGATTATAGCCTTCATTCTCCTGCAAAAAACTGGATCTATAAATTTATGTACCATTGTAGATGTAAATTACAAAATTTTATATTCAACTATATTAAAACATCTATTCCAAAAATGATTACCAGTTGTGAAAAGCAGACAGGCTTATCACTTGCTGTCAGTTGTTCATGTCTAGTTAAGCAATAATGTGCTAAAACTGCTCTTTTGTTTTGTGTAAGAATTTTGGCAATAGAAGAAATGAACACTCGTTTAATAAAAACTCAGGCTGCTTTTTGCTTTGATGGAGGAAGCAGCTGCCTGTTTTCATTTGCTGCAGAGCAGCAAAACCCATCAATATAATAAGCAGCTTAGATGCATCCATCCACAGCATCTGTAAGGATATAGGGCTATTCGCTCAAAACCAATCCTTGGTTTAATTTTAACAAAGATGTGTCTGACATATTTGAAAATGCATTATAATAGGGTTTTGAAATACTAGCATTTTCTCTTTTCTTTTTAAATACTTTTCAAAGATTTTGAAAGGCAAGTATACATATTGGAATGATAGAAATGATAAAACAAATATTGCTATAGCAAACAGCAGAACTAGCCTAAAAATGCAAAGATGGAACATTAAGAGACGCCTTCGGGTTCACAGACTCTCCTGTCCCTTGAAAATACAGAAAAATAGCATTTCAATCTTTTCAATGAAGAGTTTTTTCACCATAACCAAGAGCAGAGAAAGATACTAGAAATAAGTATCACAGAAAAAAAAAACCCTGCAAAGATCATAGATACATTATGCAACCATATTTCCTGAGACACTTTTCTTTCCCTTCCTCATGCTTTGTTAAAAGTAGATTAATATTAATGCTCATTTCCAAAGATACTTATCAAATTGTTTTCTTCTATTGCTTGAAAGTAATGTATTTTTTACTAAGTTTCAGCAGTGTGAGTTTTGTCTCAAGTGACAACTTCTAATTGCAATAAAAATTTTAATTAAAAATAGATTTATAGAACTTTCATATATAATTACAAAAACAAGGAGAGATAAAAGACCATCTGAGATACAAACCACAAAACTCTATTTTCACTCTAAAAATGTGATATGGCACATTTATATTATTAAAAATTCTTAAGACATTATTATTTTAGTGCTGTTCGGCTTTCTAAGACCTTTCTAAGCTGAGCTTTTAGATGATTTGCACATTAACTGAGAAGTCAGATAATTCTTAATCCTCCTCTTTTTCAGATCCAATAATGGATAAGGGAGCATCTTAGCATGATCAACTAGCAATCTGCCTAGCCTGAGTGGTAGTACACCTGAATTTAGGATTAGTCATCGGGTTTTCATAATATCTGATTTAAATGAGCACTCATTCTGGGAAGTGTAGAAAAAAAATATTCAATGGTATTTGAACTGTACTATTTAAATATCTAACAATAAATTTTGAGTGCATGCATATTTATTTGCTTCACAAACAAAAAGCTATACAGAAGTAAGATTTTAAAGAATCATGTCCAGAGAAATAGTTGGATAATTCAATTAATAACTGCTTTTTTGATCAGCACTCACAATAGCTTATAGATATAATCAACCTTATCTCAGCTGTAGCCTTGTATCTCTATCTACCCAAATCCAATATCCTAATTTCACTTTTGTCCATAGATGAAGTGAGGAAACTAGTTGGTTTGGGTTTTTTTTGTGTGGTTTTTCATTATGTTTTTTTGAGGGGGAGGGGGGCATTTTGGTTTTTTACAGATATATCATGAGTAGAGAAGGTAACAAACCCTGGTTACTAGTACTGCTTATCTTCCTCAAATACTTGTCACTGAACATGGAAGTTTGGGTAACTGAACTATGAACCCTTATATAGTGCTCAAGATAAATAAAGTGGAATTTATTTGGGGGATTTTGGTTGTGTTCAGAAGTGCTGTCTACAGCTTGGATTTCTCAGGTTCGGTTTTTATTTTTTTATTTTTTCCCATCAAATTAACTAAACAAAGATGACACCTTTTTGGTCCTAGTAACTTCTGATTCAGTATTTTTCTTCTTTATTGAACTCTGCCATCTGCATAGTTTACTAAACTATCAGAAAAGCATCTGCTCTGTGCTGCCAGGAGAAATTAATTGTGTGCAAGTGGAAATAATAATTGTGTGCACAGTTCAGTTTGAAGGCTTTGGAACATTTCTCTCTAGCAAAACAGTGTTTCTCAGTACCTGGAACTCCATATACTGGCAAAAGGTGACTATGCATCCTACATATTCTTAAATTGTTAGGTCACCACACTTACTGAGCCTTGATTCCTTCTCTGGGGATATCTTCAACTGGTGCTAAGTGTGCCATTTTGAAAAGTCTACACTACTGGCAATCATCCTGCAGCATGTGCCCAAAATCTCCTTACGTTACCAAACCTTGTTTTCGTCTCTCACATATGATTAGATTTGTAATGAGTTCTTTAAGTGGGAACACTGCACAAGGATGAACCACTTCCACACATCTCATCTCTTTATAGATCCATACCGATCCATGTTCCATATGAAGTTAGACTGTAAGAGTTAAGGCAAATGCAATCATTTATAGTGAGGGAAAACATTTAAAGTTTTTTTCTGAAAGGCCAAGGATTAAATAAGCACAAAGATCCTTCGGATTCTTGTAGGTCAGGTCTGACATACATTCATAGGGCAACACAAGAGAACTTACACTACCATTGCTCATGGCTGTTTTTTGCCTGAATAGGTTTCAAGAACCAAAGCTGTTGATCTGGCACTTTTCATGAGCACCAAACACAACGGGCCAGATCTTCAGCTGGTGTTATGTGGTATTATGCCAGTGTATCCCAGCTAATGAACCAGCCTTGTATTTTAAATAGGCATGGTCTTTCCGAGAAATGAAGTAACCTTTTTTATATTAGTATATGCTAGTAATACCGCTTTGGATGATTTTGTAGAGTCAAAACCAAGGGTATCCTTCTCAGGAAATCAATGTTTCAGTGAGTCACATTAAGGGAGGATAGAAAAGTGACAGGAGTAGAATTTAGTCTCCAAAGTGGCCTGAAATATTAACAACCAATTTTCCCTGATTACTTTCACATTTCCCATGTTACTGTAATAAACTATGACCTAACTGACGACATTCTTATTTCACAAGGCATAAATAATGCAAAAGAGCAACACAGGTGTTACAAGAATTCTGCTGAAAAACATTGTAGAGCTATATAAACACTTACTCTTTTATACTCTGACACAGAAGTGCTCTTAGGTCAAGAATAATGTGCTTTGACTAAGATATGTAGCTTAGGGACTTACACCATTTTTCAGTGTTGAAAGAATATATTTCAGAACATCCAGTGTATTGAATCACAAAAACAAAGGAACAAAACCAAAACAAATCATTGAAGCCAAGTTAATGAAATGAAAGCATGTAAGAGCCTATGAGCTAACCTCGTAACAACATGTTCAGGTTTATCATTGGTAGGTCTGGAAAGAAAGTTGATCAAATTCTTAATTAAAGCCAGTTCTCTGAATTCAGGAATTGCTTAACTGTATGCCAGCACAGAAATCGGGCCCCATCTTTTGACACTGCAATTTGAGTGGGAGACTTTTGCCTTGCGTGGTCCACTCTATGGTGACCACAGACCCTTGGGTGACCCTAGGATTCTCCCTAGGGAGTACCAAGGTTTTACAATATCTAACCCAGACCACTTCATTCTTTGAGGCAGATATTTACTAACAGCAAAGCCAACATCATAAGTCATCAGTTTCTACAGCATTTCTTGCACAGACAGACCTTGAGATACTACATTAAACCTGCATGCCGAACTCCCATATTAGCAGGTAAACTCTTCAATACCTACAGTATGTTTTTTCTTAATGAGTTTTGAGCTGAGACTTTAAAAACGGAGAGGCGGGTGTATAATCTTCTGAAATTCAAACTTCTTCCTTAAGGATTAAATATGTTGTGACACTATTTTCATATAGCTTGCCATCAATAAAGCAATAACACTGTAATAATGAGGCAAAACACTTTTTAAAAAGTAGTTGTATGTCACCATTACAGTAATTAGCAGTTAACAACAAATTTTAGCACTTTCTTGTTGTTCTCTTTTCCTGTTAAGAGTTTGAGTCACAACAAAAGAGTAATTTCCTGTTACTTCTGGGGGAGGGAAGGGGTGGAGGAAGAAGAGATCATGAAATATATGCAATTTTCACATATAACACACTGTTGAAAATGTAATTCTCTATGTGTTCTTTTCTGAAAATATGTTCTATATTCCTGGATTGTCTTTGCTATCAGAAGCAGGATTGAAATCTCCACTTTAGTATTTATCTGAGGCTGTGATAGCTCAGTTGTCTGCCTCCAAATGCCAAGATAGGGGGAATCTCATCAAACGGAGACCAGCTGCATGATGGGCAGTTAATAGATATATCAAACCTTAGGATATATGCTAAGCTGAGGAGATGATTGGTCGGTTGATATACTGATTGATTAGCATAGGGAGAATGGGTTTCTTCTTGACAACCTAAGATTATGCTTCAGCTAAGCTCAAATTGCTTACACCTCTTCTATTGGGTTTAAAATTACAGTCCTGTCATCTAAAATCTCTCTTCAATGAAATTTTTACCATATATAAAAATTAAAGGGAAAAAGAAAGTAGGTGCAATGGATAAGAGTAACTGGAGTAGATATATTTCACACTGCTGCTGTTGGTACCACTAGAAAAAGTTGATAAGTAAATCCACTTGAAATATGTTACATATTCTGTACACTACTAGAGAGCACTTTACAATAATTTGGAAGGGAGGGGGGAAGTTCAAAATACTAAAAGGAATCAGTGCTGATATTACTGTTTTTAAAAAAACTACAGTAGTTAAGCAAAGTAATTATACAGTTGTGATACTACTAATACATTTTTGTCCTCTCTATAGGTATTTCCTAGGTTTCTTAGAACTGTATTTAAATTATATTCTAGATACCAGAGAAATATCATATAAATGCAACAGAATGCATCACCTCACAGAGACAGGCTTACATTCTGCAAGCTAGGGAAGCAACACATACACTTTTGTGTTTTGCCCCGAGAAGTCCAGAATTTGTTTTCCCAAGAAAGCAGATGGAATTAAATTTTATTTACATAATATTTTAGACTGCCTCATCAGTAGGGCACAGAGACTTAAAGAAAACACAATATTTTTAAAAATTACTATACTATGTAATTATATGTTGCCAAAACAAATGCATTTCCTACACGTATCATCCATTTAATTCCCAGCATTGCATGTTGTTCTTAATACTGGGCTTTGTCAGTTAAGAAAGATACAAACACTATTAAAAAAAACATTAAAAAAACCAAACTTACTTTTTATTATCTTTAATTTGACACTTTGAAACGCTTCTCTGGTTGAGCAAACAAGAATTTAGTAGTCATGTAACAAAAGGAAAGTGGCTCATTGAGAATGTTGAAATCTGCATTAATAAATGAGACTGGGTTTCTCAGATTTTTTTTTCCTCCCTTTCGTATCTGCTATGAGCGGTAGGGGATCAGCTGCAACTCAAATCCCCAGCTGAACAACCCAAATACAACTGACTGAGCAGACTTAAAACAAGGCCATTTATTGGTGCCTGTTATGCAAACAAAGCATCCAAGTCTTAGAAACAGATGTCAACTGAAGCATATGCTTACTGTAAACTGGAATTTGATTCTCTTTATAAAAATAGACTTAAATGGGCCTTCAGAGACTATGCTGCCTCTTGTTGTATACCATTGCCTAACTTGATTCAGCCTTAAGCTTTTCAAAAGATGAATAGACTGATATCCAAGGGCAAAAAAATAAAAGTAAAAAAAAATTAAATGGGAAATAAATGATAACATGTTGGAGCAGTTCCCAGAAGCAATTTTACAGATTTGCTCTAAAAACACAAGACAGGAAGTTCAAAGCGCAGTGCAGGTCACCTATGGCATGTCGAGTTATCATTTTTATACCACTTAGGGTGAAAAAGGGACTTTATGTTCAAGTGGCAAGTTTAGTACTCTGCTTTTTCTTCTTCCTCCCTTTTTTTTTTTACCTCTTCTCACATCTTGATGCCTTTTAAATGTCACTTATTTTACATGAGGCAGTTGGTGGAGACATGAGTCAACAGCAATCAGAACCATTATCCCCTGCAGCGAGCCCTGGTCCTAATGCATTATGACACCTTAGCTGGCCAGCCACCGATTTACCTTTCTGCTTCTTAGGGAATTAAGTGGCATCATGTGAAAATGGTTGTGATATGAACAGCATGGGCATAACTGGTATTAAATTTACCTCTCAGCCTAAGTGAATTTTCCTCACATGTGACTAATCAAAATGAAAGCTGTGGACATGGGCAGATCTGGCCAGCACTTCTCCACCCCTGGGATTGGGGCTATTTTGTTTTATCTCTTTGTACAAGCTGGCAGAAGTTTAAAGTGAAGGGGATAATCCAGTGCTGGTGTCTTTATGAAATAACATCCTTACATGAAGAGGCTTTTAACTGTCTGTCGCTGTCCTCTCAAAAAAAAAAGAGCGTGACAATCTCATTTTGCTGAGCACCCTCCCATGAAAGGAGAAAATAATAGCCATAACAGCTATGGCTAGTACTGACCTTACATGATCCATTATCCACTAAACACTTTAAAAGTCAGTTTTACATACACTGTGGGGGAAATTAGAGAACTATCACAATCATTTTCACTTTAGTGAATTTGTCTTCTGTTTGAAGTCAGTTACTTGATATCCTCGTACATAACTCTCCGTATCGCTCCAGAAACGAAAGAGGAAGTCTTGCTTTAAAAATCGATCTTGTGCAAAAAGGTGGGAAACACACCATACTTTTCCTATTCTGATTAATAAAGATACTGACAGCAGTGAAACTCAATTTAGCATGAACTTTCTTCGGCGTAAATGTGAAATATTACAAAAATCATTATATAATTTAGAAGTGTTCAACATCAGTATAAAAATATTTTTATCAATCATTTCAGCTGAGATAAGTAGGTGCCAAAGAAAAGTGCAGGCAGAGCAATTATCATCCTGTGCAGTCAGAAAGATATTTATTCACAGACTAGAGTGACTTGCATTTTACTACAAACCAGCTGTGAATGTTACTGATAATAATGGCAGTGCTAGATTTTCCCAAAGTACTGTAGTCTCTTTCTAACAACTTAATTGTACAAGACAAAAACGCCTGGAGCATGAAGTCTTCTCCTACTTACAAGACTGCTCAACCTTCTGTGACTGTAAGAATTAATTTCTAATACATGAGTTTTAGATATTTACAGTGTGCTGTAAGTTAAAGTCAGTAGTACTCCGTAGCTCAAATTAGAAGTATTTCTTCTAATTTTATTGTTGATTATAAGCTATGACTTAGTGGTTCAAATTTTAAGATTAACCCAGTCTACCTGAACACTAGTTTTAGGTTCAAGTTGTCAAGTTGTCCTTTCTAAGCACAAAATTTGGCTATGTAGTAAATGAGGGTTGGTTTGGTTTTTTTTTTCCTGTGATGGTTTTATTCTGCTTCACACACCAGGGTTTTCTAAGTCCAGACTGCCAGAAGACTTTCAACTTTCAACAATCTATTACCGTATGTAATGTATGTTTGACTGGAGAAAAATAATAAAAAAATAATAAGAAGAAAGCTATCAAGAGTAAACCATGGCATTTACAATATCAAAGCACACTTTTCTTACAGAAAGAGAGACATAGAAATACACAGATTTACATCAAAGTAACTATCTCACATATAATACTTATTTTTAAAGAACCTAAACAAGCACCAAGAAATACCATAAATATTATTTACACTCATTTTTAGAAATGATTGAAGATAAAGATTAAAAAGAGGGTTCAGATTTTTAATCATTACAAACACAGGAAAAAATATTAATCATGCACAGAGCTTGCCTGGGTAACCTTCATTTTACCAATGAGGCCATATAATTAAGGTCAAGTTAATGTAGAGATTGAAATTTAGGGAACACATCAATTAAGATAAACAGGAAAATTACCTCTTCCCAAAAGGATTAGCCTCAAGTGGAAAGGTTTGTTCAGAAAATTACAATCCATTTGGTAAGTAAGACGGATCCACAGTAAAGTTAAATCTGAAGCGCACAGGCTGGCGTATTTTATGCAAAGGACTTGCAGGAAAAAAAAAAAATAGAATAATCTTTCTTTTCCTTTCATTATTTTTGCCTAAAAAAAAATAAAAATTATTTGCGTAGCAAAAATGGTTGCAGTAAGTATGACATATGTCTTCCCTTTTTTTTCACCCTTAGTTTCAGATTTAATTGGACCTTGAAATCTTAACACCCACAGAAAAGCAGAAGGTACCCTGTTTTCAGTGACATTATACATTAGCATCACTGTAAAAATATCTGGACCAAACAGAGATTTGTAAATATCCACTTAAGATTACCATGTTTTATACCTTAAACAACAAGAATTATGATTCCAGAGTTAGACAATAAACATGGGAGTGACGAAACACAAGCAAGTGTCCATTGTCTAGAGGGTCCTGTCATTTCCCGTTTAGTCATGCCCACTTCAATATCTCAAAAACAATTAAAAAAATATTGACATTAATTGTATTCCTTTTTTGGTTTATTGCTTTTGTGACAATACAACAGAGGAACTAAGAAAAGTTTGAATAGAATATAGGACCTTTTAGTTAGATGAGAAGACTGATAACTGTTTGAGACATGGGAGACTTACAGTGACACTCCTCTGATATCCTCCACCAGAAATTCTGTACCTAATTGCATACCACTTCCCCACTTTCCAAACACAGAATAACACAGTAAACAAAACAAAGGTGGCAGATTTGATAGAGTCAAGGCTCCACTGACTTGAGTAAAATGGTTAACAATGAAAATGTGGCGCTGGCATACCGGTCTTTCAAATGCTTATCATGAATGCTTTCCATTTGTCACCTAGAAGTACATCTGAGAAGCTGGGTTTTGGAATATATAAACCCACCAATGTACGCATGTATTTGTTTCCACCGCAGAATCCTTATAGGAAGCGATGGTTTGCTTCTTTCAACAGCTATACCTCCAAAGTAACTTCCAAAGCATACGGCGGAATTTGCCTCAGTAAACGTCCTTGGGGGCAGTCATTGCTCTGACAGGTCTGCCAGTACCAAAAGGTCCAGGACCAGCCTGACACAACCAATGCAATCACCGCTCACCTTCTGTCCTCTCTGCCTTCTCTTTCCACGAGAGTGGCTTGAAAGTGTTACAGCGCCCTGACCGCTGCAGCGCCAGGTGTGTTCACTTCATCTCATAGTCACAGCACACGAATGAACCTAGCATGTCTATTTACAGATCTGCCATCTGACTTAAATTTTGACTCATGACAGAATTATTTTGTGACATCCTTTTTTTAGCAACAGTCTGGGACTTACATTCCGGGAATCCATGCCAGCTTGTCTGTATGAATGTGTTGTTCTTATTTAATAACAATTCCAAAGGTTCAGCTTGGGTTCTTTTTTTTTTTTTTTCCCCTTTACTAAACGTATACTGTAACATAAACTATTCTTTCTACTGAATTGACGTACACACTATAGGAATTTCAAACTATCCCATCCTATAGAGGGGCAATACATTATGATAGCCTCTACATAACATTGAGATTTTTCAATTAAAAATAAAGACTAATACAAGTATTTAATCTCAGCGAAGCAGCAATATCACATTTCAATACCACTTTTTTTTTTTTTTTAATTCAGCTGTAAACTGTTGAAACAAACCATTCCAATAAAAAGCTATTGCTGACCACAAATTTGGGAACGTATGTGCCAGAGAACACATTAACAGTGCTGCAATATTGCTCATTAGGGCAACAAAACTTGTCTTTCTTTTAGGAAAGAAAGATTAAATATGAAAACATACGAAAGGCAAACAAAAGTATCTGTATATCTATTGCGAAAACGGCTGAACAGGAAAATGGGAAAAAACACACAAATGCAGCTTAAAGGCACCATTCCAATTATCCCCTGGGTATTGTTGTACACCTTAGTTTTGTTAGGCATGATAAAGAGGAGAAATATTAGAGCAACCAAGCAGATGGTCTGTGGAACTAGATTACACACTTCAGAAATAAGAGAGAAGCAACGCATTCAACCCTTCTGTTTGGACAGAAGAGCCGTCTCAGCCTGTCTGACCTATAAGCTAGTAAACTGGAGCGTACCGCCAAGTGCTATCATGCTGTTCCTTTAAAAAGCAAACAACCTCACTTTTTATGATAGGTACTGGATCATTTTAAAAGAATTGTAGGTAATGTCTGCTGCATTAGACAGATGGTCATATCATGAAACCATATACAAGTCACCATGACTAAAACTCATGTTCACTATCTTGTTAATCCGCATAAACTGCAAAACAAAATAAACCTATGCTGAATGCTTTCCTTGGTATCTAACGGTTCATATATACGCACATATGTCTAATAATCACAACTATAAAGTTCAATGTTTTATTTGACATGCTTTTTCATAACCTAATATTAATTTTGTATATATAATTTCACAGTGTGAAAATTCTGATTCTAATCTCACCTTGATTTAACCTTTGCATAACTCTACTAATTTCCATGGAGCTAATGATAAAGCAGAGAACAGGCAATTTAGATCCAAGAATAGTATGTATCTTCTCTAGCTATAAATAAGCTAAATACCAACAGAGAGTAGACTAGTACTCTACCAAGGCCAGATTTTACTGTACATTTTCCAAAATACCTGGGTTTTCTTCCGTGCACACTTCAGAGCAGGTAACATTATAATTGCAGAATGTCGCCAATAGTATGTTTGCGTCTCCCATTCACGCTTACACAAGGAAACGAGGGAGATGTAGCTGGTGCCCTTGGGCGTGGTCAATAAAAGGACACCACTCCACAAAATTGTGTATCAAAAGATCTGTACAGTAAATATTCGCCCCACAAGGTCTGCCATGGATTTGGAAGAAATATTAAAAGAACTGGATTTCTGTATCTTGCTTATTTCTGATGCACATCAGAGACATTATTTGGTAATAAATTATTATTACTTGATAATTAAATCTACATTTTTTAGACAATTAACGATTAAGTTAATCTTTCTTTAAAAGAGTAAAAGAAAAATTTTTCCAGCAACCTGGCCTTTTCAAGATGAGTTGTCTCTACAAATATTCATACCTGACGAGCCGCTCAAGGCTAGAGAGGGTTTCCCCCACCCGTGACTACAGACAGGGTATACCGGCCCTACCTAACCTCCTGCTCAGTTGAAAAATATGTAAGATAGCACATTTCCTATCCGCTAGGCTGCTCTCAGCCACAGAACTGCAACCAGACCCAGCAGACCAGGAACGATTTCAAATTGTACCTGGAGAATCGCTGGTAAGTAACTACCGCCTCTTCCCCGCCTGGCAGCCGAGGTGCACATTCCCCGTCAAGCTGACCCCAGGCAGTACCGTAAACACGGTGACAGATGCCAGGAGACAGGTCTGAAAAACTTCCAAATGAACAATTCTAGGTCTGCTTCACTAAACGCAGCAGAGTTCCTGGATACTTTCCCGGATGGTTTAACATTTGGAAAAAAATACGGATGGGAAACAGTGCATGTGTCCAGGGTGAAGACATCCATAAGTGGAGTGAGAGATACGGACTCGGCTCTGCTGCGGCACTGGCAGAGTTCTGCTCTGTCTTTTGATCCCTCGCCTCCTACAGAAAGTGCTGGACCCTGAGCAGGTAGCAAGGGGCACGGCCCAGCAAAGTCCCATTGTGTGTCTAAATGGTTCAGCATTCTTCTGACCAACAGCGTCCCTTGAACTAGAGCGGGAGGGAGTGGGGGAAAGGGAGAGCCCAGAGAAAGGTTTTTAGAGGAGAGAAAGGAAATGGAGTAGATCAGGGTGCTTATGGGTCATGCCTTGAATATCAACTGATCATTCACAACGGTGGTCCTGGCTGGGTTAAAACACAGAAAAGAAGAAAAAGGGAGAATACAATGACATAAAAAGGAGAATATATTGTGATTCTTGATTATTTCTTCAAACCTGATGGATCAGGTGTGCTAGAAGGGGGGAACCCACAGAAACGCTAGGACTTCTCTCTGGATACCTGACCAACAGCCTGTTGCTGAAGTCCCTGGAATCCTTATGTCAGAATGTATGGCTAGTCCTAGAGCCTGTTCCTCGGTGCCAAGGAGAAAATTCCCACAGTGTTTTGCATAGCTCTTGAGGCTTTCAGAGAGCCAAGTTTGAAGCAGAGCTCCTCTTTCAAATTCAAGATCATCAGCCACAGGAAAATCTTGCCTTTCCCCTTTCTTTAGCTCCCTAAATAACACACAGGCCTTGTACCTTTGGCACATCTGTGGATTGGAAAGTTGTATCTGGTGTGCAGAGAAGGCCAGCTTTCTACAAACTGACTGTTTGGATGTCTACCAGTGTCTCTTAGTTCAATTTTTCAATTGCAGCTACCAGAGAACTCAAGAGAAACTAAATAAAAGTTGGATTTGAATACCCAGTTGTCAAGATTTATCATGTACAAATGTAAAATTAAGAGTTCTGCAAATATTTTTAAATTGTAAGCAAAATGTTTTTTCAAGGTGTGAAACAGAATATCAATTCTTGCACAAAAACATTAGCATGGAAACATAATCGACTGAAGTGGATGGCTGCCATAAAAGATCTGACTAGCTAACTGTGTACGAATATAGTCATTAAGAGAAAACATCTTGCTAAAATAATCTGAAAGACCAGTAGCATTTCAGTAGCCACTCAGGAACTACAAAGAACTATTTTAAAGATTAAAGGAAGCATTCTCTATTAACTTTATACAGATTTGGCTAAGAATTTAAGACGACTGGATTGTAATTAAGACAACACTGCTGCATTGCTTGCAAATCATATTTTACTATGTGATGACTGATTTCCTCATCTACCTACAGAATTTTATAGGAGAAACTGTCCTATTTTTAAGTGCCTGCAACACCAAACTCCATTAATTAAAACTGAACCTCATTGTTCACACAAAAATTAAGACAATTTGTCCAGTGTAAGCGTTCTTGGGATCCTTTTGGTCTGTTCCATTGCAAAGTGAACGATTTCACTGGTACTCAAATTATATTCCTTCAAAGAACTTCAGAGTGCGGTTAACTAGATTCTAAGATATAAAATAGCTTTTAATTATGCATGAGCAAAACTGAGTTTTACTAAGTTATTACACATATACTTTCTTTAGGCTTCACTTTACATATGTCATGACCGTGAAAGAAAAATCTTGATGCAAGTAACGATAGAAAAACCATCTGTTTCTATACTAATTCTGTGATCAAATTGATGATGGCCTTAATGGGGAAAATCTGTCTCTAAACTTAAATCTATATACAAATCTGCATTTTCCCAAAATTCAAAGAAGCTGGACCAGAATGTTTATTTCATCACACTAAAATCATCAAGTATCATTGCTCAAGCTGAACGCAATGCATTATAACATTCTTATTTTCTATTCTTCATACAGGTAGCAAACAATATTAAGCAGACTTTTAATTTCTTAATACATCGATTTTGCCTTACTTCTACAGACACTGTTCAGTAGTGACACTGACAGTAATGACAGTAGTACCAGATTACACTGTGCTTTTGAAAAATGCACATGAAACTGGGTTATCTAATATAAAATTGAAAGTACAAATGTGACTCAGTTCATTGTCATCAGCCAAAAGGGGCAAATTCACAGGATATTTCACAGCATATTTCCTCAGTATGCATTAAATTTCCCTAGAATTACTAACATGTGTAGACTTTGCAAAATAAGAATTCTACAAGTTGGTATAGTAATAACAGTCTGGACAGATTTTACTATGAAAAATTCACATAATACAGTTTAACACATGTCATCGGGGAAATTCTTATAGTGTAAAAGTAACCGCTTATAACTAGTATGGGAGAAGAAGCATAAAACAAACCTGAGAGGTTCTGGCATCCAAGAGGTGCCCTTGACAAGGTACATTAATTAAGGATTATGCATTTCTGCACTTCATATTAGGCAGCAGTTTAAAAATGTAACTGATGTAGTGGCATTCTCAAAAGACAGCATTCTGAGTGTGATTTTTTGCAGAACAGTCCCCTCTTGAGGAGAATATTCTCAAACTAAAAATTCTGGGTAACTGACATAATCCAAAAATATTTTCAGAGGTCTTACTATTGCTTGTTGGAACATCCAGTTACTGCAATACAATGCCACTCTTGGGAAGCACCAAAACAGTGTCTTGACACAACAAAGTTGGTTGCTGGAAGAAACGTAAATGTGTTGTTTCTTCCAAAGTCCCCAGGGAAGTAGAATAAAAAAATTATTTTGTAAAAAAATAAAATAAAATAATCATGATATTACATAATCTGAAATATCATTGACATAATAGACAGCATACCATTAATGATAAAAATATGAATTACTGTAAGAACAATGCATTAGATACATAACTTCTTCTATGTTTATGCAATAAGCAATTCTAATACAACATCCAGGAAACTGTACAAGCCTTGACATGTGATTGCATCAAGCACTAAAAGAATGTACAACATTCAACAGTTTCACTAACATGCCAGCAAAATGTCACCGATCTGGCCAAGGATCTTGACTACATATTTTCAGTTTTTTCTATTACTTATGTCTTCAGTTAAATAAGTATGGTAAAAAAAAAGGGGTGGGGAGAGGAGAGGGAGAATGAAGTCAATATTAAATTTAGGGACACATTATGACAATATGATATACATGAAAGTATATTAGTTAGCTTAAACTTATTCGGTTTCCAAGTTGTGTATTTCCTAAATAGAAAGGCAGAACTATTAACATTACTTAAATGAAAATAAAAATCAGTATAAATTAGGGTTCCATACTATGTGTGCATACCCATATATGAAAGGAAATACAGTATTTCTTTACTACTGCCTGTATAAGAATTCTTTATGCTAATCAAAGATAAAAATAAAGACGTGTTGTTGTATCAAAGAAACCTGTTCTGAATCTTGTGTCACCGTGCAAATTAGATGAGTCACCTACCCTTCATTCTGATCCACCTCATGGCAAGAGCTAGATAAATCATTTTGCATTACTCCATTCATCTACACAGAATGCAATGAAGAGGATATAACAAGCAAAATACAAATAAAAATAATGGCTAAAATTATCATAAAGGATTTCAAAGGCAGGAAACATAAAATAATTTTTCTTCCTTTTACTATATCCCTGCATCTCTTTTATTTTTATTTTTGGTATTCAATATTCCAAAGTAAAGGAACACAGAACAGTATATGCACTATTCCAATACTATGCCTGAAAAAGCTCAAACTGAAATAACACTTAGTAATTTTAGAAAGGAATGCAACTGAAGAAGAAAGTAAACACCACATAGAAATATCTGTAAAGACCTGGAAAAATAACAATGCGACAAGCTACAGTGTTATCAAATAGTAAAAGGATCCTCACCTACACATACGCAACAGATCCCTATTTCCAGTGAAACCACATGTGAATTTCCTTCATTTTATCCAACACTGTAGCTCAGTTTTGAAATTATATACAAGCACTTATGATCAACTAGACATTGTCTTGAGCCAGAAGTTCTAATCTAAATTTACAAATATATATATATATAAAAAACAATAAAAAAAATTTCAACCATCTAAACCAGGTAAGACAAAAACGTCTTTCGATCCATTGATAATGTTCATAATTACGTGTTAAATAAGATCATTCTGAACCGTGTGTCAGGCTATGCACTGACTTCTGCAGGTTCAGAGAAAGAACGTCTTCACATTAAGTACTGCACGAATAGACAGAATATAGTAGAAGAGATTCCTAGCTTTCTGCAACATGAGGAATGGTGACAACTGAATTTGACATGTTCTTTCTGATAGAGACTGACAAATCTTGTTGTTTTACAAGAAAGCACACAGCCAGATTCTGTGATTCCCATTTAGCAGTTCATAACAACTCTAGATCCATTTGAAAACTGACAATTTAATAGAGCCAGAGTAAACCCTAAGTCTTAGACAAATTTGCACTGAAATCAAAGTAGGACAGCAAATATGACCTGGGAATGTAAGAAAACCTAGTGAAATTCTTGAACCTGCTACACACTGGCCATGTTACCATGAGCAAGTCAGTTACACCTTACCTTCCCATTTTCATCTATATGAAAGGCAGAGCTTGTCATACTTGATTGTTTTCATGCAATTCAAGGTGTGAAGCTACTTCTATTCCCTGAATAAATACGGTTTTTCTGCATTGCCTTCAAAAAGTCATTTCATTGCTTTGTGGTGGATTCTGCCTCCCTTCCTCTTTCTCTTTTTCACTTCTTGCTTTTCACTGTAATACTTCTTACTATATGCTCAAGTATCAGAGAGTGGTTTTACACCCTAAGTTTAGCCACGTTACTTAAGCAGCACTGTTAGGAAATTGTTTTAGCCTTGGCTTCCTAAATAATCCATGGAGAAAGAAGGGGCTCATCAGAGCAGAGATCTAAGACACATTTTCTGAATTACTCTCTGGAAATGGCTACCTTTTCCATTGACTATAATGGAAACCCAAAGGTCATTAGATCTCTACCCTCAGCACCTAAGTTTTAACAGTGGCAGTCTCTACAAATAGTACAATTGAAATAAACAACCACAAACTATTTGGATTCAGTTTATCCTTTTACTTAGAATTTGGACCCTATGAACACAATGCTATTCTGGGACGTGATCATCCTAATAGATTATCCTTTATTTAGGTGTGCATGAAAAACATCCTGTGTATGTTCTCTTAGTCTGAAATTCTCTTAGCCTGAGAATTACCCTTCCCCCTCTACTCTGCCTTGGTGAGGCCGCACCTGGAGTACTGTGTCCAGTTCTGGGCTCCCTGCTTCAAGAAGGACAGGGAACTGCTGGAGAGGGTGCAGCAAAGGGCTACGAAGATGATTAGGGGACTGGAACACCTCTCTCATGAAGAAAGGCTGAGGGATTTGGATCTCTTCAGTCTGGAAAAAAGACGACTGAGGTGGGATCTTATCAACACTTATAAATACTTAAAGGGTGGGTGTCAGGAGGATGGGGCCAGGCTCTTTTCAGTGGTGCCCAGCGACAGGACAAGAGGTAATGGGCACAAACCTGAGCATAGGAAGTTCCACCTAAACATGAGGAGGAACTTCTTTACTTTGAGGGTGGCAGAGCACTGGAACAGGCTGCCCAGAGAGGTGGGGGAGTCTCCAACTCTGGAGACATTCAAAACCTGCCTGGACACGTTCCTGTGCAACCTGCTCTAGGTGACCCTGTTCTGGCAGGGGGTTGGACTAGATGATCTAGCCATCATACAGCATCCTAGCCTGTATCAGGAATAGTGTGGTGAGCTGGACTAGGGAAGTGATCATCCCCCTGTACTCGGCACTGGTGAGGCCCCACCTCGAGTACTGCGTTCAGTTTTGGGCCCCTCACTACAAGAGGGACATTGAGGTGTTGGAGCGTGTCCAGAGAAGGTCTACAAAGCTGGTGAGTGGTCTGGAGGACAAACCTTATGAAGAACGACTGAGGGAACTGGGGTTGTTTAGCTTGGAGAAGAGGAGGCTGAGGGGAGACCTTATCACCCTCTACAACTACCTGAAAGGAGGTTGTAGAGAGGTGGGGGCTGACCTCCCTGGTGACAAGCGATAGGATGAGAGGAAATGGGTTCAAGTTACGTCAGGGGAGGTTTAGGTTGGACATTAGGAAACATTTTTTCACTGAAAGGGTTATTAAGCATTGGAATAGGCTGCCCAGGGAGGTGGTGGATTCACCATCCCTGGAGGTGTTTAAAAAAGGGGTAGATGGGGCACTTAGGGACATGGTTTAGAAGTGGCTTTTGTCAGGGTAGGTTAAAGGTTGGACTCGATGATCTTAAAGGTCCCTTCCAACCTCAGCAATTCTATGATTCTATGATCTCCAGAGGTCCCTTGCAACCCTATGATTCCATGAAAGTCCAGAAATACTTGCTCTTTTCTGGCCTTGTGTGAAAAGATCACGCTCTCACGAGAGAAAGTTATGCCTTCAGAGCCCACAAATCAACACATGTGATTGTCACATAGGCAAAGTTTTTAAACATCATTCTTTCTTAACACTACTCAGATCAAATTACAGGAACACTTCTCTAGGAGAAACCCACATGCAGGATTTATACATAGTTTCTCAAAACAACCTATTTTAAAGAAGTCTTTTCTCAGAGTACTCAAACACTACTTCATCTGGTCCTGTACGGTCACATTCCAATATATCTAAGGGAATTGTGGAATATCCTTTACCTTGCAAGAGCTCATGCAACTTTTGACTCTGTCATAACATGGTCTTCCAAGTGTTAGTGTTCTGTTTTGCTTACTGGTTTACCCAGCTGAGCAAGGACAAAGGTAAAACCCTCTGTCTGAAATCTTCCTGATCATTTCAAGAAGCCTGAGAAACTGATCAAATTAAGGTACAACATTTTCTATCCACCAGTCTGCTATGACTACTTTAAAGAAGAGATTTCTTTTTGTTAGGAGCTTGATTCTTTCAAAGATAACCTGCCTAAAAATTCCTGAAGATGTACCACCTAGGCTTAATGACTTCTTGCTTTCTTAATACGTCTACCTTTGTTCAGTCTCTCAGCAACATTATTTTCTGTCTTAATTAATCCCCGTTATTACTGGTAAGCCATTAGATCCACTTACTCTTTCAAAAATATCCCATGCACTGATTTTACCTAGGTTTCGCCTTAGAAACTTACTCTGATTCTTCAGTTCCCATTTTACTTTCAGCCTGCTGTAATTTATGGTTCTAGCTACTGGTTTTAGCAGGGTCAGCTTCACAAGTTTGAAGGGCTTCTTTATGGTGGAAATAGCTTCCTTACCATTTAATAGCATGTGCTTATTCTTGCTTCCTAATTCAATTCTGCTGAGTGGTACGAATATTTTATGAAAATCAACATTATTTTTTTTTGGTAAAAAACTCAGCTATCTCTAAGGTTCTTACTCCCTTTAATCTTAAAATCCTTTTGCCTAAGTAGTCCTATTTATTGCTGAAGTTTAGTAGCTATTATTTTTTTTTTTTCTTTTTTTTTGTCGCACAAACAAATGCTAAATTCAGTTATGCTATGGTCAGTAAATACTAT
The DNA here is from genome assembly GCF_028500815.1 of Rissa tridactyla. Classification (NCBI taxonomy): domain Eukaryota; kingdom Metazoa; phylum Chordata; class Aves; order Charadriiformes; family Laridae; genus Rissa; species Rissa tridactyla. Next base: position 29,526,627 of record NC_071468.1, on the reverse strand, counting down.
CATCTTTTTGAAAGAGCTTGTATTATAGAATAAATCAGTGTTCTACCCTTTGTCAGTCCATTGGGCTGATTGTTAGACTACCACAGCAAAGACAACACCCTTCTTGGCCTGGGTCATACCTTTCCCTTCCAATCTATAAACCAAGGATCTGAATATCCTTGGTGAAGTAATTTTGAAATTTTATGGCTATTATTTTACTGGGATTATACAAAAAGAGGTCACAAATTACAGATAATGAGATACTTTACGGCTATGAGATCTTAGTGCTGCTATGCTATTAGAATCATAAAAACCACCATTGTGAACAAAGAAATTAAGCAGACGGGAGATGGTTCTGATCTTTCATCACTAAAAACCAGGGAAGAGTTCACTGAAGTCCATTAAGTTGCACTAATGAGAATGACAGGGAATACAAACATTCCTTCTTTATTCCTTGTTTTTACAACTCTTACATTTCTTCTTTTGTAATCATTTGTCATAGTCCTTTTTTGGGATTACTGTATATGCTTTTAAGTTATCAATACAAGTTTCACTAGCAAAATATCCTGCTAAAAGAAAACATCCCTTCTTTTGCTCTTTAAAAATAATATATGCCCTTAGTTTTGTAATTGTCATTTAAAAATATGTGTATTCCCTGTTTATGCTAACAAATGGCATGAAAAAGGGTGAAACAGAAGAAAACAAGGTCAAAACGCTCTACTGGCACCGTTGCCTCCAGCAAGAACAAGTTTGACGTCAAGAGATCAAACAGCAGCAAATACTCTATTTTCAGATGTCTGAAAGTGGTAATAAATATATACCAAAAAAAAGTGTAATATTCTAGTCTGTATTGCATTTTTCCCCTTTATAAGCATAGCTATTAACTACTTCTTAATGATTTTAAGTAATGATTACTCTGCTTTGTGTTCTTACAATTTGTCAGATACAAAGTAAATCTTGAAAATAGTCAAAGAAGAAAAAGCTACTGTCAGTAACTAGAATGGGGAAGACCACTTTAAGTCCCAGAATACTCCTAAATCTCTGAAATATCCCTGAACTACAGATATTACTCACTCAAAACACAATCAAATATACTAAATATCTATTAATAAAACCAAACACGGGTTAAGTTCCCCTCATTTTATTTAGAATAACAATTTACGTCAGTGAGCTACATTTTAGTTTTATTTTATGATAATTATAATGAGTATAGTACATATTAGTAGGATACAATAATTTGTTCCTTACATTTCTCAATAATTAAGACTGGCATGTAATTTGTGGTCTCAATCATTTGCTCTTGCTATTTTTTTTAAATGACTCCCTCAACAAGTATTATATTAAATGAAAGACAACGGAAAAGGTAACATAAAATGATAATGAAAGGCAAAACCAGTCTATTATAGCCACTAACAATAAAAATTAAAGAATAAAAAAATCACAAAACCAAGAAATTGTCAGAATTAAATGTATCATTGCACTCAGCTATATCTCCCATAACTTTTTAGTTTTACCTGTCTTGAAACTCCATACAATTCTCATACAACAGTATTTGCAATTTTAGATTAAATAAAATGAATTTTTAAAGACAAAGATTAAATTAAATGAATTTAATCTAAAATTAATTTTAGATTAAATAAAATTAATTTTTAAAGTTAACCCCTTCATCCTATATCTCTGAGATAGTCACCGTTAATCTGGCTAAAGTTTTTTGCTGTTTCCTGTGCTTCAGGGACAATTATTCTATCTAAGAGCAGTTCCACTCATATTGGAAACAATGGGAAGCATTAGTCATTTTGCAGGAGTGCATCTTCGCTGAGGGCAGCTGTGGCTTCAATCCTATTGAGAGCAACAGGAGGTAGTAGCAATTTTGAAAGAAGGAAGTTGTCTATGGAATACTCCATAGGAGAATATTATTCATCATCTCTTGCTGAATGAGAAAATTTCAGTTCTGAAGAATAAGAGCAAAAGAAAATCTTTTATACACAGGATTTTAGTATAAAGTGCAGGGAATGGGTATTATTCTGTTACTACGATCTTCAGTAAATGAGTAAAGAAATCCTATATTTTCATAATCTACTGAAATTCATAACAGATAAGTCTTTGCACTTACTTTAAATCAAACTGCTCAACATTTATGAATTGTAAATCTGGAACAATTATTTTTGTGTCCCAAACTACGTGTGGAAATTTTATGGTCATTTTTTTTGTTTGTTCTCTAGGTAGCACTTTCTAAAGCAAATAGTGACTGAAGAATCCTGCAAAACTACAGGTGAAAATGACGTCCTTAAAATGGTGCTATCGTTTGCTTTAAAATCTACTTAATAGATCTGCAATTGATAACCTCAGTGAGGTTAATATAAAATGTGTCAAATAAATTATATTAGATTGAATTATCACTGGTATTTCCACCTCCTCCTGCCATTGTTCTCTGATCTTCAAGATCTCTGATTCCTGCTGCTGCAGACTAACTATCAGAAAAAAAGGCTGAGAAAACCCTTCAGCTGCTGCTAGTTGTTGAAGAACGAGAAGACATGCATATTGATTTAAAAGATTGACCTAAAATGGAGGCACAGCCTTCATTCCTTTAAAAATGTACATGTACGCAATTTTCAACAATATTGCTGACTAAGATAATTTCTAAACATCCCCAATTCAGCATATGAAAAATCAGTCCAGAGTTCATGAAAAATATTTATATCAAAAATCACTGAAATTTCAGATTTACAATTGTTTTAATGGAACCTAATAAATCCATTTAACCCTGACTAAAAATTGTCACTAGGAAACAGCATGAAAGCGCTTACAAAGTGTTGTCATTTTTCAGCATTACACACAGTAGGTTATTATTTCCAATAGCTCACATAACAAAATATCACCAGCAGCACTGCATACACACTTCACTCTTAAAAATAATTACCTGTAGAAGCTCCTCTACTAATATGCTATAGTGGGATATTGACTATATGTTTCAGTATCTTGCTCTTTGTGCATGAAAATGGTCTTACTAACTCTAGGTAACAGGTTGGTTTGGTTTTTTTTCCTTTCTCTGACTTGGCATAACCACCAGATATACAGATCCTGGAGGACAACTGTATCCGAATAGTACCTGTGCACTGCAAAGACTTTAAAGAAGCAACAGTGATGCACAATTTCACTTACATGTAATTTTAACAATGTAAAGATGTACCCTCACTTCAGAATCCAGGGTGTATTTTGGAAAGACACGAACAGTTTATAAAAACCACTTTTAACAGAAACTGCAAACATGAAGCTCGAGATAATAAGACAGAATACAGTTCCCCCCGAGTGTTATTTTAAAAGAGAGCGGCTTAAGGTTAATGCACTTGAAAAAGTTTTTTGACCTATCCACTTTCCATTTTATTAAATATTTCACATAACAATAAACAAAACAGTCACAAATCGCCAGTGGAATACAAATGGCTAGCATAAATTTTCTTGAAAAATTCAAAAATTAATTATACATCACGTCAAATAAAAGAGAAATTTGTGAGGAACATGCTTATGAACGGCTTATGTTAAATACCAAAATTTCCATAACAGAGGCATGAAAAGACACTATGGCACAAAAATATAAGATAGTAGAAAAAATGTGGGAGGGATAAGAAGGAAAATTTTTTTTTTACATCTATTTGGAAAAGAAATACAAACCCAAAAGGCTATTGTCCATTATAATGTTTTACCTTAGTATTTTCTATAAAATCGCCAAAAGAAAAATGAAGGAAGATAGCCCTACTGTACAGCTTCTGTGACAGGAGCTGATGAAAGCTGACTTTTCTCCATCTGCCTAGGACCTAGCGGGATCACGTGTAAACACACCTCTCTCTCCTACTTAGGAAGCGGGTCCTCTTTACAAGCCCTGTACCTCAGCTATTAGAGAAACACCAGAAGTGTCAATGTTTGGTTGTTGGGTTTTTTTTAACCTTAGAACTGGCTTTTCAAGTTAAGCAACTGCATGGTCACAATAATCATGTGCGTTTATTGGAAATATGTGCAAAAATTTTGATTATTTTTTCAGATATGTGAATGCTAAATAAACTAATATTCATTTTAATATGAAGCAGATAAAAGGATACCAGTGTAGAAAGTATTTTCTGACTATATTACGAGATATGGCTAAGAGTTCAACAAAAGTCAACCTCTTCTATCAAGAAGGAATCAAGCAATGATTTTAGACTACAATATACAATTAAAATCAACTATATAAAAGGAAAATGTGATATAACATGAAGCTCAACATAAAGTTGTTCAATGCATATAATTACACCAATTACATTTAGAAATTGTATTTACTTGCCAAGAAAGAAACAAGATTAAAAGGCAATTGTATAAAGTGACACCACACAACTTTCTCATTCAATCTTACTGAATATGGAATTACAGCAAGATAATATTTTAACTACTTCAAAAGAAAGGCCATCAAGTTCTAATTCAAAACACCAACAAAATAAAACATGCAATTTTCATACTCTGGGCTTTTCAGTGTGCAACAAAAACATTTAGCTATTATAAGAAGCCTTTTGAGCTGTGATATACTGGTTTCAGATTGATCTAGAAAGGGAGGTCAATTACACCTTCCTGATACAGTTACTAAAATTAATTTCTTTTGCAAATTTTCAAATGAAACCACATGGACTGTGCATCAAATTAATTTCTCAGGAATGTCTGAAGAATTACAATACCCTCACTTCAGATTCACTCAAGGGTGGTATTTCAATAGATCAGAGAGGGAGATAAGAGAGGGATACACCATGGCTCTATAGGATCAGATTTTCAAAGCTTTGTGGATGTTTATGAGATAGATTGTCAATGATCTTGCCAATCTTTCAAAGTCTGAAACTATAAAGGTAAAGACAGAAGAAAAGAGCATCCAAATATATATTTGAGAACGAAACAAAATATATATTTGAGAGTGAAAAATTTGCTTCTGCATACCAAAGCATGTTTTGCTTACTTATCTTCTGTTTAAGAACTACATTTTCAGAAGTATCTCAATTCTTAGCTGCCGATTCTTGATACACATTAATGTAGGTATTGCTTTATGAATGGCTATCCAGTAAAGCTCAAAATCAAATCTAAGGTATCTCAGGTTGCATGCATCTGGTGTAAGACGTCTAAATCAAAGCACATAGAAATTTAGATGTGTATTATAGCAGACGTGACAGGTGATTTTGACAGATTGTTATCTGGACAGAACCATCAGGAAACAACATTTTTTCAAGTTCTCTAGTGTACCAGTGATCTTTTCCACTTCAAATTCTCTCTCAGCCTTTGGATATTTTTCAAATTACAGAAAACATTCCAGTTTAGATCCTAGTCTAACATTTTCACATATTGACAATCTAAAGAAAGAAAACAAAAACAACTGACGGAATTCCCCTAAAGGAAACATTTCATTTAAATATTCTAAAACCTGTAATAGTGATTTTAATATTTTTTGTTTATAAAGTTAAATTTCTAAGTACAGATTGGTTTTGAAGACCAAATTTTGAAATTTCAAAAATTTTCAAAGGAGAATTTTTGATGTAAAACCAAACAGCAATCTTTTTCTTGCCTCCAAATCAGAAAATGCATCAAAACTAACATTTTCCACAGAGAATTTAATCTGTGTCATTCCCACAATTTTTTGCGGGAATATTTTGATGAAAAAATCTTGAGTTCTACATTTAGGGCTTCCTCCCTGTTTAGATTGCTTTTCTTCAGAAATACTACTGAGAATAGACTAGACTGGTCAAATCAACACATGATCCAGAAATCCTTCCTTGTGCCACAGACAGATAACAAGAAACATTTTTGATTTTTCCCTGAAAAAAAAGTTCCAGGAATAATAGCACCTGCCTTTTTCAAAAAACGCTCTTTCTGTCAGCAGTAAGTCATGAAGCAGGGAAGAATTACAATATAAAAAAGGAGTAGATGCCATTGCCATATTCCCTGGAGGTGATATTGAGGTAATGGGGATAGATTAGATGACCTTTGGAGCTCACTTCTAACCTTATTTCCTTCAGACTATGATATCTTCACCAAGTTCCAGAGAGAAGGCAGATAAGAGCTGATTTCTTTGGGAAGGTATTAGTTAGACTACAACCACAACAGAATCGCTGCAAGAGTAAATGGATATATCATTCCTCATAACAAAAGTACTGACATTTCAAGGGAGACACACAAAGCCTAAGCAAGGCGTTTCAGAGAATAATAGAAAGTATCGAGTGATGTCAGTTATGAATACCAGAAATTTTGTGTTGCATTCAAGTTGCTTAAGTGTTATTGGTTATCAACTTTTGGCTAAAAGAATGATGTCGTTTGGGGATTTGTAACTTTTCAGTGGCTTAGTTTTCAGACACACCAAGACTACTGAAAAGGCTTGGAAAGTACATGTTTCACCAGTCAGAGTAATTATGCATTCCAGCATAGCAGACACAGGGTATGTGACCAATATATCCCTAGTGCTGATGTGGGCTCTGTGTAAGCTCCCTCCCAAGGTTGCTGTGGAAGCATTTGTCTATTGAGTGAAAGAAGTATTACTTCTGTCTTCAGAAGTTTAACAGAGTTAGCGATCTGACTTTGGCTAGCTATACTCTGGACACTCCTTACATCCCTTGCCTTCAAAACCCCTGATCCTGGAAACGAATGTAAATTTCTGTGAAGACATATTTCCCCTCTCCAGGCTGATAAATCAGTCTTACCCAAACTGGAATGACTTCCTCCTCCTGATATTAGAGAGTCCTTGTGAAGGTATGGCCAAGCATGGAAAATAGCTCCAGAGGCTGTCACTTTTAGGAAGAGGCAATGCAATTGAATTTATATACCTCTGAAATTGTTCTTAAAGTGGGAAGCCTGTAGGCAATTTAATTGTTCCTTATTTAAATTACAATTGAATACAGAAAAGTCGAATTGCCCCAGAAGATTTAAGTTGTTTTTGCTGAAGTTTGTTCACTGAAAAATGTATTATATTTTCTGTTTAGCAATTTTGCATTAGCCATTCATAAGATTGACATGATCCAGAAATATTTGTGGTTTTGAACAGCTTTATGACACTTTAATGGTAACACCTTTTTATATAAGCCTGAGTAGATAAGCTAACACCTCTGTATTTTACTGATATGATTGATGTTAATACAATATTATAAGATAGAAAAACTGCAAATAGTGATAAGGCTTTTAGATGGCAGTAAAGAGAAATGCCATTTCTGCCCATTCCAGCACAGCTGCACCAGCTGTTGCCAGAAATGTGGCTTGTTTGCTTGGCCATCAGTGACCATACAACATATTTTACTACTATACGGATGTTTTATTAGTACATTAAACTTTCTAAAAAGTGACTTGATTGCTTACAAAGATCAACTACTATCCATGCACACCAAAGGAAACTTAAAGCCTTATTCAGGAATTTATCACTCTATTTCAGTGAATCATGATCATATAATACCTTCACTTAAGACATTAAAAGGGGCAAAATAAGTACAGCATGAAATAAAGACTGGTGTTTTCTTCCGTGTGAAGCATTTACAGGATATGGCTGTCTACACGTTAACTGTGAACTGCTGCAATTAAAGTAGAACCTTCTCCAGCAATACTGAAGGAGATAGTGTTTGCTAAAGCCACCTTGGTATAAAAGTAGGGGGATAGGAGGAAAATCACGCAGGGCAGAAAGCTCGCAAAACACCCTGGTTTAGAGCAAATACACTGGCCAGTTTGATGCAAAGGCAGACTGATGAGGAGGAATGCTATGAACTGAAGCAAGGAGCTGCTGTGCAATGGTTTTACCTTGCAGTGCATACCAGTCCCTATACAAAAGTAATATAGGCTCCATGCATTTGAACCTGACTCTTCAGAACTAGATCAATTCCCAGTCTTCAGGTCTGCAGGCTGCTGCCTGTTGTGCAGTCTGTTTCCCTGATTTTCTTCTGTGTTTTGCTACTTCTACTACAGACCTTGGATGTGCACTCATATTCGTTACCCACAGGCGGCCGGGCTCTATTCATTGCAAGCATAAGCACACACTGGTATTTTTAAGTTATGATCTTTAAACCCTGAAACTACCTTGTTATTTTACTTATTCTCAGCCAGACAAATAAACTTCTAGTACTTACTCTTTCACTATTGCTTTCGGGAAAAACAACACCTGCCCACTTCTTCTATTATAACTCTTCCAAGTTCACGCCAAGCCCCCAACAGAAAAATCTCTTCCTACACATATATTTGACTTCATGTAAACAAAGCACATCTTGCACCACCACGCAGCTATTTCCAACCATTTACTTCCATCCGTCTCATGAAGAAATGGCAGTTCCCACGACCCCAGATCATCTGTTGATAATTACGCATTGCCATTCTTCCTTCCCTACAAACATGGAACTATGTAGCTCCTCTAATACCATTTTATATCTTTGTTTTTAATCTTCTTTTAAACAATGTCAACAGGTTGCGAATTGTTGTCTCATAGATGTCACCTTTATAATTTACAAGCTTTAAGTAGGGATCAGAGTCTAATTCCTTGCCCTTTTTCCAATAGCCACTTCATCATTTTACTGTTGTATTCCACAACCCTTTGGACTAAGCATACAGGAATGAGAGACATGAAACCAGTCTAAGTGACTTAAACCCATTTGAAGTCACTTAAACTCACGCCTGCTAAACTGAAGCCTTTGTCTGACACTAATAACCCTACTGAAAAAAATCTTTGGTATGCACAGAGACTTGCTTAGCTATGGTATCTTCCGGTAAACTGTCTCAGGGAAGCCTAGCACAAGTCCAACAAGTAGTCTACTTTTCTTCTAGCAAACATAGGCAAGCGCATGCATACCCCTTTTTGAGGAGGAAGAGTGGGGACAACAGCAATTTCTTGTGTTAAAAAATCTGTATTTTGTGGCAATTTGGATGGTATTTTTAGCATTTGTGACAAGCATTGACAACTTTACAGTTACTGTTAATGTGAAAACAGAATAAAATGTCTCTAGACAATCTCTCAGATTTATCTATCTGCGGATAATTTTCAGATATTAATTGAACACTTCAGAGAAAGCTAATCGCCTATAAACAAAAAGAAATCCATTTAGGTCAAGAACTTTTCTATGCACTGAATGGAAGGCCACACCACTACAAGCTCATAGCCTTAATCATTCCCCATTGGGTCTTATCTTAAGTTGTTGTTCTGGGATATAGTCCATATTTTATCAGTAATCAAAAAACAGCATTGTAATCAAAATAATACGCATAGTGTAATATATGTTGCACGTTGTTTTGTTTACATACAGTAAAAGTGCATATACAAACCTCTCAATTTACCTTAGTCATTTTTCTGAAATGATATATACGGACGACTGAAACCAAGAAATCCTCTGTAAATGCATATTAAAAGTGCATATGAAATAGCAATTTAAAAGTGATTTCTCTGTGCTCACAGATTTAACAGTGTATTGCCAGGCTTAGATAACACTGACGTAAGCTCAGTGGTTAGTCCAAGCTAATGCCAACTCACACAGACAGGAATTCAGGGCAATCATCCAGCCCCAAAGGATAGATGTGGAAGAGTTTTGCCTGCCAAATTACTAATGTCCCTGATATGAGCATATGAGGTGACAGAAAGGGCACCCCAATGACATGCATCACCTTCACTCTAGTAAAGAACTTCCCTGTCAAAAAATTCTCCCTGCCAATTATTTATGCTGCATTTTATACAGCTATGCAGCACAAATTAACAAAAGTAGAGGAGAAAAAACACTAGCCAGTGGTTTTGACTTTCAAAATAAAACAAACTTTCTACATAAGGAGGGACATCAATAACTTCCTATATGATGTAACCGCATCCTCTGTCTCCTGAAGCCGAATGTTCCTGGAGGTAAGCAGCAGGGCTTTTTTTCTATTTGAAAAGTGATGCCAAATTCATTGTTCTCTTTTTAAATAACAGGTATTTTAATAATATACAGAGAATTTTACTTCTGTGCTCATTTACTGAGTCCACTGTGATTAAACTGTGCAAACAGAAGCAAAATGGAAGTATATTGTTCAGAAGAAGATTTATGACATATCCTCCATGCATCAAAAAATTGCACAAGAATGGCTTTTCATAATGTTTTTCTGGATGTCAGAAATAATCCAGCCAATCTTACGATTAATTTTTACACATTACTGAAAGATTAAAACTGTTGTGATATCCAGAGTGTGAAAGTTAACTTAGTTCACTCACACCAAATCTGCTTTAAGATGATGTAATCCAGTACTGATTCTCCTAATTGTTTAGCTTTTGCCACAGGCCATAAATGTGTCAGTTCCCTCTTCTTGATTGCTACTGGAGTACAGTGATAAAACAAGTAGAACACAAGTGGCTGTCTAACGCTTTGGTTACCAGTCACAAGTGTTAAAACAGATTAGAAGTTGTTGAAAGGTCATTTTTCCAATTGAAGTGAACCAAGAAGGATGATACTGGTCTTTGCTTCATCCTTTCACATAATATAGCTCAAGTTTTAAAAGGTTAATATGCAAGGGGATACTATTATATCCTCTGCTTTAAGAAATGTGCTTATTTAATATCAATTAACCTCTTTCCTCCAATACAGATAAACTGATACAAACGATTAAGGAAAACTTTAAGTAGACAGGAATGTCTGGGCAGAAGGTACACAACCTCAGCACTCATCTCAAATGAAAGAATTATTAGTCTTAATGTACAGTTGATGGGGACTATGAACTTCTGACGTTTTTCTGGTAACACGCTCATTTCTTTTCTTTGCAGTTCTCTCTTTTATAATAGTCTCCCAGAATAAACCTGTCTGCCGGAATGAAGATTTTATAGTCTTGAGGCAAAATCCTGGTCCATTGTTATCAGTGTTTCAATCTGATAGTGCTAGACCAGTGTCTTTTGAGTTAAGGTGTTCGAGTGTGTTCCTGCTCCAGACCACTGTTACCTGTTTACACAGTGAGAAAACGGTGATTTGAATGTACTACTGCACTGCTATTCTATATGTTATGCTCCATCATTTTAGATTAGTGATGTTCCATGAATAAGAGGTATGGGTTTTTCTTTGAAATAAAAACCAGCATTACCTACATGACTGCTTAGTTGGAAGTAAATAATCCTGGCTAAGCTGTCATGGATAGTAAGTAGTACAGATCAAAGTCCTAATGGGTTCCTTACTGTTGTGTGAAACAGACAACCACGTCACACTGGAGAACAGGACAACTAACCTCCATAAGCTCCTATCACTAAGGTGAAGCAGTGAAAAAAATTCTGTCTTCTCATTAGAAATTGACGTCATGTGACGTAAGTCAACAACATGAAACTGCTAGTTCTAAAAATTCATGGAATTTCTAAAACCATATTAAAATGTCTTAACTGACAAATCATTAAGAGAGTCAACATATGGAAGTGACACATTAAACCCCATCTTGAAAGACAAAGATTGAGTCAAGCTATCATGAGTCAACACATTTGCTACAAGAAGATGGCGTACAACCCAAACTCAAACACAGATCTGATGGTTTTAAAAGACCAATTTCACCATGTGAAAATAATAATAAGCTAAATCAGAGTGAGAAAAAAATTTGAACACAGAAATGCTCACAGGAAATGAAAGCTGTTTAGAATTTTTGTCTAATGCCCATAAAATCATTTTTCCAAATCTAAGAAAAATCCACATTAGATTAAAAAACAGGTTAAAAAATCTAGTATCTAAAGAAGACATCGAAGGTAGGAAATTTATCAAGTTTATGTGAGAATCAAATAGATGCAAAAAGAAATCAATGGTTGGAAGATTTAAGGATAATTTAAATGAGTTTCAAAACCTACTAGGAACCACAGAGGATCTATAAATCGTATCCATCACAAATCATGCAGAAGAGGTTGAAAAGTTCAATAAATAATTATTTTCTGCATTTGGGTAATAAAGCAGGATAACCTGCTCTGATCAAGTGATCAGGATATAGTTCCTTTTCAACAGTATCTCAGGAAGATATTCAACAACAGCTACTACAGTTAGATATTTTTCAATCAGTATACATATGGCTAACTTGTAACTTAAGAGTTTTATGATAGCCTAGCAGTTCCTTGCACAATTAATGCTGATTTTTAACGTATCTTAGAACTACAGAGAAGTTCCAGAAGACTGGATGAAAACCAGTACTATATCAACAAATGGCAATGAAATAAGATAGCTCTGACAACTCGATACTGGTACTGGATACAGTAATGGAATGGCCATTACAAGATTTTGATTAATAAGAAGTTAAAGGAGGACAATATAATTAATGCCATTAATGCCAGTCAATACAGGCTTATGACTGATAAAGATTGTGCTGATCAAGCTTCTGTAAAGAACAAATATTTGGATTCTAAAATTATACCGACAGAAATTCAGCATGTCACAAACAACTAAGGTCTCAAAATGGAAGTTACAATCGAGAGCATGTATTTCTCCTGAGATCCTGGGGTGGTATATTTTTGACCTTATGTCATTTAACAACTTCATCTGGAAACATAAAATCATTACAGATACAATTTGTAGATAGCATAAGAGCTGATGTAGGGGATAATCATGAAGACAGTTCAATGGTACGGTGTGGTCTGGATTTCTTGATAATCTGGATGCGTGCAAGCAATTTGTGGTTCAATACCACCAAACGTAAAACTCACACACCTAGGAAAAACAAATTCCGTAAATGCTTCTGTGACAGGAGACTCAGTTCTCCTAAGGGTTAACATGGGTTAAAGGGTTAAATTCCTATTTGTGGGCAGAGAATATTGCCTGCAAAAAAGGCGTTACATTTCCTTCCTACCTAACATGGCTGCACGGCAGTGCTGATATCTGCAATTCCAGAGGTTTCAGAGAGGAATGATGAAATTTATTAAAGAAGGGAAATGTAGAAGGAGATCTATTAATTTTGCTTACAAAACAGAAGGTGACGAGGGACCCCATTGAGAATGTACAAGGACCTACATGAGGAAAAAAATGTTAACAGAGGTCCCTCATTGAAAAGGCAAAGTTTTAACAGGATTCATTGGCTGGAAGCTGAAGCTAATCAAATACGAGTCTGTCAATAGTGAGACAGTAACTGCCAATTATTTTGGAGACCTGTATATCACTGAAAATTTCATTAACGTTTTTGAACATGCTTTGATTTTCTTCAAAAGGACGAGTCTTAGAGGTTTAAACAGGGAGTTGAACTGACTGACCACAGAAGTTCCATGAAAATGTGAACACAGTGGAAGGCAGCATGGTCAAGAAAGCAGAGCCCCAGATTAACAGACAGAAGAACAACCCCCTGCTCTTAGCACTGTCACTGATATGTGGCGTTGGCTCAGTCAATTCAGTCCTCTGGTCTCACAAATTTCCTTCATAATTTGGAGACTACAGTGCTTGTAAAATATCATATATATACAATTTTCTTATTTATAATTAATATTCTGGCCCCATATAAATATGTGAATTGTCCAAAATGCAGCATCTTCTCTCCTCAAAACCAATACTTCTATTAAAAATAATATGCTTCTATTAAAATGGCCTGAGAGGGAATGCACATTTATACCCAGCCCCCAGAAATAAATCTTTAAAGTATTTTATGGAAGTGACCTAAGCAATTCAAAAGATTATTCCTTGTTTTTTCTCTACTGACCAAAATCTCCACTAAATATTTGTATTTTTCTCAGTAATATCCATTATTTATGCACTAAACTGGGAAATACCTTACACACAGAGCACTCACTGCATATTAGATAAATCATCCTCATATCACCTTTCATTTTAAAGATTTACAACTTGTTTACACCTGTTTACACAACAGGTTTAAAAAACTTAGGAAAACTAAGGCACATAATTTGCCCCATGATCATTCTGCAAGTCACTGATCTTCAGAACTGTACCCATCATGGGCTGCCTGCCTCTGACTACAGTCGCATCAATTTTGGGCTTAATACTTATTAAAGCATGGCATAAAATATTTCAAATATCAGATTAGGACAAAGAATGGATGATACTAATTGTAACTATTATTGCTCAGAAACACAAAACACGTAAAAACTACTTTTACCATGGTAGACAGATGTTCCAAATCCTTTGTTGGCTTTTTTTTTCTGATCTGGGTATGATCATTTTTTGCTGCTATGAGAAACAGAAATATTTCCTATGTGAAAAAAAAAATATTGTTGCTTGGAGTATTAGTTGGTATACTTTAAATGGCAGTCAATCTCCTGTGTGTTATCCTGCTTGTGGTTCTCAGAATAATGTCTAAAAACTGCAGGTGATTGCTCATTTATTTTTTTTAAATCACTATCTTTAAAAAAAGATGAAGAATTCTTACTGAGAGAAAATAGTAGTTGAGAATTTAAAATTCAAAGAAATAGCACCAACATTTTCAAAATGAATGCTTGACATCAGGTTCTAAATACAGGTTAAGTACCTAATCTGGTGAATAAACATGGATTTATATGTAGGAGTTTAACCTTAGGTATTCAGAAGGAAAAAATCTAGCCATAACCTTTAAATGCTGAGTATTTAATATTAACAAATATTAAAAGTTACAGGCATGCCAATTTTAACACCTACATGTTGACAGCTTCAATTTATTTCTAGTAACAGCTAGGATTTTGTTTACATTAAAGTACAAATTTAAAGTCAGCTGGCTTACTTCTTTAGCTCCTTTTACAACAGACTAGCAGCCAGTCCGCTACAGCAAAATGTCTTTAAAGTATCACATAGTTTTTAAAGAACAGCCTCGTCATGATATCCTGCTCACTTACTTCAATAGCCTAGGGCAATTTAATTATGGCAGTCTTCATCTTAATTCCTATCCTTTTTCTCCTTTTCCCCTTTTTCCACATCTATCACAACCCATTTGGATTAGAATCAAAGATTACAAAATGTTTACAAGACTGTACAAGCTGAATACACCTTTCCTAATCTGAAATGGTCTCAAAACCATTGTAATGTTTATACAGGTGGGATTGGAACTTGCCATCCGGAGCTTTGGAAATCAAACGCTGAATAAATTCTTAAACTTCCTAAAGTGCTTTATGTTATCAATGGCCACAAGAAACAATGTCACTTCACAGAGATCAAACATAGTTACAGACATTTTTTAGCAACAACTGCTTAGAGCAGCAAAAAACAGAGAGAAAAAGTAGGCAGAATCACTGAAAGCCATACTGCTGAACTCTGCAGAAGGCTCCTTCAAATAAATATTTCAAACCTTTATATGAATATTTTAAGCATGACAACTACACATAAACACACAGCCAAAGTGCTCAAATCCACTCAAGAAAGACTATTAAGTCATCAACCTGCTCCTGACAGGATCCACTGAATATGGCAACAGTGAGAAGTCAGGAGACAGTTGGAATCATTTCAAGACTGCTAATTTAACTTGTCTTAAAACCAACCAATGCTCAACGTGTCATCATCAATGTCATCTCATCGCAGTCTGAAAAGCCTTCGACCTAAAGCAAAAAGGTCCCCAAGTGCCACCCTTCTTGTCTACTGGTTGAAAATCTAATTGGTTCTGCTGACAGGCTTGGGAATTGGTAGGAAGGCTGTTCAGTTAATCTCCAAGGGCCAGCAAAGAGCTCAGTATCCATCTCTGAGCTTTGCTCCCTGGCTGTCGTAAAATGACTCTGATGGTAGTGCAAGCTCTTATGCTTCAGCTGTCTTCTGACTTCTGTTAAGTCAAATTCAATAAAGTTTGTCACTCAATAATCTGAGAGCTACCCAACAAAACCTCTTTGATCAATAACAGCTTGCCTGCTTGCACCGAGGAAGGTGACCTATTAAAGATTAAAAACACACCTGCTGCTTGCAGCACAGAACATCTTTCTTTACTTTTAAATAAAAATTCATCCATTAAAATGAGTTTAACTGCTACAACTATATATAAATATTACATGCCAGAAAGCTAAAATAAGATTAAAAGAAACATTTTAGCTATAGTACAGTGCTTTTGTTAAACTTAAATTTGAGTCATTGCTTTTCTTAGAATCAGAAAGGCCTCATCCAGAAAGGCCTTTCACCACCCACGTGTAACTTCTACTTCAGTCTTCTCTGTCTGCTCTACCTTTTTTAAAATTTTCTGCCTGCTAATAGCATACAGCTCTGCTTTAGTGACAGTCCAGTAACCTGTTTCTGCCTATTTGTATATGCCAGAACACAAACATTCATGTTGCCAAGAAATGCAATTTCAAATTTGAAGTATGAACGTCTTCCCCTCTGAGAAATTTTCTTGAACTGCAGATCCGCTTTACTAGAGGCTACGACCACGAGTGCTTTACAAAGCCCCAAAATGAAAAACTGTAGGCGAACTGAACTGCATTGGGAAAAGACCCACAAGGGCACCTTTATTGATATGTTCATTTTAAATACTTCATATGTTCTGCACTTGTAAGACAGAACTACTGCAAGTACCTTAAATCAAATTTTATACATTTAGAAACATTTAATAAACATACATTTTGATAAATATCATTTTTGTTTATTCTATAGGGAGAAATCCCTGGTGTTTTCCAAACTGCACAGAACTTTCAGATTAGGTCTCCTGGAACCGGCTGTTTTTCTGTGCTAGATTTATTCTTAATGATCAAGTATTAGTTGAGATACCTTACCTAGCTGTTTTACAAAAAACAGGAGAAGGGTATCAGTAAACAAAACATACAATTAAAAGTATAGTACTTATTAATAAATCACCGTGGGAGAAATCACACGTAAGTAAACTTGACTGACTGAACTGTCAATCTCCCAGAAAATCACGGAGCCCCTCAAAACAGTAAATTCAAGATACATGAGGTAAGCAGTATATCTCTTGATTATCATGCTTTGTTTAACCTAGCGTCCTTCACACATCCATTTAAAGTAAAAAAGAAGGCAGAGGATGACATGACATTTCAAAGCAGATAGGAGATAGGGAGCTGTATCCTTAACTAAAATTAAATAAATATATGTCTCTAAATTCTCTGAATTGTTTAAAAAAAAAAAAAAACAAGACAGCAATTCTGGAGAAGATTTGGATGGGATTTACTCTATCATTAGTTATTCCTTCCTAAGAAAGTAAAATACTAGCCTATGGATCCTGAGCCTAGACGAATATAAAACAAGAATTACATGTTACGTAAAGCTACTTCAGTATCTGAAAAGAAGTCTGAATTTACTAACTTACACTATCAGACACCAAACAATTACCATAAATAAATCCCCTACCGGGAACATCAGAGAGACTCAGTAATGACTATCTGTGAAGAGTAAAGTGCTTCTGCGGCTTTGCATGGCTTCTCTCCTCCCTCCACCTGAAGGGGCCCAAGAGGTAGGTTTCACACTGTACGGTGCTCCGCTGTCAGTTAAGTCACTTTTTGTACCAGTGAGGCTACACGCTCCAGGCTGGAAGGTTTGCCTGTCCAGAAACACTTAATGCATTCTAATAAAGACAACGTCTATGGTGCGAGTAGAGGATGGCCATACAACAGTGCCTTAAAAAAAAGTCAATTACACAGACTAAATTCTTTTTTGGTAGTAAAATTCCAGCAAACCCAACCCAAACCAACAAAACCTAAGTTATAGATGATGCGAGTGACAATCAAAACAATCTCTTCATCACTTCAGCTGTGAAGCCTATTGTAGACAAAGAATCTGTTTGAGATATGCTCACATTTTGCTATTACAAGTTCTAGAGGAGATTAAGACAAATGCTTTTATTATACATGATAAAATGTTTGTATTGTCTAAAGAATATTCAAAAAAATTACATCCATTAGACTCTTAACAAGCACTGCACAGAAAGTTCAGTTCAGTAACTCCTGCGCGTTACATGCCAATTCAGTGGGAGCAGTCAACTGGAGTTGGTCTGCTGGGCTTTCAGGAGACTCCAGAGAATCTCTTCACCTTTTCCAACTACCCAAACTGCAAGCAACCTACACCAAAAATCACAATTCTTCTGAAAGAACCTTTAATTATCTGAGAGGGAAGGATTAAAAGGCAGCTAAAGACTGATATAGGAAAGAAACAAAAGATCTGTAGAAGTGGTTCCTGTTGCACAGAGGTTTTCCATCCTACACATCTATTTCTAGAGGCCAGAAGTTGCCAGCCTGGCTCCTGTCTTTGAGAAACTGTTAATATTTATCAGCTAAACACAGAGAATTTTCATACTGTTAATTAAACAGTATTGTCTTTTCCATGTTGAAAAGCCATAATTGTATTAGGCTTCTAACATATCACAACAATGAGGAACTTATTTGTGCCCAGGGGACTCCTCAAGGGTCTGTGCAGAGGATCACTAATGTCCACAGGATCTCCTTCTGAAGTTCCATGGCGTATAGTTATTGAAGGAAACTATAATAAGAAAATGGAAGGTTAAGGTAGCTAGATGCCATTTTTGAACACAGGATGGTATCAGTGCCTGCGTGATAGTTGGTAAATGATATTATTTAATGTTCTACTTCACAATGAACAACTGTTAATCATAAAATACCTATCTGTGGCCTGATCTGCAAAGTTGCTTGGCACTTGTAGCTAAATAAGAGGAAGCTAGACAAAGAACAAATAAGTGTTGTGGAACGCTAAGTAGCTTAAAAAAACACACCTTACACATGTCAGCTTGGGCATTCAAAATATAGGCTGGCACTTTTCTCTGTGGCTTATTCCTCTTTTAATAATGTCATCTCACCTCACAGGGGCTTTGTGAAAATTAATTAATTACGGTTTGTGAGGCATTCAGATGCTAATGATAGCTACAATGGAAAGAAAGCCTATGGAGAAATTAATAGTTTTGAATTCAATGTAATGATTGAATGTGAACACCACATGTGGGTCACATATTGGCCAATAAGAGTAACAGAAAACATGAATAGCTGCTCATTCACTGATCTCTGTTAGTTTGTACACTGAATGAGAGAGAGGGCCCGTGGTAAAAAACATAATATATGTGTAGATAAATAAAAATAGTACTCTAATACATAAAACTGAAATGCTGAGATGATATCTAACAAGCAACGGAATTGCCTCATTTCTGAGCTTTTAAACACTATATTTTGTAAACACTTAAAAAAAAAAAAGATCAATTTAAAAACATCAAAAGATTTTTTTTTTTGTTTCACTATTGCCTCTGGAACACAAATGATCTGGGCTAGCCAGTGGATTTCAGACATTTGCTAAGAGCAGAGGAAAGCTGACATGGAGGCAGATGAAGTTCTGCTTGTTCTGAGAAGACAGCGCGCCCAGCAGTTGCTCTCCAGGAAAGCTTATCTTCATCTCAGGCTCCTGCCCTCTTCACTAGCTAGTATATAAATTGGTAGATTTTGCTACTTAGTACAATCTCTTCCAGTGTCTCACTCAAACAATCAGTTGAGCTTTCCTTCAAGGGACTCAAAACACAACCTCTTTTCTAGTGAGGTTCTTGACCCTGAATTTTGGTTAATACGCAATATGGAAGTTTTCTAACACCCATGTTCTTATTTGAGCAACTGCCCTTTCCACAAATGACTAGAGAAGTCTCCCTCCACAGCACATAAATACTACTCTTTAATTAAATGACTAGGGAACAATAAGCCAAAACCACCTAGTAGGCAAAAAGAAAATAAAAACCCACAAAACCAACATAGGTTATTCTTTAACTCATTCCAAAAAAACTCAGCCAATATAAAACTTCCAAAACCATTGCCCTTTGGTAGTCACATCCTATGGAAAATGCCAGAAGAAACAATCACTACGTAGTGAAGTATACCACTTAAAATTGTTTTGAGACTAAATCCTCATCTTGTTTCTATCTTCTTACTGTTTTATATCTACAGAGGTCCTCAAAGTCCAAACTCCAGCAGTGGGAAAATTCCCTCAGCAGAACACAGGCAGCCCTGCAATTATTCCTTAAGTTGTCCTTATGTCATTCAGGCTGGCATTGGGATTAGGGAGAAAAAGTCAGGTACAAGGCCCTTAACTGCATCATAGAATCACAGAATCATAGAATAGTTTGGTTTGGAAGGGACCTTTAAAGGTCATCTAGTCCAACCCCCCGACAATGAGCAGGGACCTCTTCAACTAGATCAGGTTGTTCAGAGCCATGTCCAACCTGACCTTGAGTGTTTCCAGGGATGGGGCATCTACCACCACTCTGGGCAACCTGTTCCAAGGCTTCAGCACCCTCAGCGTAAAAAAACTTCTTCCTTACATTTAGTCTAAATCTACCCTCTTTTAGTTTAAAACCATTACCCCTTGTCCTATCACAACAGGCCCTGCTAAAACGTTTGTCTCCACCTTTCTTATAAGCCCCCTTTAAGTACTGAAAGGCCACAACAAGGTCTCCCCAGAGACTTTTCTTCTCCAGGCTGAACAACCCCAGCACTCTCACCTTGATCCTGTGGAGTGATGCAAGGTGTCCGCAACTCTCCAACTGACTCCATCTCAGCACAGGGCAGAGCCAAAGACAGACACCTGAGCTCCCCCATCTCACTGCAAAAATGATTATACGTAGCAGCACATTTAGATCCATTTAAATAAAGCTTCCATGTAGCTTACATAAGCAAATATTAGAACCTTACTTTGTAGAGTACTACATGCTTTGTATTCCAAACTATTGTCTATGAGGCCAACTCGTGCAATCAGTTATGCCAGTGCAAAGGCAGGGTATCTCCACAGTAGATAATTCCTTACACAAGAACTTTTTTAGTAACAACCAGAAGCAGAATTTGGACTCACTTGATTCACTGGAAAACATTTGTAAAAAATTAACACAACATTTTCAAAATGGCTATGTTTGGTTGCAGCCAAGACATAGACATGCTGAAGCAAACACTTCAGGGTCTGAACTTGTTTGATATGACTTAAAATGGCTATTGTCTTGATGTTACCTCTGTTATGATTGCAGTAAAATTATAAAAAAACCCAAACAAACACGTGATTCCTCATATCCTGCTTTAAGAAAATGCCCAGTCACAAAACTGTTCTAATTTTTTAACACCCACATTATACCCACTTAGGTACGTGCAGGTCAGGGTTCTTATTTGCACAAAATCCCTATTCCACCTCCGCAGATGCCTCCTCATTGAGAAGATTTCAGACTAGAGCTGAGTTTTCTTTTTCTTGCATATTAAGACAGACACAGTAATTCGCACAGTGCTCTGGCTGAGATTTTTGTGATCTACTTTGATTTCAGTAACATAAATAATTCCCTCTGAGCCATGTATTCTTAAGGCAGTATAATTTCAAGGTCCTTCACAGTTTATCATATTTTAATATTGTATATTTCTTCTTCTAGCTTCTTGTCTTTGATCAAGGTTAACTACCCTAGTAATATTCTCAAAGTTTCCTTTTATGAAGTTTGTATTTGTAAACATTTAATTAAAATAATTAGAAGAGGTTAGGATGTGACAATAAGAAATATCAGAAACACAAAAACCTCTTACGAAGCAACAGCAAAAAGACTGAGAGAGCGTATTTGAGAGATGAGAGAAACAAGTGCGGACTTGATAAAAGTGCACAACATAATGAATTATATAGATAATTTTTATCATAAGTTTCTATTCATCATTTCTAGTAATACAAGAACAAAAGGATGTGCAATGAAATTGAGAGATAGTAAAATTTAAATCTGATATCAAAGAAACACGTTTCTAGGAAGAAAAAAAAAACAAACCATGTAACTGTTATATGAAAATATGAAATACAGGTTTACAGAACAGGATAAAGCCTTCCAAGTTGTTCCAGACCACTGTTATAAATAATACATATATTATACAAAAGAACATCAGGACTGGGTCAGACCAAAGACTCATTTAGACTATCTAGTCTATGATACCAGGCAAAACTAGACATCAGTGAAACAGCATTACACCAGAACGAATACACACTGATATTCACTCCTATAGCAGCCAAAATTGAAATAGACTGGCATAGGGTCTTCCACAGCTTGTATTCATATCTTTAACTAGTGAATCCTGATGGACTTTTCTTCTATGGATTTGCCCATCACGTTTTGAATCGATAACACTTTCAGGCTTCAAAAAAATCTTCTGTCAATAAATTCCAAGGCTTCATTCTGTGCTGCCTGCTGGCTTCATTAGGGATGTCTCCCTACTCTTGATTTACAAAAACCAAACGTGTTTCCTGTTCTCTTTCTCATCCATGATTTACATTCCTACACTACACCCTACCATTCAGCTCCTTTCTGAACTGTGGGATCCTTACTCTTAACTACTCTCGCACCAAATGGAAGCTTTTCTGTTACTCTGGTCATCCAAGATTTTCCTCTCTGTGCTTATTCTCAGTCTCTTATGCCCCTTCTGAGATAAGAAAACCAGACTGTATGAAGTACTTAAGAGACAAGCTTATCATGCACAATAATAATTTGATTCCTAGCATCATCTGCTCTTTCCAAAACCATCAAGCACTCTGCTGATGCTTTCCTCACGTTAGTTTTAACTATTCCAAATTATTTTAGAGCCTACCAATATGTATACACACTCTGGGCTGCATTTTCCATGGATGTTCCTTTGCATTTATGTATATTTAATTTAATCCACAATTTTATCAACCAGTCATTCAGCACCATGAGTTCCCACTCATGACAGAGTAGCTCTTAGTGTACTCTGTTAGTATTCCCCCACACTGTGAAAACTGATCACTTTATTCTAGTCCTTTGCTTCCTATCTTTTTATCAGTTATGAATTCAAAAGACTTTCTTTTTTGCATCATGGTAAATTGGCTAATGGGCCTGTAATTCTTCAGATCCTTCTCAAATACAAATATTGTATTTTCTACTCTCCAATCATATACTACTACCTAGTAACTTTGTGGATGTATTTAAAATACTGGTCAGGCCTCCAACTTCACGTGTCATTTCTTTTAAGAGCTCTGTGATGGCACACATCTGGTCTTGAATAACAGAGCTCTTTGAATTTCACTTTGGCAAAGACTTGGACCTGAAATTTATCATTATATTAGTTATCTCCATTTGATTTTTTTCCCATCATATTCCGTAGTATTGTATTGCTGAAAAATGCATCAAACTCCTTCTCTTCTCATCTTGAGTTGTGCTACAAATTCCAAATAACCTTCGCAAGTTCAACCTAGAAAAATTCCACAACTCCCCCACTCTAACGTCACAACTGACTTCATTAAATAGTTCTATTTACCCAAGTTTGCATTTTTAAATCAATGCCTTAAGAACCAAATTACTTTTATCTCCCCATTTAATCTGAATGGAATGAATGAGATTATATTCCATAATCAGCTCTTCTATGATAGACTTACAGTAAACAAGTCTCAAACGGCATTAGCTCTTGCTGACCCAGTGACAGCGTGATGAAGTCTCTTAACTACTACATTCAGGCACAGAGAGAACAAATGCTAGGGATTCTGATAAAAGGGAAAGAAAGATCTACAATAACAGCAAAACTCCCAGCAGCATCGAGCTCTCCAATCGTATCCATGCACACAAATGACATGGGAAGTCATTATATAGTAGATTTACAGTGCTACCTGAATGGAATTTGTTTTACCATTTTCCCCAAAATTTAATTGGCTAAAAGAGATTTTTGTAAGTACAGACTCTGTCTATTTCTATAGAATGTAGAATTTTCAGGAGGAGAATTTGCATCATCACACATGAAAAATCAAAGAATATATATTAAAAGCGCTTGTAAAATGTATTATTCTTATTGAGCTAATATTCTAATTGAGCTAATATAATTAACTCATTTTCATCACTGCAATTAATCTTTAAGATTAGTCTTTTACCTAACTACACTCTCCACCTTATTACTGTTATAACATTCTCCTGTCTGTTCTTCTAAGCTATTACATCCATAGCTGTACAACATTTAGATGAACTTATGCACTCTATCAGTGTTTAAAATCAGTCGTGGGGACTACAAAAAGCTCTTCCTTATTTTTAACCTCAACTGAAAAGGAGACTATTCCAGACAATCAAGTGGGCTTTGTCCACTGAAAAAAAAAAAAAAAAAAAATCCTCATTTTTCCAAAAGCTGAGTTTTACAGACTTGCAGAACATTCTAAGTTCTTATGCCTCTGACACTTCCTCACCTTGTGATACTTTATTCTCCTTCTCTGTGGACTGAAATAAATCCACTGAAAATAAAACAAGCCCAGCACCTTGTTTTCACAGCTTCATTTAAGCAGCTTTTATCTACTCTATCAAGAATATAATAGCTGCTGCTTAGATGTGATGTCTAGGACTCTCTTCCATTCCTACCAAGACCTTATGTAAAACAGTCTGTGGATCCGACCAAGTCTGTCAATTTAGCCTAACACGGAGTCTTGACCAGGTCCTGTCAGCAACTGCTAGAGCTCTGACCCTTTCTGGTGTGCAGCTCATTGCCACAATATACAATAAAGAGCTTTCACAGTGGTGCTCTCTGGAATCATAGGAAGGATTAAGCAGTTACAGGAAAAAGGGAAAATGATCCTTCAGCTTTCAGCTGGTACGATGTACTGATAGGTAAAAAGATGAGTACAGCTGGAACGTTTCAACTTGCCTAGTGACACTCTTAAAAAAACCTTTAAGTTGAAATTCATAAGAAAAATCAATTCACATAGTAGTAAAATCGTTCCTTATAGGGTATCATAAAGAAAGGCATCAGCTCCATTTAAAAAGCTTTAGAATAGTGTCACTCGTCCCACTATGTTTACAGGTCAGGTGGACTGCTGCCATGCCAATAAAAACCTCAGTAAAACAGGTGTCTCTGTGCAAAGTAGGAAAAACAGTTACAAAACTACTTACGTGCTTCTGTTACAAAGGATTCAGTGTTTGGGTTCTTCTCATATAAGAAAATGAAAGAGAGCATGTGATACTCAAGACTTTGCAGCTCACATTTCAGCTATGATTTAGAAATGCTTTATGAAGCTTTTTTCTCACGAATGCCAATTATCTTCCCAAGTACTAATGCACTCTCTCCAATTAGATGAAACTGTTATCTGTCTCATACTACAAGTAAATGCAGTGATGAATATGGGACTGTTAAAGTACATCAAAAACAAACCGGTCCATACAGAAAAAGCATCCAAATATCCCAGGGAAAGTGAAAAATGGATGTTCATAGAAAAAAAAAAAAAACCAACAAACAAAAAAACCCCAAATCAATAAAAAACCCTGATAAAAAACCCCATGAACAAGAAAAGTGTCACTCAGTAGAGTCTCATATTTAAGCAGACAGTCCATGTCCCAGCATAAGCTTATTATTGCCCTCTTATTTATTCCTTTCTCTGAATGCTTAAGCCCATAAATCAAGCCTGTATATAAATAACACTGATATATTTACATGTTTTGTTCCATGTGTATAACAAGTATCTGTTTGTATCTTCTTGTAACTACAGTCACACCACACATAAGTTTTTTTTAAGTCATGCTAAACTGTTATGGCATTATTAGACTGAAACAGAAGGAAGCTCTAAAGATGCACACGGTTTGTGTTTCACCTTTACATTTTATCGGGAGAAAGCATTGGGGAAAAAAAACAGCAAAGGAGCTACCACAGTATACTTAATGATTTGTTGTTTTGCATACTTTCATCATGTCAGCATCTGGTTCTCTCTGACCCAGTGGTCACTCTGGGTCAGACCAAAGATCCATCCAGATTAGCAGCTTGTTTCCAATATTGACAAAAAAATAAATCCCAAGAGAAGAATGTAAGACAAAAGCAGGCATTTCTCAAAACATACCCCCAACCTCCAACAAAATGCAGCTCAGCAAGCTCCTCAGACAGCCGTGCTGTCTTATCATGATGCTTTTCATAGAGTCTTTTTATTTACAAAATGCCCTTTTGGGGAGAAGGTGACCAGAATGCAGTACAGATGGAATCATTACTAAGTGGGGGAGAAAAACCCAAATCAACAAAAAAAAAAACCCCAAACCCCAAACAAACCACACCGCAATTGTGCATGATTTATTTTGTTAGTTAATGAAATAATGGGTGTCTAATTAATTCTGTTCAGACTGACTATCCAGAGCAGATTTTCCTTTGTCAGGTCATCAGGCTATGAAAATCTTGATTTAGTATTGCAATGAGCTGTAATAGCCACAGCTAAAGACATCTTTGTAAGACAGTTATGTCTGAATTAAAAATACAGCAGAACTTGGGAATATGTCAAAAGGCATACAAATAATGGTTACAAAAATTCCCTAAGTACTCTGAGAGGATTTGAAGGCTTTTCTTTCCTTGTTTCAGTACTATCAAGAGATTAGTTATGTGACTTATATCTTGTCAAACCTAAAACCTTTAAATAGACTCTTGAAATCAAAATATTTGACAATGGACTCCATCAAAATATGAGAGAACATACTACTTACTTTACATCCATCAAAAAGTAATCTAACAGACCAATATGAACAACTCACTTCAATAATATTTTAATTGATACATCTCTCTGGTGACAAAAAATACAAAACTCAACGTGAAGACTTTTTAGATTGTACTTTTACCACCACCTTTCCCCCCCGCCCTCTAATTTTCTTGACACTCATCATGTTAATGTCACAGTGAATGATCTCCTGGATAAAGTGACCCAGCAAGAACTAGTAGAAACCAGAACTAGTAGAAAAAGAGCTAGTAAAAAAATCTGGTTTGTATTATAATTAGTCTAGATTAAATGTTTACAGTACAAGAAAGGTACCAAAGCTTTGAATAAGATAATGTATCAAATGATCCCATCAATTGTTTCTTTTTATTTCTATCCCAGATATACTGGATTTACACATGGAACTATGATATCACGGCTTCATCCTAAACCTTACTGAGAGTGACTGTGAGCTACTGTGAAAGCTGCACCCTGTTCTGCCCTTCCCCTACCTGCACCGCCTCCTTGTGTCAAATGAAGCAACAAGGCAGCCACAGGATGAAACCACTGAAGCTGCTAATGTAATACAAAATTATTGAAATTTCAAAGGTGGAAGGAAAAGAAATGAGATGAACTGATTCACTCAACGGTTACAGCACTCTCTCCCTACAGGCTGCAATGGCAACAACTGTTACTTTGAAGAAGAATCTGCAGACCGTCAAGAAGTCAAACAATGAAATTCTGAACTAAAGATGACTTGATCGATCATTTTTTATGACATCATTGATTTTTTATCGAGTATATTGATGTTATAGAAATTAGACAGTATAATTGTAAAAAAAGGAAATTAGAGAGTCTTCAAAGTTTTAACTTTGAATATTAAAATTGAGATACCTGAACTTTAGTACTGCTTTCATTCTACCACACTACTTTAGAGGCTATTGAGTTTTCTAATGCTTTCCCAGCAATGTAGAGGTGGTCATCTCTGATAAGAGAATTTTCCTAGGAGATCATTCAGTATATCAACCAACCTGTGATAGTATTTTGCTTAAGAAATTTGACGCTTATTCCCATATGAGAAGAAAAATATAGTAAACCAGGCCAATGTTCTGACTTGCTTGGTGTCATATTGGTGATATTGAAACAGTAGCTTCTTCACAATTTTTATGGTCTGCCACAATCAAACATTTTAGTTATATTTTTTGCTACTATTTCATTAATTTTTTTTCAGAGTGGAAACATGTAATCATCCTTTTCAAACTGCTTATCTTCACAAAATAAAAGAGAGATGAAAAATAGCTTTGCAATAAGAATCATGTTAAGATTTTTTTTTCCAGTGCTATCATATCTGAAGAGCCTCACTCAGAGTCTCACTACAATTTTACTACCAGGCCTGCAAATAAAATTATTTGGATTTGCAAGTCTAGAAACTTGCAACATATCAACATATCAAAATCAACGTAATTTAGATGAGTGAATCTGTATGAGATTATAGAGGCCCCTAAAATATTCCACAAAAGTACTGTAGCTTTTCCATGTTCCAAATCCTTGGAAAATATCCTCCGAGAGGATTTCCACCTCCTGCCAAAAATGAGACAAAAACTGTTATGCTTTTGCACTGAATACAGCTAACTCATATTACTATGGACTCTGAAGATTCCTGTGAAAAATAAAAATGTTTTGCCATGTAAAAAAGCAGTCTTCACACAACCAAATCTCAAATTTAAGACTAAATACAGTAAGAATCCAAAAATCAGGATTTTGGCTACCTGCTTTCCAGGCTAGCAAACAGTGGTTAAGTCTGGTAGATAATCTTGGAGAGGACCCGACACTACTGAACCACACACAGTTGCACCACCGCTGCCTTTACACATGGAATGCCTGGAAATCTCCCTTTCTGGATCGCTTTGTTCATGCAATTTTTACCACCTACAAAAGGCTGCAAGCAGGATACACACAACTAAAAGCATAAAACAATTATTTATTGGCTAATACATACAATAGAAAGAACGACTTACAAGCTACCGTTATATGAATTAATTTGCTCACCACCCTCTTTGAGACACCTGTTGAACCTTTGCTAGCCAGGCAAACACCAAGCCTGGCAGGACACCTCCAGTGCTCCTTGAAGCCTTGATGCTACTGAGTCATCGACTCTTTCTCTTGAATCTTTCAGCTGTTTCAGCAATTTTACCTGTCTCCAATTTTACATTTTGGATCTCGTGATTCTGCAGACTTTCTCAAAGCTCCTTCTCACAACCTGGTTTTCACATAAATCTGAGCCAATGTGACTGAGCTGTGTTGTATCAAATTATGCCTTCAATCACAGGAAGATGAGCCCCTGGCAAAAGAGTTTCAAGAATATGCTGCAGAAGTATATCTTAGTCAACAACATTGTTAAAGAAGAGAATTAACACATTCCTGACTGCTACCCTCCCCTCTAACTAGTCCTTTAAGTTACCAGCTAAGAATTGCCATTTATAATAGCCACATCTTGAAAAATAAACTTCATTTTTTCCAATAAGCCACCACTAATATTATTACTCTTGCAAATAATGTTTGTATTTATTTTCTTGAAATAATTATATATTTATCGAAAATGCCATCCAAAACCATATATAAAACTGTATGTGTGGATGACAACCGTATTTACTTTCTTCATTCCATACCATAGTTTATAACTATTTTAAAGTATTCCGAAATACAGATTTTCTCTTTACTAGACAAACCATTCTTCCTCAGAAATGCTTACTTTTCTTCCTTCTACATTTTGCTTTATTTCTCATCTGTCACATGATTTAATTTCTCTGTCCACAATATATTTCTACTTCATATACATCCACAGAGCAAGCCACGTGAGTTTCACATCGTCTTTTTTTCTTATATTTTAATTTCAAAAACATTATTTCATCTAGTTTAAATATAACGCTTCTTTCCAAAGCCTCCCTTTCATGGGTATTTATTTGAGGGGTTACAGTAGTACCATCATTGTGCTCTTCCACCAAGCTATTTGCATTCTTTCATTTTTTTAAAAGGTAGATCCATTGTTTCTGGCAATTAAATTAAGGTCATGCAATGTATATTCAGAGCTATATAGAACCGTCTATAGATTTTCCAGCATAACAATAATTAGCTAATGTTTTTACAGCACTTTGAAGTTGTAAATTGCTGTGTAAGTACTCAGTATTCTTATCATGGCTTCAGCAGGATTCAGGGCAATTAATATTCTAAAACTGCTGGTCATCCAAATACAATTACTTGCTGTGAGCAGGTGGTTTAAATACAATGCACAGGTAATGACTGACCTTTACAACACAATGGGTACAGTCACCACCAGAGAGCGGAGTACATTAGCCGAACACAGCTGGCTTTACTAAGGGATGTAAAAGTATTCATGGTTTCTACATCACCTCTTGTCATTTGAGTCAGGGAGACTTTCCCTCTGGTAATAACCATAATGCAAATCTCCTTCTTAAATGCTGTGTACACTAATAACCTTTACTGTTATAAAAGTCCTAATACGAATACCACATAGGAGATTTACTTCTACTAAACTGATACCTCAGAAAGCTCAGAAAGTTCTACTGACTAATAACTTGTGTCTCTCACCCACATATTTACACACAATTTCTTCATAGCGATGCTAGAGGTAAAGAAAACAAAACAAATGAGAGAAGAGTTTGCAAAAATTGCACAATACGGGAGTGGGCTACCTGCCCGAGGTTTAAAAGTATGTATTTAGAAGTAATGATTAGTCGGGTACTCCTTGTTATCAGATGGCAATAACCAAAAGTTGTGTTTGAATTATACCAGTATTAATATCTTACAGTCTGGCAAGACGAATTCTTGAATGACCACTGTAAAACAGCATGTTTATGCATCATATACCTATACGTGTATGTTGTATATGACATGAAACGTGTTGCAACTCTACAATATTTTTACACATATTTAAAAAGGAAAAAAAACCTGAAGGAAAGTCAAGGAACACTGCTGCACAAGATTTTCAGTTTCACTACACACTGACACCTGCGTTCAACCATATCCAGAGCAAAGAAGGATGCCATTTATCTTTTATAATAATATGGAGTTCTCTGTCAGAGTAGGGTCACTGAAATGAGTAATAATCCTACCACTGTCTAAGGTACAACCAGCAGGGTCCAGGTCAACAGGCAAGCAGACAATAATTTGCCCAACAACACTGAATTTCATCTGCCCGCAGCCTCTATCTACTGATTATACAATCAATACACCTCAGATGAGAAGAGCTAACAACTGACCGGGGCAGATCAATGCTAGCAAATAAGCGCTTCATGACAAAAAGTTTGATAATTACCATTCTGAAGCCGTGTAAATGTTGTTTCTATTGTAACGACATTCATGATGATACTGCTATGATTGCACTGTTATTATAGGTTTAATGTTAGGCAATCAAGCTGCAGTGGTCTAGATATCAACAAACAGCATCAAAAGAAAACATCAAATTGTCCCTATTCTTCTGACATTGTAGCTGCAACATTTTTCTATGTTAGTGGCCACAAATGAACAATAATAAGTGACAATTTAGTGAAAAATACTATTTTCACAGCTTACAAAAGTCATACAATATAGATTGATACGAGTATGATTATTTCTAGACCCAGAAGTAGAAGGCACACCCACTTAAACCAGAGGATTAAAATGAATTCAGCATTGTGCTCTTTGTTTCTCATGCATCGGTTCACAGCTTTTAATCTGCACTTCAACTAGTCATAACCCAAAAGCATACACAGGTTTGCTCGATTTATTTATTTTCGTTTTGGATAATGCACATTAATTTTTTTTTCATTCCTGAAGTGCTGGTTCATTCTCAATACATTAACTTTTAAGAGAACTAGTCCTGACTGACTATCGAGGGCTGTGAAGACTCCAGTTAGGCTCTCGCGCCCTCAGCACAGAGAAATGCTATTGGGACATGCTATTGAAACGTGAAGAAAATCGGGACTTCACATAACAAGAGCATGTAGACCTGTGGCAGCCTCACCTCTGAAAGTACAAAAGATAAATACTACGTTTAATATTTTATGTTTAAACCTGCAAGAAGACATCTCGGTAGCAAAACATGTTTTCCCAATGGCCACTTCAAAGGTAGAAGCACACTCAGCTGCATAGCTCTTCAAAAACATTTCAGTCAGAGCAAATCATAACTATGATGTATGCAAAGGTATCTCCAATGTTGGCATTTCATGAATTAAAATTTTAAGCAGATCTTTCACAGACAAAACACAGATGCCTCCAAAAGTCTGCAGGTTACCTGTCTAAAACTTTCAAATCAGCGATTGGCCAAATTTGCCATAGCCTAAGTGACATCACCTGCCTCTCGAAGGAGCTAGAGACACCAAACAATAAGGACAAACCCAAACCTTTCCCGGTCAGCAATACATGTGTGATTTGAACTAGCTTGAACTAAGATTTCCCTTTCAGCATTTCCTCCTCAGAACATCTTCTACCTCACAAGAGATTCAAAGAATTTGATGTATATTAAAATCCTTTCCCTCTCAGATGGGCTCATTTTTATTCAGGGACAATTTTCCTGACTGACAGGTAAGCATTTGGTGCTGAAATTGGACCTGTACAAGAGCTTTGCATTTCATTTGCTCCATTACACCAGTGCATGGATTACTGGGCTTTTACTTTGGCATCTTTCCATTATTTTCAGATATCTGACATGAACAAAATGACTCATCTGACATTCTGTGTAACAAATTTGTTCCAAAAAGAATAGAACATTATTATACTATTTTGTACATGTGGGTACCACAACCTTCCACAGTAATCTGCCCAGAAATTCCAAGTGTATAAATAGTAGCTGATATTGTTAAAAAAAAAAAAAAAAAGACAAAAAAAAGCCAGCAGTGGCAGCAGAGAAATATCATACTGAAGAAATGAGATTTAGTTTTAACGCTACAGCCTTCAGTGTCATTTCTATTTCTGAATCACTTCAGACATGATACCAAATTTAATTTTGTTAGGGGAAAGAAAAAAGTATAAAAATTGCCATAAGCCTTCTAAATTATCTGATGTAACACAGCTGTTGACAAACAATTTTCTGCAAATTCTGGCACAAAAGAGTTAATACTCCTCATATTTGATCCTTTGGGTTAGTTAATTAATACTGTTATTCCTTCTGTCCTACCTCGACCTCAGATCTGCTTTTAACCATCACTTTCTCAATTTGATTTGCAGAATGAAACAGGAAGCTTGTTTTGCCTATCACTCATACAAACACGGACAAGTACTTTTCCCCATATCCCTTGATCTTCCATCACAGAAGAATACCCAAATACCATATTGAGCTGATTTTCTCAAGAAGTTTTTCAGTCTTTTTCTGGTAGCTGTTGCCATCATAGCACCTTGCTGGAAAAGTCTTTCCTGAGCTCCACGATTTGCCCAGTGCCTGTACAGCATCACCATGCCAGAAATAAAAACTCACCGTCTTAGTGAGATGTGCAGCAGTCCCTCATCTAGAGTTCAGGATACAAGGTCTGCACTATACCAATTAACAGCACAATACTTTCCAGTCAAACCTTCCTGCTAACACAAGATGGAGAGAGGCTGAGAAGGGGCCAGGACTCTCACCTGCTGATATGAATTCCAAGTGAAACAACTGTGATATAATTTATGCTTGAACTCCATAGTCTTGCTATATATATATACACTATATATACTTAAATTACTTTATTTTCAAAGTTGATAATAGTTCATGAATTCAGATAATAAACAACTTGCACTGCACTATGAGAAATTATTTTAAAAACTGAAAGTGAAAATGCACCAATTGACTTCAGGAAGTGACATTCCTCATAATGAATTATGAGGAATGAAGAGTGAACGAAGGATGAACACCTTTTTCATCAAGCAGAACCACTTGGATGGACTATCATATGAATCCATTCAGGGATGAGAAAGTAAGAGAGTAAAGGGTGAAAACAGACAAGAAAAGGATGCTTTACATTTTTCCCTTTAACAAGGCAATTACCTCAATGAATTGTATTAACGTCTCTAGAGATGACATATTCCTTTTCATAATTATTCTCACCATTTAGGTGAAAACTAATCTTTAGAGATATATCAGACACTTTCACTTTCTGTCCTTACAACTCCAGTCCATGGCATTTGAAACAAATTCCATGATATGTGCAGAATAACTTAAAATTCAGGTGCGGTTTTCTAGAACTTCCATTGCTTACTTGTGAAACAATTAAGCATTCTCAAATACTTTAAACTTAATTTACTGACATATTAAATTTCTTTAAGATTAAGCCTTAACTTTTATGTGGAAATGTCTTTATTCAGATTTTCTGAACGTTAAAATTGCAGCAATTCTGAAGTATCGTGAAACCCCCCAAATCATCCTGTTTCAAAAACACTTGTGTTTAAAAACTTTACTTCAAAAAAAATATTTATATAGCCAGACTGACCAGTTTCCCCTAAATCCTGACCTAGATTTGCAAGGGCTGAGTCTTTCACAGGATCTATGGGGAATGACTGACTGATTTGGTAATGTCTTTTCCATAGAAGTCAGGTCAGTGTGGAGATTATGTTATATAAATAAATTTTTAAAAAATCATAGCAAAGTCCAACAGGTTTGTGCACATTTGTTCACTGGAAACAGGACACTGAGTGGTCTTAAACTGGCGCAAGGCAGAGTTCGACAGAAATCAGAAAAGCATTTCTAGTGATGAAGATAGAGAATCTCCACCAATGTAGAACTTTACGAACTGTCCAGAAAAATACTTGTCAGGAACAGCTTATGCAGAGAGAGTTAAATCTTTGGTTCATCCTGACATGATCTCTTCAGATCCCTTTCATAACTGTTTTCTACGATCCATGACTTTTTGGTCACCCCTCACAATGTAAATCAAATCAGCAAATTTCTCCGTCACTAAAATAAACACTGCAGACCCTGCAGAATAAACTTAGAAAACCAAAACGCAATAGTCTGAATGACTGAGTACATAAAAAGAGTGAAGAGACAAAGTCAGAAAGAGTTGTACGTGTAAAGATTAAAAGACAATAGTTGCAGCAGGCCTGGTTAATGTATTAATAGCCTCCAGTCTTCTCGCTAAATGACTATGATCATTAAAACACTTTCATCTGAACTTCCCAATTATAGTAACAGTCTGAGCTTATAACTGATGGGACAAGCTTTTGATTAATGCCACTCTCCACTTATAAGATAAATTAGTATTACCTTCTAACTCCTCCATTGTTAATAGCAAATGAAAGAATTCCAACAAGATTATTGGAGATGACTAGGTTAAATTACTTATGCCAAGTTTTTCAAAAGAAGCCCAGGGTGATACATACCAGTATTTTGTCAGGCTCTCTTAAAAATTCCAGGTCTAGTTGGTAGACTTGTGAGTACATAATCACACCGTTCCCCCGGTTTTGAAATCATAATTTCTTAAAGAGCTTGTCATAATATCCACTATACTTCAGAAGTTATCGTTTACAATATAATACAAGGTGATGTAAGGCCATAGGAAGGCAATGTAACAAGTACCTTACTGGTATAATGGTATACCGTATTGATCTGGTATCAAGTTTAAACAGCAAGTATCAAAGTGGACAGTGGAAAATTGGTGTTAATCACAAATCTAGTCCAAATAATTCTGGAAATGGAGTGGAAAATAATAGAAATAGTTTCTTCCCTTATTCCTTTGCACCATCAAAATTAATTTCCTTGCTTGTAACTTCTCCATTCATACAACAAACAGTATGAGACTTATAATAAACCAATAATCTCTATAAATAAACTCTAATCACGCACAAATTGGAAGACATCAAATAGTTAGAAGAAAAGCTGAGATGAAAACTGTAAGAACGAAGGGAAATTCAAGAAGTCCATAAACCAGCCAGTAGTGAAAGAACTTTTCCTCTAGCCAGTGAGACAGCCATTTCTACCCAGAGGTGCAGAGATGTCCTTTTCCACCCTCATGTACAAATGGTAGGAAGTCTACCTTTGACCAATTTCCATGTAGTTATGATGACCTTCAGACTTAAAATCTGTACTACTTTACTTCCAATAATCAAATCGTCACCCTTAAAATATAACTTCATGTTTTTATATTAACACATTCAGGGAGAAAAGGTTGAAATTATACTCTATATATTCCAGCATGAAATTTGTTTTAAAAAACAAACAACCAACTAAAAAAGTGAAGTAGAAACATTTCTGAAAAAAACAAAAGAAATAAAATTCTTTATGGGAGAGGAAAAAAATCTAATTACACATTAGGACTATGATTTTAATAAGCCTAACTATAAACTGCATTTCTGCCTGAACACAAGGCATATTTTGATCACTTCTTTGCTGATAAAACCACCTTTCTTTGCACCTTCTTCTACTTTAAAAAACTTTGTTAATGAAGACACCTTTCTTTAAAAGTAAATCAAGTGGCAGTTCTACATCATTATGCAAATCCACCTTTCTACTCATTCAGATTTTATCTCTTAAGTATCTTTACATATGTAAAAGAGACTAATGATTTTAAATCTTAAAACTGGTCTTCAGGAAAGGACAATATGGTCATTCCAATGAGGTCAAGTAACAAAAGAAAGATGCAACTAAAGATTTAACGTTTTTTCTGTTCATAAGTCTGGAGTCACATGGGGTCTTGCTAGCTCTAGATTCCTAGAGGCTGATAGTCTAATTAATTCCGCAATAAAGAAGCTCAAAGATAGTCTAAAGGCATCCAAAACCACCTCATCACTTCTCACCTCTCAGTACCAAACACAACCTGACCACTACGTTATGTTTTATTCATTTTATCTGTATTCATTTGGTGCCTTTTTGTGAACAACTGCCATGTGAGGAATGTTATGTCAGTGAGACACTTGGCTCGGTCCAGTAGGAGTACTGCAGAAAAAGCTATTTACAGTCATATGTTTACTGGCACGGGCTCCTCTTTTATTAGTTTGTTTTGGCTTGATCTCTTTTAATGAGCTTTCACAACTAATGAACTCATTCATATATATGAAATAGATTTTTCAAAAACAAATATTTTGCGTTTGGTTTTGATAGGAAAAACTCCCTGACAAAATTCCAAAAGACTAAAGGACACTATAATGTGTCCTTTAACAAGTGAACAAGATTTCTAGTGTGCATTAAAAGACTGTTTGTTTAAAGAATTTCAATCTAAATTCATGTGACCTATATTGGGTAAAAGGTGAATTGCTACGTTAATTATTTTTTTTTTAGGATGACGTAATACCAAAAAGGTGCAAAAATTTATAAAAGTCAGACGCAATGAAATAGAAATAGGAAAACATTCCATTTTAAAATATCAGTGCTTTACTACTGTACAAGAATGTCCACTCATGAATAATTTCCATTATTATATGACATGGATATAAATCCTTTTAATGTATTTTAGAAAAAAAAAAATCATTGAAACTATTCCTATAAAGGGCTTATTGTTATCAAAGAAAAGAGAATGTCATCATGCTTTGTCATAAATTATCAACCCAGAAGATTTATTCATCTGTAACTTTCCTATAACAAGTCTGACCATGATTGTAATTTACTTCTCTATTTGGCACACAAATTTTATTCATTTAAAAGGATTACTCATTAATCAAGCATTTATCAGTCAGGGTTTTATAGAATCTGAGAGACTGGTGTACAGTTCATTTGTTCAGTTTTAACAGGATTATTTTTATATCAGGTATTTATTTAAGTGGGCTTCATTATACTGGAGAAACAAACATTACTTATAAGGCTGATACTTGTTTCTAAATACATTGACTTCTACCAAATACCTGATACAGGAGTAATCCAGTTAAAAAAATTACTTAACCACGAAGCATCTCTGTGGTCTTGATTTTACAGCACAATCCATCAGAATTAATACTTTATAAAGGAATAATCCTGAACAAACTAAAACCCCCAGATAAAGAGTGGCCTACAATAAAAAAGAAAAACTTTTCATTACACAGAGAAATTCAGTGAGCAAAGACAAAAATTATCAATTATTTGGTAGGCTAGTATAGCTATGAATTGGGATATTTTGTTAATTTATCTTTTTATTAAAGTGCCACTTTTTTTTTTAAACCCTTTTTGCTTCCTTTCTTTCAACAGTAGTTCCTTGCTAGCAACTTACGTGAGTTTGCAGAATGAAAGCTGACCAGTATTTGCACATTATGTAGACAACTGAAACTGTAACAGTCCCTATTATCTTTATAGCAGTACATGAAAACTAGAGCAGCCATGCTGCTAACACAAATTACGGAAGAAACAATTACGGTAATTCTAAATTTTAGGTTTCTTCTTAGCACACAGTCAAGGCAACTAGACAGGTACTCAAGGCTTTTTACAGCCCTGAGAAGCAGCAGACCTACCAATAGGAGCAGACACCTTATTTTAATTTTCATTGTCCTCTGCTGTCTGGAAGGGAGGTAGGAAGCCTTGATGATTTGCCTGTGAACTTGAACCAGTACGTCAGACAAAGCTTCCACCGACTTTTAGAATGTAACTTTTCATGTGCAACTTCTCCACAAAACCAGTTTTGTCTCAAACATGTAGTTGGAAAAGATTTCTCAAAAACTGATATAATACAGAACATGAGCCAGCGATGTGCCCTTGCAGCAAAGGTGGCTATCGGTATCCTGGGTGCATTAGGAGGAGTGTTGTCTGCAGGTCAACACGTCCCTTGGTTTGTTCAGCTTAGAGAAGAGAAGGCTGAGTGGTGACCTCATCACAGTCTACAACTTCCTCAAGGGGGGCAGCAGAGTGGGAGGTGCTGATCTCCTCTGTCTGGTGACCAGTGGCAGAATATGAGGAAATGGAATGAAGCTGCATTGGGAAGTTCAGATGGGACATTAGGAAAGGGTTCTTTACTGGCAGGGTGGTTGGTCACTGGAATAAGATACCCAGGGAAGTGGTCACAGCACCAAGTCTAACAGAGTTCATGGAACATCTGGATGACACTCTTAGTCATATGATTTAGTTTTAGGTACTCCTGTGAGGAGCAGGGAGTTGGACTCAATGATCCTTATAGGTCTCTTCCATTCTATGATGAGCAGGGGGGTTGGATCAGATGACCTCCAGAGGTCCCTTCTAACCTCAACCATTCTGCAACTGTGATTCTACCACAATGACCAATTAATCTAATCCATACTATTTAAGTATGCAATTGTGTAACAAGAGAAATTAACCTAATCCACACATTTACTCCCCCCTCAAGAAGGGCCATATCTTTTCCAACAGAAAAATTATTCTGTTGCACTTCTATATCCTGCTTTGTAGGTAAAAGTCATGTTGCCTTTCATTTTTTAATGTTTTTAATATACATA
Source organism: Rissa tridactyla (assembly GCF_028500815.1). Taxonomy (NCBI): domain Eukaryota; kingdom Metazoa; phylum Chordata; class Aves; order Charadriiformes; family Laridae; genus Rissa; species Rissa tridactyla. The sequence goes on along the minus strand of NC_071468.1, from coordinate 29,488,039 downwards.
CATATGTATAAATTCATATTAAAAACACAGAAACAGAAATGGTCAATACAGAAAAATGCATGATTTCATGGAAAATTATAAAGTGAGCAACACATTGTGTGCTTTTCAGACACGCAGAGAAGCAGGATAGAGTGAGACAGTAGTCTTGTCAAACAAAGCCTAACATTACTGCCTTCATATACCTTCCTGTTGGATGCAGGTATCTACAGCTAATTACAACCACCCCAGGATATTTACAGAGATGGCTTAAAGGTCCCAGCTCCTCGATCAAGCTCAGCAGAAAAGAGATTACTTTATCCACACTGCTCTTTGGAAAAGGCTCAGCTTTAGGTGTAGAATAAAGAAAAAGGCAAAATTAAGGTTGGCCCTGATTACAGAATCACAGAATGGTTTGGGTTGGAAGGGACCTTAAAGACCACCTAGTTCCAACCCCCTGCCATGGGCAGAGACACCTCCCACTAGAAGAGGCTGCTCAAAGCCCCATCCAGCCTGGCCTCGAACACTTCCAGGGATGGGACATCCACAACTTCCCTGGGCAACCTGTTCCAGTGCCTCACCACCCTCACAGTAAAGAATTTCTTCATAATATTTAATCTAAATCTACCTTCTTTCAGTTTGAAACCATTATCCCTCATCCTACCATTACACTCCCTGATAAAGAGTCCCTCCCCATCTCTCCTGTAGGCCCCCTTTAGGTACTGGAAGGCTGCTATAAGGTCTCCCTGGAGCCTTCTCTTCTCCAGGCTGAAAAACCCCAACTCTCTCAGACTGTCCTCAAAGCGCAGGTGTTGCAGCCCTCTGATCATCTTCGTGGCCCCCCGCTGGACCCGTTCCAACAGGTCCATGTCCTTCTTGTGCTGTGGACTCCAGAGCTGGACACAGTACTCCAAGTGGGGTCTCACAAAAGCAGAGTAGAAGGGTAGAGTCACCTCCCTCAACCTGCTGGCCATACTTCTTTTGATGCAGCCCAGGATGCGGTTGGCTTTCTGGGCTGCAAGCACACATTGCCGGCTCATGTTGAGCTTCTTGTCCACCAGCACTCCCAAGTCCCTCTCCTCAGGTCTGCTCAATCCATTCTCTACCCAACCTGTATTTTTGCCTGGGATTGCCATGACCCAGGTGCTGGACCTTGCACTTGGCCTGGCTGAACTTCATGAGGTTCGCACAGGCGCACCTTTCAAGCCCATCCAGGTCCCTGGACATGAATGAAGAAAGCAATATGAGGCAAAAATTTGGAACAGTGGAACACAAATACATTTTTAGTGAAATCTATAGGGTCCTCAAGAGACCTTTCTACTTCACTTCCTGTACAGCCTAAGCCTAAATGAAAAACAAACAAACAACCGCCCCCGCAACAAAAACCAAAACCATTTCCTAATCTACCTGTGCAGGGCAACAGGTATTACAGAGCGTGAATATGTGAAAACTCCATGTGACTACACATGCAAACCTGTTTTCATGGGTAAAAATCTAGCAATGGAACTTAGCAAACATGAAGGAAGCAGGGAATAAACAACGTAAATAATGGACTTTTTCAAACCAAAAACACAGGTGAGAGAATCAATTCAAATGGAACAGAAAAGATATATTAATATATATGCTCAATTTGTATTTAATCTGATTTTCTTATTGTTTGGATCATTTAAAGTAATTTAAAATAGCTACTAAAACTAATTAGTTTTAACAATTTTAAACACAATATTTTAATATTTCCAAAACCAATTCTGGGACAGGTACATTGGATTATACCATTCATTAAACTCAAAAAGAATAATGTTATAGGTCCTGCAGAAACATAATTTTTCAATAGGATTCATATTTGTCAGAAAAAAAAAAAAATCATTGAACTTCATGCAAAATTATGTTATACCAAGTATCTTTCTGCCCTTTCTGAAATGAAGATGATCAAAGTCTCTCACACCCGAGAAAGTTACAAGAAATGTTCTTTGACACAATGCTCTTTAGAAGAATTATGCATTTGTCAGAGCAACTATTTTCAGTTTGGGATCAATCACATTCAATCTGTTTTAATACAGACAGCTGCCACCATTCACAAAAGTCAGTATTTTCTAGAAAATGCCATATTGTCGTATTCATGTATATCTTGTATATATACATGTATATATATCATGTATATATATATATGTATGTATGCACAGACACTTGTTTATTGGGAAATGTGTAATCTTTCAGACATTATGGCATTCAAAAAAAAAGTGTTCATGAATATGGCCAAATAAACAGAAGTGGTTGGGGACTTAGTACACAGAGACTTTAACAGAGGTACACAGAGACTTTAACAGAGGAGTGAGAAATGGAGATTTCAAGTTAATTGGTTGATTGATTAGGAGGATTCCTAATCAGTAGCTTGCACTGGGATTGAACCTTAGCCACCTGACAAATTTAAGATTAATGTAATCCATAAGTAAGGCACCCAGAGAGAACAGACCTTGCTCTTAGAACTGACATGTAAGAAACTCACTGAAGGAATCATTGTAGAAGTTTTCAACATAATGGTCTCTGTAGATCTGCCCATGAGAAGGGGCACGATAATAGTAAATACCTATCTTTGAGGGCTGATTAATGTATTTCACAGCCACTATCATCCATGAGTTGCTTCATAATTCTATATACACTAACGTATTTTGATGTCCCATGTTTTCAAAAGAGGCTTCCAATCATACAATGTAAAGCTTCTGCATTTCTTGATGAAACTGTAGGTATTGTGGATGCTCAGAGATTTCAGCTGTTCAGGTATTCAAATTTCATTATTGTGTATCAAAAATGTGATTAACACATGGAAGTTCACTGTGGCAATCCTGTCACAGAATAAGGGAAATTTTACAGAACAGATGGTATTTTCAGCATTATGCTAGTTCCTTATTTAAATATTGTTTGGCATCTATATCCTATTGAAACTGGCATAGTACCTAGTGAGGGAGGCATGCTGCCATCTCAACATATGGGTACAAACGTTGGTTGGTAAGAGAGGGTAAACAAATCCTATGGGCTTACTGAGGGCAGGATTCCTAAAAGAAATGTTACAATTACTCTTCTTTGATCATTCATATTATGGTGACAGCAATGAGACATTTTTTTTCAGAAACTGAATAAACAGCCTTTAATAATGATAATGAAATTTGGAGGTTTGGATTTACATTAAAATGAAGTTTGAACTTAACTAACTGAAAAACATCACAAAAAAAAAAAGATTAAAGCTGCTAGAGCTGTAAAAGTCTTTTTCTCTCTTTCTCTTAAAAAGTAAGTATTAAAATTAGTCCTATTCTGATTTCAATTCTACTGTAAATTGAAAGCAAGATCAAAAGAAAGGTAGATTAGTACTGACTCCCAAAAATATAATGAAATTTCATCAGTTTAAGTATATCAACCAAAATGAACGAATTTTAATTCTTCACAAAGCATGGGTCATACCTTGCAACAGATCCCTATACAGACGTTGCTGTTCTGTATGGACTAGAATAAAATCTGAAGCACAAAATACTAAGGAACAGTTCCAGCCTGTGAAGACAGTTACTAATTCTAGCATGGTGAATTCACAGGCCTGGGGAGAAAATGAATTTGAAGTACTCTTCACAAAATTCATTCTTTGATGCCTGTTAATTTTTGAGTATAAGATGATACAGCTTCAAAGGAGCAAATCTGCGGTAAAATTATGCTATCACGAATTGTAAATTTCCAAGGGATTAAAATACTTGAGCTTATTTAAGGTTTAGTTATACATGGTGCAATTCTAAAAGTTTACAATGCCAGTGGCCTGAATGTCAGTTTAGAAATACTTGCTAGTAAAAAGGTAAGAAATTATTAACATTTAGTAATGTTAGAGTTCTCTAAAATTAATTTATCGAAATATTGCCAATACAATGTATGTAAGAAATATGGGTGAAACTGCTAATGAAACACTAAGATTATTCATAAAGCTGGTGTAAGATATCTTTTCCTGTATTAAAGTTAGATGCAGGCTTCCTACCATTTTAAGATACAAAAGCCTTGTTCACTCATTTTAATATAACTTATTACATCATACCTAATCCTTTCAGAATGACTTTCTTCCTGAACAATTCCGAACCCTGATGTACTGTCAGGTGCATGGAGCTGATGAAGTAATATGTTTTTTCTACCTCTAATTTCTCATACTTCTATTAACAGTTCTATTTCATGTTATAACTGCAGGGTGGCATTCAGGGAGGCATTCTGTATAGCAATGCATCATCTCAATCCAGAAGGAAAAATGAAAAAAAAAAAAGACAAAGACAAAGGTTCAACCCATCTTGTCAGTCATCCATATAGCAAGATGTAGCTGTGAAATACAATTCCAATCATGTATTTGTAACTTAAAAAAAAAAAAAAGCCTAATCACACAACACTGAACAAAAGCAAGACACATCTTGAAGTTAATAGGTAATACTGTATACAATACAGACCTTTCTAGAGGGTTAGATTTCTGGATGTATTTTTGAAGAAGTCAGTTATCTGTGGTTTAGCCTCATGTCACAGCCATTCCAGTTACTAGAGAAAGCTTTAAATAAGGATTTCATGTACTACCTACCCATGTAACCGTCCAGGTCATTCAGTCAACTGCGTGTCAGGTGTCAACTGCTGCATTGGTCAATTACAGGCACTTGAATATCGTGTCTGCCACTTGCTGGAGATGTCAGAATTCTCAGAGACTTCAGAATGTCACAAAGTTCACAATTTCAGCATATATGTAATGTTTTCTTTCCATGAAAATTATCACACACAAAGACACTCTTTACAAAGATTTCTTAAGTGGCACATGGGTTTTGGCTGCTCTGGGAATGGATGTTACATTATGCTAAATTAACAAGGAGAGCATACTTTGATTATTTTTTTGAAGAAAGGTGCTCCAAATAATAATGAGATGAAATTGTAAAACCTCTACAGATGAAGTAAGGCTGAAGGAGGAGCAGCGCATTGTTGAAAATGTACATTTGATTTTAATTTTTATAATTTTCACCACCTTGTTTGCACTACAGGATTTTAACACTTGACCCCACTTGCCTTTTCCATGACTGCTCCATCTCATCTATTTCACACCTAAGAACACTGAACATATTAGGCAAAATTATTGCCTAGGATTTCCTTCCTCTGACACTTTCCAAATCAGTCTTCCATCTTAACCACACTGAAGTGATCTGCATTAGTTTCCAGCAACCTTCCTGCCAGAGCTTAAACCCAACACCCTTTTCTCAATCTTTTTCCCTGTCAAAAATTTTCTCAAAATCTTTTTCCCTGTCAGCTTTTGTGAGTTAGCTCTCTACCACTCCTTCTCTTGCCACGCTAATCACTCATTTTGTCAAGTATACTCCTCAGTGTCCTTCTAACTTTTGGAGGGATTTAACAGTAGTCCATCTCAGCCACTCATTTTAATCCTGTGTGCTTAGAACCTGGACAACAACATTCACTGACACGAACTTAATTATCATCCCTCTGCAGCTATATGGCACACCTATTTGTCTACTCGCCTCCCGTTTTTCCAAGTAGATTTCTGGATTTGTCTTTCTTAAGCAGTCGGTTATAGGTAGAACAACCTCATGTCACAGCCATTACAAATCTATTTTTGGCCAGCCGTTCCTGTATCTTGCTATGGCTGCAATCCCGTACGGCCTAGCCAGACCTGGGTCTTCCCCTCCAAGCCCATTCAATGTCCCTTTCTCAGCCATGATGGACAGTGCTGCCACCCTCCTCATCTGGTGCTATTAGCAATGGGGTATCATCTCTGATTTAACTGCGCAGGACACTCAGAATCACGGAGCACCTAACTCCTACAGATTAAGTCTTTATAACTTCTCTTTCAAGTGAGCTTTTCCCACCTCTCTAACACATTCTGAGTTCCTTTCATATAGTGTAAAGTTTCACAATGTTTTCCTTCCATGAAAATTGCCACAAAAAAGACACTTCGTGCCAACATTTCTTGTGAAGTTAGATTTTTTGTTTAGCTGCATGAGTAGCAAATGCTGTATTATCCTAAATTAACAGAGAGTCATAGTATACTTTAATTATTTTGTAAGTGAAAAAGTTCAAACAAATAATGAGGCAAAAACACAAGAACTTCATAATGTGTGTTGTGCCTCTAGTATTACATTCATAACGGTGGGAAGGGTTCACAAAGACTCTCTTTGGGGTTTACAATTTACTTGCAATTTCTGTATATCCTCTGTGTGAATTTCATGTGACTAACTGATGTTCTTATTATGTTTAAAAAACTTGCATTCTTATCAAAATTGTGTAAACAGATGAAAACAAGGCAAAACTACAGAATAAGCTCTTAAAGCTATAGAAGCTTTAAGAGTAACTACAAAATATAGTTTAGTAACTATAAACTATAAAATACTGACGAATGAACTGATCAGAAGGCCTGAGTGAGGTCTATGAAAAGGCAGATATCACCTCACAAAAACAGCAAGGAAAAATATAAAAAATGCAAACCCTAAAATGGCTCCCAACTGAAAACAGTGGATACTATCATGCAATTTAAGAATTTCTTACTTTGTTTTCACTTGGCTCTTACTCAGACAGAATCTCCCTGAAATCCATGCGAAAATATTATCATAAATACTGGATGAATAATCTATGCTCAATAATTTTACTTGTAATTCTGTTCATCCTCATTCTAGTATATCTCATTCTCAAACATAACTAGTTTTCAAAAGATACATCCATATCTGGGGGTTGACATGATACCTTCTTCCCATCTGCTCAAAATAAACTTGGAACTAAAAAATATCTATGACAACATTGTGATAATAACTAATGACACTCACAGTCTTAAGAGAAAAGCTTACTGCTTTCTCTGTTAACTAGACAAGTAAAATCCTATTACTAAATATGTACCATTAAAAAATGGAACTATCTTGTCATAAAGAAGAGTATTAGGGAATATTATACTTGCAAAACAAAGCAACGTTTTATTAAATTATTGAAAGGTTTGAAATCAGAGGGCAATTACTTGGTCTCATTATTTTACCATGAAAGCCTTGCAATATTTGCTGGGCAAAACAATTTCAATGTTTGTATGATGCTAAACTTAAAATATCACTTGAAATGATGCACTGATAGCCACTTATGTTTGGTTTTGACAGCGAATTTTATAACTCCAAAACATCTTTGGTACGATACAATAAGTTAAGGAAATGTAATTCTGTAATTCTAAAGATAATATGCAAAATTGAATACATTAATGAATACTTAGATTTTGCCACCAAATAAGTGATGAAATGAATACAGCTTTCCTGAACCATAAGATTCCAGTCAATATAGATAAGGACATGTCTGTATAAAAACATTATTCAAACTAACTGAAGGTGTAAAATTAAGGTACATTACTTAAAACACATTTAAGCCCCTCTGCAGACACTCTTCCTAAGAAGCTGAAAGGCCTTAACTTACAAACTAAAGCAAATTAGAACTAGTCCATTTCTGAATACAAGTAAGTACAATGGAATTTAGTTCACTGTAACTAATGCAGTTAAAATCTACATCTTCACTTGACTGATTTGCCACAGGGACTATCCATAATGTTCAACACTTCTTTAGAGAGAGTACTATACGGAGCTTTTTCACAGGACAAAGCAAAAAAAAGAATGTTGGGTTGCATTAGCAAGAACTCTTACTGGGAACAGCAAGTAATTTTTAGTTTGATTTTTTGGCAGCACAGTGCAAGATTTCTGCCTCTTCTCGCAAGCAGATGCACACTTAATACGTACCACAATGGTGGCAAAGATGTAAGAACATACCTATGAAGAATGCTGCACTCGCATAGATGCAGCACATGAAGAAAATGTTTTAAATTGCTAAAGATGATTGATCACTTAGTGACTATGAGAATTGTCGTGGATATAGGCAAGTCCCTACTCTAAATTTACGGGCTATCAAATTCCTACTTTTAGCAGGAAATGCTTAATGAAAAAAGTTACGACATGCCAAAAAAGGAATTACATACTCCAAATAATAATATTTTAGTATCATTCTAAAAATGTTTCCTGTGAAATAGAATTAGCAGTAGATCACAGCATTTGGCATGACCAGCAAGAAAATCCAAAATAAAATCAAACAGACACTGAGTACGTACAAGGACACTTGCAAAAGTGCATTTCTTAATTGCATCTTCTTAAACCCACCTATAAGCAAAATAACTCAAAAACTAAAAGGGAAAATGTATAATAGACCAAAAGAAAAGCCGAGGCATAGCAACTTTAAGAAGGAAAACTAGTTTGCATGCTCCAAAATCAGACATTTTGCCCAGAGCAGCAAAAGTAAACATCTTAAAATTCTGAAAGTAACACAAATCCCCATCTCAATCAAGCATTCATATTTATAAATATTCGCTATGCATAAGTACTCTTGATCCACAGCACTACAAAGTTAACTGCAACTGAGATTCCTACTGACTTCAAGAACCATTAGAACAATTTATATATTACCAAAGAATGACTACTAAAATTTAGTTCGTATCTCACAGCTTATGAGCGTGCATCATCTGCTCAAGTCTGCCTCTAATTTACAAATGAGAAAGCAGGATTCCGAGAGTAATATTGACACAGTTTTTACTCCTATGAAATGAGTACGAATCAACCGTTAAATTAACAAAGCTGTCTGAATAGGGAACATCTCAGCACTTGATATAAGGAGACAGCCTCTAGCGTTCCTGTTGCTTAAGGGTCCAACGAAATAACTTCATAATTAAAAGTCTGAGCTGCTTTAGCTCTGGAGAGATACCTCTGTGGAGCAACTATAGCATTTCCATCTCCAGAAGATGAGACAGGAGTGTGATATGTAATACTAACTGGCAGCAGAATTACCCTCTCAATAACATTCAGTAAGTTTACAGTGGTCTTTAAAGAATGCTCTAGTAAATATAGCGTATACACCTGAGAGGGGCTGGTTTTGGTGATCGGTTCTTGAAAAGGCAACAGGCAGCGAGTACTTTACTAATCTAGAGAAAGTATGGAATAAATTGCTACTGTTGACTCCAAGATGTTAATAGAAGCAACTTCACACTGATAGACATTTTTTAAAAATTCTTTTTTAAAATTAATGCCACAGTGAATTGCGAGTTAATTGGAATTGTCCAAAAAGGTATTTCTCCATCATAAGACACCTTGGTCAGATGGTAAGATTCATCAACACTCAAGTTTTTCTACAATGTATTGATTTTGAAATTTTTTTTTAACCCAACTGCAATCTCCTATCACCAGGACCCTGACCCTGAGGACCATTACTTCTAGTAGCAAATTTGCATGCAAAGCTGAATGTAACATTTGGAAACATACCATTCAAAGACAATATTCTACCATAGAGGAGCAGATATTCTACAACGAGAGGAATGCATAAAATCTATCTGGATATGGGAAAGAAGCTTGTAAACGTGCTTCAACATATCCCAGGACAAAGCTGCTCATAAAACAGCTTTCTACATCTTAAATTACTGACAGAATCAGTGCACATCTTGGAGCTATATTATAAATAAACTTCATACAACCATTCTGAAAGTCAAAGCCTCAGCCTCGCTATTTCATAAGAGGAAACAACTACTACAGAAAAGAAAAGAACATCAGCTTTGCTCCTTGAAGCACTGCAAAGATTGACTGGGAAGTGTTACTGGAGAAGGAGTCTTCAGAAAAGGATAGGATGGCGATGCAAACTATGAAATGCCTCAGGATATTGCAAGACGGACCCAGGGAAAATCAGAGATAAAGACAGTGAAATTTTCTACAATCGTTTACAATACTTGTGTATAAAAATTAAAGAGAAAAACGAAATTTCATATTGAAGCAAGCTTCATTGTACTTTGCACACAAAAGATATTTTTCCAGACCAGATCACCTACTGACATGAAAATGCAAGTATTACAACACCGACAAATTCAGCAAGACCTGTGGTGAACTCCTCTGGTAGAGCAGTCACAGAAAACTAAGCTGCCCAAAGATGGATTCTATTTACTGCATCTATACTTTCAATGTTTCTAAAATATTAGAAGGGAAGGTGTGGGCAGTTTCTCCACCTTTTCAAACATGTGGAAACTCCTCACCCACACACAACGTTTTGATAGTAATATAGTCACCATGGTCAAACGGAAGGGATCTTGAGACAATGAAATTTCGGAATAGCATTTTCTTCTTTAATATCACCACACTCACCTCCCATAAAACCGTTACACTCAGACACACGGGGAGTAAGACAGAGGAGCAAAAAGGACTTTAACTATGGATCTTTTACTTGGTCAGCCTTCTAGCGTACCACATCAACTTCAGAGAAAATTAAATGAGGAAAATATTACAACAGCCCAGGGACACTTCTCCTTAAATTTTGTGATTACATTTTAAGTGCTCTTTGTCACAGATATCATAAACTGATTAAATCATTTCATGGCTGACCCCTACTGACTATGCTAAGCGAAAAGAGAGGGCTATTAATAACTACCCATTTCTGACAGCTGCCCAGGGGCAATGTAGCCTTTTGCAGCAATAAAATGACTCCCCAGCTCACTTACTGAATGCTAAATATTGATTCATATTATGAGTGTTGTCAAACACAGACTGCAGTTCTGAAGATCCGTACTGGCAGGTCATCAGGAATAGCATTAGCAAATGTCAGGTCAGGAATCAAAGGGCTGCTGGACTCTTTAGGGATGAGATTTATCGATTCCATAAAACGTGAAACAGATCAAGTACTTGTGATGATGGAAACGGTCGTGGCAGAATGAGGCTGAGCCCAGCACGATGCATATCTCAGAAGAGAAGCATCACACAAAAATGTTGACCACTGAAAATAAGTTTTAAAGGTTGGGATGTCCATGACAAGGACAACTGATGCTGCAGGCCCATAAAAGACCTTTTTAGGGCTAAAAGTCAGACTTTGAACATGCATTGGGCCAAAGCCATATATCTATCTTGCCCACACAGGAGATCACACTGCTGGTCTTAAGGACCTGTTTAAATTAATATTGTTGTTGTTCAGGCCATATAAGAAGCTAATGAATACTACAATCAAAAGTTAAAAACCAATGAAACTTTAAGAGGTCTATGGCAATTAGGATAATGAACAGGATAAGGTAGTATTCTATGTCTATGATTGTTAGAAACACATCTTGAATTCCAAATAATGCCAAAATTATTTAAATCCTTTTATTTCATGCTTTGTTGTCTCCAGCAGCATTTTATTTAATGACAATGTATTTCAGGACTTTATTTTCATAAGATTGTTATTTCACAGAGGCTAACATTTTAAAATTTTCCCCCAGCTAGGAAAAAGTCTGGCATCAAGGCATGGAAAGATGACTGTGGAATGTTGCAAGTAGGGTAAAGAAGAAAGTGCAAGAAGCTTCAAGTTAAACAAAATTTACTAAATTGACATTTCTTCCCCCTTCCTCCTTTCACAGCACTTTCTCTTAAGTGAAACACTAGTACTAGGTAATGATTGTATCAGTTTAAAATTTGATAGAATAATTTTTAATGGAAAAGCTAACTAAAAGGACAAACAATGGTACATACCATGTAGCCGGGAATCTTACTAAGGAAACAGCGGTATTCAGGGAAATCCAGTCACTGAATATTCAAAGTAATTAAGCGTATTCTAAAATTGAACACTATGATTTGGATGGAGGAAATACTATACCAAATTCTAATCAAGTGCTATCAAATTTTATATTTTCTTAATGTTGCTTTGGCCACCTTGGTGAAACGGAATATTTTTAAATGGACGAATAAGTATTCAAATCTGTTTTCAATAACTTGAAACTACTTCACCTCAGCTGTACATGATTTTTTCTGTATGTTACACTTTTTTTTGTTGTACAGTTAGAAGACAATTTACCAATACCCAGGACACTATTAAAATAATCTCCATAAAGAAAAATCTCCATTTAACTTTTACTTTGGCTATTTGAAGGGTAATTAGGATGTCTGTAAAGAGAAAAGTGTTCCTAGCTACCTAGGGAAGATAATATCCCAATATACTATATTCCCTGCATTGTATATTCTCTTTCAGAAAATCAGAAATCAAATCACAAATCTGAATATACCATTTGATGCTTTCACAGGACACAAGAACTTAATAAAAAATGATAATTACAAATAATAGACTTGAAAATTAATGGCTTCAACAAACCACAATTTCATAGAAAAAAGATAAACACTGATGATTTAAAATTATAAAGAAACTACTTGGGAACCGAAGGTACAGCTATTAATGGATAAATAGTTTCAAAAGAAGGCACAGAAATCCACCAACCGTGAAAGACAAACAATATCCTCCTTTTGGAATTGCTTAAAATCTATATAGGATGACAATCCACTTTAAAATTAATTACTTAATTAAATACATAAAATTTAAGGGTAGAAATAAACCTTAGACACATTCATCAAAAACTGTTGAGCATAGTTGTAGCTTCTATGATACATATGGACATTTTGACGCTAAATTCAACAGAGACAAGTTTTCACCTGCTGCGTCCTGCAATTCTGACTACAATGGATGTATAAGAATTGTATAAAAAAAATTAAGAAACATCTAGAATGGATTTCTAACAGAAAAATAATTTCAATAAGAAAACTCTAAAGAGAATGTCTTCTCTAAGAGATACATATCCCCTAATTAGAATGCCCTCCCATCAAGAAAGCTCTTAGAGGAAGTCAATTTAGTCTAATGAGAGTAACTATTCTAGAAAATATCCAGTGTTTAATTTCATCAACTAATCCAAGACAATACCACCACACAAACAGCAGTGCTGGTTCTCTTTCCTTTCCTACAGGCGTTTCTGCCCATACAGCCACATGCTCAGCTAGAGCCGGCTGAAAGCTGTTTGTGGTGCTGTTGGACTAATTCATTCCTCTGCACATCAAGTTCCCAGAACTTACTCACTTTGTTTTTATATCAGGGAGGGAGGGAGGACACACGCTGGCAATATGAGGAGGAGGAACACCACCCTTTTAGGAGAAACGCATATGGCAGTTTAGTTGTATTATGAAACAGCGATCTCAGGGTGCAGTTTTGTAATACATGGGGAGTAGATCACTGGTATTTATGAAGGGAGGTCTTCTCCCCTCCCAACACATCCTTCAGCTTTTCTCCATCCCTGCACCCAGCTTCCATTACCTTATGCTGGCTTGAGAGCTCATCATGTTCATCCCCTTGTAAACCAACTCAATTCACTAACAAGAGAGCAAATCCATACAAAAAAAATCAAATAATTTTTCTGCAAGGTAATTTAATTGGCTCCCAGGAGCATCCAGCCAGCACAGAGATGGCACAGAGGAAGGACTACTGGAGAGGAGCAGGGTGTGGAAAAGCAGGAGGTAGCAAGCCTTAGATCAGATCAGTTCTCAAGGAACCACAGTCTCAGATTACCACAGTACTGGACATGTAGGACAGGACAGAAAACCTACTGAAGACCTGGAGATATTTTGGGATTTCTTATCAACCAGCTCCTTCTGGCCATAAGGCTATGATTTCCCAAGTCAGCCAGTCAGTGCTGCACTGACCCGGCCCAAGCAAGCATAAGCAGCTATGCAATAACTCTCAGGGGCAAACAACCTGCCTCTGTTGTGCACTGAAGTAGACCAAGCGTAAATATAGATGAGGCAAAAGTCCCTGGTCTATATTTCAGTACATTAGCCACTTAAACTCCACAGAAATACCTATGTTCCTCTCTTCAACCTCAGAAGTCTTATCTAAAAGTAAATTTCCAAGTTGATTCCAGGAACGTGCAGGAGATCCTACTTGTTTTTAGAGACAGCATAATTTGACAAACAGAAATCTGTAGATAGATTGCAGCCACTTAATTAATCCATCCCTTCATCTGTATAAAATACTATTACTACTATTAATAAGGTACTTGGGCTTGAAGTAAAACTTAGAAACTGAAGTGAAATATTCTAACATGAAGTTGTTCATGAAACATTACCCGCTGATTATGTTAAAAATGTGACTCTCATCCTGACAGAGCTTGAACTTTCAGAAGCCAATATCTGTGAAACTGGCAAACAGAAACAAAAAAAAAAAAAATATGTGTATGCTGATTTTATCATAGATCTGATTCAACAGGAAGAAACACATACTGTCCCAATTCAGCAAAATATTTAACGATTAATTTAAAATATTTGCACATTTAATATTTACCTTATTATATTCAAGCTATTTTTTTTATTTAGGATTAAAAATCAATAGGTTTAATAAAATATGAAAGGCTATTAAAAGATGTAACTGGTAACGTATATTTATCTTCAAACACTTGCAAAAATGGATGTCTACTAAAACACCACATCTTTATTTAGACTTATTTTATATACTTGAAATATTAATGCAAATTGATGTTTCCAATGAAATAATTTATTCACAAATGCTTTTTTACTATTATTATTTTCATAAGCAGATTTTTTGTTAACAACTCTCATAATCATAAAAGAATTCTGCACTTTCCATTTTCTCCATAAGTTTTTTTGGGGCTTATTTTTATATTCTGCAAATATGAGGGAAGACATACAATCCACTCTGGCATATTCTTTGACACTGGTTCATGCATTTTACAGTTTCTTGGACATTTTCAAGTTGTATGCAACATCCTAGAGAAGAAAGGTATCCAAACCATTTTTTCCTTCTAAGTGCCTCAAAGAATGCATAAGTTAAATCACACAGGCTGAATTTTGACATGAAGATATAGCTGCCAAGCTTTAATTCATACAGAACACCTACATTAACATTTTTTAAGAATTAAGTATGACCAAAGTTCAAAAAGGAAGGAATTTTGTTCAATGGACTCTTATTTGTGAAATAATTAAAATAATAAAAATTTCTGTAATACAATGAAAGCCATTTAACTGCTGTATAGACTCAGGCATGTCTTTTGTTCATTCTATCTAGACAGTAAGTAAAATACGAGTAAGTTTGCCTAGAGTTTGTTAAGTTTTCTTTAATTTAGAACCTGAAAAATAAGCTCATATATATTTACTGTTCACTCTATAACAGCAAAATACACCATTTCTTTTCCCAGTTATAGGAACTGCCCTTTAAGAAAATAAAAAATATATTTAAATATTCTCTAAATTCTGATCTCTCGCAGTCATAGAGCAGTACATGCAAGTACACCATGTAAAAAGTACTGCAGTAACAAGTCATCATGCACGTTTAACTGGTTAAGTAACATTTAACATCACAATTTTACGTGATCTATTTTCAGATAACAGAAAACTAGGCAATAATGAATATTTCCTCTATACTCTCTGGTGTCCAGCTACTTTATATCAACAGAATAAATATTTTTATTTCAAAACACTGGCTACATTCAGAAGGTTTTGTATTTGCAAGAGAGAAGCAAACAAGAAATAAAGAGGCTACAACTGTGTTTGCATTGTCAGACGACATTCAAAAATGTAAAGGTTAAACCCACCATTTTAATAATTCTTTCCAAAGGCAAAAATCCATTAATAAGCAAAACATGTCAACAACTTAATTAAATATTTCATAGCCAATGTAAAGTTATGCAGAGTTAAATTTTATTTTTTATAGTATCACATTCACTACTGATATGCTACACAACAGATAATACATTCTGAATTTTTCTTTGTTTATTAACAAGCCCTTGTAATTAACTTCCTTTTAAATCATAAGTATGATACTATTTTAATTTCCCTCACATTCTCTACCCTATCATTTGGAATCACATTAAGCTGACTCTTAGCAGGCCACCTGGTGTAATTCTATGACATTGAAGTGAGCTGTTCTGGTATGCAGGGAACACTGATAGTCTTCTGTGCTGAAATCCATTTCTCTAACTGATGACAGAACTGGGGGAAATTAATTTTTGCTATTCATAAATACCTGACAGGTTTAATGTAAATGTTTTGAAAAAGACCTCAGCATATGCTGCACATACATTATATATGCAGCAGTGCACTGGAATATTGTATTTCCAACCCATTCAATTTCTAGATCACTATTGCTGAAACTGCTGAAATTTCTCAAATTACTTCCATATTGTAATTTTCTCCATACACATATAAACAACCACAGAGGCCTCCATGAAGTTTTTCAGTCACTGAAAAACAGTTAGATATTTAGGACAATTTGTTTGATAGAAACGCTACAAAGAAATATGTACGGTACCTTGCCCAATAAATTAATGAGGAATAAGTTGCTTATGCATATGTCATCAGAGACCAGAGGGAATTCTATTACAAACCTACATGACCAAGAACACCTTCTCATGAAATACAGAATATTTCATATTCCTAAAGCCACAACAGCAGCCTTAATATTATTGTCAACCTTCCATCCCCGCCCCTCCCTACAAAAAGAACAAAAATGACTCTAATCTTACCAGCAAAAGCAGATTTGCAAAGGTCTCCTCAACACACAAATTTATTTGAATGTCTGGAATCTAAACAAAGAACTGCTACACAGAACAGGTGGGAAAACCGAGACTTCTTGGTTTTCATATATATGCAAACAACATGGACATCAATGAAAATAAAGGATCTAGAAGTCAGAAAAGAACAAACAGGGCATTATAGGAAAGGAACTCAACTACATAACTGTTTTTATGTCGAAATACACACTTTTTCACTACGCATTGTGAGACGTACTGGATTTCCTTTTAAACCCTATATGCCAAAATACCGTTATTTACAAAC
The DNA here is from genome assembly GCF_028500815.1 of Rissa tridactyla. Lineage (NCBI taxonomy): Eukaryota > Metazoa > Chordata > Aves > Charadriiformes > Laridae > Rissa > Rissa tridactyla. The sequence continues at coordinate 29,471,372 of NC_071468.1, read as the reverse complement.
ACTGAATACAAGACACTGAAATTTTTGTAAAACTAAAGGAAACATTTTTTTTTTAATGACACAAACTTTGATTCTAACTAAAAAAAAAAAAAAAATTTTACTGAGTGTGAAAATTCATTACCTGGGTATCTTTGTGGGTATGCCTGGATGTCAGTGTCTATTTTGCATTTGGATATGTCTGCTACCTGGCACCAAACAAAACAGTGCCCCAAAAAATCAACACATGAACATGATCACCAAAAATAGTTACAGAAAAAGAAGAAATATATTAATTGGTCAGCAAATAGGATTTACGACTAGAGACCTAAATAACCTAATGCAATCCTGATTTTAAGGTGAAGACTCCATACATATTAAGTGTGTTTAAAAAAAAAAAAAAAAAATCACCCTTTTTCTGTATTTTGTCTAAACTCTAAACAATTTTTGGATATATCCAAAACCCTGAAACAGCTAATAGCAGTACAATTAAAGATAAGAATACACAGATGAAAAACACATCTTTTGATCGAATAGAAAGAAAAGTCCTATAAGTAAGATCAAGTATTACTTTACAGAATAATTTCTCAACATAACATCTAGTACATGGAATATTTTAAAATTTACTTTAGTAGTCTATTTTAATAGACTAGAGCCTAATAGTCCCACAACATTAAAGATAACAAGAATATGAGAGTCTTACTTTTCTATCACATTACTCTTGTGAACGCTCTTCCTTTTACAAGGAAAGTTACAAAATACTTCAATAAGGAAGTTATAAAATACTTCAGGATTTGAAGAAAATTCTGGATTAATTCCCCAAGTCCTCTACCTAGAGGAATAAATGCCTCTCGAGATGAAGATGCTGCTTTCCTAATTCAGAGCCTACAAAAATGCTATTAAACCTGCAAACCAATTTACATTTATGTTAAGTGAGTACAATTGAAGTAAGTGAAGTACAATTTCAGATCAAGATTTTTTTGAGAAAATAACATAGCATCCCTTCAGTGCAATTTATAGCCATGTTTTCAGAAAGAGATAAAATAATGTCATTTCACTCGCTCCACAGCAGTTTTGTGATACTTGCAATTGGTTGTCAGTCAAAGAAAGTCTAAAGACAGGACAGTTTCTAGTGATAATATTCTGTGTAAGTGGCTTAGGAAAGGTTTGTGTCATACAGAGAGTACTTTAAATCACCCAAAGCCAAATGCTGTTTTATAAACATTTTGTACAGTTTTTTAATTACTTAAACAAAGATCCGTGTATTTTTAATAATTTTTTTCTCTGCTTCACTTGCAAAAACATGAAAAAATATTTAAACTCTAAATATTCAAATACTTAGAATAACCATAGAGAAACCAGTTTTCTTGTCTCATGTTTGTACCACATAGCTTGAAGAATTTGGCTCTAAAGCAATTAAATCAGGTCAAAGAGAATCAGCCCACATTTACTCTTCAACAGACAGAACTGCAACCAAAGCTAACGATGGATGAAAAAAAGTCAGCACCTTGCTCTTATCATTGGAAAATAACAAATTGTTGGCCAGGCAAAAGAAGGCACAACCTGCCTTCCCTTGAAGGGATTTGTACTAAGCTATTTGTGTAAAATTGCCTTATTGCCTCTGGTGTATTAGGAGCTCCAATGCCTCGCAGAAAAGTAGGACTTTTTAGGCCTGCACATTAACTACATGCAGACAGAGAAGGTGGAAGGAACATGCCTAGCAATTCCAGGAAAAGCTTGATATTCTCAGGTTTTACTAAAATCTCTCTCCTAGGCAAAAAAAGAGGACCTGTTCAAAGGAAAGCCAGAATATCCCAGCAATCCACATTCTCAGGCATGCAGAATCATAGAATCGTTTTGGTTGGAAAAGACCTTTACGATCATCAAGTCCAACTGTTAACCTAGCACTGCCAAGTCCACTGCTAAGCCGTGTCCCTAAGCACCACAATACGTGCACCTGCAGTAAACCCTAACAGTCCCCACTGGCTGCTGTAGGGCAATGGCGCAAAAATGCCATTCTTGTGCAAAGGTTGCACTAGAACACAGCGTGCTAGTGGGGAACCAGAAGTCAAATTGGTAGGTACATTCCTGATTTTCACTGATGAAAGGTCATCTTCAGCATGGGAATATATTCTCACAACCACGTAAATAATACAGTGAACTTTTTTCACTGTATGATTTCATATAATTTTAGTAACTATTTTGAAAATTTATTGATTACTCATGAAGAAGAAAATTAGCAAAGAACTGCGCAACTGTCATCACGGCAGGTAAGCATTGTCAGATCTACTCTATGGGACAGTTAACTGAACCACAGAAATGACTGTAAAAAAAAAAAAAGGAAAAGCAACCTTTCAGGAAGAACGTTTATTTTTAAGTTAACTTTTCTTTTCTGCACACAAATATTATACCTGAAGTAGTGCTATTGGCCAATAAACCAATTCAACTCACTAAACCTGCAGAAATCTATTACTAAACTGAAAGAGACTATCATAGGGTCAGGAGAACAGTAGAAGAATACTCAGTTTCTGCAACAGAAGCAAAATCTTACTGAATTTTGCAGACAGTTATCAAATCTTCAACAGGTTCAACAGCCAAAGTTCATTTAGATTTCACTCTGATCTCAGAAGCTGAGAGAGGTCCTTTGTATTACTCCCCGCTCCCGACAATCATAAAGAATTTTCATCTGTATCTTTTCCACTTGTAACATCCACAACATTTTTCTTGGCTCTGTTTTCTCTTTTGGTTTCTCACTTGGCTTCAAACCACCAGGCTCCTTTGAAACCCACCCACTAGGGAAGGATAAATATTTCATTGCTTAACAATTATATCCACTGGCTTATCTGATTCAGATTAATAATGTGGCACGAATGCCTACAAGCTTTCAGCCAGATGATTTAAATCATAGACAACTTAATCATCCTAACTATTTAATACCATTAAAAGTTTTTCATACTCATCCATGTTATATTATCAATAAAATCACTACACATAGGAAAAAAATAGCATACTCATATACAAAAATATTCAAAACAATAATAAAACATTCATCTTAAATGAAACAGAAGTGCTAATGACAGTGCATTTCCCCAAGTATTATATATTACAAGTTGCATTTCCACTCAGTGTTCTACCTAAAAAACCTCTGGGTTTGTCTTCTGAACTGAAACATGTTCTAGGGCTGTATTCCCATTTGCACAGTCTCTGTATAGACTTACTTGATACATTTCATCTGAGTGTATTTGAGGGAGCTAAGTGTTATATATCAGAAATAAAACAACACGATCAGACAGCTGAGGATACAGGTCCCTTACATTTTGTTATATTATATGGTACTGTTAAAAGAAAAAAAAAAAAGAGACACCAAATCAACACCTTTCTGAGGTCTATGACATTATGAAAAGGGACGTATTTTTTTAAGATTGTTTTAAAAACAAGATCATAAATGTTAGTAATGTTTATAATTAAAGCACTAGTGGAGAACCGGATTTCTGATATCATAACAGTCATTCTGGAAGCACCCTTTAACAACTGTAATGTGTTTTTCAAGAATTTCTGAAAATAGCAGGATCATGTCTTCAAAGCATGTCGTATAGTGACTACAGAGAAAACTTTATACAACAAATTTCAAATTTCGTTATTAAATTGATGCCATCAATTCTATTAACTCCTAGGCAAGTCATGAGAGATACCTTTCCTTTTTAGCTGATTAAGGTATTCTATCACAACAGTGTTCTTCAGAAAAGGTGCATTGAAATGAAGATTTCTGTTCTGCTGTTCCCACCAACCGATTCAACAACATGTAGAATCACGGTCCTCAGACAAGAGAGGAGAAAGCAACATCACTAACTTCTCTACAAATCATCCATCAATGCAATGAGTAACCTCACACTTTTCTCAGTAACTTTCACCTGTCTGTGGACAGATGCCAGAAGTGTCACTCAGAACTGACTGCAGCCCATTCTCATACAGATAAGAGACTGGAGTAAAGCGAGTTGTGCCTCTTTGTACTTCACACAACACTCTATCCCCAGTTCTCTTTAGAAGCTCCCTTCTCTTAAAAGCCTGCGCATAGTCCCTTTGGGCTTTCAAAAGCCACCCAGCATTGGCCCTTATCAAACAAGCTAACTTACCATCATAAAAGAGGAAATGCCCTTGCAAACACTGTAGCTGGTGAAAGTAAGAAGGAAAGAGTATGAACTCATAATAAATTTTATCAATGGAAAGTTAATATCGGCATCCAAGAAGGACCTGAGTTAGGGCTGGGCAGTCCAAGAACCTCATGACACGAAGTTTCAATATAGCAAGGAACCACATACTATGAAATACACTAGGGTCTCTCCCAAAAATCGCTTCATGCCGTATCCCTAGAGAGGCATCCCACGCAGCTCTCAGATACCTCTGTCGTATTACTCAAAATATCTGTTTAGTCAGACAAATGCACTCCACCTAACTGAAGTGTTCTCCATGCTATTTATTTTTTAAGCCAATTCTCTCCAACAATGTGAATTGCATCTTCAACTCTTGACAACTGCAAAGACCTGATGATTGTCCATGCTTGAAATCACGGGATTTCAAACTGATCTTCTGGGAAGGTCAGTTTTCTGGCACTGCCTTTAACCTCTGTGCATCATAGTCATGATACAGACATGCAATAACAAGTCATTTCAGATAACTGTTTTTTGACTGTTTCTTTTGCCAACCATGATCAGATTTTCTTAACCACAGAAGCTTTGCTGTTGACTCTCCAGGAGAAGGACCTGCCTACTTGTATGCCACAGGCTTAAACCACCAACCTGAGCCTCCCCTTCTGCGCATTTCAGTTTCGAGCTCTCAAAACTGAGGGTTAATAGTGACTTTCTAGGATAATCTGATAAGTCACAATGGGCCAACTGCCCAATATTTTGCCTGCATATAAACACCCTCAACCTCTCCGATTCATTCACATGGTTCTAAAGGAAGGACTAAATAAATTCAAACCAGAGGTGGGCATGGGCTCCCTACTCCAGTATGCCTATGGAAAGAGTATATTTAACTGCTATGGATGGTCATAGAACATAGCATAAACAGATGGAATGCCCTCCTACCACCAAGCCTCAACATTGCAGGCTCTTTGAATATTTTCCACATTTAGCCAAAAACATATACTTTCTATTTAGTCAAATAAAATTTAGCATATTGGAAATTTCGTGGAACAAAAATAGTATAAATTACATAAAAGCCTACACAGTTACTCTTACTTTTGTCTGAGGTTTGGCAGTGCCTTTCCAATACAAATAATAATACACTTAGTACCTTTTTCATTTCCATCTGTTACAAAGAATTGTTATGTAACTGCAAAAATCTGCTCACAAAACCACAGGAAAATGTTTCTGCCTTACCATGGGCCATAAATAGCAGGGGCAAAAAAAGACAACCTATGAAAAAACATAAAATCTAGAGAAAGGAAAGAGATAATACTCTTCTCACAGTGTACTCTTAAACCCAAGGTTTTTTTAAACCTTGCTAGAAAAGCATGAACCTTTTATCTGGAAAGAGCATGTGATTCTCCTTTTCTCTCTTACACATACACATGCACTGACACAGAGAAATAGGTGAAACCCTAACTCTAGATGTAGCTAATACAAGTGTAGAAGTTTCTTTGAATGCAACTATTATCTACATCTCCATAATAGCAAAAATTCAAAAGCAAGATCTCCTTAAATTCATACAATGTATGAAAATCCATGGATTAACATTTCTATGTTTTGTTGCTCTGTTTTAGAACGCTAGAATTATAATATCTCACTCTTAAAATACCTGCATCCCAAAGAAAGTTTCACTGTAAGATAATAGCATTGTACATATAATAAAATAGATAACATCCAATCATATTTGCTGGAATTACTGAATATCTCTTAAATGATTGATTACTTTATAATAAAATGTATACCTGCTTCTCAGTAGCTGTGGATGTTTACCCACAGAAAACAAATCTTTTTCTGAGAATTTACTGTTCTGTGTGTTGGTGCCTCAACCAAAACAAGCAGAAGGGGATGTTCGGTATTGCTATAGAACAGGGGAGGATCGATTCATTTAGGCAACTAAATTACTCTTCCACAAAAGAGAAACTACACTCTTTTTTTGAGAGGAAAAGCTGTTCTAAGACGTTTTACTAAAAACTTGCAAAAATATCACTTCTAAAATTGTTGACATAAGAGGCATATTAGAAACATAATGGTAGAGAGGCGAGACAATTGGTCTCATTAAAACCAGAGTATAAGCTATACAGGAATAATGAAGTAGGCTATGCCACTATTGGACAAACTGTAAAAGGAAAGCAAAAACTTTTTAACTCATCAGAAGTTTTGCCAAGAGATTGCAACACCAACAGAAAACGGGTATAGAAAGAAATAAGACCGTATGGAGAAACTCTATGAAGTAGATGCAGAATACATGGGCAGCACCAACAGTAACATGTCCCAAGGATCAAATGATACTCATTCAGGAGTGAGAAAGGAATTCAAGGATGAAACAGTGGAGCTGTGGTGTGTAACCTTTCAGCTAAATCTGTCTTTATATGCAAGTACTGGTAATCATAGAATCGTCTAGGTTGGAAGGAACCTTTCAGATCATTGAGTCCAACCATCAACCTAACACTGACAAAAAACCCATCACTATGCCTAAATATGATGTTAGGAATGAACGAGCACTCTTCTACAATGAAAAGTGCTGCCTCACAAACCTCTATTGGAGGCAACAAGCCTGGGAATAAGAGAGATTCAGTTGATACGGTCTAGCTGCATTTCCAACAGATATTTGGTAATATTTCTGAAATAAGAGCTACAGTACTCGTGTAGATTAAAAGACAAAAAGTATTACAAGATACAAAATACAAAATGAAGTGAGTTATCGGTTTCCAGAGTGACAGGAAGTCTGCAATATAATACTTCTAAAGTCTGCCCTAGGACACTGGAAAAGTTGTTGAAAATGCAGGTGAAGCTAGGTTACTCGTGGTAATAAATACAACGGCCAACTGAAAAATAGTAGGACTAGGGGTAACGGGCACAAGCTGGAACACAGGAAGTTCCGATCAAATATGAGAAAAAACTTCTTTATGGTGAGGGTGACAGAGCACTGGAACAGGCTGCCTAGGGAGGTTGCGGAGTCCCCTTCTCTGGAGATTTTCAAGACTTGCCTGGATGCAGCCCTGAGTAATGTGCTCTAGGCAATCCTGCTTTAGCAGGGGAGTTGGACTAGATGATCCCTAGAGGTCCCTTCCAACTCTGAAATTCCGTGATTCCGTGACTAGAGGGGACTGATAAAACTGAGACGTTAATGGACATTAAAAAGAAAGTCAAAAATACAATGCAGACAAATGTAAAGCAACCCACAAAGCAAACACAGTCCTAAATTCACAAATAAACAATTGGCACCAAGCTGGCCGTTGCAAGATCATGAGGTTAAAATAGCTAGTTCTGTGAAAGAATTGGTACAACACTGAGTAGCAGCAAAAAAAATGCAACACCCAAACAGAAAAGAAAGAATTATTAGGAAAGGAAAAGAGAAAATACAGAGTATTATTATGTCCCTGTATAAACCCATAACGAGCTCACATCTTGATAACTACAGGCAATTGTGGGCAACCGTTTCAAAAAAGTATGTAGCAGAGTCAGAAAAACATACAAGGGCAACAAGAATGACCAAAGGTCTCAATATGAGAAACAAATGGGTAGACTAAGACTGTTATTGGGATGTTCACAGTTATATTTTAGGGTACTAGAATAGTGTTGCTAAAACTAACTTAGTGTTACTGTGTTGCTGTAAATATCTTACACTGTTAGAAACACTCTAGCCAGAAGAATGGGTTTAGAGTATCGAAACGCCATGCTCTATTAGATAGGAAGATGAGAAAGAAATTGCAGACCCATGGAAAATACATGAAGTTTTGATATCATAAATAGAAAACCCAAATTAGGTTCTAGTTTTTCTAGGACCTATAAAAAAAATCCCTATTTTTCTGTAAGGGAATTTAGATATTTATCATGTGAATTGTAGATAATTTATCCATTACCAAAATATGATTGATCAAAACATTATTTTTTATTTTCTCCTTGCAGTACCACGAAGACATTTCAAAAATTAACCAGTGCCTACATCAGGTGTTTTATACGCACATGACAAAAAGACAGGTCACACCCAAGGACCTAAATTCACATTATGCTAGTCTTAATGAAGCCCAAAGAGCCAACCTATATCAATAGCCACATTACAGACTTTAAAGGCATTAATATAATACATCAAAACCTACTTCTATATAAAAGACTCAAAGATTTAATTTCTTCTAACAGATTTGGTCTATCCAGCTTCTTTTTATTTTGTTTTAGGAAAAAATAATCAAAAAGGTTCTATATTAAACAAGCTCAGTAACTGGTTTTGGATCACTCAGGCTGTAATTCAGACAGATAATTTTAAATATTCTAGAATAAAGAATACTGGCAAAACATGGAAGTCTCCAGGTCACATCCTTTTTAAATGGATATAGTATTGTATCCAATTTACTGCCTCTAAGCTATTTTTAGCAAGGACCAAAAAGCAGAAATGCCAGTGGCAGTGATAGTCTGCAGAATTGTATTTGTGGTACAGTTAGACATCAGGATGAAACAAAACAAAATCGCATGTCTGAAGAGCTTATACATTGCGTTTTGGCCAAGATCAAAATGATACCCACAAGTAATTTGCTGGCTAACTGATTTACACTATTCCTAGACAAAGCAATGATGCTAATACATCAGCAGTAACAAAATGGTTTTTCTGCTCTTCCAGCTGTATATATATCTAGCTGCAGTCCTCAGATTTTGATAATCATGCACTGTAACTAAACATCTGTTTGCCCAATAAACTTCTGGTCACAGCCAGGTAGCATAGTATGTGGTGAACTGAGATACAGTAAAAGGAAAAAAAAAAAAAAAACAAAGAAAAAATTCCGAAAATATACAAGTAGGAAGAAAAGCATGTCCATAACTGCACCCTAAGCCTAATATCAAAAAACCTAACCTAATTACACATCCAGGATTTCAAAGAAACAGAGAACACCACCACATATAAATGACTGAAAGTTTACGTTTTTATGTCCTGTTCTTGTTGGGCACAACACCTCTTGCTCACACTACTGACATCCAGGAGTGAGCCCTAAGGGAGTTGTTCTAAGTGAGGGTTTCTGTATGTCTCACTGAATTGGAATACAAACTGACAGAAAAATAACTCAAAATTGCTATAAAACGACGTACCTCAAATGCACAAGCACTTTAATGTAAAACATTTGTGGCAAGTTAAAACATACTTAGGGTTTGTATGAAATGTATGAAAAAATGCTACTTATGTTAAGAATGAAACAAAATGATAAAGTTACAAAACCTTGATCTTGATTAATCAAATGCTGCTAGTCCTAAATCATGTCATTTGGAATGTTAAAAAAAATGTGATCAAAGCAATTTACTTTTTTTATTGAAGTAATGGATGAAAATATTAAAATTCTTTGTTTAGGACTTGTGTCTTCTCGGCACAGAATTGCATTGGAAAGCTGTCACAATGGGATTTGACTCCTCCACACAATCCTTCATGTGGAATGAGATTTTCTACTTGGTAGCTGCTACACAGAGAGCTAGACCCAGAGCCCATCCACCACATTACTTCACCAGTAGCTACACATTCTTTGCAAGGTAAAAACAGTGCCCAGCTCCCAGGTACGGCAACTCTTCCATTCTCCACTGCATGGGGTGGGGTGGAAGAGCAGAGCAGTCATTCTCCAGGAAAACCTGCCATGTGCAATTGTGGGCGTCCTTTGAAAACTAGCAAGATTACGCCCTTTGTTTCTACAATTCCACTCATTGTCTCTGAAGTCTTATAAAAATTACTGATACTTATTCTAAAAAAATCAAGTATGACCTCTATTTTAATATAAATTGATTTTTCCTATACATTAAAGCACAGCCAGCCACCCAGACCACTGGTGAGTAGTCACACCACAGCGCTGTATATGAAGAACATACAGGGCTAGCAGCACAGGAGTGTGAGAAGACCAACTATATGAGACTTGGCAAGCGTGTACCTCATCTGCAGACAACATAGGGCTAACGCATCCCACTGACTACAAGCCAAAAAAGGTTTTGACGTAGCAATGGTCTTCTAAGCATATAACAGAAAAGCACATAGATCACGTCATATGGGAATATCAATGAATGATGGCACAGACATGAAACCTAGTTATTTCCTTATCTCATGTTCTCTCAAACTGAACTGACTGCCTCATGTTAGAGGCTTACTGAGTGTTTAGATCAATTTATTCCTGCTAGCCCTAGTTTTGAGTTTCCAAAAACACTTCCGACACACTTCTGTGGGGCAACTGATCCAGAGAAAGTAGATGCAGAGGCAGAGAAAGGTAACAATCTTCTAGAATAAAGGAAAGACTCTAAACAAGGCAGGAAGCAGCTTAGGTTGACCCAGTGTAAATAACGTTTATTTTCTAAGAGTAGCATCAAGAGAGATGATCTTTCAGCAGTGAGTACATGGTTTTTGCCTGAGGGGAGTGAGTGTTTCATTTGATTCCAGACTTGTGACCAGTCCCGTCAATAGAAATTCTGCCTCTTCCAATTTCATAATTTAATTCCCTCCCAAATTTAACCCCAGAGAATTCTGTCACAATGAAATTCATTTCTTAGTGGAAGAACTGGACTGTTACAGACATGCGTCTTCAGTTGTAACTAAGTTTTCCACCAATCACCACTGCCTTCCATCTCATATTTGCCTAACAACCACAAAAATGATGCCATATAGGCTCTGGAAACACACATTTAGTTATTAAATTGTTCACAGTTATTGCATTCAGAAAAAAAAAAAATGTTCTTTACTGAATCACCAGCAACACAACTACAGCACCCACTGGAACTTTGTTAGACCATCATCCAACACGTGCCAGCCTCTTCTAAGTCCCTCCTAAGGAAGAGATTCTTGATAATTGTAAATAGCATAAGTACTTCGGTATTTTATATACCCAAATTTTCACCATCTATATCAAATTATTTACACACAGCTCCTTTGAAAGCCTAAAACCACAACCTGTTTTGCAAAACCTTTAAAGAAATTATACATATTAGACGCTGAAAATTTCTCAATGCATTACAACTCAAGATGTGGCTTGTGTTAGTCAATAATATAAGTGTATATATGAACTTTATTGTAGGCAGAGAGTGGTTAAGCTAACAATAAAATAATTTATGATGACAAAAATTCTTATCATGTGAACTACAGCAGGCAAAATGGAATGAAAATTTAATGACAAAGGCTATGAAAAGTTCTGTTAGAAAAGCCTTGCACATGCACAAGTAAAAAGGTGAAATACAGACAAAATATGATCAGATTGCAACCTGGAAATGAAAGAGAAGATATAGAAGACAAAAAACATCCTTTCCTTCAGAGCCACCATGTGATTTATTGGCTGTTTAACAACACAGGAACCAACTCCACTGCAGGCTGAATGAGCACGCAACTTCCAGAACATTTCTACACCTATTTAAACTTACAGACCCTTTGATCAACCTGTAATCAGCAACCTTCAATTCATTACATGTGGGAATTCTGGAAACCAGCACATCTACATCTTCAAAACTTGGCATTCTTCAAAATAAAGCTAAAGGTCTATGACACATAGCCCCAAGAGATCACTAAATTTACTCAGAGGATTGAATCCAGATAACCTAAAGAAAACCTATACCCCAAAGGGATACTTCTTTGAGAGCAGATCACTTCTTTGATCAAGCCACGAAAAAGAAAATCTCACCCAAGTTACACTCTTCCTTGTCCTGTGTGATAGTTATGGAAACCTATTTGGAAAATAATTTAAAAATAAAAAGGTAAACTGGAGGAAGATGACATCTTTCAAATCTTCCCAGTATAAACTGCAAAACTTTACACAATCAGAATGATAAATTTTCCCTACAACAGAATCATCAGAAGTCACGTAATCTTCACCATACTTTTTGCATCGCACCAAATTCCAATAACAACTGATTGAAACATGTAAAATATGTCAAAGAAATTATTGCATATCACAGTAAACTCACACTGACAACTGATGAAACCCATTTACCACCAAGAAACGTTATCCACCAAGAAAAAAACCTAAATCTTTCCTCTCAGTCTTGATTACCAAAGAATTCCTGTACATTATCTTGGAAGAAGAGGCTAAGATCTAAAATTCATAACTTTCCTGGATAATAGAAATAAGGAATCTGGGGAAGATGTTGCTTTTATAGTATATTGCAGTTTTCCTCATGTCTGACTTCCTTCAAATTCCTCAGCATTTCAGAGGCATAATTAGCAGTCTATCTCTGTATCCCAAAGGTCTAATGACCCTATCACCTTGCTAGGTTCTCCCATTTTTACTTTTTCCTTTCAGATTGCCTCACTGATTTACGAAATTACATTAAATTCAGAGTAACCATTTATTCTAATTTGTATCTGTTTGAATTTTGCTGCCACTTCTTTTTCAGAAGAAGGCTTGTGTTCCTAAAAGCCTGTCCATTTTCTCCAAATAGTCTAATGAAAGCTATTAACTTATACCAATGAACCTTTTGGTAAGAATGTTAGGATTGTATCGTGACATAATAATGGATTTCATAACATTGTTATACAAATACACCCACCTGCCTCCCTCCCAACTGATTAAAACCGGGCTGCCACTCAGTCAGGGACCTAGACAAGCTGGAAGAATGGGTCAGCAGGAACCTCGTGACATTCACTGAGGAGAAGTGCCATGTCCAGCACCTGGGAAGCAAGAGCCCCCTGCAACACAGGCAGGAGAACGAGAGGCTGGCAAGCAGCTCTGCTGGTAACAACCTAAAGAGTGTTGGTGAACAGCAAGCTGGACTTGAGCCAGCAGTGTGCCCTCACAGCAAAGAAGGCCAATGGCATCCTGGCCTCTACGAGAAGAAACACAGACAGCAAATTGAAGAAAGTGATTGTCCACTTTTTCTTGTCACTTGTTAGACTACATCTGGCATACTGCATCTAGTGTTGGGCAATGCGAGAAAGACACTGAGGAACAGGAACGAGTTCAGTGGAGAGCCACAAAGGTGGTCAGGCTCCTGGAGTACAAACCCTGTGAGGAGAGCCTGAGGGAATGGGGGTTGTTCAGCCTGGAGAAGACAAGGGCAAGAGACCATCCAGTACCTACAAGGTCATTATTCAAGAAGATGGAGACAGGCTTTTTAAAGCAGTGCATGGCAGCGGGCAGCACAAGAGGCAATGGGCATAAATTGAAACAAGAACAGCTTCAATTGGAAGGAAAGGAAAAGCTTTTTCACCGTGAGTACAGTCAAGCAAGCACTGGACCAGCTTGCCCTGAGAAGCTGTGCAATCTTCATCCTTGGAGGTTTTCAAGATCAGACAGGATAAAGATGAAAGTAACGTGGTGTGACCTCCCATAGCCAGATTCTGCTTTGTGAAAGTGTTTGGGCTACGTTTATCTCCTGTCTGATAGAACATAAGTATATAAAACAGTTATTAAATGTTTCTTGTCTTTTGGGTACGCAGCTTGAAAGCCACTGATTTCTAGATTTGCAGAAACACTCAATATAATGTCACACAACTGACCTTAAACACATGTTAAAGAGAGCACAGGGTGCTGGATGATCAGAAAAATCAGGTTAGAAATAGCAGGAAATATTACAAGGAACTTTGGATTTTAATCTTTCTTTGTCTAAGGTTCAAAGCTTAATAAAAAAAAAAAAGAGCGAGCATCACTCGCTCGTTCACACAAACACTGTGAAATAAATGAAAGTAATTTTATAAAGTAGTCAGGAGACTCAGGAGTGTCAATTTGAAATTAACAATTCTATGTATAGAGGAGAGTCTGAATAACTATCAACAAAGCATAAGCCCATGCTCCAGAAATTAGTGTTTTATCAAGTGTTTTGCTTCATAAGCAAACAAAATGTCAAAACAAAGAAAACAAAGCAACAATAATGCTTCAAGATTTAAGAAAAGCTAAAAAGTTAATACTATAAAACTAAACCAATACAAGCTATCACAACATCCCAACCTGCAAAAAACACAGCCCAGTATTGCATTTGGTACAGGCAAAGCAAACAAAAACTCTGAACATTTCCTTTCTGCTTAAAATGCAGGAGTAAGCTACCACTGTACTTTTAAAACACTACTAAAGATAGAAAATTAGAGATGAAAAAACTACAAATATTATGCTTAATCCGCAAATATAGTACACAATAATTTCCTTGGAGTACAAGTTTAACAAGCTATTTTGGTTTTACATTTTTTACAAGGCAGTTCTGAAAAAGATTAGACTACAGAGTGAATAGTTGAAGGGTTATTAACCCCAGAGAGAATTTACTCTAAATACCCTTTAACAGTATGTAGATCACTATTCCAGTTCAGGCAGAGATCACAAGTACGCTCTTGTGTACGTGGCTTTTGAGGGATAAGAGTATTCAATAAGCAAGCCACTTCACCTCAGGCTGGAGGGAAGAAAAGTAGACAGTCACTTTTCCAAACCAATTTACATCCTAAAATAGGCAACAGAACAGTTCTGTAACCACTACTGCTGGCACTCAGAGATTTAATAGAGACTAAAAGTTAAGATGTCCCATTGTATATCTTCCAGTTTTTGGAAGTGTTATGTAATGTCTCAAGCTAGACAACCATCTTTAATTGCAGTATCAACATTCATTACAAAAGCAGAGGTCCCATCTACACCTTGCTGTGTTTTAAATTATAAAAATGTATAGCAAAGGGCAGTCCCTACAACAGAGTTTAGAGTTTAATATGAAAAAATGAGAGGGGAGAGAGAAAGGAATACAACTCTTGAAGAGATTAGAAAACAGAGCACAACAAAAAGAGTAAAGTGCTCATGTAGATCCAATCTAACACAAATAGAAGTCCTACTACTAACCCCATTCACCTCTGGATCTGCCTCCAAGTGACTTAAAGTCAAAAAAGCATATAACAGCAGAGCCAAGAAATAAAATCCAGTCTTCAGAGTCTCAGCCAATGCTTCACTTATAAGACCTATCATCCCTGTTAATTTCCCTGCCGGAAAATGTTTGGAGTCAGGGAAAGCAACCTACAGAGACTCAGTCATTGCCAGACCCAAAGACTCCACCTAGAGAAGAGCAAATATTGCTAAAGCATCCCTTTTAGGTGTGTGTATTACAAGACAAATCAATTCCTTGGAGAGATTTCAGACTTAGAGCCTTTCCTCAGAAGACAATTACATGACACACAGCAGTGAATATTCTTAGTTTTGGAGACAGTAATTTTACTTCTCTCAAGTCACACAGCAGTTATTTTTTCCGAGTTTATTTATATCTAACTTTATATACAACTACTAGCCCTGGAATCACTTGATTTCCCATGCCATACTGTTGAATTTTGTACTTATTTATGGAGTTCTGATGGTTCATACCTGATATATAAACTTCATTAATTTTAAAAATAGTGTCTACTTCAGGGTAACAATTAACCCAGATCAACGCAAATCAATACAGTTTTAATATTTTAATATTGACAACGCTATATCTAACCCTCAGATAACACTGTTTGTATCTAATGCCTGTTTAAAACCGATCCTTCTGCTTTCAATGACAAAATGGAATTACTTTTCCAATTGTTGCCTGTTGTTCTTGTTACAAAAGACAGGTTTCTAAACTGGAAAATTATTGCCATGGTCTAATGAAAATAAGGAAAAATATTTAGTGGAAATCAAATTCAGAACATGACTCATTATAGCATGTGGATTGGTATAATCATGGAGGAACCACCAACTGAAAGAGAAGGGAGATATATTTGACCTTAAACTACTGCACACCACCCTTCACCACCACTTATGTACCTGAAGGTACATAAGTCCATGAGACCTGATGAAATCCATCCACGGGTCCTGAGGGAGCTGGCGGATGAAATTGCTAAGCTGCTTTCCATTATATGTGAAAAGTCATGGCAGTCTGGTAAAGTTCCCACTCACTGGAAAAGGGGAAACATAACCCACATTTTCAAAAAGGGAAAAAAGACCCCGGGAACTACAGGTGAGTCAGTCTCACCTCTGTGCCCGGCAAGATCATGGAGCAGATCCTCCTGGAATCTCTGCTAAGGCACATGAAAAATATGATTGGTGACAGCCAACATGCCTGACAGATTTGGTGGCCTTCTACGATGGTGCTACAGCATTGGCATATAAGTGGAGAGCAACCAACATCATTTACCTGGACTTATGCAAAGTGTTAGACACTGTCCTGCATGACATCCTGGTCTCTAAATTGGAAAGGCATGGATCTGATGGATGGACCACTCGGTGGATAAGGAACTGGCTAGATGGCTGCAAAGATGATCAGAGGGCTGTAGCACCTCTCCTACGAGGACAGGCTGAGAGAGTTGGGGTTGTTCAGCCTGGAGAAGAGAAGGTTCCAAGGAGACCTTATTGCAGCCTTTCAGTACCTAATGGGGGCTTACAGGAAGGATGGGGAGGGACTCTTTATTGGGGAGTGGAGCAATAGGATGAGGGGTAACAGTTTTAAACTGAAAGAGGGGAGATTTATATCAGACACTAGGAAGAAATTCTTTACTGTGAGGGTGGTGAGACACTGGAACAGGCTGCCCAGGGAAGTTGTGGATGCCCCATCCCTGGAAGGTTGGATGGGGCTTTGAGCAACATGGTCTAGTGGGAAGTGTCCCTGCCCACGGCAGGGGGGTTGGAACTAGATGATCTTTAAGGTCCCTTCCAACCCAAACCATTCTATGATGCTAGGATTCATCTGTCAGAAATTTTCCTTTTTCTAGTATGGACACAACAAAGAGACATGCATATGAAAAATAAAGTTTGCTACAGCAATAAAATATAATAAATTAATAAACAAATATGTTGTGCAATATTTAGTTGGCCAAAGCTTTACTGAGGTTAAGACAATAATGTTTGTTGTCAATGGCAATAAGCAGGTTCTACTTTAGTTTACATTCTCCTGGTCCTTAAAGTAACCGATTATAACCCTAATTAAAAAAAAAAAAAAAAAAAAAAGCTACATGATACATTTTCCCTGGGAACTTATTAACGGAGCCTTATCTTTTACTTAATACTAGTTACTATAGCATATGCTCCTACCTCCTCTGATACTGTCACATCCCTCTGATTGCATAGTCTTCCTAAAGAGAACATGACCAATGGCTGTGTCCACTGCTAACCCAAATCTCTTCAGGAAAATTAGAAGGTAGCAAAGAAAATCATCATTATCACCGTTAAAGATACATATACGAAGTGCCATGATAAACATGATAAATTTAAGAGAAAAGCACATCTCCTCAGTCTACTAGAACTCTTTAGGTAGCTTAACAAGAATGTGTAAAAGAAAACTGATAGACCTGGACTTTTAAAGCCCCATAAATAAAAAGATAAATTTAAAGATTAAGTTAATCACAGCAAGAAATAGAAAATAACTAGCAATAATATAGTAGATAAAAGTCACATTAAGAACTTAAAATTTCAAACCATACAGAGACAATTCCAGGAAAAGTGTATAGGAAACAGAATTATAACAAATCATCTGTTTTACAATGTGGAAGATCTAATGCAGCCAGCTTCCCAATATGTCTAAAAATTATTATCGTCGTAGATTTGTTCATTCTATGGAAAACAGAAGAAATATCAGATATTTGCAAGCAGCAGAGTGGTTCAGATCAGTCTGAGCTAGGGAAGACTGAAAAATCCCAAAAGAATCCAACAACAAAAAAACTCATGTTGGCACATTCGTACAAAGTTAGACATACTCAACATTATCCCTGTTAAAACAAGTTGTGCTGAGATATACATAGCAATTATATTAACAATGCTATTTTCAGGAAAAACTTTCTTCTTGAATATACCTCAGTAAAAATACCTATTTAACACAAAACAGTAGTCAAAAGAACAAATGGAGCATTATTTTTTAATAATAGTAATATATGATGAAGTAAAATCTCAAATACTTGCTCTACTTGAACACAAGTAACTCACAGTACTGATAGGAGAGGTGCACAAGGGCAATGCAAATTCTAAGAGAAAAGGAATGGGATCTGACCCAGAGGTGTTAAAGCATTTCTACGGCGGAAATGGAAAAAAGGAAAAAAGATTAGAACTGATGTACGTAAAGCAATCAATAATACAGAGGTTGTTTTGGGCAACTTATATTTGAAATAACACGAAAAAAATGGGGGAAAAATTAAAAAATTAAAAAATTAAAAACAACAGAAATGTCTTAACGAAGTGAAAAATCTTTGGAAGTAAGTGTAACAATGTATTATTAGGATGCAAAATAGAGTACTTTTTACAAAGTAAGAACTAGATCTACATCATATGCATAAGGTCCCAAACTAATAAAAACATAAACATCATAAACTCCCTTATATTTCTTTTCAGACGTTCCCGAATTAGTAGCCACTACCTTAACGAACGTCAATTTGGGATGAACCCTGCGAAACATTCTTTTCAGAACCTGCTGCGCTGCAGAAGGAAGAAGAAAAGGCGAGAGTAAGCGGAGTAGCACTTACTGGAATTCTGAAAGGCAGATCCCCACCCGTCCCAGGATCTCTCCTTGGTACAAAAAGCAGGTAACAAGCGCGGAGTTCAGGGGCATGCTACTGCTGTGTCCCAGTAATTGCAATTAACAGGACTGGAGAAACACAATACTCTCAGGCAAATTAATGTTTCTTTCCGTGGTCATACACATTGCCTCAGCACAGTGAGAAATAAACACTCATTGTAAGAATTTCTCATCTGAGTAAGGTGGGCACAAGTGTGATATTTCTTTGTAGGGACTTCACTTTAGTATGATTTTATGATTAATTTGTATTTCAGGAATGTACTTTTATGGCAGCAATGTAAAACAAACATGGAAAACTACTCTTTCACATAATTCATGGTTAAATGAGTTAAATGAGGAACGCTCTGCAACTGGATGCATAAATAAGTCCAGCAAGTGTTTAGAAAATTCATGGAAGATACATCATTAAAACTATTAAAAAAATAACATCTTTAACTGAAGAAGTTCCTAAATCACAGATACACACAAGCCAGGGGACCGCCTCAGAGAAACAGCACTCTGTACCTTTTCTCCTTCCTGAAGAATCACCAATAACCTCTTTAGAAATAGAGACTGTTTCCGATCTTTGATCTGATACACTACAGAGTTTCTTATGTTCTTATCCTGGCACTGTCCAAACAAATATGAAGACACAGGGTCTGCGTTACAGGGTATAATAGTATTAACTATAAAGGTAGGAGAGGCATAAACCCATCTATTTTATAGTGAAATAAATTCTTCCAAATAAACAAACATCCCAATTTTATTCCTTAGTCCCATTAAGCGAATTTCTTACTAGCAGATCATTCAAGAGACATCCTCTCTGGGTGACAATGTAGAAGCAGCTGTACAAGGACAAGAAGTTACTTTTTCACAGTGAAAGCACTAACACTAGAGAACTGTTTTACCATTGGAAACAAGACAGTAACTAGAGCATAGTTAAGAGAAACTATACTCATACCCCTTTGCTGATCACCTTGTCCAGCCTTCTATTTCCACCAGCATTTTACGCAAGATAATAATTCACATCAGCTCTCTTGCAATAAAAGCATGAAGATAGAGTCAAAGACAACGAGGGACGCGTGAAACCCATGAAAGGTGTTGATGGTGAAAAAGAAGGGGCGGGGAAGGAAGGGGCCTTATGAAACCACAACAGAAGTAGTGAAAAGTTGCTAAATTAACTTGCAGTGATACTCCAAATAGTACTTTATGTATTCTTGCAAAGCGCTTGGAGTCTTCCCTGGATTTATACATTAAAAATATATCAAATGCAATCGTAATGCTTAAACCTAATTATGTAACATCCCCACAATGGCACTCAATAGTACAACTTTTCAGAAATTTACCCGTTACATTCAAAACTAATGTTAACATCTTGGGCTTTTTCCCCCCAAATATATCTTGATTTTGATAATCACTTAGCAGAGGTAATAACTTTCCAAAGTACCAAGTCTTTCCGTCCCCTGGAGCACTCTGAAGGCATTGGGAATTCTGAGGCTGCACTTGCATACACGCTCTGGTTGAAGTGAACTGAACCTCCCAGCTGTCCTCACTCAGCACACTTGCATCACCTTTATGGAGAAGTTTTGGTGCGTCAACTTGGATTCTTTTCAGAGGAGATTCAGTTGGAAGCTCCAGTCTAGGTGTGCATCAGATGTACTGTAATAGGGACACACGGGTTCAAATCAATGACTGGTCCCTTGAACAACTTCAGATCATGCCTATGGTGACAGGATTTCATCCAATGGTCCAAACTAAAACTAGTCTGAGGTAGAATTCCTAAACTAAACCACTACAGTGCAAACATATAAGCCTTAGCACCAGCTGTTTTGATCTAATGATCTGCTTCCACTTCCCAAATTGCTTGCTTACGCTGCCATAAGCCAAGTGTTCATCACCTCTCAGAAATGTTTTTAATGCTCTACAGAACTCAAGTCATATGCTATAGTTCTCAAAACTAAAACCTCCTAGGTACAGAGAAGCAAGTGATTGACATTCACATAAAGAACAAAGCACACAGCAACAACTATTTTGTTTCTTGTCACTGATTACACTGAAGAACTAAAAGAAAAATAAATCAGATTTTTGTGGGAAATTCTGAATCAATTTGTCATTAACATAATGTTGCTTACTTGGGTAATTACTGGATAATATTTAGCAAAGAACAATTGACAACATAAAGAAGAAGAAGAATTAAGAAAATAATCAATGAGAATTAAGAAAATAAGCCTAAAATATTGTCAGTTATAGTCACTGTCAACATGGAAGAAAAGCTGTGCAGCAATTAATTAGTGTTTTGAGTATTTGGAAAGTTTTATTCACTATTTCAAGTATTTTAAAATGTATTTTTCTTTTGTCTCTCAGTAAGAAAGGAATGCTATGTATGCACAGCTACAGTTTGTAAGAAGACAAAATCCATGGAGAGGTCCTGATCCTGCTCACCTGATTCATGCAGCAGGCTCATAGGAGTCTGCCAAACAGAGCTACTGCCGCAAATATGTCAAACAAGATTTGACTAATAAATTGCTTCGGTACTGTCTCATTCTGTAAAACATTTTTCAGGAGGTTTTAAGGACTATTTCAAAGCTATATATTAATTCTGCCCCTGATTGATGAATGATTCTATTTAGACAGTTCACTGAAAACAGCTGAACTTCAAAGGCCATATGAAATAATTTATTATCTCACTTGTGATTTAGAACCACACCAGCTGAGAGTCTCAGTACATATGGTAATAGGCAGTACTTCCCTATTAAAAAACCCCACTCTTTTCTAAAGACCAAAAAAAAAATATAATCCTTTCTACATACTTAGCATAGGCCTTCCAGATATATCAAAACAAAACCCAAAATCTGCAGTTACATTTTAAGCTGTTAATTTTATTACATTGTAAGCATCCATTAAAGCACAGTATGACTGTTAAACAGAACAAAAGAGATTTATTTTTACTTTCTTACCTGTAAAAGGGGTTTAACGATATCTGTCTTTGAAATTTTATCTTCTATTGCACAAACTACCAATATGGAGAAGTTTCCAACATTACATAGCACCTACACGAAAGTATGTCCTAGAGAACAGGTGAAGGCTTTAACGGTGAAAAATGCTAGCTAGGCAAATGTTCCATCTAAGGAAAATATATTTATATATGTAGGAGGGTACAATAACGCATTCACCCAGAAAAGAGAGATCCGCACTGATATAGAAGCAAACAGGTTTTTTTTTATTGTTTCATTGTCATATTAGAAAGCACACTTACCACTTTACTTTAAATGGTACGAGTGCAGTGATTGTACTCTTTTCTTCTTAAAACAAGTAAAAAATGAGCTTCAATGATTTACAACACAATTTGAAAAAATTACTGGGTAAAATATTTAGCACAATAAAAACATTAAGAAAAAAACCCCTAGTCTTTCCAGCAGCAGGGCATGACATTTCTTGTGCTGTGATACTTCTGAAGAAAAGAGATCAAATTTAATTCACCTGACACTTAGAAAAGGTGGGGGGGTTAGGTTAAAAAAATGAAAACAGCATAGCTACTTACCCAATGGCAAATAGAATAAAATATATTTACAAGCAGCACCTATTAATTCAGTTAGGGTAATTTAACTAAGCTCTTATGTTTATGAAGGTCAAATGGCAAGCTTCTCTCCTTCACTCTGGAGAGCAAAAATGATTCAGTAAATATGCTATCTCAGTTCCGAGGCTTCTTCGTACAGAGAATTTGAAGTACACTAACTGTGCTATTACGCATTTAGTTTAGAAAAACAACCTGGTTTCAGCCAGACTTCTCAAAAGTAAAGCAACGTTGTTAACTTTGCACCATTAAATCTTCTGATTATCAGACAAAAGCTTACACAGTAACATAGAATTTGTAATCCCAGCATCAGGATTAACAAGAGTTTGTTCTTTTTTAAAATTCCCATCAGGTCTTTCCCTCTGCCTCTTCAAAGCATGGCACTATAAAATACTGGCTACCTTAAAACCTGTCTAGGAACAATATCAAAAATTAAACTTATAGACAAAGAACTAGTCAAACCTTAAAAGCAAACTAAAAAAATTAAGTGTCATTCTTCTCACTTATCATATTTCAAAGAGCAGCACTTTTCCGCAGAAAGATCCCATTAGTTTAGCTATGACATCTTTATTCTCGTACCTATAAATCATTCCATTGTTAAACTCCTAAATTGCAGTGACTGCTGCCACCTATAGGATCTCAACAAGAGTGCTCAGGATTTTACTCAGCGGTTCCCTCTACCGGGGATGTAAGTCTGATGAATGTGCAGGCACTTTTATTAACAGCAGGTGTCCCCACTTTTGCTGATGTTTTACCTCAAAGTCATTACTTTAAAAGCATTTTCATGTTTCCTAAAACAAGCTCCAACTTCCGCGCGCAGTCTAAGCAGTAGCAAGGTGATTTGGGACAGGAAATTGCAGCCCCTGAGCTCTTTATTCAGTCCAATAGATGCAATTGTGTAGAAAAACAAAAATTCCCTTGTTGTTAACACAATGTTATCTGCTGTGATGTATTAGCAGGCCCGTAGTCAAACAAATTTCCTTCTAAAGCATAAGTTGAAATAAAACCGAGAAACTTTTAGGTAGGATAAGATTGGTTCTATTTAGGCAATACTTTCATCAAACACACCAGTGTTGCATCAGAATAACCTTACAAAGAAGATGAAAAACACTAAAATACATTCAACTTGACAGTCCCAAGTAATATCAGACTGGCTAATACATGCACAAACACACGCACATACACACCGCCGGAAAAGCACTAACGTTTGCTGTTTAGATTTCTCAAATCAATATATCTGACAATTAAAAAGCAAGCAATTGTGTAGAAAGTCGATGTAGTTTTGTTGACTAATCAAGAAGACAAAAATAAGTTTTCTTACTCTTTAAGTGGAAAGACTAGAAATATCTAATTTTACAAAAATGTCACTTTTCCCTCCCCCAGCCTCTACTCCCTCTACATTTAATCCTAGGGATCATAATTCCATTTGAATACATAAAGGCGTTGCTCTCTAATGTCTAAAAAACTAGCATGGTTAAAAAAATTATGCCAGAGCAAAAGGGTAAATTTAAACTAGACTTAATGTATTTAGAAGATCAAGTAAAGTAACATTACAGCAAAGAGACTCTCATAACAGAGATTCACTCTGTCAAGTAGCACACATTATCAAAATAAGTAAAATACTGGTCACAGCTCTCCAAGAGGAATTGCATTAACAGGGAGCTTAAAGCTAAGCGGACACTGAACACCATATACCGCTCTGCTATTGGTTTGATTAGAGCAAATTAAAAAAAGAACATAATATAAAAGCAAATTAAAAAAAGAACATAATATAAAAGCAAGGTCTTAAAACAGGGACATTATTAAAGTCAGAGTTTTGCAAAGCATAGATGTATTTATTGAGGTTTGACATAGAAATAAATACTATTCAGAACATTCAGTACCCAAAAGCAGGTAACAAACATGAGAAAATATTTGAGGGACATTCCTATGACACCAGTATCTCTGCGATTGGACACAAACAATAGCACAATTTGTTCTCTACGTATCCCCTCCAGGTCTTAATGACGATAGAGCTCCAAGGAAACTGAAATATTGTAAAAAGGCAGATGTGAGCATATACTTGGCCATTGGCCACTGCCTGAAAACCCAGGAGCAGTATTAGAAATACTCAGCCTTTCTTCCAGTGGTAGGGGAAAGCTATCCTTCCATCTTGCTTTCCAATTTTGCTTTTTAATTAGTACAAGAAAAGACTACTTTTGTGCCACAAAGCACAATTCAATTCACTTCATAGGCTGACACTTCCCCCCCTTTGGAAGAAAACAAAACCCAAAGGCATGCCTGTGACTGACTCTCCTCTGACAAGGTTTAGAACACTAGACCTACAAAAAAATTAAAATTAACAGTCCCCACCCCCATTCTGCCCCAGTACAGTTTGATATGGGGTCAGAAGAGTGACCGTGCTGGTGGCTAAAGAAGTGGTGGAAATGCAGTCGGGATGGGAGTTTGTAGGAAGGAGTGCAGAAGCTTCCTTTGGGCTCGGTTAGATGTTAGATTGGCTTAACTGTACTGTCAAATCTCACCAGCTTTGAGTTTTTTCTCTGCCTGAATCAGAGGAAATCTGAACCTGTCTTAAGTAGGCCTTCTACTTTCAGGGATATAAACTATTTTGAGATGCAATTTTATGTGATGTAATCCAATCTAATGGTGGTTCACTGCCCAAAGAGGAGACCTCTCTCCTCTTCTTACCCTCCCCGTTCCTGGTCCCAACAACACATTCCCATTGCCACTCCTGCACTGGATTTGGTGCCACTGGGTTGTACAGCAAGATCAATGGAAGGCTGATCACAAAAAAAAAAAAATTTAAAAAAAATCATTTTTCCTTTAGATTAATATGTTTACTAACTCCACAGACACATAGCTGTTGTACGCAACACAAGGCAGAGGACAGCAGCACAAGCCCAGCCAAGGGGGCAGGAGAGCAGTGGGCCATTAGACCAAGCTGATAAACGTTAGCACGGAAAGGGGAGTTATTACTTTTCTCTCCTCTCCTCCCCTCCACTAGGCAAACGTCATGGAACCACTCCCTGGCCCATCCAGCTTGCATTAAAATACACCCCACCCCCCAAAAAATAAAAGAAAAATGTAAACTCACTTGGTCAAGTAAACAATTTATTTTTAAAAAGAAAGAGAAAGGCTGGGACACCACAGCCTAATGTTCTCTCCTCTCTCCCACAGGTGTTTTGTTTTAATTATCATTATTAGATTATAATAATGGAAAATTAACAAATTGAAAACTCTGTTTTTAAATTTGATTTTTCACAGGAAAAGGAAATCTGTTCCCCAACCTGCTGCCTATTTAGGCAGAGCAGAGAAATCTAGCAAATCCATGACGGCTTTTCTGCGAGTAATACCCATAATTTTACAAAAACTCCTGTTCGCCTATGTTTTAGGAATGGAGATTGCTTTAAAATATTACATTACTGTAGTAACTCATGGTTTGGACCTGTCATCTTGATGTCTCTCTAATTTTGGAGACCAAAAACCCATTCCAGATATTACTCAATCAAAACCAAGTGTTTTGTAAGAACAATCTCACAAGCCTTAAAAACAGGTATTCCTACTGATTTGAAACACCTTTTTAGAATCATATGTGGACTAGGAAATTTCTTTCCTTTTAAAAAACAGATGGTTATACTTAACTATATAGGAAGTGTTCCTACTTCTGATAACCCTGTATTAAGTCACCCAATCACATTCAGCCTTTTTTCATTCTCTAGTTGTTTTGATAATCTAAATCTTCTTCATACCTGCCCTATATGTTTTCCCTGGGATGTTTCTTATAGAGATCAGTGGGTTTACTATATAATCATCTCCAGCTTGCTGTTCACCATCTGCCTGCAACGTATGCTAGTAGATTAAGTAGGTAAGTAATTATATTATTGTACTCATTGCTGCTATACAAGCAAGAAAATATTAAAAAAAAAAAGGGGGGGGGGGGAAGAGATAAAGCACATGCTGAAGAGATTACTACCAAAACCAAAGGATTCTAAACTTGATTTGCTTTGGTACCTAATCAGTGAAGGTGGGGAAGCTGCAAAAGCAGCAGCTTTCTGCTCCATTCTAGCCTGCTCATGCCCAGGAAAAGTATTTGACTACGTAGATAACGCTCTGTATCTAAAGTAGCCTGCATATCACTAATCATACAGAGCTCAAAGCATGGGGGACCTGGCACTTAAGCATTCAGTAACAGGGTACGTCATGAATGTTATAACTTATAATATGATTTCTATGCCCTTAAGTGAATTATATTTCATAAGTACAAACTACCAATTATCTTCGGCATAGTCTGGATAGTCTATCTCACTCTTAAAATCTTGCCTGTCTCACTTTTATAGTCCAGGCAGACCAAACCTGGACCTCCTCAAATCAAACTTAACAATTGTACAAAATTACGTAACAGTTCTGCATATGTCCTAAAATCCTGTCAATCTAATATGTTAAAACATTTGTTTTTTTGATTGAACTTAATTTGAATTCAGTCTTCAAGAAACAGAAAGCCATTGTATTTCCCTTCCTGTTATACATCTCCCATAGACATTGTAGTCTCTTATTTTTCTATTGAAATCATGTAATTAAATAATGTCGATATGATTACTTGACTTACTTAACAAGAACAGGTCATTACTAATAGTCGATGTGATTATGAAGCCCTGTATCTTCAAAGGGACAACACAATAAAAAAAAAATACAATACACGAAGTCAATTATTTCTTATAATCTCTCCATTTACTTAACATAAGGACATTACACAAAGCACATTAAAAGTAAACTACATCTATTAACATACCACACAAAATTATTAAGAGAATAAATGGGTTGAAAACACATTGTTAACATTATACTTGCATGCTGCAGGTCCCTTTAACCGACGTTAGAATATGAATAGCTGAACAAGAATGACATTGACCATGATGTATATAATTTAAATTTTCAAAATTCTTGAGCTTCAGAGAATTAATAAAACCCCACACTTCCACTTTATAGCTATATAATTCTAGAATCTTGTAGTCTCATCATATTAAATGTACTTGGTATAAACAATTTTAAAATTGTATTTTTCTTTGAAGGTAGAGTATTACATTACAATATCGACATGGGCACTCGCAGATATACAGTACTATTTTAAAAAGGAAGAGCATCTTAAATGTCTTATGAAGAGACTTTTTCATAAAAACATAATGAATTGTAAACTTGCACTGTTTTTAAATCCCACTTTAAACATCAATTACACGCAGCAATTCACATTTAATATATCTTGTCCTTCTCTTCAAAAATACCCTCCCTCAAAGAGAAACAGCAACTAGTTTCCCAAATTTTTACCAAAATACACCAAATTCTTATTAAAGAGCTCTGAATTTATGATGTAATGTTTCTATGTAACAATTCAGAAGTTTCAATTAATATTTGTTTCCCCATCACAATTTGTAGTAGTCACTTTTATTACTTCTATATATATTAACAGATTGTCTAAATAATTTTTCCTTTTTTTTTTTTTTTTCTTAATTGTGTTCATTCAAACAAACTTAAAGTGGAAAAAGCCCGTCTCTTAACCTGGGTTTCCCGTAAGTATGTACAGGTCCCAGATAAAAACCTTTAGCCATCCCAAAACCATTCTCATTTTCATTAAAACCAAACCATTAGGAAGTCATAGACATCAGAGTAAATGGTGGGAATTAATCCACGTTTCCTTGCACAATTTCAAAATCTGTTAATACTGCAGGTCGACGTAAAAACCCTAACACCTTAATGCTCTTCCTATTCTCTAACCTTTTTTCTTCCACAGCAATATCCAAAGCATTCTCACTTTCTTTTCCTTTCTGTGGGTGATTCAGGATGCAATTTCCAAAGTTTTATGTCACTCCTAAAAGTCTTAGTCGCCTTCGAGTCTGTTCCCAGCCAATCACCAAGACAACAGGTCATGATAATGAATGAGAGATCTGACCCAGAGTCAATTCACTCAGTCACCAATTTATATTGGAATGACAAGTTAGGTATATGCCTGGAATTCCCCATCAGTACATATAATCTTAATAAGCTTTGTCACCTGTAGCATCTCAGCCCTTTTCCTAGGCAAGCTGTCCCCTGCTCGAGTTTATAAGAACTGATATCATTAGTGGTTTTAGCTCACCTGGTATCATCTCCCCTTTAGAAAGACTGCATCTCTCTTCATAGCAGATGTTGCGTAGGCCTACTCCACAAAGGGTCTGATTTAAATTCTTTTTAAGTTGATTCCTTACTCAGGAATAAAATGTGAATATCTTTTAGCAGATCTGACCTGAGCCAAGAAAAGCATCTTTGTTCAGAGCAATTTCTTTCTTAATTTTTGAATTGTTCCGGTAAATGTTTGAGACAGCAGGCTTCCAGTCCCTCTGTTTCTTGTGATGGTGGTTCTCACCCTTAAAGTCCATCAATTCTACAACATGGCTGCATTCTTGGAGGTTATTCAAGACAGCAGAGTATGGAGGTAATTCTCCAAACTCTCCGACATTGTGGACAGTAAGTTCAGGCTCAGCTAAATTTGTGTCATCTTGAATAGATGGTCCAGTGCTTAGTATGCTGATTTTGCTAACTACTGCCAAGATAGCCGACTTAAGCTGAAAAGTCAAGCCAAAAAGTCAATCTATCAGGGATCAAGTGAAGAAGCACAAGCGCAGCCTGAGTTATCCACCTATTTGGAGGATCATTTGAAGTTTCTGCTGACAATTCTCCTGAGATGCTAAACAGTCAAAAATGGTCGTCATCTTTTTGCTGTAGGTTTCTCCAAATATTAACACAATGTTTGCCGAGCTGCTTCAGTTAGAAGGGGACAAAGCCAATAATCTACATTTTTTCCTTTCACTAAACTCTCACAGAAATCTACTCAAGATCGATGCTCTCTTCTGATGCCAATTTGGATAGGAAATACTGCGGTCTGATCTTGCCTTTAGTTAAGTGGGCATGAAACATTTTCTGAAACTGTTGCTTGCTGCCGTTGTGCTTCAGCAAATGCAAAAAGGCCTGTAGTTGCGATAGAGACCAATCCCTTATGCACATTTCTTTCATTTTCATCCTTTATCTAAGACTTGCTGAAATTTTTGCACTGACAATAGATTAGATCCTCCACAAAAAACATCTGTAGATCCTGCAATATCACAGACAGGCTATCCAGCTCTTCAGTATGTATTATTCTTTTCCCTTTCTTAGTACCCTAAAAATAACAGGAAATAATAAGCTTTGGGTTTGTTTTTTTTCTTAAAAATTTGTCAAAATATCTTATTTCTGGACTTTTACTCCCATTCTGTGATGAGTTACTCTCAGCTTTTTACATGTAGTACAAGATACCACTCCCGCTAAAAGATGACATCAGCAATTAACAGCTATCTATCTCAGTACAGCATTTTTTCCTTTAATGCCTGAAACAGAAAAAACCTAACTACGTTAGGTTTTTATGTTCTCTATTCTGTGAATTGAGGTGTGTTTTATGACTCTCATTTTTTACAAATATTCTTCTAATTAAGTGGAAGCTAAATGGTAACTTCCTATTTTCATTGTCAGGAAAGTAAACACATTTCAATCAATAAGATTATGCTACACCAAACCAACTTCTAACAATGCCTCTACATAAAACATCAAGGCTAGCCAGGCACTGAAGGAAAAAAAAAAATCCAAACATAAATTTTGCCTGGAGTAAAAGAAATATTGTTGCTTTAAGTTTATCTTTTCAATATGTGCTGAATTTCAAACAAGTTCATGACACAACCAAAAATAATACACACACACACAAGCATCATGAAGAAACAAAGCTGTTAAATTTAGTCATACTATGAAAAAAAATTGCTAAAGGAAAGGCCAACAGTCCAATGGACATTTGAAGCGAGGTACGCTTACAGCTAACTTCTTTCCTTTGTGAACTTCAAAAAAACCCTGACACAAGTAGTTCTCAAGTAAGTGGAAAGGAAAACAAATTAGCCTTGCTTGCACACTCTTTATGTCCCTAAACCTTACATTGGCTGTTACAGGTTTTGGGAATATTATAATTGACGACTGAAATAAAGAAATATTTATTTCTAGATCTAAGATGGGAAACAGCTATTATTTCTGTGTTACACAGATAATATGAAGATGATTTGATGGCCAAATAATCTGGAATCATGTCTTCTTACTCAGATAGATTAAAAAAATCCCGTCTTCAACCCACATATTTCTTTAGCCGTCATTTGAGTTATCCAGTGGACTTGGCAATATTACAGTATTTCTGTTATGTGAGAGGGCTCCGTAGTTGCTGACAAGCGAAAGGGAGTCTCTTAAATTTACAGAGGGTGTAACTATAATGGACCATTCCATCTTCCCCCACCAAGGTGTGATGTACTATAAAGGAAGAAAAAAAATTTTCCCAACAGAAGACATACTAAATGCAATATGCACTGCAAACTGTGGCCCTGACAGCTTAAATTGTGAATAGGCCTCGATAAAGCTAAGCTGAGGGTGCGTAAGGCCACACCACTGAAGCAAAAAGATCAAAGCCTAAACCAACTACAGCCTAGTTTCTCAGTATGCCTTTGAAATGTAACAGTGATATACCTTATTAAACACATTATATTGAGTTTTTAAAAATATTCATCAGCATTGTCAATGTGATTCTGGTTACCAAAAGCTCTACACACAGCAGTTCTACACATGCAATAAAATCTGAAGAAATTGTGAATAAAAATATTTCAAAGAACAGATGGAAAACAAATAACTCTTCTACGTTTAGACGTCTGTTCAGCTAAATCCAGCCACCTACTTAAATAGTATCTGTATCTGAGGCACAGTGCCTAGGTATAAGCAAAACAGAATAAAGATAACACTTTATTATGATCTTCTTGTGATGTCAAGGACAAAATTCTCTTCAGTGTCTGATCTCCATAAAGACCGGTATTTTTTCTAATTTACCTTCAGAATAACTCAGTCGCTTGACTTTTATT
Source organism: Rissa tridactyla (assembly GCF_028500815.1). NCBI lineage: Eukaryota > Metazoa > Chordata > Aves > Charadriiformes > Laridae > Rissa > Rissa tridactyla. The sequence goes on along the minus strand of NC_071468.1, from coordinate 29,440,272 downwards.
TTCATACTTTCAGGGCTATAAAGAAAATTTAGGAGCAATGACTTGTATTTAATTTGAAATAAAATAATACATCATCTATTTCAATTACGCAATATAATCCCATGAGAATTTCCCTACATTTTTTGAAAATCGTATGCAATGCTTTGATGTTCTGGAAGATACAGTAATACATTAACTGTTTCCAAAAGAACTGCTTAATGCTTTATTCATGTTTGCATCTTAGTAGGTTTTTTTCCAAAATGAATCGAGTTTACAAAAGAAAATTAAACAAAGTATTATCCTTTCTCTGATCTTTGTTCTGATCGTGAAGATTTTAAACAATATTAGCCTCACACATAGCAAATTACTGCTTGTTAACTACTGTTGCCAACCGTTAGGGTACGTCTGCCTTACTATATCAGTTTGACCCAGCTTCTAGTGCTTAATGGTCCTCTAGGCTAAAAGCGAAAGCTGATCCATCAGGCTTACATTAGCATAGAATAACACTCAATGCTTATTGATGTGCATGCAGTGTAACTACCACCCCCGGCACCTAGCTCAGTCCATTATTTTCATTTTATCTCAAGTCATTTGTATGGTTGTCTGCCCCAGTTAAAGCTATGGCAAGACTGGTACTTAAATGAATTTGTGAGAAAGGAGACAAATGCCCCCTGAACTTCAAGCACTTTTCTATCATGACTTGCTAACATAAAATATACTAGTACTGTTAGGTCCACTTAGTGAGCATATCTAGAATGGCCTTAAGTAGGAAAGAAAATCACTTAGGACTCTATCAGCTAAAAAGGCTGCTGATTAAATGTTGGGGGTGGTGGAGAGCAGGCTGTTCCTGTTTTGGGTCACACTTTTTCAGTGTGATCTTTTTAAAATGATGTTTTGATTCTGCTCAGAAGCCGTTCAGGGAAACTTCAGCATCGTAACATGCAAAACATACAAGTATCTTGCTTTAATTGAACACTATGCATTAAGGTTACAAATATTGTTCTAATCACACAGTGAAATCACCAGATCATAACAGAAAAAAAAAAGTCAAACTTAAAGGCACACATTGTATAACCATCTTAATAGAAAATATTTTGCAATAAAGCAAACTATCACAAACTTCAGGACATGGCAAACTATTTGGCCACAAAACATAAATCACTGCAAAAACCACACATGAATATTCAACATTCACAAAGCAGTATAAAGACAACTACAAAACAGTTTCTAAGGTATCACTTCAAGTTACTTCACAAAATGTAGATAAATAATTGTCTCCATTTTTGCATTTTCCAAGAAACTTATAGTTGAGTATCAGAAAGCACAAAGAGCCATTGCAGATGTTAAGATAAACATAGTGCTCTTCTGAGCACGGATTTAAAAATTTTATAATTAAGGCATTAACCATTCACTTTTCCTGCATGGACAGGAGAGCACAGGAATTCAAGAGAAAAATTTTGGTCAAGCAACAGTAACGTCAACTGCTTTATAACATACGGTCAGTCAGTCAGACTGGCCAAATATTTCCACTTCCATCAAAAAAAAAAAAAAAAAGCATTACTTGTAATATGCACCTCAATACATACATAATTTTACCATTTTAAAAAGAATCAGTCAAAAAGATAAATATGCTACGATGCCAAAAATTATCAAAGAACAATCCTCAGAATAATGCCCCAGCGCTTCTACCCTCTCATCCAATATTAATGAATGGCAGAATGGTTTCCCAAAAGCCCAACTGCAATCATTAATAGGTTGTTATTTCTTACTAAAAAGCGTTGATGCGCTCAGTCAGTGGCCAGGAAGAAAAGGTAAGTGTGAGGAAATGGCAGTAAGCTTTAAAAATGTATGTACGTGCAGAGAACACTTGTGTTGAGGAGAGAACAACATGTTCCTTTTGGTAGTGCTCCTGCAGCACAGGGAAACCTGTGAAGCTGGCTGGTCTCCAACCAAAGGGGACAATTCTCCTTTTACTCTGGTGAGCCTCCCAGACATGTACTATGTAAGCAGGAGGTTTGTTAGTACTCATTCCTGCTCTCAGGCAGAGTAGAAATATGAGAATTATATTTTGTGATTTGAATTTGGAACCTGCTGGGTTATGAGCAGCTCAAAGTTAGTGTCCCTCATCAGTTTGAGGGCATCTAAGAAATTTTTCTAACTTACCCACAGATGAAAGTGTGAAGAAAATCACAACTGCTAGTGACTTACAATGCTTTTATAAGGGTTCCCTCACTCCTCTCTTTTGGGTAAAATCAAAATATACATATTCAATAAGGGTAAGTAAAATAACTGTTCCTCAGAAGTTCATGGTATTTCAAGACATACAAACTGCTTTCAAAAGTGTTTCATGAGTGCTGTTATTCATGGATAAGAAAAGAAGGGGAAGTAATAACAAAATGAAAAGTGGAAAAGAACTGAACTAACCAGGCCAAACACGTGCCTCCAAGTGCTCCTTGGGGCAAAACTCCATTGTAACTAACATATAAAATATTTTGCAAATAAGGACTTCCTTGTACTGACAATATTTACTTCAGAGTATGACCCTGTTCTGAATAACTACAATCAGCCACAGGTTTTTTAATTATTTTCTTAACAGAATGCAGACACTTTTACTTTTGCAGAGTAACAACCACACTTGGTCTACAAACTAGAAAAGCCAAATGAAGCAGTAAAGTTACTTTGTGGTAGACTGGAGGAAGTACAGCATAAGGCAGACTGACAGCAGTCCTTCTCCAGCACGACTGTTTGTTGAGCTATCAAGCAGTGTTGGTATTTGCTCTTTAGAGAGAGACAGAGAGTGAGTTATGTGCCCATCATAATAGGGATTTGTGCTATGATTACAGTGGATGCTGAAAAGAATGATTGAGAAGCTGTTTCACAAGAGCAGACATAACTGGAGTATTAGTTTTTGAAGAGTAACAGCACAGGCTGTACTTAGAAAGGCAGAGTTCACAAGAAAGAGGAAATAAGTTCCAAAAATGCTTTTGCATATTTGATATCTTAGGAGATATTATACCACCAACCTAATTAATTTAGGCGCTTTCATTTCTGATTCTTTATTCACTTGTCCTTCGCTTTAGATTCTTTCCTTCACCCACCAACACTTGAGAGTAAACTACTAGTCAGCCATTCACATCCTGAGATGGACTCCACGAACATGTAGGTGCTTGGCACGGAAGGGTGGTGGGGAAGAGGTAGGCCACTCAATCAAGGTAGTGCCTATTCAGGAGTAGAGAATTCACTGGCTAAGTTCCTCTGAGCACAGCCTCTTACAGATACATGCTTTTATTATGCAGAACTAAAGTGTGGTCAGAATACTTTCAAGTCACTGACCATGAGGTATTGCTGCTCAGCACCCTGAAAACACCCTGTTGTCTTGCTCTAGGAGTTGACCACATCATTCATTCCTCAATCTTGGTCAATCTTTGTTGGCTTTGAAAGAAAAATGTACTTGTTTAAGTCATACTAATAAAACTTTAAGAAACTCTTTATGTAGTTTACTTTAAGGACATACTTAAGAATTCTGCTACTCTAGGAGCCACAGTGTGTGAGATATTTTACTAGGAGGCCTTTAAACCCTAAATATGCTATAACTCTCAAGACCAAAACCTCTACAGTTCTCCGGTGAAAAGGGTTCAGCAAGATTAACAGGTATGTAGAACAATCTCCCCCACATTGTTACTTAAACTCTGGTGAAATAAAGAATAATTTTAAGAATGACATTCAGTGAACCACTTATTCAGACATATATTGAAATAATTCTGCACTTGTGAATCTCTCAGACATAAGTAGTTACATTCCCAGGTAGCCTGTTCTATACGTTCCTGATTAAACACTGTATAGTCATGTCTTCGAATGGAAGGGGGAGGACTATATGTTTCATTCCCCCGAGAACCTCAGACAAATGCAGGAAGTCAACAGAGCCTTCCAGTTAACTATTCTTTTAAAAGATGTTCTTCAGGGAGGTTGCAATTTGGTTCTTAATCCTTGCTCTTTCAATTGAGGTTATCAACAAGGGTGCCAATTAGTACACACTGCAGTACGCCACATGATGTAGACACCTAACCCATAAACCACAGGGAGATGCATTGCAAATATGCCCTTCACTTTTTTTTTTAAAGCAATAACATGGGGATTTCATTATATTATGGGATCAGAGAGATCTCCAAATATTTAAGAGAAAATTGAGTTTGAGCTCTAGTGCTTAAAATAGACAGAGTCAAGGAAGGAAAACTTGTCACTTTTGTTTTGTCTTGTCATCATTTCTACATAATAATTCCCTTGGGTTAGCCAACCTGCACATACAAATAAATGAGAAATTAAAATCTGGCCTTCCTTGAATTTCCGATGATTCAAAACATTTTAAAACAAATTTCTATTAAAAAAAAAAAAAGAATACAGACTAGCTGGTGATTATTGGGCATTTCACAGGAGGATAATTTAAATGACAATCCTATTAAATCATCCCCACATGCTACCTTAATTATTATACAGCTCTGTAACAGTCCGCCCTTTCTTCCCAAACCCTGTGGGAACTGATAAACTGTAGCTCTGCAGAATGAGCTTTCTGGCTGTGTTGTGGGCCCCTTCTCACCAAGCATTCCTCAGCATTCTTTTCCAACAAACCACATGGGGGTTTGTCATGGAAAGTAATGTCACACAAATGAACAGTATTCTGCAGGTTTGTCACAGCAGAGTGAAACCACTATGAGATCATCAGGCAAAATGGCATATGAAAAAACACGTACAACCATACAGCACCTCTCAAAAATAACTTAAATGAAGGAGTTGCATGGTATCTTGGAAAATCATTGAGAACTTCACCCCACGTCAGCATTACCAAACTCTTCACAATAAGAAGAGACGGGATATATTCCATTCATTCTGAAAGGAAGTGGTACATTCTGATTGATAATGCACAAAAAATACATAAGTAAGGATAATAATCCATAAATTAAAACACCATTAGCATTTCTGAGCCCCAATTTGGTCAAGGATACTTTGGCATTCATACAGGCTATCTACTTGCACCAGAGAACTTGCTACTACACAAAGCATTAACGGCCTTGAATCAGGTAGTGACAGATAGGTATCACCCTAAAAAGATATAGTCACACCACTTTTATAAACAAGCCTCTTAAAACCAAATAACATGAAAAACAGCAGACCCAAACATCAAAGTGCAGTATATTGTGTGTTCTCCAGGATTCAGAGGCAGACCCCAGACAGAAATAGAAGATGGAAAACGAGGGTCATAGCATATAGCAAGAATTGTTTCAGAATAAAGATAGATTTAAGAAAGGGCTTATTTCAGAGGGATTGGATGTAACATGAAATGCAGAAAGAAAAGCGTTAACAAGGCATAAGAATTGGGACCAGACACTACCGGGAACAGAGAAATGGATTTAACAGTTGAAAATGAGATGGGAGTCAGCAGAAAAAGAAGTAATTTAGAAGATTCACTTCCCTTGAGGTAGCAGAGGAGGTTTTATGTCTGTTTACCGCAATAATTTTGGAAAGGAAGAACAACATGGGATGATTTTTAGAACTGGTTAGAGTTGGAGTTATGTATATCCCACACATATGATTAAAATCACTGAATCTGGGATCGTATCTTTTTTCCTAAGAACCTGCAGTGAAAAGAATTATTCTTTACTTCAGTGTACTTACAGAATATGGAAGAGAAATATAGCTCCTAAAGAGAAATCTGTACAATGCTCTGGAAAGGTGGATAATGGGTATAGAAAGAAACTCGAAGGAAAAAAGTGAATGGCAATATGAAACTAATCAAAAGGGTGACATGGCATTCAGTCCAGTAGGGTTTGAGTAAGCCTGATCGGAGAGTTGCTAGATGTGCCAAGAATCACATCACAGCACTGCTGGATCCCAGCAATCCAGCAGGAAGGCACAGCAGGAGCACAAGATTTGGTCCCTGCAAAAGGAGTGTCATCCTCCTTGCCCTAAGGTGTACTTGCTAATGATACCAAGAGGTACCATTTGGATTATTTTTTTTCGTTAACCTCAACTGAGAAGAGTCAGAAACAGATAGGCATTAAGCCATAGAGAAGTCCAGGAAAGGCAGACCAGGCCTGAAGAATCCCTTTCCTCTTCTCAAGCACAAGAACTGGGGATTGGGATGGCTGTGAAATCACTGCTTAATTTTCCAAGTCCATCTATCAGTGTTGGCTTAGTGCTGTTACCACAGGCTGTTTAAGAAAGCCCTGAGCAAACAACACTTCACACATAGAGAAAGCAACCAGAATCTTATTCACTTCCCAATGCACTAGCCAACTGAGATAAGAGAAATGATAGATGGAAGCCTGGCCTGAATTTATAGATTTCTACCACAAAATACGTGCAATTTGACAGCTACTTTCTCTGTCCCTTCTCTTAGTTTCCTATTGACTCATACTTAAATCCCTCTTGAAGGGCTTATAGAGCTACTTACTAAACTAAAAGCTTAAAAAAAAAAAAGTGAGTTTGTGATTATAAATTCAATTCCAGTACATTCTCTTCCAAGATTTCAACCTATTTTTATTAATCACCGACTTCTCACAGAGTGTCTTCTGCCCTGACAGGAGTGCAGGTTTCAGGATTTGACAAAATGCAGCTTTAGTTCAAGCACTTCAAAGAGTATTTAGTAAACTGAAGCAAAAAAATGCTTGCTCCATAAAGTCTATGATACAAATTTCTTTAAACTAATCTGAAATCCACTCTCTATAGCAAAGATGACAAAAATTATGCCACTAGCTGAATTTCATTGCCAAGCTGTCAACTTGAATTTCTTCTGTTTAAAAATAGCTGTTCATTACATTCAGTAATGGGCTGTCAAAGCATTACAGCACTGAACCTATATCATATACAGAAGCAATTGGGCAATGTGCATTATTATGTTTAGATTACTAGCATTTTTACAAGACCTCTGGGCTAATTTTAAATGAGATGGTTGACTTGAACTAAATCAAAACCAATTTTATTTTACTTTAAAGCTACTACGGATTTTCCATTTGTACCCGACTAATCCGGGCCTTAACGGAAGTAAAACAAAAGATTTACCGAATGTGAACATACACTATATTCATCCTTGTGTTTGCTTTCATAGATATATTTACTCTAAACAACATATGAATAATAAAAATACTCTATTTGCCAAATTAAATAATATTCCCAATGGTATGAATTGGTATTGTTGCTCCTATGAATACATAATAGGTTGTTAGCAAAAAAGTCATGCCTGAAGCATATATGCAGTAATATTTTAGCACAGTGAAATAATTAGAGATGTTTTTAAACTAACAAACGCATAACCTGTCTTAATAGCTCATGATATAATTTAGCATGCTATTAAAAAAGAAAACCACTATAAAAAGGTATCTAGAAACCACAGTTGAAACATCCTTACACAGCAGGATGTCATAAACCTAAAGGCATGCCAGAATGGCTCACAGCTATGAAAAAAACAGAGACTAAAACAAGATCTGATGACTTGCAAATACAAATAATGAATTCTAGGGCCGTATTACTGACTTCTTTATTTTGATTAACAAAACAGCAGAATAAAGAGAAAAAAAAACGCCACAGAACATGTAAAAAGCTCTATACCTTCATTGTTTTGTGGGAAAACAAATTATTTTTCAGGATTAGGAAGACAAGAACACCACTGATGCAACTCAGTGGTTACATAGCAACATTGGGCTTTATGGTTCCTCAGTTTCCAGTACAATACTTGATTTTGCAGAGTTTATAGTTCAGCTGCCAGACATTTGCTATGTGATGAAGATTTTCAGGCTGGGTTTCAGCATCAGAGAAAACAAAAGTACCATTTATTAATTGTAATTATGACCATATTTAATATCTTCCTCAATGACACAAGCAGTGGGATCGAGTGCACCCACAGTAAGTTTGCATATGACACCAAGCTGAGTGGTGTAGATGACACCCTGGAGGGACAGGATGCCATCCAGAGGGACCTGGACAAGCTGAAGAAGTGAGCCCACGTGAACCTCATGAGGTTCAACAAGGCCAAGTGCAAGGTCCTGCACCTGGGTTGAGGCAAGCCCTGGTATCAATACAGGCTGGGGGATGAAGCGATTGAGAGCAGCCCTGCCGAGAAGGACTTGGGGGTACTGGGCATGTGGATGAAAAACTGGACATGAGCTGATAATGTGCACTTGCAGCCCAGAAAGCCAACCACATCCTGGGCTGCATCAAAAGAAGTGTGGCCAGCAGGTCGGTGGAGGTGATTCTACCCTGTACTCCACTCTGGTGAGATCCCACCTGGAGTTCTGTGACCAGCTCTGGAGCCCTCAGCACTGGAAAGACATGGACCTGTTGGAGTGGGTCCAGAGGAGGGCCACAAGAATGATCAAGGGGATGGAGCACCTCTCCTATGAGGACAGGCTGAGAGCGTTGGGGTTTTTCATCCTGGAGAAGAGAAGGCTCCAGGGAGACCTTATAGCTGGATTTCAATACTTATAAGAAAGATGGCTAATAAGAAAGACAGGGCTTATAAGAAAGATGGGGACAAACTTTTAGCAGGGCCTGTTGCGATAGGACAAGAGGTAACAGTTTTAAACCAAAAGAGGGTACATTTAGATGAGGTAGAAGGAAAAAATTTTTTTACGTTGAGGGTGGTGAAATACTGGAACAGGCTGCCCAGAGAGGTGGTAGATGCCCCATCCCTGGAAACACTCAAGATCAGGTTGGTCAGGGCTCTGAACAACCTGATCGAGTTGAAGATGTCCCTGCTTATTGTGAGGGTTTGGACTAGATGACCTTTAAAGGTCCCTTCCAACCCAAACTATTCTATGATTCTATATAAATAAAGAAGTCTGCTAATAAAAGACCTTGGAGATTTTCAGCAGCAAGACAATCAAGAGCAAGCAAAAGCAGTGCAGATGTACTAGTAAGAGTCCAACACAAAAAGCACTATGCAAAAACAGTATAATCCTTTGGATTTAACTAACTAATAATAGAACTTTTAGTTAATCATACAGACTTGCAGCCCAAAGATGATATCCTATGGAACATAAATGGGGATCAAAACTACTCCAGTGACTTTCACAAGTACAGACGCCAGTACATCCACAGCCTTCCCCATTGTGCCAGTATCAGTAAAGTAATCTTTGTAACACTTAGCGGGATAAAGAGACCTTTGGATATCACTAATCCCTAATTTTCACTTTATTTTTCTCTTTGAATTAAATTAACATAAATTTATAATGGACTTATATTTTCTTTGTCTACATGGTTTAAATATGCTTCTGCACTGTCCTTGGCAGTGTTTTTGGCTCTGAATAAAGCCAAAAATGAGCTAGAGTGTTTTTTCAAATACAGGTTTGTAATACAGAAAAATCAGCAAGATAAAATGTAGAACAAACCCTTCTTTCTCCAGATGAGAAAGAAATGCAGAAAGAAGTGATCCCTGCTTTTAGAAGTTTCTCATTCAGACCCTCTTCTTATCACCGTTTGCTAAAAACTGGCAAAACCCAGTATGTTCATTCAAGGACTGCACAATAAATCAAAGATTCTGTTTTGACTATTTCACAGTTTTAAAAACTTAAAATTAAGTACATATGTATACAAAATCTATTTGTTACCAATCAAGTCTGCACTGTTTAAGGGTTGCCAAATGTTTGCTATATTTTTCTCTTGGAAAAACAAATTTCTAACAACACACGGGACATCACTACTCATCCCTTCTTATTTGATACTACAACACAGCGATGACAGAGACATTTAAAATACACATCAAATGTATTAACTTTCATAAAAGTACTTGCAGTGTTCTTGGTAAGAAGCATTAAAAAGTGTGACAGACTGCACTAGGCCTTTTATGTCAAAATTATGTAAGTTCCCTTAAATACTCATGATAATCAGTCTAGAATCCATCATGATATTGAAGGCATAATACTAAAATTCTCATCTGGCTTAACATAAGGACTGTATGATAGCGAATATTTCTGTATTTTGTCGTATATTATCAGTTAAAAAACCTAGAGTATCTAGTGTCAAATATCCGTTAACAGCTCCACGGTAAACCATGACACAATATATTATAACACCTCCAAAGAGGCAGCTGTGATCTACTGTGTCAAAAACTCCATCCAAGTAGGCTGTCAAGGTGTACAAGGCCTCTGATCTTTGATACATCTGAAAGTATCATCAGAGCTGCATCAACAAAGATGGAAATTAGCTTAAACAACGGAAAACTTTGACTATGTTGTAAAAGTCAGTATGCTGAATAAACAATGGAGGAAGGCATGAATATCCAAAAGTTTGCAAAAAAAAAGATACAGAAAGTTATAACTATTAAGTAAATGTAATGGTATGTACAATAAAAGTATCTTTGTGATACTTTTGATGCATCTTCTTTAGTCATTTTGGAAAAAGCAGAAAACAAGGAAAACAAAGGATGAAGTTGACATAAAGTCAAGGCATCCTCAAACACAAAAAAATACTCTTCTCCCAAGTAATCTGTAGTTCAGGAAGGTTAAGTGATGTCTAATGCTGTCATACTGTACAGTATAACCATTCTTGAGTGACTGATAAGGAAAGGGATTTCTGATGGATTAGCTAGGTATGCTGCGCCTTGATAGAATGAAAAGATAAAATGAAAGATTATATAATGTGGGACATAGCACTGAGTGAGAAGATTTACTAAGAACAAGGTAACGCTGAAAAGCACTTACATTTGTAGAACACAGAATAAAATTGTTTATGAATTATTTCCAGTTCCCTTTTTTGACATTTAAAAAAACACCGTGTATGATTCTATCTTAAGTTGGTCGTCTTCTTTCAGTAAATGCTATCTTTCAATTATATTAACATTTTTGCATGGAAGAGTGCTTAATAAGAAAATTTAAGGATTTATCTTAAATCTAACATTATCATTTCATGACATGAAGACAAAAATTTTTAATACCTCCTCCTTTTTTCCGGTATACCTGGAGATGGACTGCATCCATACACACCTCTCAGGCTCTGAGATGCCATCCATTTACTTGCTGTAATATTTTCTGTGCTTACACATAGTTCCTTTCAAAAACAGCAGCACATGTTCACTGGAGGATTCTGTTCACTGTTGAAAACACTGTGAACACATCTGTTCTCACAGTGTACTCAGTGAAATAACACAGAAGCCTTTGGAAACTGATACCAAGACATTTCAAATGACAATGAGCAAAAATAAACAAACACCAACTGTGGAAAGAACATAGTAAGAAACAAGAGCCATATTTTAAAATACATACAGGAGTTAGCAACTGATCTAAGTACTGTCAACTATAAGCAAAGAAAGAGAAAAACTTAAACAGAAAGAGGAAAAAAGGAGGGAACATTTTGTAATTTAAGATTTGACTTTCTCAACACAGCAAATATAAGCATAATTACTACTCTTGCTCTGTGCCCTACCATACCGCTCTACTTGCCCCATCTCTTGATACAACTTCTTTTTTTCAGCTCAAGTCACTCTGTTTATCCTATCAAACTACTTTTGCGTCTTCATCAATTACCTCTTTCCAGTATTTTCAATACTACAGGAACAGCATTTACCAGGATGCTAATAACTTTCTTTTGCTTACATCAAAAGGAATTTTTTCTTTATTTTCACCCTTTGTTTTCTACATAGACTTTTGTACCATAGGTCATGCCTCTTCTCCCTCACTCTCTCTCTCTTTTGTGTTCATAAGAACCTCTATAAAAAATGCTCTTCCCCATAGTGAAGTATTCTTCATTTCTTATTATGTTACGAGGTTCTTTTTGTAGATTTCCACACAATCCTTCATGTCCTTCTTGTCAATATCCTTTAAAGTCTTCTCCAAATTTCTCTCTCGATACTTCCACCTGCAAACTCACATGAACTTCTCTATCAGCAAACTCTAAGCTCTCTCCGTCTTCCAAGTCCTACCTTTGTCATTGAGTTACTGTCTCTCATGCCAGCTAGGACATTATCATAAATAAAGCTTTTTGCCCATTATTTCTGTACTCTCTTACACTTTATAAATTTGTTACTGACTCAGCTGCTAAACACTACAATCTCAGTGTCCAATTTGTAATCCTGACCCTGGTTTTCACTCATCATCCAGGAATTTTAAAGTTCTATCAGCTGATAAATCTATTTCTCGTATCTTAGTATTTTCCCATTTTCAGTATTAATATTTACACGGCTTTTATTGCTAGTTCTGTTAGCACTGTTATTGCTAATTCTGTTAGCACTGGTTTTCTTCATTTCTGAGCACAGATATTGTGATGTTCAGTGATCCCACAATGATTTGAAAAGTAGATCCATTTTTTTCATCATCATTACACAGAAAAGTCGTAAACCACACAGACGTTGGTTTTGGTTTACAACATGAGAGCACTACACCAACAGTGGCACTACAAAACCAAAAGTTAAAATGACATATAATATACAACAGCATCCAGAAAAATACTCACATTTTGTCAAATAGTGACATTTATACTATTACTTAGTTGAATAGTTAAGAATAAGGAAGAGGCTGTTAGCCATAATTCTCCTGGTTTTGCCAGCTACCATTACATTAAAATGTTCTTAATATATTAAGGATGATGCATAAGCACTAATATTTTACCATGTTCTCAAAACACCAGAGAACTATGATAATACCCAAAATCGGCAATTTTTCTTCTGAGTTATTGAAGCAGTTGTGCTCTGGTCCTGTTCAGAAACAGTATTTTTTTCACGTCATTTGTAGAAAATATAAGAGAAATTTGATTTGATTACTTAATTTTGTAATTGAATATTGATATCCTCCAACAAAGCAGCTGCAGAGACAGAGCAAGAGGATAAAGTAATAGAGTATAATGAAGTGAAATCATATGATGAGGACATCCTATTACAGTTATGTGAGATTTCCACAATGTTTATCTGCATTTTAATTACAATATTGCTTCCTTTAATACACATAGCAAGGATATAAACTAATTCCATATTTGATTCTAACTCTGATTGTTTCCTGTTAATCTGAAAAGGAGAATTGCCAAGAATATTCAAGGTCTACATTTGCTAAACAACTGTAAAATCTACTTCAAAGGTTCTGTGACTTTTTGAACTAAGCTTGAATCCTATAAATTGGGAATTCCATTCAGCAGCATGAAGCTCTATACAGGTATACAGATGCATAGAAGTGCAAAAAAATTTGCATATAGATATTTTAGTAAATGCCAAGCACATGAGTTTTATAAAGTTTTAATATTGTATACAAGACTATCAACCAGTCCTACTGCTTGTTCTAACTCATACTGGTAGGAATGTCCGTGGTCACTTCCTTACTGTCTAAAGGAAGGGCTTTGAGGAAAACAAAGGTTGTATAGGAAGGTCATAGCAAGCTATTTCCCTTACGCAAATCATGCTATTTACATCAAATGATGGAATCAAGCTTTTTTTCTGTCTTAAAAATAATTATGATGAACACCTGATTGCTAATCACTTTCTAGATGAAGAAGATTCACATATATTCACATGCTAGAGAAGATGAATAGTTTGCTTCAAAAATTAATAATTCTATTCTTATTTTCAGTCCACATTCTCAAGGAATGCCCATATTTGTACACACTAATTCACACACACATATAGATATGTATAAATATATACACAAGTACTCAGACTTAAATACTCCTAAAAGTTCAGGTTAAACAATTATTTTATATGAGTGACATCACTATCAGATATTAAATGCTAGGGCCAAAAGCATGTTAACTCTTATTTTTTTTACTTTATAAGGATTACCGAACACATGTCCATGTTCACAGAGAACGCTGAATAGATCTTCTGATAAATTTTATCTAAAAACTAACAAAGTTGTTTTTAAACTACTTAATTACAATTAAGATTAAAGAAAACACTCTCAGCAAAGGCTTAACAATCATAAAACAAATTAGCTTTTCCTCTCCCCTCCAAAAAAAAAAAAGGGGAATTAGAGCTACTGTAGCATTCCTTAATTGATTGCAAATTTAAAAGGACCTCTGCGTGGTTCTGTTTTGTACTCACAGTAGACAAAGAATGAGTAAACATTTATCCAAAACAAAAGAAAATGTTTCACATGAGAAGCAATGTACCACTAGCAGGGAAGGGATATATGACTGAGATGTCCACTATTTAATTTCTTAGATAATGTTACAGCAATTTTTCAGCTGGTGAATTTGCCAGGTCATATAAAAATCAGTATTTACTCAACTAATGTTTTCAAAGGGAATATGAAATAATTAAGAAGAAATAAAAGTAAAAGCTAGGAAACAGAAAGTTATAATTGGGATACTTTTGATCACTAAAAATATCAGTTCCCTCTCTCTTCTCTCTTGAACATTTCTAGTTTGTTGATGAACCAACCGTGTTTGGCATAATTAACACTAAGATCTTCAGAATTCAATGACTGAAAATAATTGCTTCTCTCCTTTCTTTCCTGAGTACGCTGAAGCCCAACCTAAAGATTTAGAGCTGACTGGACAAATATAAAGGATGTCAGAAACAGTGACCGCTGACATGCCATTCAAGGCACATGGAAGAGAGTTCAGGCTTGAATGCCTCTAAACTGCTCATTGGTAAGATCAGCTATCAGTGAGACACAGTGTAAGTCAGCACAATTCACTGAGCCTGCTATGACCTTAAAATCATTGCTCCTGGGGCATGTTCATCCACCAATTAGTTTATACGCTCACTGGAAATCCATTGCTCAGTAAATGCACTGGTCTCTCATTCCACGGTGTTGATGAAGTGTGTGTGATGGCTTTCTCTTCACAACTTGACCCCTAAACCTGACCCATCTGGAACTGAAGTATTCATGCCACTTGAGCACATCCTTGGTTATCACAGAGTCTGATATTTTCTTTAAAAACACCATTACTCGCATTTTTTTCCTCTTAGTTAAAAATGTTTTGCAACCAATAAAACACAGAGAACTTTTTAGGGGGAAGAAATTTAGTACCTAGTATGCTGAAGTACATCTGTAAAGGGAAGTTAACTTATGTAAAACATGATTTCTGATAAAACTGGTATGAAAACTGTAAATATTGTTCTGCCCAGAGAACAGTTGTTAAGCCCAAACATGAATTCATTGCAGTATATGTCTTTTGCTATGAATGTCATGAAAATACAGGAACTAAAACAACATCCAAACAAAACCCCACATATGCAGCAGGGTTATGGCTATCATCCCAGCACGGTAAGAGAGAATTTTCTCTTAGGCATTTAAAGAAAAGACTTGCAACATCTATTTAAATATTATATAGTTAAAAGTACAGTGTATATTGTGTGCTTCTCTCTGTAGAACACTCTAACTTTGCACCAAGTCTCCAAATGCATTATGATCCCCACTTCCACCAATTTTCAAGCTACAAATTCATGAACAAATTTGTACAAGATAAACAAATAAAACTAAGGAAATTCCTTCACTAGGCTTATTCTGTAATGTGGGATAAATTTTTATATCAGGTACTATTAGTCTTTATTACTAATAATAACAGCAGCTTGTCTAATAGAACACAGTAAAAAAGAAGCTACTGCGTTACTCACTGTGTTCCTTCTGGATGTTCTCCAGTCAAAGAAAAAAAAAGATTATGAATACATTTTCTCAAAAAATGACTGTACTGACTTTTTTTGAAAAAAAATATATATTTTTCAGCTTTTGATGAAATTCAGAAATCATTCTGCCTCCTTGTCTTCTATGAGAGTGGGATTTTTGTGGGTGGAGGTAAGGATATCTCTTCTTTCCTTTTACATATCCTCTACTTCTTTTAGTGAGTAAATGCAAAAGGAAGAAGAGACAAACCAAATACTGTATTTACAAATATTTTTTAAAAGAAAAAAAAAGCTGTTATTTTCTTGAAAATGAGAACAATGAGCAGTAAGGCTTGTTAAGCAACCTGAACATAATTTTTCTTGTTCTTCTTAATGAGAGTTTAAGTTTATCTGCAAGATGAACCTCTGCTATTTTAATACAAACTGCTGTGAGATTTAGCAAAAACTGTATCTCAATTTTAAAACTATATTAATAAAAAGAATTAATGATGGATATATTATATAGGTGAAGGATAAGATATCTTGCTAAATTTCAAATGCTAAGTGTAAACAGAATCGGCTATGACAGAAAAGGTTTGTAATAGTATCTATTCTTACTTAAATACCTAACAAAAACATAAACTGACTAATTGTAAAAGTATGCCAAGGAAACCCCCAAAAGGTAAAACAGTCTCTAATCTAGAAACAAAGTAATAAAACATCCAAACACAAAGATGGGGCTAGAAAAATTCAGATTAGAAATAAGATTCTCATTTTAATTAGAAAATTAACTATTTGCAGGATCTATATGGCAAGATAGTTGATTCTCCATCTCTTTGAGCCTTTAAGTAAAAAGTATGTATCTTTCTAAAAGCTATATGCCAATTAATCAAGAGTTTTGTATTTAATAATGCCTTATTAAGGGCTCAAACTCTAAATCAAATCTCAGCCAGATACCTAACATCGCCTGAGTCATGGTAATTTAGCCTGTGACAAAGCAAAATTTGTCTGACCATAATATCTGGGGTTATCATAGGTTTGAAACTTAAGTCAAACTTTCTGACTTGTGTAAAACAAGTGAGAATAGATGATCCTAATGGTCTTCAATACTTTAGGTGATATTTTGCTCCTACGTAGACAAGAGAAATACTGCTATGAATATATGAAAAATTAGTCCTTCACTTGCTACCAATGTCGTGCTAAGTAAAGCTTTATAACCCTTTTATAGCCTCTTCCTGTATTTAGAGCCAAAGAATGTTTGCTTTGTCTTGCATCTCTTCTAGTTATTGTAACCAATAAACAACAATACATTTTAAAGAAGTAAAATCCAAATTTTGAACACAATGTCAAAACTATTTAAATATTTTTTTAGGGAAAAACTTTTCATATACTTTTCCATAAAAGGGATTGACTGGAACTCTCTCGAGTAGTTTTCTCGTCATAAATTGGGATTATTATTTACCTCAAAACAACTACAATACGTTGCATAGCTATTCATGAGACATAGGTTTTGTGCCATTTTATTGCAATAGATAAGAAGGGTAAGATACCTGATCATTAGGAGAAGACAACACGGGAAACATCCAGAATACTGCAATATACCACAAACTAAGTGTTCTGAATTAACAACAATCCCAGTGGTCTGATTCAGTGAGCTGATTAAATAACACCACCAAAGAGGGAACGTCCATCCTTCCCTTTGCCCCCTACTGCTCTCCTGGCCACGTGGTCCTGTGAGATGCAGACTCTGTTCATGCAAGGTGGTACTTGTTGGACATCTCCTTTAATTAATTTATTAAATTTGCAGAAAACTGTGCAGTTTTCTACTGCGTTGGCAAATTGCATCAACTCAAAGAACACCTTTCAGCACGTGAGTTGCTGTGCTGCTGGAAACAGGAAAAGGACTGAGGAAAAGTTTGCTCAGAAGAGGAGATATACAATGTGAGAGCCTTCAGCAGCAACAAGTTATTAGTCTCAGCTGTTCATAAACGACTAAGCCTGAAAAAGTGGACTAGCTTATTTCTTTCTTCCAGAAACAAGAGGTATCATAATGACACTAAACTAAAAGCTTATGGATTCAAGATCATTCTGAGAGGAAGAAAACTGCTGATCCACAATGAACTAGTAGCCTAAATACTATGAACAAATAAATTACATAAGCATGAAGTATACCGCTGCAATCAACTAATTTGCATCTCACTGATAAAAGTACATCAGAGAATTTTGTGCAGAGATGAAGTACATTAAAAAAACATAAATACTGAGTTTGGGTTCCTCTGCTTTTTTTTTAAAAAAAAAAAAGCAAAACTTTAATAAAAGATTTATAATTAAAGCAGTAAGCACACATATGAAGAACAAGTAATGGCACAAATTGCATCCCACTCAAAAATTTCAGGTTCAAAATATATTATATACTGAATTTTCCACAATTAAGGATGGAGTTTCAAAGCTTTATTTGTACTTAATTTAAGTTAACCATGGCTTACTCTTAAAACAGGGCAGCACTGTTCTTTCCCTCTCCTGGTGTACTTCAACATTTCCGATGCAACTGCACAGCAAGTTGGATTAAGGAGCTGATCCAGCTGAAAACTAACCCTACCAAAACAAAAATCAGATTAGCCAGATCATCTGGCACTAACTGTGCAGTCTCATAGTTACTATATTTGACACCAAGATTAGGGTGAAGCCATAAAACAGCTGAAGGTGTAGAAAGAACCATCTGAATCAGCTGCAGTCTAGCCTTACAGGAGGTTTAGCATACAACGAAGTACTATATGTCTCTATCTATACTTATATGCTGTAGTACTTAAATCTAGTTTTTAAGGTTTTTTTCTATTTTGCAGTTAAGTCCTATTACTGTTTTATTACTTCGGGTTTTGGGGTTGTGTTTTTTGTGAATTCTCCTTCTCCTTGTGTCTTTCATAGGCATGTGATTTCTTGTCCTTAGTCACTGTTGATAGGTGACTGCAAAAGCTGATGCTGGTATACGCTGAAGAATCATTTATCTTAAAATTAGCTTCTTCCATTGTTAAAGAACCATGCAGAACAAATGCTTCCATTGCAAGCTTGTGCAAGTTTTATCCTGAAAACTATGTGCTTCATTGTCCTAGAGAAATAGAGCTGTCTTCGGCTGTTATGAACAAGGGCAGGCTCAGAAGCACTGACACTTGACCCAGTGAAGATCTTGCAGTGTAACAGGTTGACAAATGGGAAAACAATTTGTGAAAATAAATGTCAAAACTGCATCTGCTTCAGCAGGTTTGAAATTCTGACCAATTCAAAATTACTGTAAGTATTCAACTAGACTTTCCCACTGAAAACCAGTTAAAAGTTTTCCAAAGATCATGAAATTCTTCATATTAAAATTGCTTAAATTTTCTGCAGTCATATTTGTAAAGCAATATAGAAAACCTATTTTTTGGGATACCTAAATCACATACTCCTCAGTAATAACTGAAAACCTTGAGGAAGTGACTGAAATAATATAGTTTTTAACATAGGTGTGATGTTCAAATCACACTAATGTACATATATATATAAAGAGATAGGTAAGATATATAAAAGACCTATCTAAGATATATATAGAAGGAAAGGTAAGATTTTGCATCTCCTTCAAAACATTCTTCATGCAAGTTCACCCTGAAGTGCAGCAGATATTGTCCAACCTCACATAAATACAGTCCTTAAACTTAACAAAATGCTACGCATTGGACTTCAGTTCTATGCAAGGTAGAACTCTGAACAGACAGATTCAATGGGCGATTTCAGAAGATCAACCACTCACCATTCATTACCTTCTATAAAACAAAATCCTCTACGGTGATGGGGACAGAGAACCTGACACAGAAGAGGAAAGAATGCTGAACCTCAAGCTATTCACAGGCCAGGATTACAATAGGCTTTTGTTTAGTACTGGGGGGAAGTCACTGCTATGATAAAGAAAAAAAAAGAAGTTTTAAGATGTAGCAAAAATTAGCTACCAAACTTAATTTTCTACATAGTACCTACTGGTAGGTTCAGTTTTGATATGCAATGGGGCCTCAGAATAAGCACTTTTTCTCTATAAAAGTAAGTTATTAGACAGGATATGCCCTAGAAACTGGTTTCTTTAATTAGAGCTCTAACACACAGCTGCAGTGAAACCAAGTTTTATTATAAAAAGCTAGAAGTAGGCCACAGCGCCTAACACTGATAAGACAGTTATAACAGAACTGTAATACCAGAATCAAACATGTGTTTCCTTTATAATTTTATATAATTATATTGAAAAGTATGTAGCTTTTCAAACACAAAACTCCTTCTGACCCACGAACTGCGTATCATTCTGCTGCCCATGCTATATGCCCCCTTATTGTGCATTCAACAAACAAATCACATTATCTTATATTCACTTAAACATTATTTTCTTCTTTTAAACTTGTGTCTGTAATTTTACTGTATAACACAAAATTCACAAAGTAATAATTTTGCTGTCATTTGCATAATCTGTGAGGCTATGCCAAAGATTATCCATTACAAAATTGTTTTATGGCAAGTTTGTTCCATGTATCTAAGAAAATATTACTGGAAAGCAAATAGAGGCTCTAGGAACTCAACTGAGCAGGAAGCTAGCAAGATTCATCGTTCACTGTCGTAGCCAGCCTGCTCTGCATGAGCAACCTCTTATTCTCATATGACCTCAGTGTGAAGGTGATGTCTTTCAAGTGCGGTGACTAAACCTGTTAAACTACAAATCAAGAGATGTACAGAACCGTTACAGAAGTAACAAAGAGCAGTTTAATGCAAAACCTACAATTAAATTCCCAAACTAAGAACCTTGCTCCAGGAAAATGTTAAATTGCTCTTCTTCAATACCGCTGATGTACATAATCAGAACAAGACTGCACTTACATGCTTGTACATTTGCTATCATTTTAAGCATTTCCTTCTGACATTCAGTTTATAAGAAAGTATTGGAAACGAATATATTGTAGTATCAAACCCATGCACTTTAAAGTGCCCCTTAGGTTTTAATGATTAATGTTGTGCCAATTTTATATAAGTTCAAATTTAGAAGAGTTACAATATCCATCCATATGACTCAGCCAATCTTCCAATCCAGAGTTTAATAGATATGACAGTTCTGGGGAACATTTAGAGCCCTAAAAAATGTCAAAAGGTTCCGTTTCCCCAGTTTTGGGGAAGATTTCATATTTTCTTCTCTAACAGAGACTTCCAACTAATTCTGGATCTAGTCATTAAGAAGTGAAAAAAACTGCAACAGAACAACACAGCCTGTAAAAAAATCTCACATTGCAAGTCATTACCAAGCAGAAAGAGCTGGGGCTAAGCCAAGAGCTGCTCAATAGATCAAGAGACAGTTGTTAGTGTTACAGAAGGCAATCCTCTTCCTTACAAAAAAGAAACATCACTTTTACTTGACAAGATCCCTCGTAGGGATCACATTCCAAATCTTGGTCCTGTGTGTTAATTTTTGCAATTCAAGTAGAACGTAAGAGATAAAATCTTCATAAAAAACAGTTCCAACACTGTCCCTAGAGTGCTTGCTTTGGTAGTCTATCTCAAGAAACTCTTCTATTTCTTGTTCATTAACTGCCATTTAAAGAAAGCCAATATATTAATAAAAAATAACAATTTAACAAGTAAGTCAAGGTAAAATATTCACGAAGTATTACAAAACAGCTCACATTCATCATATTGCAGGACAACAATGAATGACTAAAGTGTGAATACAGTCCAGTAAGTCAGAGGCGATGACAAAGCAAATAAGATATTCACCTATCCTGTCTTCCAAAGATACATGGGAGACTGGGAAGGGAGGATCTTGCTTTGTTTCATTTGAGCTTTTTGCATTTTGCTCCCTGAGAGTGTGTCAACTAAGGAATTTGCCTAGAATAGTCGTAGCTATTTCATACTAGCTCCCTCCATAGACAGACTTACCTACTGCAAAGCATTCATGTTGTAGATTACCTTAACTCCAAACTCAATTTTCTATGGAACAGTAATGTCCACAGAAAAAGTTATTGTAAAATGACTATTTCATTTTTAATTCTGTAATAGTATATTCAAAGAAACAAGCTCTAAACTTGTTCATTAGGGAGCAAAAAAGCATCAGAAACAACAAAAGGAAGGAAGTGGGCTGAAGTCTTTTGGTGGTAGTCAGCCATACTTTTAAAATTCATCCTCAGACCAAAGTGCAGGCATTATGTTTTTAAAGTGATGCTTTGAGCACAATCAGTAAGTGATAGCTGTCTAAAAACAAACACAGTCTGAAATGGCACACTTGAAAAGACTAAATTAGTTCACACCTCTCAAAGGACTCCATTTACCAGAGGCATAAATCCTCCAAAACAACCCAAGAAGAACATGTATGTAGCAGCAGATGTAACCTTGCTGCTGTCACCCCTTCTACCGGGGGAAAGGAACTTCATTTGCTGCTGTTTCAGCAGGTACCAGTGGGACAAGCCTTGAGGCTTCCTTTGAATGTGTGGGAGCACGAAACCTGCTTCAACCAGGGACTGCTCAAAGTGGAAGACGGTTCGTACAGAAGAAGACGTGGTACTATAGCAAACTGGAGAAGATGTGAATGCCTGAGAACATAAAGCTTTTGTTTTTCTTTTCTGTAGACACTAAAAATATCTTTTGGTCACAAAACTGAGATCTGCATGCAAAAATCCATAGGCTTTACTAGAGATCCAAGAACTACTTGGGCGATTAATTGATATTTTTATTACTTCATATTCCTTCTATTCATGTTTTTTTGATTCACCCATCTAAAAAACATCTATTTCTGTCTTAAAATGTAATAGATATATATTTATCTATGCTGAACTGATATTTTCTCCAAGATGACAAAGGAAAAAATGTATTTGTTTAAAATCATAAATATTTCAATCTAAGAATAAAATTTTATAAAGCACTCACCCTGGGCCAGAACATCCTTTTAATCTACAGTGACATTGTGACATTGAATTACGTGCAGTACTGCACCTACCGTCAATGAGAAATATTTAATATCATAATAGTGCTTAAAATATTATAAGCTCTAGTCCTAGTTTTAAAATAGTCTCAAAGACAAAATGCAGCAAATTGAAATATTAAATGTCCCCTGAACCCATTCTTAGAAGATTAACCGTTTGGAAGACAGTTCTAGCTATAAAAATTTTAAGTAGCTTGATTAGTCAATCCTCTCATTACAGAGAACTAAAAAGGAGATTTTACTATTTTTAATAAAAAAAGATAATGTACAGGCATTACAGAAAGCACATTTAATTCTTTTATTTTTAAAGAAGATCTAGCTACTCTAATATATAGGTACTATTTCTAAGTACATGTATTCGCAGACATGGGTTAATTTTGTTGGCATTTTGAAAACACAAAATTTACAAATTATTATTTTAGAAATATGTTTTTAGAAACATTTTAGAAATTTTAGAAAACGTGTATGATCCTTAGGCCTGCACCGTCTAAGATGATTACAATTTTTCCTGTACTATTTCAGTCCTGCTGATACAATTGTCTGAATATTTTAAATAAAGTGGAACTTACCCTCCACATGAAACCTGAAGTCTCCTGTGTCCCTCACATAAAAAACTTAAATCGTAAATCTTCATTCAATGATAAAAAAAGTATTCTCGTTTCAAGACTATATAAACTTAGTTTTGCTATACATCTTTTGTAGAACATGGAAGGTTTTGTTTTCAGTGTGGAAATAGAACAGTGACTGAAAAATTGTTCCTTTTTATCCACCAAAACATTCTGTTTTCAGAGTTGCACCCACTTGTTCTACTGACAGAGACATTATGACTGTTATTCCACTGAAACAAATTCACCTAAAAACTTCTAGAAGGATATTTCTTCTTGTGTAGCATCACCAATTATTATTTTCTAAATTTATTCTCTTTAAAGCAGCCCTCGGAATCCCATGAAGTTGCACTATTGCTGAATGCAGTCAGATTTCATGCCTCTGCCAAGGGTATTAGAGCACACACAAATGAGGCTCCTTTTTGATAAGGCCACATTAAGAAAACAGAAGAACCCAACCGTCCTGTCTAGCAATTTTAAAAAGTGTTACAATCTGATGTGACGTTGAACAACGCAGTCCTAACAGCAGTGATCAGAAAAGACCAAGCAGTCATTACTTCACTATAGGTGAAAAGTCGGGTTTTTTCCAACATATTTTCACAAGGACACACACGAAACTTGTATTCTTGTTAACCGTTTCTTGTGGGTGTTCAAGATGACCTGAAGCCAACATGAAAGCCACAGCCAACTTCAGAGGTCAGCAAAAAAGGGTCTGCAGGTGTACAGTGGTTAGTGCTGCTGGCAGAAGGTGTCTCGTGGTGACCAACACACTTCAGTAATGACAGGATTTAGGATACGCTAAGCTCACTTTATTATATTATGCTGTTAAAATGCATCAAAGAACAACATCATTTCTAAACTCTGAATTATTATCAGCAAGCTGCAGTTAAGGATAAGAAGTGTTGCTAAGTTTTGCATAATGCTTGCCATTACAAGTAAGCACTGCGTTTCCATTCTTCCAAAAACGCCATTTAAGGGTTTCAACAGTTCTGCTAAACCTAGACTGTAAGTGCCATGCTTGAATCTATTTTTTTGGATGTATGCCCAACAATAAATGATCCACAATGATCTGAGGACAGCACTCTCATCCAAGAACTTAATCAGATTAATGATGTATTTGTTTTATAAAAAATGAATAACATTAAGCTTGAGAATACCTAATTTACATATTAAATGGTTGAAGGGGACAAAAAAATACTAGTGGTTTTATAAAATTAAGATTACAAAATTGACTATTGTCTTGAAAATCTGTTACTAAATTGCAGAGATGCAAAATAATAAATAAGTGTTCATTAGCAGTGTTTATGTAAATTCATGAGTTGATGTTTAGTTGTTCAAAAGACTTAATGATGTTTACATTTACGAAGAATTTATTAAGAGCAATGTTGATATCACAACATAGCAATAGCAATAACACCAACATTACATACAGAACTTTCCAGCTCTTTCAACTTAAAGAATACAATTAATACTTTAAAAAATTTTACCATAGACTTAAGATGCTGAAGGGAGCACTGAGAAGGAGAGGCGTGAAAGCAGCAATAACACTGTTTGCATTGGGTTTAGTTTTATATTAAGTAAACAGAGGGACCTAACAGAATGAATTACATTATACAAAACTGGCAGACCTTACAGGGTTAAGGAGAAAAAAAAAAGTTAGTTAATATTATTAATTGATTTCTTTCATACTCCAGATACTTAGTGTTTCTCTGCCAACTTCATTATTTCATAAAAATATTACAATTATTAACCAGATTTTCACGAAATAGCTCCCATAACAATGGATTAGTCTGCAAGTGAGTTACTTAAGTAAATTATGGGAGAATATAATTTATCAGCACCAAATACAGCATTTTTGTTTTGTCACATCAAGAGTAAGTTAACTCTTCAAATCGTATACTGTCTATTTCCAAATCCCAATGGGTTAAACTCTGCACGTGGAAAAACAATGAAAAAAACAAAATAAGCAGTAGATGGAACAGCGAAGATCAGGCTGGCATTTGCCATCTGGCATGGCAGATCTAGGGTCTATCGTCATACAACAATTCAACAAGTATTACGTCCCATTCCAAAGACTTCAAGAGACATTCCCTCTGCCTTTATGCAATAAATACTTTCATTTGATAAAACACACTCTTGCCTTGGCAAACGGAGCTTTTGTAATGAACCAAGATGGTCCATAACCATACCTACAACTGAGAACACCCTGGAACCATTCCCAGGCCAAGCAAAGGACATAGTAGATACACAACTGCAACCTAATCTGAAGTTCCAGGCATTAGTTTCTAACAAGTTCTGTTCTAGAGCAAGAAACACCATCTTCCTGTTGGCAACAGCATCACCCATAACAATTTAATATACCTCATTGAAGATATTAGAATAGGAATGCTTCTGAGTACCACGTCCAAAAAGCAGGACCTCAGAGAGTAAAGACAATAAAACAACATTTCCTTCCTTCGCTGGGGGGGAGTTGGCGGAATTTTCACAAAAGATGATGCTAGTAAAATAGCTCTTCCAATGACAGATTGTATCTTCAAACACAGAAAAAGAAAAGAAGATGAAAGCTAAGTTTCTCCAGAAGATGGGAAGGTGGGAGTAGGAAATCTGCAATTTATATGAAGATTTCAACAAACTTCCTTCCCCCCTGATGTACAAAACACAAATTGTTTGGCACTTCTATTGAAAATCCAGACCTACAACTGAGTAGTATAGGAACAGCAATTGCTGGCAGACTTGTATCAACAGAGCCCAGCAGTTGGCTCTATTTCAGCTCCTATCTAATCCTTACATTACACTGTGCTCGTCGCCACAGTATGTGAATGCCCACTAATGCAATGTTATAGCTAAAAAACAAAGCCCACAGCAAAATACTTGCAAGTCAGGAAATCTGCAATTAATATTCCAGCGCAGACTTAACTGTCTTCCAATGCCCTCCACCATTCTTCATCCCTAAGAGAGTTCATGTTAGTTATATTTCAGATGTAGGCCACAATGTGATATTAATCCATATGTTCTGATTCATAAATTGACAGTCTACCACGAATGGGACACAAACTTCACCATAGCTTCTACACGTCACAGTAACATTTGTGTGTTTGCCTGTTAATAGTTTGTTGTACAGCACACTCAGCCTAAAAAATTTTCACAACAAGATTAAAAACAACTATATGTTATTTCTAACTTAATACTGCCTACAATACTGCCTATGACACAAACCTGTGTTCTTTTATCTAGATTTTCATTTCCCTCTTTAGGTACGAAAAATTAATCCAAATTGCTAAGGCAAAAACTTCTAACGTCAACTTCATAATGATTTACATCAATAGACCAACACAAGTCTATTCCATAAGCAGCTGTTTCTTAAAGTGTGCAAATACATTAAAAAGAAAAACATAGCAATTACACAAGGACTTGTCCCAGTAATCTATGTTTTTCAAGCTATTTTCACTGTACCACTTTTGGAACACAATCCTGTGATGTGACTACCACTAAAATAGGTGGATGACACACAGTGATCTTAAACAACTTCTGCTTTCACCTTGCCCCTGGCTAGATAATATCCTCCAGAATCTGTGTTACCTGTTTAAGTTTATCCATCACTGTACTGGAATATTGCCATGGGCATAAAGGACAGGGTCTGGTAAGGAAAAAGTTCTAGGAGAGATCTGTGTGGGACAAAACCATGATCTGTCCTGTGCCAGGCAGTCAGAGCCGCCTCTGAAAACAGTGGGAGCAACCCATTCCCCCAGAAAATTCAACTAGTCAAAGGAACACACAGCACTTCTGCTCAGACATCTTTTAAGAAAGAGCAGCAGCCACTGGAGGAAGAGAAATGGAGGAGACACATGGAAGATGATGCTGTTGGAGACGCACTTAGAAGGCGGCCAGAGTAGGAACACCCCCAGAATGAGGATGGTGCGTGGGTAAGTCACACTGAAGCCAGGACACCCCCAAAGAAGTCAACATTTTTAATAAAGCTGTTAAAACTTAACTTGCAAAGTGAGAAGTACGTACGTGTCATGTCTAAAAAGCAGCAGTAATTATGCTTCTTGATGTGGTCTTCATATGGTTCACTTATTAGCACATATAACTGAACTGCAGTGAAAAGCATTGAACCCAAATCATTAACTTGTGATAAGCGAGTATCTTGCTTCAATTTGATGACAATGTGAACTATTCATGCTTGTGACTTGAATTTTCAAAAAAAAAAAAAATCCTAATATTCTGAAGTTACAACAATTCCTGTTAAATGTTCTATTTGTTTCATATATGGGACAGACAAAGCAATAAATAGCAAAATTTTATCTATGATTTTGACTGATATAATAAATAACGTTTTCTTTTTAGTGAAGACATACTTACTAGAAATTCTGAGGAGGAAAAAAACCACCATCCATTTTTCTTTTTGGTAGGTTCATGCCAGTTTACAACGCTCTAGTACCAAGATTTAGGGTACTGTTCAGATTAGCCATGACTTGAATAGAAATTCATTCTTTTTCTTTGCAGAGTGAATGCCATTATTTGGCTGTGGGTTATAAGTACAGTTATATTTCTAAGAATTTTATTTCTGTCTAGTCTATAACAGCTCAGGAATAGGAATATTACTTATGTTCCATTTCATAGTTCTGAAAGTGTTTTGACCCCACATAGAAATTTGAAGACCTTTTCTGAATAGGGCCTTCTATTCACATAATGATTTTCTTCTCTATTATTTTATTAATATAAATACACTTCACCTAGTGAAAGCAGGTCTTACATAATATACAAGAGGCATCTTATTACATTGTGATAACTTTAAATAGAGCCTTTTGACTATGAAACTTATTTTTTCTATTTAACAACATCTTTTAAAATGACCTTCTGGTGATATTTAAATAAAAAGAAATTATGTAAATATTTTCAAATCCAAGTAAAATACCCACAAATAATAGGTTTGAGTAACAAAGCAGTGAAATAGATTATCTTGTTTCACAGGATTTTGTAAGTGTTTGATAGCTGATTTGTCTTTTTTTTAATGAGTGTCCATTTAGAGTTAAGTCCAGGGCTGATATTCTGTCAGACAGATGAGTGCCATCATCTTACTATGGCTAGAATACATTTGTGACTTGGCATCTCTGTTTTTTCCAGTGGTTTCAAAAAAGCATTAAATTTGTGGCAGCCCTACAATTCCTGTAACGGCAGTAGCTGTTTGCTGTGACTTGGGACAACTTTTCCAAAACAAAATATTATTTCACAATCAGCCAGTTGATTAAATTAATAACCGAGATGCTGTGTTTTACGTTAGTCTTTGGTTAGTTTGCTAAATATTTAGCATTCATTTTCCCATGACTTCAATAGCAGAATTCTCCTTCCAATCTACTATCTACTCGCATCTGGGTTCACTGTTTCACACTGACATTGTCATGAATTCACCTGACTCTCACCTATTTCAGCCCTGATAGAGACAGGATGCTGGGGGAAATTTGATTTAGCAACTGTTAACAACCCGCTCTCTGTTTTGTCTCCATGGAAGTTCCAGTCACAGGCTGATGGTTTAGCCATACCATATGCTCAAGAATAAAATAACTTTGCACATGGGAAATCTAATGTACCATTAAAAAAAGAACAACTCCTTTTGAGAATCACTGAAATGTCCAGTAGGCACAATTCCACTCATAACATTGTGGGGGCAGGTCCATCCTCCAGCTTGTACTGGCTCTCCAGTCGCCCTTAGTGTCCCCACGACGGGAGGAGACAAAAGGGAGAGCACAAATCCATGAGCCTACATCAGCAGTGGTGCCCCAAGTGTATAGTTCTGCCATCCCCCTTGATGTAAACTTTTAGCCCTGCCTCTTCCCTTGCTGTTCATATTCTTTTACTGCCCAAGTGTGGTGATAGGGCACAATGGAAATGAGAGCCTGAGGGGAAAGTTAGGAAGGGGGCGGTCTCCACCTTCAGCAGCAGAACAATTTTAGAGGGGCATAAAATGTTTGTGAAATCAAACTCAAACTATTCCCGAGTTTCATTCTCCTCCATCAGCTGCTCTGAGTGATCCTGTCATACTAATGCCTACAGAGCCAGATGCATTAATAAGCCATGTCCCATACATCTGTTCTCAAGAGAGAGAGCAAAGCCTGAATAAAGACAGAAGCACTATGGATGAGAAGATGCCTTTTCTCTGAGCACTGTGGGGAGGAAAAAAAGACCACTTGGATGCAAGTGCTTAAATGCTGAAAGTGAAGATACTGATAAATGTAAAATTTTCAAAGCTATCTTTAGGACAGTAGCAGAGGGACTTTCACAGTATAAAATGTTAAGGCTATTTGCCATCTCTAAACAATGAAATACACTGCATATGCACTTACATACAGATGATGTTAGACATAAATAAAATAAAACCTCCCCTTTAAAGAAAGCATTTAAACATTGTATTTTTTTAATCCAAAATGGAACAATATAATTATCCAGACCAAACATGATATTATTGGCACTTAGAAAAACATGCTAAATATTTGCCTAAGGTCAATTTTTGCTAGCTGATGCATTTGCTATTTAAAACATTACTTTACATTAATCAAAATACACAAGCAATTTAATCATAAACTTTGAAAAAGTAACCCTCAAAATATATTAATGCACCAATAGCAATCCTATTAATTGAAGCATCATTTAAAAGTGTCAATGGCTCTTACAGCACCAGTTACAGTCCCTTACTAATTTAACATTACAGCTTCATTTCTTGTTCTAATCTCATCTAATTTACCCTTCTTATTTCCTTGCTTCTGGATATGCTAGGTTTGCCACCCAATGAGTTTATTTCACTAGTCATTCACTTTTAACAGTAAAACCAAACTATTTGAGGGGAATAATCTCCCTGCAAATCCAACACGGGATAAAGAGCTCTTATTTATCGAGCATTTTGTGCCTTGAATTGAAGCATTATTGCAAAGAGTGAGCAATAAACAAAAACACCTCAGGGGCCTGGGAGGAGCAATGTAACCAATTACATTTAATTAAATCAAAGGATGGGAGCCCTAGGGTTGAATGAGCTGAAGAACAAATTTGCATTAACACCTAGCAGCCAAACAAGTAGTTCTTGGTTTAGTCTGGAAGTACAATTGTTGCCATCTATTCTCTGCACTGAAGGGGGGCCATTAGCTAAATTCTTAGGAATTGTTTGTCCACTGATGAGGGGCTGCCTTCTCAACATTTCACCTCATCACACATGAAAATTGCCTACTAAAATAAACAGCTTCTTCTGAAACCTAACAAACAAACATTAGTACATGACTCACAAGTTTGCAATTCTGTAACACCTTTGTTCGGGGTCAACAAAGAGAACAATGCCAGGGCTCACACACCTGAGAGAAGCGGAGACCCTCCGAGCTTTATTTGAGTGGGTGGGGGGAGAAGAAGAAGTGGGAAGAATTAAAGTTAATCTGACCACAGTGAATTCTATAAATTGAAACATACAGGATAATGATTACCTACAGCACTTTAAGGACGGATGCAAACACTGAGCCTTTGCTATAATGACAAGACTTCCTAAAACCGAAGTAATTACCAGCGCAACACACCTCAAGCCTTCTTCTCCGCCATTCAGAGGTGGCGGAAAGATCATGGAATTCTGAGAAGAGCCGGGAATGGAAATGAATAAGCACGACTATGAAACTGGTGGAGAAATTAAGAGCAATGAAATACAGAAATGTCGAGTCCACAACTCTGTATTTTCCAAACCATGATTCTGGGGGGAAAAGTAGGAGGGAAAGACTACAAATGTTTAATCAGTTATAAACTACTCTTTCTTGAATGTTCATTGCATGGTCATGCTAAAAAGAGAGAGTTTACATGTAAAGAAAGTGATTTTTTGAAGGTGTCTATGAGGCATTTGATAGAGTAGCAATAGCCAGAATTCTTTTTTTCATTATTTTAAAGACATATTTTCAGGGATTTCTAAGTATAATAATTTCAAACAATTAGAGATTTAAACTTATTGTCCCATACCTCATCCTGGACACAAAGTATACCTTAATCTACATCCCCCAAAAGCATAAATTAGTTTATCCATTTTAGGTTATACAACAAATGAAAAGGAATGTAATGGTTTCAAAACACTTTGCCCTAAATCTCAAGCTAAAAGGCTGAATTATTAAAATAATTTTTTAGGCAATCAGTGTTCATTGTGCCCTAAAACTGCAACAGCCAAGATTCTCATTTTGAAAAATACTGAACATGCGTACATAATATTTTCTTAGCTCTTGTTCCTTGAATATTAAGATGGGGAGTACAGAGAACAATAAAAGACTTTTGTAGAGGCCTACATGCTCTGATCTCAGTCTTTTCAGGAAGTTAGCTGTTCCCCTCTTGACCTATTAATTTTCTTGCTTTGGAAGAAATTAAACTGCAGTCTTAACTCTGCAAAGTGACCATATAAAGATATAATTTTATTCTTACCACACAAACTTGCTGCCTTTATTTACTCATAGCTACATTTGCCTCTCATAATGACAAATAAAAATATGTTTTAGTGCCCTTCTATACACTGTTAGACCCAAAAAGCTAAAAGAGATCTAATGGCTTGCTTTTAATGAGCTAGGATGTTGACTAACATTTTCATCTTGTTAACTGAGGTAGTAGCCAGCCTAAAGTAAGTCAGAAAACTCTGTTCCAGAACAAACATCTATTATAGACGTGCTTTATGACTACACCTACTTCAGTCTAACCAATCCAACAACTGAAATAAGTGGTTCCTCCCTCTTCTGGACAAAAACAGCGAGAGACTTTCTTTCTGTCAGATCTTGTGATAATGAGGATATATGGACTGTGAGATAGGTTTGTTAATCTGAAAAAAAAAAACCCACACAAAAAACCAAACCAAGCACAACAATCATTCTCAAGGTGGGCTATTTTTTCCATTAGATCAACCAACTGATCCAACTGACTGATTGGTATCAAAAGCTTTAGAGCCAAATTAAAGCATAACAATAGGAGTAGATGATCAAGCACTGGGAGCAACACAAGAGAGAAAAGAGGACTGCCTCCTTTAAGTAGCAGCAAGCTGATAGATCAGCATAGGGTATGGTTGAACAATACCAGTAAGTGTCTAGTTTACCATTTACAAGCACCTCAACTTAGACATGTTTCTCAACAGAACAACGGATTCTCATCAAAAGTCAATTATCTCAAAGCTGCAGTCAACTGAGTTAGAGAAGCACTAATATGTTCTGGAGGTTGCTGTCCTATTTTGTTTTAGAACAGGCTTAGCTAACAAATTTTAAAACCATGCCAAGACAAAGCACAGACTCTAGTTTCCCATGTATAGTCCCCACCTGCATTAATCCACATTCCTTAAAAAAAAAAACCTCTCTTACTCTAAATATGTACTCGCACCTTTATGGATAAGCTGCTCTGAACATTAGTGTTACTGCTCTCTCCTTCCCAAGATAACTACAAACCTGATATATTTCCCAACTCTTGACCACAACCCCTGCCGCAAGTGTAAGGGGAGGCAGACTAAGAGTTATATTGGAACAAGTAGACTATGGGAGAGTAGAGGCAATGAAAGAGGGAGCTCTTGAATAAAATCCCCTATGTTACATAGTACTTATACCTTCAAGTGTGTTTAAAAAGATCAAACAATGCTGTATGCACATGAAAATAGTTGTTTGTGTTGGGGATTTTTTTAAAGCTCATGGATGGCACTTTAATCAAAATGAATACAGCTAGGTTTGAGGTGTGACATTAAGAAAAAATCCTTTACTGGTGAATTCTCTAATTATGTCAACTTTATAAATGAAACCACACAATGGTAAGAACCTGTGAAATTACAAGCCATTTCTGGATGTTCAAAAGTCTGACAGCAAGCCTACTGCAGCCATCCACTACTGCAGTGTTGAATCTTTGGAGCCATCTACACACAGAAAGCATTATTCTGGAACTAAGCCTCCATGCATACATATAACAATGAGTACATGTTTTTTTGGATGACTATAGACTCTGAACATGAAATTTCAACTAAGAAATTTTCCAGACTGTGAGGTAAGTCAGTATTCCTTTTAGACTGAAAGAATGAAAGCAGAACAGCAAAGCAGACAGAAGTACAGCAAAACAAGTGTGACAAGTGATTGCAGGCATAAGAAATGGTGGAACAAAGGAAGAGAGTGATACATGGTCTACATGAAAAAATTAGAAAAGATATAAATATGACACACAAGACATAACAATTCACCTCCAGCATTACTCTGCCATGTAAACTGCAAAACAAGAAGTCCTCGCAGTGATCAATCTGATGATGCAATAGTTCTATGAATTCACAGGACAGAACATATACATTATCAACTACGGTTCTAAATACTTTCTCACAAGATCTAAAAGGAAACACACTGTGACAGAACATTTCAGATGCATGGAATAATTAATTTACCTGCTGATGAGCAGTACAAATTCAATTTGCATCCTGAATCCCTACATATCAGAGAGCTACTGCTAGCAGGACAATTAAGATTTTACATTAGTCCAGACACAAGTTGTGAGAGGTGATGCCAAGACTTTTCCCAAACAATTGCTAACTACTCTTGAAGATCTATAAAAGATATTTTCTGAAACAAATACATGTTAAATTTGAAGCATGTTCTTGAAGGCAAGATTAGTTTTACAATTTCAAATGTTACTCCAATTTCTCCTCTTTGAAAACATACTACTTATTTTAGTATACTTCCATTTATTAAAAGTACATTTTTCTCAAAAGCATCCAATATTGAGAGGGCTTTTTCATTGTGGATTTTGAGGTCAATATACTTCTCATTCGCAGTGATATTTTATGTTTTTCCTGTCTCAATCTTATTCATTCTATACTATTTTCAAATCTGTTGTGCTCAAACGTTCTCAAAAAACAGTTATTTCAATTTGAAGTGCTTATGTCCTTTTTGATACGCTTCTGTTTACCTCAGTGGAAAACTGAAATGTGCTGCCTAATTACATGTTTGCTTTATCATTCTAATTAAATTGTTAATTAATTGATCTCAGCGTCCTTTAAACAAGATTCATAGCAGTGACATAAGTAACATGGAAAGGCGTTTTTACACAGAGCAGGAGACAGTAATCTGAAATTCCACTGTGCAAAATATAGTTGGAATGGGTAACTAAAATTTTCTACTCCAAACCACTTTGTACTGGTATTCAACTGTCTCTGCCACTGCATGTTTGATGCTATACTCTTGATGTGTTTAATCAGAAAAAAAATAAATCTAACAGTTAAATTTCAAAACAATATACAGATCTTAAGTGAATATAAACTTTCTATGTCTTTACACATGGTAAATGATAGTAAATAGTGACAAATTAAATCAAAGCATTTTAATTCAAAATAACTAAAAAACATCCGTTTAAAAAGATGTTAATTAACCCTGCAGGGTACATGCAGGATTTGAAATGAGTCCAAACAATGTCCAGCTTAATGCTAAGAACTTATAAAATGAGCTATCAGGGCCTGTTAGTGCATTGTAATGGCTTAGATACTTGAAGAAGTGACCCTAAAATCTCTGTTCTGACCTGACTTTCAGAAATGGGCCAGAAGATTGACCTTCACACGATATAATCAGCAAAGGATCTAAAAAATGTATATCTCTGTTATGTGAAACCACAGTTTTATTTACTCAGGCATGTTCACTTAGGAGTTAAGGTCCACTCAAGCATCATTTCAGGGTTAAAGGTTATAGTATAAAGCCATTATGTTTTCAAGCTGAGTAGCATGCTACCATTTGTCTTGCAGTAATATCACAATCAGACGTTACCTTTTTAGCTGGCCCAGTGGCGAGTTTAAGACCCTGGCACATACATTGAAAAATAGACTGATACTTTCTACAAGTTATTGAAACTGCATTTGCTAAACTTGGTGTACATTTTGTCTATACTATTATCTATAGACACACAGAGTTTTGTAAAGGTTTATGGTCTGTGATCCTGTAGAAGATCTGTTTATATAATAATGAGATTGATTCTATGTTCAATATACAACCAATGTACAGAAAAAAAAAAAAATCAATACTTTGGCTTTCGGGTTTAGTTTCACAATGCGGTCAATGTCTTTGTCTCAGAAAACTGAATAAAATAACTTTAAAAGTAGCTACAAGGACAATAAGGATTTCCAAAGTTATCATTCAACACTTGTTTAAATTCCTTGCTATTGCTTACCGGTTCCTAGCATTCATTGCATACCTATTCCAAATTAACAACATTTCTTATCAAGAGCTTAGTAAATCAAGCCTCTGTGCAACACTAAAGTCTAAGTTTGATCACAAGAGAAGCAGTGTTTATAACACTATTCAGAACAACAAACTAAAAGTTTATTAAACTGATGACGTTCTCGCTAGGTACAGTAAATCAGAAAATGCCTGCAGTGCCAGCAACACGTACTGAATGTGCTCACAAGGTGGGGCTTTAAATATTTGTATTTCTTTCCTTTTAGAGAGATGGCATAAAATAAATTTATTTTCTCAAGGGCAATACACAACCTATTCATGCCTTGACATTAGATAGGTCTTGAGGAAAACAAATAGCAACACTTCATTTTTTTGCCACTCTGGAATTTGATTCTTACATGAGTAAGTCAAAAGTTAGAAGAGCGATTTTTTTTTTTAACCTTAAGTATTTTGTAACTTCGTAACAAAGTAGAGGCTTCCTAAACCAACAGAATCTTGATTTTATATATTCTTTGGACTCACACAGGGATACTGAAATCTACCACCAACTGCTATATTAGCGTATGCAATTTGACCACCATACACCAGTAGTTGTCTATCAAAATATAAATATATATAAATAAACATAATAGCATTATGAATCATAATATGATTGAGAGTGCAAGGGTTAGACATACATATGAAGATGCAGAGTACCTTCAAAAAACATGATCGTTCCTGGGTACATTTTCTGCAAAAGCATTCCAGTTATCTCAGCAAGTGAGAAATGACATGAAGAATCCTTGGTTTTAACATCTTAAGTCTGTGCATAAAACTATTCTAGCACAAATTTGTACACAAAATTACAATGAGTATTTCCATTCAAGTAAGATCAAGGTTATCAAATAAAATACTTGATTTAGGGAATGACAAAATTACTTCAGAAATGCCACTACACCCTTAGCACAGCTGTCCTGTACGTATGCCTTGGGAAGCAACATGTAACTAAATACTGCCACATACCACACAGAGGACCACTGCTTTCTTTTAGTTCACAGAACTAAAGGCCAGTGTTCATTTAAAAATAAAATGATCAATATTTACACTTCAGTTAAATACAGCCCCATTTCTTACTTTCTGAATTTACCTTTCAATAGAGCAGGCTTCTCTAGCCTTTGGCTTGAAAGCTGTTAGGCAGGCTACCAGAATTCATTGCTTGCTTTTCAGTGTTTCACTCACTTTGAAAGATATCCAACCAGTTTTCCCCAAACAGAACAATTCCTTCACCTCACAGTCCTTGCTGACTGCGTTCCTCACAGTGGTGGTGTCCCTGGGGACAGACATAAGTCAGGCACTTTCTTTAGATGGAGCCCTGAGGCACAGAAAGAGGAAAAACACCCACTGACTCTTGAGTGTCCAAAGCACCAAGAATCTCATTTGTCGAGCATTTGACATTTCTGCCTTACCTGTTGAAATCACCGTTTCATCTGTGATTTGATTCTGCGTATCAGACCCAAGGCTTTCAGGAAAAGAACATACTAGCCCACCATCACAGAGAAGCCTCTGGCAGACTGAGAAGGATAATCTGCTCTCCAAGCAACAACCAACTGCACAAACCATGACATCCTCATTTACACAGGCAACCCTAAAATTATGGTGCATTTTGTAGAGCCAAGGATTCAAAGTTAAAACACACTTCTGTGGATACTTTTTGAGGTAAAAAATAAACATCAAAAACCCCATCATCTGGAATATCAGCTCCTCCATAAATTGTTAGCGGGATTGCAACTTTCAGACTAGCTCAGTTTCTTTATAATTACACAAATGAAGTGAATGAAAACATTGCAGCAGTCAACAAAGAGCAGCAGTTAAAAAGAATGAAAGATGTATTTCACCTGAGCAGTCACAGGAAGCTGATGCACACAGAGATCCCTGCAAACACAGTTCTGTTGCTGGTGCCTGTGGGAAGCATTTTCTGGTGCACCCACAATTTCTTTCCAGCCCTCTTGAAGCTGGGCTGGCATAGCCTCCGTTCCAACTTTGACTTCTGGTCTCGGCCCAGTTACTCTTTAGGACACATTAATTTCATTCATTGTGATTTCATTCCAGGTTCCTCTCTAGACAATCTGGTTTCTCTCTTGAAAAAAGCCTCACCAAATATGTCTTTATTTCCAATTCCTCTTCCTGCCCAGCCACGATGGTTTTACTCATTCTTCTCCCCCACATGCTCCTTGCTTTATGACTCTTTCTGACTAGCCTTACTGTTTGTCCAACTCTGATCATCTGCTCTTAGCATCAGAAAGCAATATGGATCCTTTCCCCATATTTAGGCTATAA
The DNA here is from genome assembly GCF_028500815.1 of Rissa tridactyla. Taxonomy (NCBI): domain Eukaryota; kingdom Metazoa; phylum Chordata; class Aves; order Charadriiformes; family Laridae; genus Rissa; species Rissa tridactyla. Next base: position 29,402,697 of record NC_071468.1, on the reverse strand, counting down.
AGTCTTGTGGTATAAAAAAATAACTGTTAAATATATATGAATGAAATTTACAAAATATATAAATTATGATAGATATATAAATTATGAAATATGTATCTACAAAATCAACAAAAGATTAAATATATGAACATGAAAGTGGTAATATATATTAAGTGTTAACTGTATTACTTAAGTATTCCTTTTTGAAATGGTACTTTTGGAACACGTAGTACTAAATTTGTTTTGTTGTCTATTTCTATACTATCCAACATTCGAATTCCCAATTTAAAAAGAGGACTAAGAGTAAAATTTGCTACATATTTCTATGCCAGGTTTCAATTATCATGCTGCTTATTATTCAGCACTGAAAACATTTCAATAGTTACCAGATTCTCACCTCATTCAAATTAAAATAATTGGGGGGGGGGGGTAATCAATTTTAAAGAGAAGACAATGTTTCTTATTCATTTGACAAGCCCTGCCGAAGACAATGAGATTCTTTATATTAATAAGGCAAGACAAATTTGACTTGTACTAAAAACAATTGAAAAATATGACAGTAATTCAAAAGCTGACAATGCTTTCAAACATTTGGGGAAAGATGGCACATTGCAGTTCTGGTTTCAACATCTTACAATATTTATGTCACCAATAAGATCCTACTTCAGGCAGGGTCAAAGTAAACTGTCAGTAAAATAAATCTTCAACATCTAGGCTTTCTTCTTCCCTATATATATATAAAAAATGTGAATATATATAAAATTATATGTGTAATAATTATATATACCTATATATACACACACATAAAAAAGACCACACCCATTAGACTGATTTACTTAAAAAAAAAAAATCACAGGACAATCTCTTCTGAGCAGTATGTGCATATTTCTCATTTTGGAATAAGAAACATTTTGCAATTGCAAATCAAATCCCTATATTTAAATGTTCAGGTTTGTAAAAGGATCTTAAAGGATATAATTGGACTCCTCACTTTCAGGATCCTCCCTATTTCTTTTCGACAGTTCACACTCAACTACTAAAACAGCTGTACAGAGCTCTTTAAATGCCAAACCTAGACAATTCTGTTTATTCTAAAAAAAAAAAAAAATATGCAAAGAACCGATTAATATATGAAAACACAGAGTTTTCATTAATTGTTCTCACTCATCAGCAGTTCAGTCTGATTCTAGATCAGCCTTGCAGAATTATCTGGCATAACATCTTTCCCTTCTGTTACGCTGTCACTTACCTTAACAAACAGTAAAATACATGACTGCATACTTTAATACTAAATATTTACTATATCATTTTCTTAAGAGCACATAAACAGAATCCGCAAAAGAAAAGGCTATAGTAATTATGAGGAAATATATATTTGAAATAATGAGAGCCACCACACATTTAAAGCACTTAGATGATCAGTTTTTATTTGTCTGAAATCATCTATATTGTTGTGCTATATGTCCTGTCAACAAAACTAAATATTTGGAATTCTGTTTTATATATGTTGATTGCTATCATAATTACTTTTGCCTGCCAAAGGAAAATGTGAGGTATTATAACTTCTGGAGGTTAACACAGGAGACATGCAACTGGATGCTACATTATGCAAACATTTACATTGTAAAGCATTTATCAGCTGGAACAAAGACTGCAATGAATGAAGCCTCTGCTAGGTAGTTGATCTTGAATGTGTATTTAATACCACTACTATAATTTAAGGTTTTTTTCAATGCTAGGTATGACAGTGTGTTTCTAATTCTAGAACTGGAAAATTCAATGGGAATGTGAAGGATAAATACTTCTTTTTAACAGGTGCTTTGAAAACAAGGAAAAGAATTCAACAGGAAGTTTATCTGAGCAAACAGTTAGCAGGTATTATTTGGAGAGCTTTCAAAAGCTGTCTTTCTCTCTGAGTCATACAATTTCTTCATGTATACCTATTGCTTTTCCTTAAAATTATGATAAATTCAAAGACCGTATATTTCACTGTCCATTTAGAAACTAGTGTAGAGATTTTTGCTTTTAAACGCCAAACCTGTATGTTTTTAAGCATGTTGTTTGCCCTACTGCCTTTTTGAGTAGCTACACAACTTTAAAAGGCACCTTAAAATCATTGGAGAACATTGCTTTTTGCTACTACTAACATTTAAATCTGATTACTTTTAAGTGAAGGCTTACAGGAGCTGTTCTCATTTTAATGCCCAACTTTTATACGAAGTAAAAAGTCTGCTTCTTCATGAGAAAAGTCTCAAAATTCTTTAAGCGTGCCTACATACAACAAAGGATATTTAAATTGCTGTGTGCATTTGTTCCCAAACATTCATAAGTCCTTTAACTTGATGGCTATATGTCAGAGTTTCTTCATAAAAAACAATATAAACTGTGTTTTACAAAATCTAAATATAGATCAAAAAAGTGACAAATGTCTTACCACAAAAAAAAAAAAATTGAACACAAGCTTCAGCTCATACCTTAGACCCATGGATTTCCAACCTTTGTCAAAGATTATTATTAAAGTCCTTGTTAATATACCCCCCTCCCCGATAACAGTTATTTTATACAAATAGTTGATTTTTGTGTTTGACACTTGTTCACATATCTGCTTTTGAAGGTGATGCCTACTAATCTCAGCTGGCAAAGAGAGAAACGTTACAGTTGGTAAATACCAATAGTTCACTGCTGCTTACTGAATACTTGCACTAGTCCAATTAGAAACAAACAAAAACCACCTATGTAAAAATATTTTTTTTGAAACAATCTATGGTTAAAACATCTTCCTCTGTTACTTTAACTCAGATTCACCTTCAGTAACTAAGCCTGTCTCCACAGAAGATGAGCAGCTGAACACCCCTTCCTCATAGGGAATTTATATTGGTTAGTTTTCAACAGAAAATATAATGCACGATTTTGAAAGCAGATTATGGTTGTGGACAGTATTACCAAATTAATTCTTAATAGTAATAAAAAACCCCTCTGTTTATCTGGCTAAGCTCATTTTTAGCAGAGTCTTTAACCACACAAACAAAAGGAAATAATATTTTCTACTTTGGGAATGTGCAATTAAATAATAAATAAATCTATAAATTGCCTCAAATTGCCACAATTTCAAAATGAGAACCAATATACAGCAAAGATAAGGACCCCATATACAAGCTGCTTGGCCATATTATGTTTTATTATGAAGATATTCCAGTATTTTTAGCCTGACAGACTTTATACTGGGGTGCTGATTTGTAAAACAGCTTAAGAGTATACAGTGGTTTAGCTGTGTGAATAGGTAAATTTCATGGAACTGGGTATGTGCTTACAGTGAGGTATGCATAAAGCTGCTGTGTTCACATTCTAAATTCATATCTATTGGCAGACTGCAGTGGGGTTTTTTTCTGACATACTGTCACGAGGGATTCTCAATACATTTATCTTCTCTTACTGTCCAGACGAAGCTCCAGTAGGCAAGCACATAAAAGCTCTGAGCCCATTCCCTTTGCTTATTCAGGTGTGCTGGCCTCCTCTACTTTCATGAAACCACCTGGTGTTATAACCATTGGACTCTTGTCTGAAACCAAATAAATTCTACATAAAATCTGCAGCTGCCATATGGGAGGTTAAAAAAAAAAACAACAATCAAAACCCAATTGATTCCTTCCATACTTTTTGAAGGAAACGGTTGAAGCACCTAAATGAAGGAAAGAATTTAAAACTCTGAATACATCAGATTAGGAAATGAAACTCCAAAGAGAAGGAGACTGCCACCTGTGATGAATTCCAGCCCATGCCACTACGCGTGTAGTAATGCCTCCTTACCCGAAGGAGGATTACATTTTGTTGTCATGGCACCTACACTCAGTTGAGCAATGACCAAGTCTCACTTCTGACACAGTTCTAAGTCTTTGACTTTAGATAAGCCAAATGGGTGGCATTTAAAATGAGCAGCCGCTCCTGTAAATGTAGTACTGCACAATTTAACAAAGAGCCTACAATAAACCTACGTGTGGGAGAGGTTAGAATTCAGGTCGGATAGTGGCCCTCAGCATTCCACCACTGTAAGTTGTCTTGGTTCTGTCTCCCACTTCTACCTCATGAACAGCTCTGTAACAAATCTAGAGGCTTATGAGACTTCCTACCTGTAAAATGGATCTAACATTTATTTCACAGATGCGATATTGTACAGATTAGTTAATACCAAAAAAGCGCCTTTGGGAGTATACTGTGATACTTACCCTTTTCTGAGCTGATATAAACCACACATTTAAACAAGACAATAAAACACTTCCTTAAGATATTGGAATTGGCCTAAATATAAAGGGAAACCTAAAAGTTGAATTGGGGGAAAAAAATATCTAGATAGTGAATCTTACATTCAGACAACACTAGCATAGATGGAAAGAAAGTAAATTTAACTCACAAAGCACAGGCCACAGTTCAACAATAAATATCAATAGATAAGGAGTCGGTGCTAAAAGGTATAACAGTCTCAAATTAGTTTCCTTTTAGTCCTGAATATGACCTGCAGAGTTCCATTTCTCAGGTGCAAGAAGCACAAATACATTTGAGTACTCCCAACTTACCAAAAAAGCCCCCAACAAACAACCCCACCATCTTGCATTATTTTACATTCCGTCACATTTATGGAATGTCAGGAGATGGGAGGTAGAGGGTATTTCAGGTAGAGAGCCATTACAATCCTATTCTAATTTTTGCCAGACTACCAAACATGTCACAAAGCCAGTACACATCTCAGCGTAGCTGCAACTCTCCTTGAGCACAAAGAACTACAGGACAAAACTATGCATAGAAGCTTAGATAGGATACATCTGTAGTACAAATGATTAAAACAATGGCTTTCAGTAAGTGAATGCAATTATAAGAAAGAAAATCATCAGGTGACTTTCAGTACAAAAGACAATAATGCGTTCTATAATTAAGTATAATGTTTCATTCAATGCATCCTCTCCCTCATCTTCACATAATTAAAAACTCAAAACAGATTCATGTTTTTCATTCTTTTGTTGCATTATTCCATGATAAAGTATAATAACAAAAAATAAATTACAGATTTTAATTAAAAAACCATTCACCAGAGCAACAAGATAAGAGGCTTGTGTACAGGGCAGAAGCAGTAGATGTCTTGTATCAAAACTTTAGAAAGCCTTTTGACAATTTCATGAGAAACACAGTCTAAATAAAATGTGGCTAAGACAGGTGCAGAGCTGATCAAGAAAACTGACTCTAGAGAATAATTCTCAACAGTTTACTGTAAAAGCAGGTGATTTTATCAGGTGGAGTTTCCATAAATGCCTACACCAGATTGTGCTCTGATCAGTGTTTTCATTGATCATCTAGATGATGGAAGGAATATGCTTATTAAATTAGCAATATATCAAGTAGGAAATCCAGTACATTGAAAGACAGGCTTCAAAGGACAAAAGCAATCAATTGAGAGAAGTCTGGAAAGAGAGGAAAAAGTTCAACAGGGACAAGTACAATATATTGCACTTGGGTAGGAATAATCTGCTACATAAATACACCATCAGGAATAACTGATCCCTTTTGAAGAGGACCAGGACCTTATGGCAGGTCAAAAGCTCAACATGAGTCAACAAAGTCACGCAGTTGAAGAGAAGAAAATACAGTATTGGGATATTACAGGCTGGAAAATACAAAATCACCTGGTTTACTTAGCATTATGAAGGTCTCAACTGGACTACTGTGCCCAGTTTTGACACACACTCTTCAAGAAAGATACAAACAAAAGTCTAAACGAAAGTCAGAACCTAGCAAAAAATGCAGCTTAAGAAAAAAATAATAGAATTTGGCTTGCTCAAAATAAGAAAAGAAGATATAGGCAAGTCCATGTGATGACTTAAAATACCTAAAGACCTATTACAAAAGAAAATTTCATTTTTGCCAAAGAGCAAAACAATAATAAGTTTATGCATTTCTACCAGTAAGGAGAGCAGATGTAAAATCACCATCGCAAGAACCAGTATGTTCTGAATTTTTGTTTTATGAGCTAGTCACTCAAGTCTTTTGCAGGTGGGCTGCAGTGTTAATTAAAAACCACAAGGCTGGGTTTCCAGTAATTAGTACAAACACGCAGTTGTACATATATTCCTCATACAATTTTCCATGTACCAAACCACTTGTATAGGGGGCTCTTTTAATCCACCAAGTTTACCAAAAATCAGTTCTTTAGATTTTTGGAATAATGCCTTGTCTATTTCTTTCCACATTATTGCAAGTATTTTGAAAAATTATTAAAAAACATAGAATTTTATTTAACTGTACTGAGACTCAATAACAGTATTTAATTTGTCAAGCTAAGTACCTGAATAATAGTTCTACATTGGATTTTTATCTGGTCACTGCTATGTAGATTAGTTTTCATCATACTTTTCAGTCAGAACTATCATCAGACAAAAAATTTCAAATGGATATATTACTCACCAAAGGCTTCAAATTCTCATTTCCAGAAATATTTTACTCAAAATAGTTCTGTTTGAATTCAATTCTGTGAACTGGTGCTGAATTAAGTTGAAACATTTCATGCCACCACTTTCAAAAGAAGACACAAATTCATCCATTTGAACATGATTTTTTAAACTAAATACAGTGCAAGCTTTAAGAAGTTCTCTAAAAAGACTTGAAACAAAACTAAAACAAGGTGCAAGCCATCCATAACATTTCTGTTACATTTGTATGGAGAAAATGAAGAACAGGCACTGTCCTTGCTACCTCCAGACTGCAGCCACTGATGAGACTACACATCAACACAGAGAAATGCCCCATCCAACATGTAAGTCAGATCCCATCAGCAACTTTGTGTGGTATTGAACAGAAGGTAGCTACTCAAGGATGTACTCCAAGCACGGCATCCCTTGAGCATTTTTTTGCACCTCTGCACCTCATGCCTGTGCTTTTGTGAGGAGCAGCACTGAAAGCACAGCTAGAACATGGCAAGTAAAAGGAACGGTGAAAACAAAAAGAACAATTAAAGAAACACGCAAGTTCCACCCAAACTGCAACAACCTACTGCACATCAAGCTAAATGAAACTAATTTGAAACTATTTATTTCATTTATGCTCAAATTTTAAATATTTTAAGAGAAAACTCTACAATACATTAAAAGACTAAGTTTAATTAATAACATAGCATGCCTTAAAGGGATGTTTTCCGTTGTTATCCTACTCTATCTCAATTAAAAAGGTGATTAAGATAAGTTATCTAATGTAAAAGTAAAGCCCATGAAATTAATTAAAATAATTCATACTCTTCTCCTTCCACCAATCTAATTTAAGGTGTTATACCCTATCTTCAAATTCTTTTAATTAATTTAAATCAAAAGATCCAACTTCTCATGATAATCCATTTTGAATACACAGAATACTTTCAAAAATGCTTCCGATTATAGAAGGTCAACACCAGTGCATGAAGTCAGACTGTCATGAGTAGTACACTTAGACACATGTTTATGCAAACAATTTTCATAAAGATTAAGACAACAGATCTGATGAAAAAACCCAGCTAATCAGTGTGCCAAGGTACAAAATACTGCTCAGCAATACAGAAAAGTAACTGTGGTTGCTCTAGTTGATTCATATATTTTTACCAAAAGGTTCTCATTGGAACATCCTAAACCAGAGAACCAATTATTACAAAAACTTCATAGAATCAAACTGACGAATGAAGAAAGAGGGTTCTCAGAAGAGCTCAGCTGGGCTTCTTCACCTCCCACTTCTCTGAGCTGGTGCCATATTTGAAAGTATAGGCACAGAGTCAGGTTATGTTGGAACATGTAGTAGAAAAAAAAAACCAACAACAAAACTTTAGAAGAAGCGGATCCTTGATCACTGTTATGATTGTTCTTTTCACATATAGGCTCCTGATAAAAGACTTTAGTGAGTGGGGAAAAGCAGAAGATTGCAAGACAGTACTTAAAACAGACAAATCACTGATGTTCCATCACAGAAGAGTTTCATAAAAACAATTCTGATACCGAGAGTAATTTAAAAGGTACCTGCTTCTCCTCACATACTTATTTTCTGCTCCATTCCATAAGCTTTATGCCAGTTATGTCAATGTGACTGCTTGGGACGATGCTGGAAACTGAATCAGTGAAGTGAATTGGATGGGGGAGGGGAGGGAGGAAGCAGCTGTTTTTTCTTAACCCTGATCATGAAATGTTCTATGTAAAAGGTAGCTGCATAGTGAATAGTAAATTGTAGGTATCATAAATACGATATTTAATTCAAAACGACATGTATCATTGCTATCCAAACACTCTTCCAGTCAATTTATATTTTGTTGAAGGCTTTCTCAAGAGGGTGTGAGGTTCTGACACAGTAAACAATTTCAAACTGCCACACCAGCAGAACAAGAGAAGGCTCAGAAGACAACGAGTGGCAGTTTCTTCAGGTGACAATACCTACTGAGGCACGGAGAGGCAGGAAGCATATTCAAGTCAGTATGCTTCTCCCCACAGAAAACAAGATGTCTCCTCTAAAAAAAAAAAGGGGGGAGGTGGGAGGGAACATCCACAGCAGCACCTGAAAAACGCAATCTGCTCCCTTGCTGATTCTAGGTAATGTTACACGAAATACGGGAGCACCTCTGCTGCCATGACGGATGCCATCCTATGCTTTTCCCCAGGTAGCTTGATGACATCTATCCTTCCAGGCATGATAAATCAGTAGCTGCCAGGATCTCTCCATAGAGGAGCTCAGATACCTTTCAATCACACAGCAAGAGCTCTGATGAAACAAGTAGCTCTCTGAACACATCCTCATATACTGCTACCAGGAAAGAAGACATCCCTCTTGGTCTAGTTATTTGAGAGGAAGGAAGAAAGAAGGTTCTTTGTTTTAAAGTAGATTTTAAAATATTTTTTAAGTAAATAAAAAGGAGTTACACAATTACCAGTTTTAAATAAGCATAATTTTAAAATTAATACCATCTGAAAAAAAAAAAGTGAAAACTAAAAGGACAAAATTAATACTCCCTCGCCCACCCCCCCCAAAGAAAAAACCCCGCAAGGTGGTCTTGAAATTTAAGAAAAATCCTTCTCTTGTTGTTTTCATGAAAAATATTACATGAAGGGGCAAAAATATTCTCCAGTTTAGCTAGTTCCTTTATTGTGAGGGGAAAGGCATTTTTAAAACCCCCACTTTTTTCCAATATAAAACTTGTTGCAGAGACTGGAATTTCTAAATGTAAAATTAGCACAAACAAAACCAGTTCTGAAGATGGTGAGTACGTGTTTAGTAACAGTAGCTATATCCAGACACTATGTTTTCAGGAAACTATGCAACATTTTCCAGCAATAAAGCATTTAAAAAAAAAAATAATCAAGAAAACAAGCAAATACGTAATTCTTCTTTTTCTGGATTTCACATAGATTACCTGTTTTCCTATATAAACAGAGGTAACAGAATTTAAAGCTACCTTATTTACATCTACCGCAAACTGAAAGCTGAAGTCTTTGCAGGATCCACTCGCCTACAGAAGCAACAACTTTGGACTATGTGCCAGGGGAGCTCTGTGACTGTAGCACCCTCTGCTGCTTTTTTAGTTCCAAAACATGTAATTGTACACTCAACCAAGTAGAAAATAAAATGAATATATACTGAACATGTTGTTTCTTGAAAATGGTTACATTATTAACTAACACTATGTGCAGTTTAAAAGAAATTGTTTTGCTATTACATATAATATATTTGCAATTTTATACTACTTGAGCACTCTGGAATATCTTGTTTCTGTGTTAACATCAGATAGATACTCGATGAAAATCCTAAAACATGCTGTATTTCGCTGCTTAAAATTCTCCTTTACAGACATCATAGCTTGCTTAGACTGGTGGTAATCAGTAAAGAGGTTTATATTTTGGCCCTTGATCATTTCACTTAATTTAAACATCTACATAATTTGAAACTGTTACTTCAGGGATATAATTATATAAGCATTTTAGTCATAACTGCTTTGTCCTACTAGGAAGATAGTGGGAGAAGGTGAAGGTGATATTCTCAAAAGTTCGTTCTTGCAGAATTTTCCTGGCTTTTTTGGACAATCTGTTGCAAAAGAGATTTTTCTTCTGCAAGGATAAGCATGCCATGAGGCTCCTGTAGCCGGCTGATGCTATCTCACAATGCCACTACTGAACCTTCTGCCTGGGATCCATCAGTTCTTTTAAAGGACTATCTTAGGACTAGAGATGGTCTCAGGATGTACCATCTTTTTAACAGATGGCATACTGTTGTCTGAAATGAACAGACTGATCCTTTCCTTCATTCTAGTCCTCTTTTCCCTGCCTCCTGTTTATGCATAGAATTAAACCTGAATGAAGTGCATTTAGCATGGCATCCTGTCTGTGTGGAGAATTCATTTAGAGTTTTCACGTGGAAACTGCCCTCTAACAAAGGATGAACAAGAGAGAAAAAATCGAAAACTTTTCTGGGAAAGTGAAAACCAACTGTAATTTGTAGTGTGAATTTCCATTCACATAGCAATCCTACAATGAAAACTATCTTCAGAAATCTTCCTGAAAGAGGCAGAATACGAGTGTAGGTACCAAGTTTTAAATAGACATTGTGCAGAGACAATTTCCAGAGTTAAACACTTGGGACTCTGCAATACGCCATTTACAGCTACTGCAGGTGGCTCCACTTTTGTTCTGAAGTCGTACTGGTATAAAGCAGCACATTTGGAAGCAGTCACAAGTATTCCTCAAAAGCTGCTTATTGATATTTTATATAATGCTGCCAGCTAGTGGTACATCTTGTACTGAGTTGATATCTACTGGGAGCGTAGAGAAAGTGGTATTAACTAGAGTTTGCTCTACCACTCTTCTTTTGATGGTGTATGGTGATGTGGCTGTTAAAGACCATAAGCAGAAAAGATCAAAAAGTGAAACAAAAAGACCATAGAAATGCTCCCCGAAAGAGCTTGTTTTAACACAAGGTACTTAGGAACATTACTAGAAGAAACAAAAAAACTCCCCCCAACACCACACAAACCATGTTATTTGAAACAAATTATTATATTTAAAAGGGATGTAATATGCAACATATTTCAGTTTTTTACAAAAGCTGTTTAATATACAATTATTTCAGAAACTAATAACCTCTAACAAAACATTAATCTTCCTGATAAATACCCAAGATGGCAGCCAAAACAAGCACACAAAAAACTAAAATATTTAACTGTTTTCTGATAACTTGGTCCAAATCGTTTAAGTTAGTTTAGTGTCCAATAAATAAATTCTGACTATGTAGTGTGCCCTAAAAGAACATTAAAGTCTACAGTTATTCAATGGGTGCCCTCACAGAGCATGCTACTGTAGATGGGACTGATAATACGTTCAATACTCACTAGTTCCATTAATGTTAGGTATCAGAAGAAATAACCTAATAGTGTTAAAGACCATTGTAGAAATGTCGGGTTGTTTTTTTTTTTTTTAGGGCAGACTATCATTTGATAATGTGAAGTTCTTGAAGAACACCACAGCAATTGTAAAAAATAGACGACCTAATTTTAGAAATACTACAACTATAGTTCCCCTTAAGTGTAAAAGGAGGCAGGATTCCTACCTACTATTTCCACTGTGGGTTAACACAAAAAGAGCCAAGAAATACAGAGAAAAATGTCAAAGAGGGAACCAATTCAAGTGCACACAAATTCGTTCAGGTATGATCCAAATAGAGCAGCTCAATAAACACATGGTTGAGGGAACTTTACTGTGACAGACACATAGTTGCTCTGGCTCGGACACTGGGGACGTTTACAAAAATGGGGATGTAACAAAAAAAGTACGATTATTACACTCCAAGCCAGTACTTCATGCTGCCAGAGGATAACTAGTTTAGAGTTACCCTAACGAAGTGTCATCTAGAGTGCTTAGTAAAATGGGTATAAATCTGTAATATTTTATCAATATAGACAGATGCTTACAGACACAGACATTTAAAAATGGGGAAGCAGCAATTCTGGAAATGACTTAGCAAATGCTGTACATAATAGCAGAGCATGAACCCTCAAAGCAATACCGAATCCAAAAGGAAAAATACGAATCTTTGTATATAGAAACAGTAAGAACTACTACAAATGTCACACTACTTCCGCGTTAGCACTGGTGTTGTGCCTATTAGTGTAGTAAGTCTTGTTCTACCATTTGCAGTCAACGAGAGAGTAGCTGAAATACTGGAAAAAGCTAACAAACCGAAGAGTTCACAGCACATCTATCAATATTAAAGCAAATGAAAACTTCAGCAGAGTAATTAATTTGAGTTAACAAGGAAATTTGTGTAGATTGATCACAATCTAAGTACTCACACAAAGAACAAAGATTAAGAAATCACGTTATTATGTTTAACAGAGTAAGGTACACTGTCTTGATCCAGTATGTAAAGGTTATTATTAAAGCACTTTTAGGCATTTAAAAAAAAATAAATATTTTTTCTGCTGTGCAAAATAAATACCCGAGTTGTTACGTAACGAACTAACAAAACAATATTTTTTCTGGATCCAAAACCCCAGTTTGGATTATTTTCCTAATTTTTTCCCTTATTGAGAACAGTTTATGAGAATAAAGTAACTTGTTATAAAAGTCCCTCTAGCTTTCTATTCTGAGAATCTACAACACCAATCTCTCTAAATGCCTCCCATAATTTAGGCAAAGCATCATTAAGCTTATGATGCCTACATCTATAGCTGATGTCAACCTTAATTACAAATGCGCATTTTCTTTCTCAGCCTTGGTATTATTAATTTGGATATTCATATATCCCTCAGATATCATTTTCATTCAAAAATCAGAGAGCAAATTTCTCTTTGGCAACAGTTAAAGAATATATCCTGAAGTATTTTGTGTCCGGACCACAAAACTGCCCTCAATGTTCAGAGCTCAATGAAAGCTAGCAAAGTTTAAAAAGGAGAGCACATAGCTTATGATCATTTTTTCCTTTTGAAGGCAAAAGTTTATTAACTAAATTGACCTTTTTGCTAATGAAAAAACGTTTACTGAAACATAGTTTCGGAATACTAAGACTGGAGTTTGGAGATGAAACGCATATATATCAGAACAGTTTCTATATCATTGGTTTGATAAGAAGGAAGAGATATGCGCACATTTCTTAAATATCTGGCAAACTTAGAGAGACCCCCCCCAACTTTATTCTATCAGTTTTCTTGTTTGAAAACAAACAAACCAACCAACTAACCTAAGAAATAAAGCAGAATAATCAAATAAGAATTATATGTATATCTGTAAATGTTAATTATATAATAGTAATTACTCATTACATCAAAAACATTTAAATATTTTTGCTCAGCTTCTTTTCCATGATCTACTACAATTTTGTAATTCAAGTCCATTAATAGCATAGATAATTTTATTAATAAGTATACTGAAGCAGAGCCATACTGGGTCAGATGCTGAAGGTCCACTTATAGCTCATCTTGCCTCAGGTTAATGCAGCCAGTAACTGATGCTTAGATAAGAGTGAAAGATCATGACAAACATATCATCCTACTGCCCCATTAATTTTCCTAACATCCAGCACTTCCTAAGCCATACGTAATGTCTTTATATTTAACAGCCACAGTGAATTTTTCTTGCACAATTTTTTTCCCCTTTGCTTTTTGAATTCATGTCATGTTCTAGGATCCAAAACATTCTGTGGGGAGAAATTTCACAACTTGACTGTGTGCCTTCTTTTGTTTTTCTCTGGTTTGAGTTTGCCCTCTCCAAGCTAGAAGTATCATCGTTTGCTTCCTGTGTTCTTGCACTGCTGCTCCTCAGATAGCCACTGCTGGCCACTGGCCAACACAAATCAATGAGCTAAACTAATTTTTTGTCCAACCCAGTCCAGCTGCTCTGATGTTCCCACCGCAGTCACAGAACCAAAAATAACCTGCACTAGGGATGACTTAAGGGTGTATCCACAAACAACTGCGCTATATAAAAACAGCATAACATATAAAACACTACGGTAGGTAGATCTGTACCTCTGACCACAGTAATGGTGTTTCTCAGCTAAATGAAATGGTTATCGAGGGCTCATGCAGAAATGTTTTACAGTGATACAACTGGACTTCTTCTACCAAAATAGTACAAAATAAACAATGACTTACAGACGTTCCCTGTGTTGTCAAAACTTGTAAGAACATCTTTAACATTTAAGAGTCCATTGTGAAATCTGGAAGAAAATATAAATACTTACTTTAAGAACATATAAACATTAAAAAAATTAAAAATCTTGCCTCATCAGAAAAGAGGTTCACTGCATGCATTCACTTCTCACAAACACCTTTCACAAGCAAGTAGCAAACAGGTACCACTGTAACCAGCAGGGGGAAAACAAGGGGACAATCACTTGTCTTCAAAGTTTCTCCACCTAAATTCATGAACCAGGAGCATGTTTCTCAGAAACTAATACTTTGGAAATGTTTTCGTTTTGATAAAGTGCATCAATTTTTGTTTAGTTGTGGAAGACACATATAGGAAAGGAAGAATTTTGATAAAGTGATTTCTTTACAGAGGAAAAACAAAAGACTATTTCTGAACAGCAGCTGCACACACATTCCTATTTTCTCCCACTAAATCAAGAACACTTCATTTAATTAATGTGAACAATGAAACTGATTAATGTGTTCAGTGAACTGCATTTTCTTTGGTTTTACCCAAGTGAAATAAACATTCAAAACTGGGGATAATAAATTAACTGAATTTCACATACCAACTGCAAATTTTAGAACAGTGAGCAAAACACTGACAGCAGCAGAAAGAACATGCACTGAAGTTGGATACAAATTTGCCTAAGATAAATGTTATAGATGTCAGGCAAGTTGGATTCTCACCAAAAACAAAAAAAGCAGCTAAAATTATTTTAACTATTCCAAGCTAATCTAGGCCCAAAATGAACAAAATGAAAATAAAAATAATCTTACACTTTACAAGAATCAATCACTTAGCTGTTTCACAAATGCAGCAAAAAAAATCTAAAAATAATTCAGCAAAGCAGTAAAATACAATATTTTAATAATATTTCAAATATAGCTTCTAAGGCTGTTTAGGAATGTGCTAATTTGAAATACTGGAAAAAAATGGGAGAAATCCAACAATTCTAGCACCTACAAAATTAGTTCCCATTCTCAGCTTTTCTTTCCTGAAGGAAGACTGTTGTAAGAATGCAAAAAAATTTAAAAAACAACCTTTGTGCAAATATGAAATTTTCTATTTATAACAAAAAAAGCTATTTGTAGCTTCTGATAAGCACAAGCATTAAACAAACATTTACTTGTTAAATTTTGAGAAGCACCAAACAGCAACTAGACTAATTCTTAAAAAAAATTAAAATCAAATGGAAATTAAACTAACAAACTGAAATGAGCTCATAATCAGGGGCAACAAAATGTATGAAAGATATGAGATTCAACTGGACATTAGAGCTCTTCTCCCAGTTACATGAAACCAAACCAAAAATACATTCCTTAGCTGCAGTGGAAGCCTACAGGAATTATGACGGACCACATGGACTTAAAATGCACTTTTTTCTTCTTTTTTTTTTTTTTGCAAGTTTGTTTTCAATCAGATTGGACAACTGATGCAACAGAGTTCATTCAAGGGAAATGACAAGAACATGGACGGGATCAGTAGTTCCACCAGCCACAGAGCTGCCCTTTAAACTGTCCCCTGCTGCCTCCTTAGCATCCTACAAACTCCATAACCGTGCAGATGTCTGACACAGTTAGGATCTCTCAGACAGCTGTGGATGCTTCATCTCCTAAATGAACGTAAGATGGGGAGGAGGGGGAGGGAAGATGTTGAGACAGTAAAGAAATATTTTAATCTTTGTTGGCATGAAGATTAGTCTTGGGATAACATGTTTTAGTCCGGGTTTTCTCTCCCCTCAACTTCTTTATGTATATAGTCCATATATGAATGAGATTTATCACGCCAATCTTCAAGCGAAGCAAACAGAGGTGAGGATGAAGAATTTAGCAATCTAGTACCTGTAGTTCAACAGAATGCTATGAAGAAAGAAAACAGGAGTGTCCTGGTCTAGAAAAGAATACAATTTATGTATTTCAGGGTCAAAAGGTAGACAAAGGTGAAAAAGAGAAATCATACAACCATAGCACTGGCCTTATAATTATCACTAAAGCAAATTTCAGTCTGTTTCCAAAATAATGTTTTATAACTGGAAATGAGAAGTGGACAGCGCAGAGTACCTCAGTCTGAAGAATAAACTAAGATTCCACAATAGATGCATGCCACACTCTTACCATTTTTAAGGTTGTCCTGAAATCTTGGTGATGTTTTATTTAACCTACTGAATGTTCTTTGTCTACATTATTATTTTTCGAACACTCAGTTTTCATTAAGGATCAGTTCTTCCTGTCATTATAAAACACTCTTTCCATAATTAAAATCAACATACGCAAATGTCAAGCATATTCTTATATTCATTATTCAGTGGTCAAAAGCTTTTGGTGTCCAAGTACAAACACAACACACCCCAATGTTTGCTCTCTTGGCCAGCAGAGGCATTTTGCACAGGCCACCTGCAACATTCAAAGTCTCTAACTCTGTCTCAGCAATCTCTTTCTTGCTTTCACAAATACTGTTCGTGGCTAGGACATGAGTGAGTCATAATTTAGTGATGAGAAGCATCCAGCTTTGCTATGAGGGACTTCCCCCTTCTCAGTCTTCCAGATGCCCACACTCCACACTCATCGTGAAACAGAACAGGGTTTAACAGCTGCTTCTTTTAGTCTGATCAGCTTATGAAACCTTCACTGAACAAAAGCAGGGAGCAAGCTCAATCTCCTAGAATGAGAGGAGGAGCCAATATCTCAACAGTGATCTGAACAGCAAAGCTGCTGACATTTACTCCAAAAATCACATCTCAGGTCTTAACTATATTACCATTATGGACTATTTTAAGACTGCTCAACAGTGAACCTTCCCAAGTCAATTAGCATGATAGGAAAATACCTCTTCTTGCTGATAAAGCTTTTTCTCCCTAGACCAGGCTAAAGAGGTGGCACTTAAATTCCACTGGTAACCACTTCACAGTTAGGGAACCCAAACAGTGAAAAATTGAGCATAACTTCTATTGCAGACAAGTTTTAGGACTGAAGAAAGCAAAGTGCCAACAGCTGATCTACTTGTGAAAGGGAGTGCTCAGGGAGAGACACTTCCAAACAGCAATAGCCATATGTTTCTCCATTTGGAGAACTGTATTTGTAGGGCCTGCAGACAAACTCTGCACCAGCTATTCCCCAACCCTTTTCCATATCAGATCTGACTTGCAGACTAAAAATTTACATGCACCTGTAAATACAGGTATTCTCTAACCCTAAATTCTGCCATAAATTCATTGCTACTCAGTCCTGCACCTAAAAAACATAACTTCTAGCTTGGGGTCAACTGCTCTGCATACACCTCCCCAGCAGCTCTGTACCAGCTGCTGCTTCACTGTCCCATCCCATCAGCTGCTCCTCCATTACTGAGCCCAGAGAAAACTGCCAATACACATCACATCTTGTTTCTGTGAACGCCTGTCATCACCACAGCTTTCCACAGTATGCCTTACAAACTGCCCACAAAGAGTTTCTGTCACGTGCATTGAATTATGAAAGTCAAAGAAATGAATGACAGAAGCTTGTGGTTAAATCCCAACCCCAAAATTCCCATAAACTTCCATGGGCATCTCAAAATACAGAAGAACATTAGTATTTAGTGCTTTGGAATATGTCATGAGTGCTGTACAGTTCAACAAGTTCAAAGCTGTGATTGCTGAGATCAACAAAGTACTTCAAACAAGCATAGGTAAGCATCACACATAAAGTGAATTTCAGGCCAGCGTGGTTAATCTGATCTCCAGTGTTCTTATAACAAGTGTTCAAGGTACAATATGTAAAGATTTCTATGGCTGAGGCAGAAACTTACAGAAGACAAATCTGTCAGAATGACAATCTAATTTAACTCATGTTTCTCCTGATATGAGGCAATGCAAAATTCCTTACTCTGTGCTATGAATAAATCAACTTTGGATGTATAAATAAAGTAAGAGAAAGAGAGATATCTTTAAGATATATTAGTGTTCCTTCCTCTCCAATTCAGGCAACACAAGCGACAGACTTTTACATCTATTTATATACAGCTGTAGACAGCAGAATAAAAATAATCTTTCAGTAGCTCCCTATTAATGTATGCTTTTCATCAACCATAATGAAACAAAACTATGTTCCTTCTTTTATATTATTCTTCAACTGAATGAGGAAAGATAATATAAATAACTAAATACATACAGTAAACTTAAAAAAAACGATAAAAACTAAGGAGGAGTACATTTCCCTATAACACTCAAAAGAAAAAAACCACAACACATCACCATACATTATTAACCTAGATACAAAATAAAAGTACAATATTTGTGAAAAATGAAAGACAGGATAAGGGTGAAAAACTTACTGCTAAGGGTACTTTAAGAGGCGTGGTGAGTGTCACGACCAATTGTCCTCCCAGACCAGTAAGAATCTCAGAGTTATCTGCAAACTTTGTTATCTGATGAAATGTTTTTTTCTGAGCCAGAGTATAGATAGCAAAACAAGATAACTCCTCTTTCACTCCAGTTCAAGATCTCAGCTTAATATGGTAAGAAACCAAACCAATTGCTTCTTTGACTTGAAATTCTTTTTATAAATACACACGTCTTGGGCAATATGATGGAATAGTCTTACTTCCATCAGTGAATGAAAGCAGTATGTTACCAAATCACTTTTTATCTCTTTCCTCAGTTTCCTCCTTCTGTGGCCAAGCATTTATGCTGCTAAATCCACACAATTGCACTTAGCATGCAATAAATGGAACAAAGCAAGTTTATCATATCTGCAGAAATTGTCCATAAGGGGTAGGCAATATTCCTGGAAATCTGCTTCCCTTCATTTTTTTTTTATGTCTATCCCTAAAATAAAAAAATCATTAAAACTTCAAAATGTTATTAACAGAAATATCCTATAGGAACAGCCAATGGAATTCACTCCTAGACCATTTTCTAACATACCACTTGCCACAGACAAACAACATCCCTCTCATTTCTAAACCAAAGGTCTAGAATAATCTAATAATTTTTTTCATATTTCTATCTAAAGGTTCATTCACATTCAGAATAAAGGCATGACACCTTGTAAAGAACACTTAACACTCTTTACAAAGATTTAACCCTTCCTGTAAGCTGCTAACATTGTTCTTTTTGGTTCTGCATTTTAGTATTTGAAACACCAAATGACTGATCAATGGAAAATATTTTACCACAGAAATAACATATTTCTTCTCTAATTGCTTAAAATGAGCTTACAATTTTAAAGTAAATCCATATCCTGAAATAGAAAATTTGAAGATATTGATTGCTTCTTTTTTAACTCTAATAAAAGAATAATTTTCCTGTCTAAAAGACAGACACCATCTCCACAGTGAGACACTGAATCTTTATGATCTATAATCATTTCACTGCTAGAACTATTCATAAAAAATTTAAATTTAAAAGCATATTCCTGACTAAGAACAGAAGGATTTAGAAATACAATATTAAATAAACATTTAAAAATATCTCTACTAACTTACTCTATATCTTCTTATCACCAAGAAAACACATATGTAGCACACACATAACTTTTAACAGCAAAATGAAATACCTCCAAAGTTAAAAAGAACTTGAACCACGCTAACATGGAAGTTTTATGAATAAAAACATATTTTTAATGGAGAAAAGACCCAGAAGGCCAGATAATATCTGTAACGAAAGATATCTTTTTCCACTTCACACTTGCAAGAAATTTCACTCAAGATGAGGTTTATATCTTTTCACCTGCAGACTAGATTACTCAGTTTACCATATCCAAACCGGAACGTGAAAACTGCAGCAAGATTCCAGCTTGGACTAACATGTCTGCTTTCTCCACATTAGACTGCCATAAACATTCAGTCTGATTCCCAGGCTGACTTCCTGTCAGTTTAGGGATTTATTTTTTAACTAACATTAATTGCAAACAACACTAGAGAGCAGTTTCATGTATGTAGCCACTCAATTCATACGATCAAGACAAAGTAGTAGTGTGCGGGAGCATCAAATATGGTACAAATCCAAATGAGACTAGACTAATCAAATGAGATTCTCGATTATAACACAAGAAACTTCATTTTGACACATCTTTCACTGCTAACAAAAATATCACACTCATCAGACACTCCTTTTCATACCCCAGAGCTATGGCGAAGCACCCTAGTACCTATACAAACTTCAAGAGACCACCTTCCACCATGTATCGTGAATCTACATTTCATTTAACACACCAGAGATCACTATTTAACCAGAAGAGTTATGGGGATTTTTAATATGAGACAATGATGTTGTCACCTCAAGGATCTAGCCAAAACGGCACATAAATCCAGCTTAAATTTTTTAAGCAAAAATTGCCTTATATTGGCTTCCTGCTTTGGAAGATTTGTTATTCAGAAAGATTCTAAAAATAAACTCGTGACAAAAAAGTACGGCATAAGCTTTTCTTTCCCAAATGTGACTCCAACCTGAATTTGATTAGAAAAAGAGCAGATTATTAAAACAAACTGCGTTGAGAAGTTCAGAAAAGCACGCACATGACCAGGAGTTCCTACCAAAGCTTCTTTTTGCCTAACTAGTCCCCAAATCCCTTGAGAGCAGTAATTCCAGCTAGGTCATAGCACATCTGAATATACAATTTGATCAGTTTTGATAGCCCTTGAACTGATATAGCTTGACCTTTATACTCTTTGCCAAAAGCCACTAACAACCTTATGAACTTTCTTAAGTATTTAGTCTTGTCAAGATATTAGCTGACAACCCTTTTAACATCCAACATATGTAATAAGCTTTCCCAAGAAGATGTTAATGCATAAGGAAAACATATGTAGATGAAAATTGAAAAGCACATTTGTCAAGATTTTAGAGGGGCCATAGCAACATTATTTTCCTGACAAAAAGATACAGAAAAAGGCTCTCCTACTGAAGGACACTGTTCTGGGTTTACCTGACTGATGTTATTGTTAATAATATGCTAATAATATACTCCTGTTATCTTGTTAAAATCGTTCCTATTGATGAAAATTATGATAATTAATATTTTGCCAATGGGAGGGGAAAAATGAAGGGAGGACTATCAGACATACACAAGATCCTTAATTTTCCAAAACATGATCGGTTTTCAAAGATCCGGGAACACTTACTCCAAGATTTCTTGTCTTCTACATACACAAGATTCAGCAAGGAGAACTGTTGCTCTGTTATGTAAATTAAACTGTCACGTTTACCCTCTTAAATTACTGCTTCTACAAAAACAGAGAAGGACCTTTATTTAATACAGACTTAAGGTAAAGCGAATTTTGTTGCAGGATTTATACTTTGTCCCTGGCTAAATACACAGCGAGTATTTTCTCCTTCCCTTCTTCACCATCCTGCAATATTTTGAAATCGTAAGTATATACTATCTATTGCCACTACTTCAATATATAGAGAAAATATTTTAATATAGAAGTGGAAGTAAGCTTTGGGGTTGGGTCTTTTTGGTTGTTTTTTTTTTGTCATTGTTTGTTTTTGTATTTTTTTTAATAGATCCCTGAGTATATTCTAGAACAGAAGAAGATACAGGGAAAAAATAAAAATCCCCACGAGGAGACAATCACCCTATTCTCTTCAATATACAGTTTTTGAAACCCACTGCGAGCCTGCTCCAGCACAGGAACTGTACATTTCTATTGGCCAAGCTCACAGGAACATAAAAGGTTAAAACAAAATCCCCATACTTAGAAAACTATATAATGACCACCAGTAATAAAATCATGCATGAACAAACATGCTTGTTCACAGTCTACAGTTTGAGCTTTGTCCTATTATCAGTGAAGCTACTATTAGGCAAATTAAAATGCCAAATAAAATGATGACATGGGAAGTGATAGAAACAGAAGTACACAAGTATCAAATGTCAAAGCAAGATCAGCCTGACATCCCCTTGGCTGTTGTACTGCTGGCACAGGGGAACCTTAGCTCGCCTCCTACCTTAAAACTCACACAACTAGTAAATCAGGTAAGTGACACAGTGTTGCAAACCATGGTAGTGAACTAAGGAGGCTGAAAGAAGTTCAGGACTGCAGAATGCTCTTCACGCAGCATGAAGAAGTTCAGGATTGCAGACTTGCTCAGCCTAAATTCTACCTAAACGCCCTACTTTTCCCACCACCAGTGTGCTTCTGAAGACTTAAAACCAGGAAATAGAGACACTGCACAAAGAGATAAAGTAGACTAATCTCTGAGCATCTGGGTGAATCTGTAGCATTCCCCAGCAGTTCATCGGAAAAGTCCATAAGCAGGAAAAACACTGTACCTACTTCTGTTACAAATAGGCAATATTTTTTAAATGGAAAAGTTTCCTTTTGAAGCCTTCTAGTGTCAATAAGCTTAAAATAAAAAAATTAAGGCTTTATAAAGCTCTAAACAATTTTGCATTTGACTTTTCACCCAGCTGCAAACGGAAACCCACATGTAGTGTTGTGGGGTTGTTTTTTTGTTTCTTTTGGGGTTTTGCTTTGGTTTGTTTTTTTCTTGTTGTTTCATTTTATAACCTTGCAAAAATGCCACTTAGTGATGGTGACTTGTTTGTGTTAGATCTTAGTTTCTAAGATTGACTTTAATTTAAAGGTCTCAGCTAAATAAAAACGCACTTTACAATTTCGATGACTCAGGCTCTGCAGAATATCTTCTGCTGTGCACAGAATGCAAAATCCTACACCCTCAGCAAGGCTAATTAGGGGCTGCAAAACAAGTATTGATTCAGGGATGCATAAGTTACTGTTGCAATGATACCTGTTGAGGCAAAACGAAGTTATATACCTGTACAAAACAGAACACGGAGAAGGAAACCAAAGCAGGAGCAAAGGGGAGGGTGGGGGGACGACGCAAACACACACAGAGTAATGAATGGGAGCTATAAACTTTTCTGTTTTGCTAAAGCTACTGAGAATTTATTAAGACTCCTTCAGAGGGTTTTGGGGGGAAATCAGGTTTTTGTGTGCTTTTTTTAAAATGCAGATATCTTCTTTTGTTTTACCTGCTCTAATATATAACAGGTTTGTTCATTAGCCATAAACCATTTCTGTAGGAAGAGGAAATTTTTATTCTTTTGGTTTGCAAGTTGGCTTCCAAATTATCATTGAATTTTACAAGAACTACTAAGAAGAAAATTGAATAAAATACAGATCACCACCAAAAAGCTTTTAGAACTTTATGAATAACATCATGTCATTAAATTTTTTATTAAGATTACAAGTAAATCTGTTCAGTTTTTTTACACCCTACTTATATCTGAAGAATGTCAAAACAGAAAGCTATTAGAAATATTAAATAAATGCTCATATTTGCATTCTGTTATAGGTACAATCATCAGTATTTTCATTCAAGCTCTGCCACTTCAGTGACATGTACCAAAAAAAAAAATAAAAATCAGACTAGCTGCTTACTGTAACAAACAACTAAAAATAACATCTAACAGTTTATTTGTAAACTATGCCCTAGTTATACAAAACACTAGAATAATGATTAATGAGTTTTATATTTGAGGCCTGTATAAGATCTTAGGACATACTTAAAACTGAAATGATGGTTACCTTAAGGACACACTATACTCAGGATAAAAGATGCTTTTATACTGAACCCAGGTCCCAGTTTCCTCTTCTGTATTCTGGTCTTCTACCGAAAAGAGATTGAATGACGCGAACCTTCTTACAGACACTTGTTGGAGATGCACATCTTTCAAGTGCTTTTTCTTCAGAACCTTTGAAATGAAGAACAAATTAAACATTAAGAATAAAACTTTAAAAAAATAAAGAACAAACACTGAAGAGGCAAGTCTGGAATCAACCATAATAGCTACGCTATTAGCTAACAGCTATGAGTAACTACTCCAAGTTATGTCAAGCCTGAGAAAATAACAGTAGTATTGATAGTAGGGGTCAAGAGAATGGGTTAGGAATTTATTATGCCTTAATATATATATTATATCTCAATAACTGTAAAGCAAATGTACTGTGTTCCTAAGTACACAAAGTTGCTTTTTTAACTCCCGCTCCAGTGAACCCACACCAGAACAAGAGAAGCAGACTGGGTTCTTCTCTATCCTCCCATCACTCCTGTGAAACTTTGTGTGCCACTCACTGTCCCTGTTGATTAAAAAAAATAAAATAAAAAAAATAAAAAATCTGTGTGATATGTGTTTGCCACATAGAGTACTTCCTAGGTTAGAAGTCTACTGCTGCACGCTTGCAGAACTGCTGCCAAACTTGCAACCTATCCCAGTCCCCAGACTTTCAGATGCCACAACTGCATATTCCCCTACCAGGCCCTCGGAAGGGGACCAATACATTACCCAACCTTTACGTGAGCCCCAAAATACACCGACGGCACCAAGTTCAGTGCTAAGAGACTGAAGATTTCAAGGCAGTGGCAGAAGCAGAATGTGGCCATTTGCATTTTGTATAACAGCTAAACGATTAAAACACTTGTTCAGGAAAGTGAAAATGTGGAGCCTCTGTCCTGTGGAGCGAGGTACCAACTCCTCCATGCAGGAAAACACAGCACCCAGCCCGTTTGAGCTGCATCTTTGCACCAAAGACAACTAGCATTTCCCTGCCCGACAAAAAGGCTTATTCTTTAGGTCAGTGATGTGGAAGGAGAGATGTCCTGGGTTTAACTTCTTTCCCCTAACATTGGACGGTTTACATAAATAACTGCCATTGCATTTTTAAAATGAAAGTGGATAAGCAGTCCACAGTGATGAAAAAAAAAAAAAAAGGAGCAGAAGATAAACTCATCACTATAAACAGACAGAGCTATAAGAAATAGCTCTATTGAGTAGAAGAGCACCACAATTTAGTTTTTTGACAACCAGAGCTAAATCTGAAGTCAAATGAGAAGTAGCTCACCAGAATTATGAAACTTGAAGCTTTGCATATCGGATGCATACAACAATATAAAGGTCGACCTCTGTCAACTGTGTTTTATCTGGAAATCCACTCGCACCCAGCACTCTTATGGTTTGGTGCCATGACCTATTATTTTGCAGGATACTAGGAAATACTACCTATGTGAGCAGAGCGATTGCGTTTGCTGTGCTGTTAGTTTCTAACAGCAAGTCTGATGCCTCAGGCTTGCTGCTTTTGGATCTATTTTAATCATCAAGTCTCAGCATAGGAAAGGCACAGGAATTTTCATCAAAGTATTAAAAATGGCTCCATGCTGTCCACACTATTTCTTCTACTTCTGTAACACATGGGGAAAACACACACATGAAGGAAATCACAAAAACAGCAAAACAGGAGAATCAAATTAAAAGACTAGAAGAATTGAGACATTAATATAATAGCGATACGCCTAGAAACAAGATGGACCAACTTGACAGCTAAAGAAAACCACCAAGATCTAATTTTCAGAAAAGCATGTTGTTTTGGGGATTTTTTTAAAGCAAAGGCAAGCCATTACTATCAGGAAAAAAAAAAAAAACCAGCAGTGACAACACTTTTCTGGTTTCAGTTTTTTGTTCTACAGGGACTTCTATCCACTCTGTAAAATGCATTCTCTAGGTTAGCAGAAAATCTCATGAGCATTTGAGTACTCAAAAAAAAATTTCTCCCACATCCTCCAACTAAAATCAACAGGTAAGATCTGAAAATTACAATAGCAGGTCAAATCTTTTAAAAACCTAAATATAACTGAGAAAACAGAGCACAAAGGAAGAATATGTTAAATTTTTTATATCTAACTCTTCTATTTTTACATAAGCATCACAATCGTGTTACAAGCTACAAAGATAAGCTGCTGCTATAGGATAATCCACTGACAAAACCCAGAAGGTGACAAACCTATTTAAATTCATAATGATGTTTTGAAGACATTGAAAGACTGTCTCCTCTGTTTTCATGATGACCTTCCAATGAAGGTGAAGCTCCCTAACTTCCTGCACACTGCTATAATAAACAAACATGTCCCAGGGACCTATAAAACCAGTAGCCAATGTCAAAGCAAGCTAAATGCTTCTCAGCAGAATAGGCACCATTCTTGGTTTTAGTGATGGCAAAGAGAAAGAGCTATGGTAAGGAAGGAATCACCAGACACCACCATTCTTTGGTTGGGGCTGGTAGCCATTTTATCTCCTCCCTCAGTAACATTTAGCTATGTTTCCCTGTCTATTTTTACTTTAAAAAAAGTCCAGAAGCTTTGTTTCACTCTCTTCAAGATCTTCTTTCGGTACTGAAATGCCCTGTCTTCTGCACAAGATCTTTACAGGTGTACACAAGTGTTGGACTTGTACATGGGTCATACATACACATATTACCTAAATAAATCATATTTTAGGTTCCGTAATGAAAGATTCTCTTCCAAAAATTAGATTCCTTAAAAGAAAAACAAGAACAACAACAAAACACCCAAAACAAACGATGAAAGCTCACACTTTTACCTTGTGGTTTTCTCTCTGACTTGCATTTTCTGTCCTCTCTAACTTCACCTAGCAATAAAGAATTCTAAGGCAATTCTTTCATCATTAACATACAAGACATTTAAAAAAACAAAGCATCACCAAAATGCCTCCTGTTTTAGAAAGAGTCTAGTAAAATATTACCACAGATGTCAATTGCAGGGCCCTCAGTATTTAATGACAATATTAGGATCCCTATAAAACCTAAAGATGTTTGATGTCTCTTAAAAAAAAAAAAAAAACAAGCAAAAAACACATGGAGGAAGGCAATCACCTGAAATTCCCTGTATTTCTTTGTGTATCTCATTGTGTATTACCTAGTTGCACTAAAAGCCAAATTCAGTAACAGCTGATGGTCTACAAACCTCCACTGAGTTCTATGGCACTTACCGGAATATGGTATTTTGTACATGCAAAAAAGTTTCTACATAATCAGCTACAGCATAATCTATAACTACATCTCTAAATATCATCAGTAGATGCTGCATTATTTATTTTTACAAGTAGTTCGTTTACTAAATTCTTTTATTCAACCGTAAACAATTTACAAACTCAAAACTAACAAAACCATGGAAAAAGATCTGGAGCACAGGCACCCTTCACAGAGGGAAGAGCAGGAAGAGAAGAAAAATTGTTTCAGGAGGTCTGTTCAGAGAAAAAAAAAAAAGAAAAAAAGAAAAAAGCCACTTCCGGGTCCACATTTAACTTTCACTTTTCAAATCTAGAAGCTAAAGCACATTAGCAGGTGAGCAAGACTTCTGTGAGAAGAAGAGCAAGGGGAAGCTAACAGGCAGGATCAACATATAAAGCTTACAGATTTCAGGAACGTTTTCATTAAACTTTCTATAGGGAGCAAGTGTACATATAAGGAGCAATGCCTACTCCTCTAACTTCCTTGCTAAAGACTACAGACTGGATAATGCCATTAATTGGTAGGCTGGTAAAGCTCAAAACACAGCCTTAGAGAATTTACTCCAGTCATTTATAAATGCCCGCTACATGTGAAACATACCTTAGCTTTTTTTTTTTTTTTGAAGCAAAAATATTTTCCTTGATTCTGACAAGCTAAGTTTAAAAATATTGCCAAACTTCAAACTCAGTACATACACAAAACATTTTATTGATAAAGAACACATAGGTAATTATGCAACCCCCTGGCTCTTTATGCTAGCTTCATAGGATACCTGATAAAAGGGCTTTTTTCTTAATTAAATCAGCGAGCACGCACTCAAGCATCCTTACCATAGCAAATCAATTTGTGTATGCACTGAATGAAAGCAAATTCAATATATAAATACACCACAGAACTGATTTCATGTAAGGCGTTATTATAAGCAGTATGAAAAGCATTTTTAAAAGCACTGTAAGGAACACTTTGACAGAGCTCCTTTAAAGACGGTTTCTCCCAATCCATAGATAGATCCAAGCATCACCGTAGTAAAGAGTGCAGAACTGATTTTTATTTCAGATGTACCAGTAAGATTAAATTGATCCTTGCTCATTGTACCATATAAAAATCAACAGAAAAGCTAAAGAACATGGAAAAACCCAGGGAATCTACAGAGGAAAAGGTCACAGACAAATGTAGTTTGAGGAAGAAATGGAAGCCTTCTCCCCAAATACCTACATGCACCCCTCATACCGTCATTCCATGGTTATGAAAAGTTCCTTAGGATTTTAAGAGGCAGGGATATGCCAAAGGCAGTATGTTGAAAAGAAGGAACAGCTAGTATAGCCACGGAGCACAGCTTACATAGTCTGCTAGAACAGAAACCTACAAAGACAAACCTGATACTCCTACCAATAACTTTGACGGTTCCTGCTTTAGAGTGTAACAAAACAGAAGTTTGTCCTGTTGAACAGGTCCAGAGTATTTGCAAACCAAAAACAAAGAAAGGGTGGATACTAACCTCCCCACACCTCCCTCTCTGTTACCCAACTGCAGCCAGGTGCCCCTTTTCAACCCAGCTGCCACCATCAGACCCAGCTGCTGCCACTGCGCCCTCTTGGGGAGAGCTCGGCCTGGGGCAGCTCCACGCATCCATCTGCACAAAACTCAACGTTTAAGCTAGGGCTGTAAATATCACCCTCAATAACAATAACAACTAATGAAACTGAGCGGGGTTTTTCAGCATATATACTCATCTGCAGAGGAATCCTTTCAAACCTTTGCTCCTAAAGGGTCCAAAAAAGTACGGAAGGCTGGAGCGCAGGCGTAACCACTTGCTGCTTCTCCCTTCTCAGGCCAGGCCCCAGGGCTCACCAGGCCACCAGCAAAGCACCATTTTGGCTGCCAGATGAGCGGGGTCTTGCCCCAGCTCCCCACTAGAGGCAGTTTGGGGGTGTGTGTGTGAAGGGTGGGAATTGGGTAGCAGCCACAATAACCAGCTCCACCAGCACCCACGAAAGGTGCCAAACCCCTGCTGAAAACACCAGGCCAGTGCCCGCAGGCTGTGGGGTGCTGAGGGGTTCCAACCCTCCTCCCCTTAACACTGCCTATTAAGACCACAGATTGCTTTTTGGATCCCCTGACGGCATGCTTAAAAGACCCGTGTGCGTGTGCTTATGTGTATATATTTTTATTATTTTTTCGCAGGAAGAGGACTGCAAACCCCTTACTAGTCCTCGCAGTCCTCCCGTCAGGGGTGCGGGCATCTCTCCTCAGCGCGGCTCTCCACACGGCCCCCGCGCCCGCAGGATTCCGCACCGCCGGCCTCAGCCCCCCCCGCCCAGGGCACAGCCCGGCCCCTCGGGCGCTACGAGCCACCGGCCACATAGACCCGCGACCGCCCGCCGCCCCCGGGGTCGCGGCAACCCAGCGCCGGAGGGGCGAGAGGGGAACGCGAACCGCCCCGGCCCGAGGCGTCGCCGCCGCGTCAGGGGACAGGAGCGCCCTTCCGCTCCCCTCGGGCTGCGCCGCCGGCCCGCCCCGCCATCCCCTCCCGCCCGCGGGCTCCCCCTACCTGTCCGAGCAGCCGCCAGCGGGCTCTGGCCGCTCCCGCACCGCTCCCCTTGCACCTGCCCGCGGCGGGACGGGCCGGAGAACCGGCAGCCTCAGCCATGCAGCAGCGAGGAGCGTGCAGACCACCCCCACGGCGGGCGGAGAGCGCTGCCCTGGCCGGCGAGGACTTGCCGCTGAGCCTCCAGCGGTGGCCAGGACCAGCCGGCTTAGGGCTTGAGGGGGAGGAAGTGGGTGGCCATCTTTGGTAAGGGCAGCGCTGAGGCGACAGGCTGCTGCCGCGCTACGCCCCGTTCTTCAGGCGCACCGGAGGGTGCCTCAGGACGGGTCGCCTGTGGCCTCCGCGCCCGGGGGCGAAACAGTGCGTGGAACGGGAGCCGCTTGAGGAAGCCACGGCAGGAACGGTGCCAGCCCGCTCGGCGTGCGAACGCCCGCGCGCGGCGGCTCCGCCCTGACATCAGCGGTGGTGGCCCGCCGCGGCTGGCGGCTGAAGCGCCCTGCCGCCATCTTGGCTACGGGCAGTCCCGGGAGGGAGCGAGGAGCCGCTCCTGCTCGCCTGCCATCTTCCATCCCGGGCGGCCCCGCCGGAGGGAGAGCGGGTCCGGCGACGGCGAGTCCTTGCGCGGGCGGCGGGCACTGCCCGGCGTTGGCCCGGCCTCGCCGCGGCGGTGAGGGGCAGGGCTGGCGGGGAGCGGGGCCCGGCCGGGGCCGGAGCGGTTTCTCTGGCCCTTGCCCGGGCGGGACGGGGAACGGGACGGTGGAACGTGCGGGCCTTTACTGCCCCCTCGCCGAGTTGCAAACCTGGCAGTTTTCCTGACAGGAGGGGGCTCAGCTCTTGCTGTCAAGTTACCCTCTTAAGATAAAGTGATTTTATTGTTATACGATGCTTATGAAAAGGGAAAAAACTTCCCCGAACCCTTCACAGCTTTTTGCTTCTTCAACATCTAAACATGCACAGTTGCACCTTCTTTTCTCTTCATTGAAAGTGTCACTAGAGTTAAACTTTCAATCACCAGGAACCACGTTAACCAGTTGTTAAGAAAATAGCTTAAGTTTTACTGTTTCTTACCCGATTTGCTTAATGAATCAGTCTCATTTCTTTGAAAGAGAGAAAGTTTTGCTTTCAGTTTATGTTAACGTATATTTCACGTACACAGTGAACGTGATCAGCCATTGGGGATTTTTAGAAATTTCAGATTGACTATCAAGAAATGAAGGTTGGGACAACGTGTGTTGGACTGCGAAATCTTCTCCAAGGGCTGAGCTTCAGTGTCAAATACTACTCTAAGCATAACCATCTTCAAACAGTATGTCTTTATAGTAAAATAAAACACCAAAAATGCCACATCCTGGACTGTTCAGGAGGTACATGCACACACCGGACTGTGCCACCTGGAAGCATCGTGCCTTGGAGATTCTTTTCCTGCAAGGTATGCTGTTTTACTATAGACTTAATGTCAGTGACCACCTTGGCAAGAAAGCCGTGTTTTTCAAATGTTGAGGAAACACATTTTTCCTAAAGAATTTGAAGCAGAGAGATAAATACTAGGATTTCAGTTATGTTCAAAGACATATACCATTTTTCAACTGTCCTATACTGTTTTGATATAAAGCTGCATTTTCATTGATTTTCCTGCTGTAGAAGTTTTAAAAGAAATCGGTATCTTCCAGGAAGATTTGGATAGTGTCAGGAGAAAACTGTGAGAGATCAGCTAGTGTAGAGGCAGTGTCCAAACTGATGACATCAGACTTAACCACTGTGACCTGGCTCAAGAAAACTTGACTTTTTCTGTGCTGACCACGAAGTCATGGTTTGCACTGTATTAAAATATTCTATTGACTTCTCATAATTGTATTCACATGTGATAAACTATGCTTTAAAAGGTACTTGGATTTATTTCTGTTAGTAAATATTGTGTAAATGGGTTGCAATGTGTCATGCACAGTGTCAGAAAATGGTCTGAAATAATTTCAGGTCTTCTGTTCCTATGTTTCTAATACGGAGTTTGCTAAAGGTATTATAAAAGCTTACTGCAGTGTGACAGCCCGTAAACCGATTTATATGCATAAGTACTGTTTAAAAAGATTGGTGCTTTGGTTTCTTAAACATGTTTTCAGATGGGTACATGGTTGTTCTAAAATTGTTGCAGGTTGACAGTTTCTTCAAAGGTGACCCAAAGATCATCTTGTAACCTTCTTAATTCTAACCATAACATAAACAGTTCCTAAGCCTGTGTCTGAAACATAAACAGGTGTTTCAAGGAGCACGTATGAAGTCTTGGTGGATGAGAATGTGTGGTTTTGTTTATTCATTGGCAGTTCACTAACACAGTTACAAATGTTGATCTATGACACTGGTTCCAGGATACAAACACAGGTGGTTTTCACCTGAGAGGAAGCTGTGCCTGTTTGCTTTGGAGCAAATGTTTGCAACCCAGTTGTCACTGAGATCCTCTGCTATCCTCAGAATCTTTCTATATGCTCTTCTAGATGACTGTTTTTTCCCCAGGCAAGGGAGGTGCATAGTAACTCTAATATATACCTACACTGTGGCCACCAGCTCTATATAATATTTCCAAATAAATACAATGGAAACTGTTGAAAACAAACGGAGGGAAATCATCAAAAGATGCATAAAGTGTGGAACTTGCCAAAATAAGTTGTGGATGCTAAAATTTTACATAGGTACAAGGAGAGATTATACATGCACATGAAAGAGACTTTTTACCTATCCAGAAACCACATTCAGCTCGGGAAATTCCTGAGCTAAAGTCATTGAAGGTTTGGGGAATATCATCTGTGCTTGTCCCATTCTTATGCTTCCCCAAGTATTCATTTGTGTGCACTGTTGGCTTTTTGTTCGCTTTTGGTTTGGGGAATGGGGTTTTCTTATAGCAATTTTTCCACTGAGTGGAGAGAAGGTGGTGTGATTAACGTGTCCTGCCGTTTCTTTACCTTGGCCAGTTACACAGTTGCTCCAGAGCTTCTCTAAAGGCTTTCACAGTTTATTTGACTTGAAGCTTCTGATTTGATAACCTAGACTAGAGGGACTATTGGTCTGAACCAGTAATGAACACTCAATATGCTGTCATGAATGATGTCGTTTACGTTCATAAAGAGTTTGGTAACTGGAGCAGATAGTTTCTCCTCCTTCCAAAGCCTACTCGTAACATTCATATTTTAGATCTTACGCATTTGTGAAGACAAATCAGGAAAAAAACAACAGTTCTTGATGAAAAGTGAGGATGGGGTAAAAGGTATATGCTGGTTTTTAATTTTAGACACATTCACATAATACACTGAGTGTTATAAAATGCTACTTTGTGTGATCTGTGTAGTGTTACATATTGTAATATATGTTGTTAAGCTTATTATTTGATTAAATGAGATTTTATAGCAAGCAAAAAGAAGTAGCATTGTGCTAGCAATTTTAACACATTTTAAACATTTTTACAAGAGAAGACAGCTTTGTTGGCAATGAGGAAGCAGTAGTCTGCTCATGAAGCACGGAAAACCAGATTGCTAAGCTTATTCCTGATAAAATTTTTGCAGAACCTATATCAGTTCACTGCTTCACTTCATTCTGTGCCTTATGAACATTTATACTAACACTTTTGAGGAGGTGGAGCAAGAAGCTGAACAAGCTGCTAAGACTCCTAGGTACAGGGACAGTGTTGTGGGTGGCATTGTTGTCTAGGAAAGGAAATGAGAGATGATGCTCTTAAGACAGGAAAAATATGAGAAAACACCTCTGAATAAGGAAAAACAACAGGATTATATAAAAATTAACTAAAAAGTAGTTCTAGAACAAAGCCAAACATATTTACAAGTAATGAATTAGGAGCATACATTAATAGTACTCTAAATTTTGAAGAGAAGACCTCAATAAACGTATAAAGCACATTTGACAACGCCTCCCTAAATATCAGGAAGAACTGAAAAGAAAAACTTGCTCCAACTGTGGTTTTTCTTTTTAATGACACGTACTATTGTAATAATACAAAGTTGGTTTGTGTCTGTAGCTCAGGAAATATCATTAATGCCTCAGTATATTCATATTGTAGTACAGAGCGCTGGCTTGTAGCCATTGTTGTCTTTCCTTACTTAGCAGGCAGGAACAAAAATCCCTTCCAAAAGGAAGCAAAATACATCCATAACAACATCCGCGCATTTGTACAAGGATCTTCTGAAATCAGAGCAGGAAAACTGGAATGACATTTCAGAAGGGTACAAAGCCATGACAAAAAGAATCAAGGAAAAATTAGAAGAATTGCACAACAAGTGTATGTTCAATTCAGGAAGCCCAAGGGTAAGTGGCAAAAAATACATTTGTCCTCACAGAGTACAAATAAAAGGCAGTGAAACCATTCCTGCTATAAAATGCTGGTTTAGTGATTATTTTATGGTGGTACTTTCAAGTATTGAATATTTTAATAATTGTGGATAGTAACAGCGTATGTTTAAACCAGCTTATACCTGTTATGATAGTGTATTTACCTTAATTTCAACATATGCAAAAGCAAGTAAAGATACAATGATCAGCTGACTTTTTGATGAAGAATACAAGAGATTGTAAGTTACAAGAGCAACTGCAGGTGATCTGAGGCTTTTGTTAAATTTAGAGCAAGTATAGGTAGCTTAAGTAGCCTAACTTTGAAAGAACCTTTCTGATGCATGCAGTTCCTTCTATAGTATCAAATATATGTGCTGTTCTGTCATTTGTGTATGTTAAAATTGTCTTGTACAGAACAATGACTGAAAATGGGGATTCTAAGGGAATAGTCTGACTATACGTTGGACTTGAAACATGTTTGGTTTGTATTGAACAGATCAGGTTTGGAGAGAATGTGTACTTTGAAGAGAACGGCTGCATATTTCTTTCAAAAGGAGATGATGGTAAGGGATTTCTCTTCCTAACATGGTACGATTGTTAAAAATGTTGTGCATGTATCACTTAGTGTACTTTTCTTACATTAAAGCTTAATCACTCTCTTTCTTAAAATAACTAAACTAAAAATACTTTTATAAAATTCTTTAATGGTTGATTAATAGTTCTAGAATCCTGAATCTGAAAAGGTGAGGTGAAGAGAGTTAGGGAAGAGTATACATTGATACTACGGCAAGTTTCTGGAGAGAAAAGAGAGAAGTCACTTTTTTTCAGAGCCCTAACTTAACATTTTGAAACAGGAAAAGCACATTCATGCTTTTTTGTTCCTGAGGGGTGGAAAAAAAAATTAGTACTTGTAATTAGTAAAAGCAGCTGTGCTTAGGTATCTGAACTTTAAAATTTAGTACATTTACTAGTAGCTAAGATCTACACTTTTAAAATATTT
Organism: Rissa tridactyla; assembly: GCF_028500815.1. Lineage (NCBI taxonomy): Eukaryota > Metazoa > Chordata > Aves > Charadriiformes > Laridae > Rissa > Rissa tridactyla. The sequence continues at coordinate 29,367,860 of NC_071468.1, read as the reverse complement.
TTAATAATAACTACAGGACTTTTTTTTTCCCTGGAACTGTAATTTTTTGCTTATTTTTACAAAGTGCATTTGCAAGTATCTTGCAAGACAAATATTTGGTGTTAATAAATTCCAGCAGTATACTTGTGAATACTGCAGGCAGACTTGTTAAATACAGGCATTAACAATCACTGTTCATTTTGACAGTGCCTTAATTACAGGATTTTTTTTGCTTTTTTTTTTTTGTATGTAGTAGATGAAGGAAATGTTGACATTTTATTCAGTACTGAAGATCTTGGCTTTTCTGATGCCTTTATTCAACGGATCAGAATTTCACCAGATCAGAGATACATGGCAATCAGCTTAAAAAGTGACAATTCTGAAGAGGCAACCTGCGTTATTATGAAACTTGGTCATTTTCCTGCCGTGGAAGAAGTAATTCCAAGTGTATTTAGTTTTGGTAAGTTGTTTATAAATACGCTGTGGATCACACCAGCTTTCTGCACATTTTTGTTAGTCTACAAATCATATAAAAATATTTAAAAGAAATAAGCAACATTTTTAGATTTAATCCTTATAGCTGTTGAATTGTTTCTTATTTATGATTTCTTCCACAGTGCACAATTGCAAGTTATCTGATGTGGATGAAAGTGACTGTTTTCATGATACAACTTTTCTTTTATTGTAAAAGCAAGCGTTTATACATGTTTGAAAAGTCATACATATCTTCTTATTTAATTCAATACGCTTTTTAACAAAGCTACTGACATGACTGGTTGCAGTATAAAGGTCTTTTTGAGAAATGGTACAGTTACTAAACCCTTACAGCTACAACCAGAGTCACTGATAGCTGTAGGCACTTACCTTCACTGGAAAGTGTGCAAGTGCTGCCTACTATTAAGTATTGGCTGGAATTTCAACTGGACTGTAGGATGTGAGTCACAATTTAGAGCCCAAAGTCACCAGTCAGGCCATAAGTCAGTTCTTTCAAAATATATTGCAGAGCTTTGCAGTGCTGTTAAAATAAGCAGAGGTAAACTGAAGTGAATGGGATTTTTTTTTATGGCATGTTAAAGAACATATCAAAAAGAGTGCAATAGTGTGCATACAGTGTTCCACATCTTGTATTTTGGATTATATTGTTAGATGTCATCTAGGATATATGGTGCAGTAAGCAATTTGCTTGAGCAGGACAAAAATTTAAAACTCTAGGTAAGACTGCCCAGTTACAAAAATGAAGAGTAGCAAGAAGTTAATGTTGTGTTTGCACAATTGAAGATTATAATGCCTGTTGAAAACCAGGCCTGCAAATTTGGCAGTGACATCTTTCACTATACTTTATTTGAACATCTGTTTGTCTGGAAGAATCAGTATGTATAAGAAACCAACTCCCTGTTGCCTACATAGGTGTGACAGATCATGACAGACAGTACGAGTACAAAAAATGACTATCAGAATGGTAGATATTACACCCATTTTGTAGACTTAGGTTAAGTGAGGTACAGGGGTGAGCAAGAGAATTAGACCTTATGACAACTTGTAAAGTATATGCTTGTATTGTATGATTCGCAATAGCAGGCAGACAAATGAAAGTTCTTGAAAATTTACATCTGTGGGTTTTTAAATGCTAGGCTATAGAAGAACTTAGATTTCCCTTCTAAAGTCTTGTCTTCATAGTGAACCCTCAGCTACTTGTGCACTTCAGAGCCACATTGGGTTTTGTACTGAAAATTAGTATTTATGCATAACACAGCATACAATAACTTTTTAAAGCTTATGTATTAAACATCATTCTGGTGGCTATAGGAGCAGCAGAGATAGCAGTAATTTGGCTGGATCTGTCAGATTATTAAACTTCAGAATAGGAAGGTTCCTGTATTTACACATTTATGATGTTGATGAACACATATACAAGCATAGAAAACTGTAGAATTATCTCAACAGTACGCATGGGGCACACACATCATCTCTTTTCTCTAAACGGTTTGCATGCAGTCACATGCACTGGTGCAGAGCTCATACCCTCTATTATCTTGCTGACTCCAGCAAACCTCTGTTTCTCTGCTCAGTTTTAAACAGCCACACATCTTCTATTTTCCTGTTACCTCCAGAGCCCCCACAGGGTCAAGAGCTTCCTCTTCCTGGGCCCTGGAACATTATCCTGTGCCTTTTTTTTTTTTTTTTTTTTTTTTTTTTTAGTATATTACTACAGTCTTGTTCTGTGAGTTTCAGAGAAAGCATGGAAAAAAATCTTTTTGTGGCTTACCGCACAGGCTTACATCCCAGCCTCTGGGATGTAGAAGTGCTGTCCTCAGTTCCATGTCAGCTGCAATCCACCTTTTTTAGCATTGGGTCCAGTGTTCATGGAGCTCCATTTTCTCTCAGTTATAGTATATGCTGTTCCAAATTTGATATGCATTTGTCTTTTTTTCCAGAATGGGCTACAAATGATGTTCTGTATTACACAAGTCAGAAGAACCTTAAATGCCAGAATGTGTTTGTGACCACTTTCACTAATCAGAAACATACTGAGTTAGTTTATACAGAACAAGATGCAAGGTAATACCTAAAATATAACAAGTCCTTTATGTATTCTAGAGCATTTTATAAGAAAATATAATTGATTTGGAAAACAAGTTCTTTCATACCGTATTCCAAATGGTAAAAGGCATTTTTAAGTTGTGTTCTGCTGTCAGTAGTGCCTTATGCAGTCTGAGAATGTGTTCTGTTCTCTTCTTGATATGTGATCAACAGAGATTTAACTTTCCTCTCTTACCTCACGAGTTCAGCTGAGTTTATAAATGTCAAGGTCAGTCTCAGGTCAGGGTGTCCTTTAATGAATGTGTGACAGTTTCATACAGGGTAAATCAGACTGTGGATTTCATTTTGTTTTCTCTGCTATTGATGTCTGATACATCTTTTAAAAAACATAGAAGTTCAGGCTAATCCTTGCTCTGGGTAATGGATGAGCAAAATCATTACAGCATTCCCAGAGACAGAACCATTGTTGACTGAATACCCTCTCAATAACCTTTCTTTAAGCAGGGGTTTAGGAAGACAAGAAAGCTCTTGCTAAATTGAGTGCAGAACTAGTTTTTTCAGCCATGTAGCATGTGGTAGTTTTACACAGCATTCCATAAATGTTTGTGATTATTCTTAATTCAAGTTACATACTAAGTAAAGAAATTTCAATTATACTTTCATCTTAAAAAAAAAAAAAAAAAAGGAAAAAATCCTCAACTGAGATGGAGTAAATAAGATCCTTTTGTTCCAGCTGCATTTGATGCATACTTTTGGAAAATCAAGTTGCACTGACCTGACACTCCCCCACAGGGAAACTGTTGGCATAATTCTGAAGGTCATAGTCATTACAGTAAATCTACTAGAAACTTACTCTAAAGGTTCATGTGCTATTGCAGCTCATAGCAGAACTCACTTGTTCATTGGAGATGGCAAGACATTCTTTTATATTGCCATTGAGCAGTTCCATTCTACATCTAACCAGCTCTTTTAGATGCAATCAAATATATATCTTTTTTAGAAGCTTAAAATTTCTCGACTTCCTTAAAAAAAAAAAGCTAAAAAGACAAAAAAAAATTGTAATATCAAGGTCAGAGTCCTTGGGGAGAAGTTATGACCTGCCTTTCAGCTTGACTCTCTTAGAGGTAAGGTTAGCAGAGCTGAACTGTTGGAATCTCTGCTGAATGCAGTGCCGCACTCTTGCCAAATTCGTGTGTATTAGAGAGGCAGGAGGCTGATTCTTTGCAGACTTTAGATCCCCCACTGTGCCTGTCCTCCTAAAGATGTCAGGAGGGTGCAATTAGAAAAAAACAATAGTACCAAAAAAATTGGAGTTCCTCCACCTGCAAATAATTAAAGGCACTGAAAATGGTATCTAAAGCATCCTTTCCTTCACCAGTCAAATATTTTGAAGTCTAGAGGGATCATTATTGCAGTCATGTATCTGATCTGTATGATGCAGATTACAGTACTCAACCCTGCAATTTCTTGATGAAACCTTCTGGATCTTTGTGTTGGACAGTTTTGCCTTTAGAGACATCCAGTCTTAAAGATTCAAAATGGCAAAGAAACTGCTCTGTCCCAAGATGTGACATTCCAATTAATTAGGATGACTCATAGAAGTTTGAATCTGAATTTCAGCCTGAACTTGTCTAATATCCAGCCATCCAGCCACTGGTTATCATTCTGTTTTCTGTTTCTGGATTTTAGAAGCATTTAAAACCAGTAGATAGTTCCTAGTTTCTTAGATAGTTCCAAAACCAGTTCCTAGTTTCCAGCTTTATCACTGCAACACTGTCCTCAGTGGGCCTCATATAGGTCTCTGTACTTTTTTTAAAAAATAGTCTTTTTTGTCTTACTTCCTTCAGACAAAGTTAAGTCAGTAGCACTTAGGCTTTTTATCGATTTATAATAGCTCCTGCTTTCCTTTTGTTATTGCATTTCCCACATGATGGCCTTTATTAATTTCAATTTAATTATCTGTTACGAGTTTTTTTTTTAAATAGGGTTACGAGCTCAATAAAAAGTTCTACCTTTTGCCTGAATTTTAAAGCCTATATACATCAGTGAGCTTCCAGTCTGTCTCAGTGGTGCAAAAACCTGAATTCAGTTGGGCAACAACTGAACTGCTTTCCTTGCAGATTTCAGGTTTCACACACAAGATTGTGGGTTTTTGAATCCCAGAATAAATGCAGTAGGAGTGGGTTTGGTAACCAAGTAGTCTGGAATTTCCCCAGCCTGCTTACAGGCATGCTGTTTCTTACCTTGCAGGTGGAAGCCCATGACTCTGAAACAACCAATGCATTTTTAAAATAGTAATATCAAGTTTAAGCTTTTTTTTTGTTATTATTTCCTTTTAGATTCTTTGTGGACATCTATTGCACAAAAGATAGGCATTTTCTCACTATCAACAGCAACAGCAAGACAACCTCGGAAGTTTGGCTGGTTGACTGTAGACATCCTTTTAGGTTACCTGCTCTTGTACAAGCACGAACAAAAGGGCTCATTTACCATATTGAGCACAGAAATGACGAGTTATATATTCTTACTACATACGGAGAACCTGCAGAATATAAGGTAATTTTAACTGATAACAAGATTCATAGGATTCATTCAGATACCTGTTGCAGATCATATAGAAATAGTAAGGCTGGCTTTTAGTTCTGTGCTTCACAGCTTACTGAAATAATTTAAGAGAATTACATAGAGCGCTGCACGGATTGAAAGACTGATAGTAGTACATGGAGTCTCACCTGTAGCATGGTAATTTGATTCTAACTCCTTTGGCAACATCGAGAAACGAGTATGCTTTAACAGTCATTTCCCCTATATTAAATTTTAAGTTGGTGATCTCAGTGTATATAATTAAGCCACCTACAGTTCTGCTGGCCACGCAGAAAATGCTTAACAACTGCCTGAAAATCTTCTATAGATTAATCTACAAGAATTGAACTTATATTTCCAAACATTACTGAATTGTTCTTCCATTCTGCCCAAGGAAAGAGAGTTTAAAAACCACCAGTTTTAGTCAGGCAACGCCCCCCTCAATACAAACTAATAATTTTTTGCAGTAAAAATATTGCATGAGATCACCTGTATGTCTGTACATCTCATCTGTAACTCTTATTACATCTTAGTAATGCAAGGTTGTTTTTTGTTTTTATAGTTGATGAAGGCACCAGTTGCTTCTAGTGGCATGGAGAACTGGCAGTTAGTTTATGCACTGGAAAAGAAAACCAAACTAGTAGACTTGGAGATGTTCAGTGATCGCTGTATTATGTTCCTGAAGAATGCTGGTCATCTGTACTTAAACGTGATTTCTTTTGTTTCACATTCAGTTCAGTCAATAAAGGTATGTTTTAGTTTGGCTTAAGCAGCATAATATCTTTATATCTTTCCAGTGCTATTTCTTTTTTTTTTTTTTTTAACATAATGTTATAATGAAAAGAAAGATAAATTCCAAGATTAGAAGTGGTTTGGAAACTATAATACTGCTAAGTTTGTCATTATGACCAATTGTATTACCTGGGGCTGTTCTTTAGGATTTCATCTGGTGGCTTATGGCAGCACTTAGAAAGTTAGAGAGCAGCCATCCTATGAGCGGGTTCTTTCTTCAACTTATTGCAGTCAAACTCTTTACAATACAGCTGATTTGTAATGTAAAATAGGACTTGATTCCCTAAACACTCTACTTGGTTTTACTGGGCCTATTTTTAGTTACACTCATCAGTGTAATAACGGAAATAAGCCTGGCCCTCCCACAGAGGGAGATCAGAACATACAGAAGGCAAGTATGAACACTGTCCCATAGTAAATGGGAAGAGTTAATACTGCAGTACAATCTGTGCAAAGTATTTCTTCCCTTCTCTAGTTGTTGCTAAATACTGGTGGATTAAAAACAAAGGGACTCAATTCAAAACCATCATTTCTTTAGACCATTCAGATAAAATATCTAATTGATTTGTTTGCCTGAAAAATACAATATCTGAACTATTCACAAGTTTATTGCGACAAGCTACCAATGCTGCATTCTATACAACTGCTACAGAAAAAGGTTTTCAACAAAGTACACTGTATGGTCTCTGAACCCTTCATTTTTGAAAATGGTCGTAGTTTATTTATTCAGAAAGGGTCTACAGTTGCTCTGGAGAACTTGGACTTTTGCTGCCATTTCAGAAGTCTCTGGCAATCTAACCCAAGTAAGTAGTGGCCTGGCAGAGGGCTTGACTATGTCCCTGCTGCTCTCAAAGAATGAATCTTGATTTCTTTTATTCCTAGCAGAGTTAAAAATCTTAAATATAATAGCAGTAAGTGTCTGAGGGTGAATGTGCCAGGAAAAGGTTTTGTTCTTCACAATGGCTGGCACTAGGAACAAAGTTAAGAGGCAGGGGTTTTCAGTGGCTTAGCATTACTGAGCTAACTCACAGCAAAAGCTTAACAACTGACATGGACTTGGCTGCGTAACATGTTGAAGGAGGACTGGAAATCAGAGGGGAAACAGGATCTAAAAAATAAAAACAATGCAGAATCATTTCAAAGAATGTTTTAATTTAAAAACAAAATCTGCACTAATGCCCATTTTAAACTGAATTTGGATTTCTTTTTCTTTTTTATTTCATTGTTAAACTTTCTCCAGTGGCCTTAGGGGAAAAGTTTGCCAAAGTCTTTCATTTTTTGACTGTTTCATTACTGAATTTAAAAGAAATACAGATTATGCTACATACAAGCTGAAGATAATTAGCCTGATATTCAAAGTCTTTTCCTCTGAAGGACACACTAGGCAAAATTCACAGAAGCGGTGTAATGGTCTTACTTGAAATACTGTGTTTTCTCAGCTACCTACATGGGCCTGTGAATTTGAATTGGAATCTCATCCTGAGCATACCACCAGCACTTGCTATTTTCAGCTCACCTCCCCAGTACACCCCCCTAAGCGTTTTGCATATTCATTTAAAGAAAATAATCTCATTGAACAAGCTGTGCAAGAGGTACCAATTATTACGAATTGTCACACTACACGTTTACTAGCTAAAAGCAAGGTAAGATTTTTCAGTCCTTTTCCCATTCCCTTTATTCTCCCCTTCCTCCCCACCCATTTAAAGAAAATGCATTTGGCAGGGAATGGAGATTTAAAAAATGTAAAGAGCAGCTGGTGCTATAGTTACTAAACAGTGGGTGTTTTCTTCAGTGCTATAGAGAAGAACAAGAAAAAGTCGTGATAAGATATTTTTTTTTCCCCATTAACCTGGGTATGCTAGAGGGGATAACAGTACACGATGAGTCAAGAATCTTGGTATAGTATAACTTAGAATTGCTAGTTGATTTGCGGTATCGTACTCTCCATGGCAAATGAAAAAGATGCCAGCTGTTGAAAAGAGCACCCCCACAACCAGCTGCACAGTATAGATCAAGAAAGAAAAGTTTAAACAGCCTAAGTTTAAAAAATTGGAGATGTTAATAAAGAGTTTGTGCTGCAGTAAGTGGTAAACTATTTTGTTAATAATAGATATTCTCGGTGTTAAAGGGGGAAGGAAGACTTGGGTGCTTGGGTAGTTTAAAAGCTCCTCAGGTGTTGCACTTAAATGAATTTTATACTCTGCATCTGTAAGCCTACACAGCAGAGGTTCAGTCTCTCGCTTTATTTTTCAAGAGTGCTTTGTACATTCTAAGTGAAAAAAATTACTGTAATCAAAAAAACACATTTTAAAATAAATAATTGAAGTTTTCATTGCCATGTGTCATTGAGATTTCTGAAATGTCCTTTATTGTAAAATACTCCTTCATTTCCAGGATGAAACTTCGGTGCCAATTACAGTTTTTCATAATATGAATTCTAAAGAGCTACACAGGAAACCACTTCTAGTTCATGTATATGGAGCTTATGGCATAGATTTGAACATGAGCTTTAAAGAAGAGAAGCTGATGTTAATTGAAGAGGGGTGGATATTAGCATATTGCCATGTTAGGTAAGTCAAATATAAAATGGAATTAAGATTTTAATCTGTGGGATATACAGACATTTCTTGATACGCAACTGAAGAGGTACAGAAATTATTTTTTCATGTAGCTATACCTAATTCTTCATGCTTTTCACTTCCAACTCTTTTTAGATTTTTTTTTAACGTATTTTTTTACAAAAAAATAAATTTACCTCAGGAAAATGTACTCTTAAAACTACATACTGTATTTAGGTTTTTTAAATCAAAAGGATGTTTGTATGCAACTTTTAATCTTTTGAAGTCTCATTACTACTTGTCTCATCTTTACTCAAGAAAAATTTTGATAACATGTTCAAATTGCAATGACATGCTACCTCCCTTTCTTTCCAAGGGCATTGTGTACTAATGTTCAGTCTGCATCTTCTGAAAGCCATTTGCCTTCTACAGCAACAGCGAAGCATTTAACCTGCATCCCTTGTTCTTTTATTGGCTAAATCCTTTGTCTCCAGGTTTGGCTACAAATCTATTGGTTTTATAGAACCAGTATGTACAATAGGCTTCACATTTTCATGGAGATAATAATTCAGTAGATAAAGAAGATAACAAAAGAATCACTTTAGGGAGGGGAAGGAAAGGAGAGAATGAACAATTGTTTGAAATACCAGTTCCAAAACAAATTCGGCATACGAATATATCCAGCCTGCTATATTTAGTGGCAAACATTGTGCTGTTTTTCCTCCCCACCCCTCTAAATATCTTAAGATGCAAGTCAGTCCTAGATGAAGATGGATTCTTCATCCAAAGATGAAGAATTCTGGCAGACTAATCAGTTAATTAATTTTAAACTTGAAACATTAATAAGGAAACTTCAGATGACTTAGAACCAAAATTGCAGCTGCGGAAAAAGGAAAATAAATAAGTTTTAAAATTCTGTAGTACAAAATATAACATTTCAAGTAGTATTTGAAATCCACAAACTAGAAAAAAAAACCCAAAACAACTTTTTAACAGTCTCAAAATTTAAGCCACGCAGAAGACAAATCCTTAGAGGCTCAGTGTGGAGCTAAGACATGCTATTTTACAGTTTTTCATAAATCATAGAATGGTTGGGGACCCAAATGGAAGGGACCTTAAAGATCATCTAGTTCCAACCCCCCTGCCATGGGCAGGGACATCTCCCACTAGATCAGGCAGTGTTAGTGATATAAGTATTGAAAATGTTTTAGATATGTTAATAGTTTCCTGTATAAAAAGATAATATTCGTGTCTGATTTTGTATTGCCTACAAGGACGGTGTCATTTCCTAAAGTGGTGCTTTTACTGTGAGTTCCAGGACACAAGCACAGTAGGGCACGGTTAGGATTTTCACCAGTCCCCGTGCACGCATTTTTTTTATTTGCATGTTGTGTATTTTAGCCATAGAGGGTAAAAACAAGAACAGAGAAAAGAAGAGTTAATTGGGAAGGCAAACTATGGTTTTGCAATCCTGTGGCTGCTGTTGGCCTTTCATTATCTGAAGCTTTGCTGTGTAGTGTTTTCCAAAAAGACTCCAACTTGAATTGCTTTAAATTTCAGGGGTGGAGGAGAGCTAGGCCTTAGCTGGCACAAAGATGGATGTCAGCAAAATAAACTCAAAGGTCTCCATGACCTTAAGGCTTGCATCACGCTGCTACATGAATTAGGATTTTCTCAGCCAAAATACACAGCACTAGCAGCTGCCAGTGCTGGAGGAGTTCTTGCAGGAGCCCTCTGCAACGCTGATCCGGAACTTATCAGAGCCATGGTTTTACAGGTGAGTTGCTGCAGACCTTTTATGGATTGTGACATTAAACTGTATTTTCTGTTTCATTCTACTAGTTTCAGAATTGGAAACATTCCAGTTCAGAATTTGCTTTCCTCATTTGTTTGAGAAAACCTTGACCTAGGCGTTTGAGGTCCTGTGTCTTATCTGCCAACTTTTTTTTTTTCTTTTAAACAACTTCTAAGGCTCCTTTCGTAGATGTTCTAAATACTATGATGAAAACTCATCTCCCACTGACAATTGAAGAACAGGAAGAATGGGGAAATCCATTAGCAGATGAAAAATGTATGAAGTACATCAAAAGCTATTGTCCATACCAGAATATTAAGACACAGGTAAAACTATCCTTTCTGTGTGGAAAGTGTAGCAGTTTTATAAGAAAACAAGAAGAGGATAACTGGAATTTTTAAAAAAAAAAAGTCTATTTTACCTTTTCAGTGCTTTAAACTCCCACATTTTGGAATTGTCTTAGCTGCTTCTTTGTGTTAAAATGAATCATCAATACAAATATAAACTATTTCAGTAATAATCTTAGCAGTATGTGGAGTCAAAAGTGACTACTAAATTAACCTAACACCTTCTCTTAAATAATCAATAGATTTCAAAACCTGTTTTTCTTATAGGACTGCCAGGAAGTAATAGCCTATTCTATCGTATAACAAACCTCAACATGTAAAATACTGTCTCCTTTTGTGGGGGGTTTCTGTTGTTCTACTGGGTTTTGCAGAGTTTGTCACAGGAGGAAGGAGGTATTTTCCACTGATTAAATACCTTTTCAGAGGCAAACAATGAAATGGAAAAGGAGCTACAGCTTTGACATTGTCATCTCAGAGGAAATCTTTATTTGACGCAACGTGTGTTAGCTGTATTGCATAGGTTCATTAAGTAAAATCTAACTATATAAAACCAACTACTTCTTACGTGTAGAAGGATTGCAAAACTAAACCACAACTACTGTTCTAGGGTGAACCATTCCATGATTATGACTCCCCTTCTTTTGTAATAATCAGCATGTATCAGACCTTTACCAGTGGGTAGAGGATGCTTTTGATTACCTTTTGCAAGTAGATGATCCCCTAATATGAAGTAATTTTTCATACCAAAATACTTTTTGCAGTTATAGTGATAAAAGTGCTTTTTTAAGAGCAGGCAATTATGTAATAGATGTGCTTTTAGATAAACCATAACAAGTAAAGTGGAGAAGAATTTGTTACTCACTTTATGAGAAAAATCAGTCGTCAAGTATTTAACTGGTTTTGTTTTTTAATCTCAGTGTTACCCTTCAGTTTTTATCACGGCATATGAAAATGATCAACGGATACCACTAGCAGGAGTTCTACGATATGTTCAGAAACTTAGAAAGGCTGTGCTAGATCATGCCAGCAACACAAATAAGAAAGGTAAGACTATTACAGATACAGATATAACTAAACCAGAACGTTAGCAGTCATATAATTAAACATCATTGAGACTGACTCCTCCTTAAATGCATTTATTTGTACAATACGATCCAGTATCTAAAGCTCTGAAGTAATTTCCATTATGTGCAAGGATGAGATGTGCAGTCATACTGACAAATCGATAAACCGCAGCTAAGATGCACTCTCCAGAGCCTTAAGAGGGACCAGGTATCTCTGTATTTTAAATCTGCCTGAAAATAGTTAAACCCGTGTGTTAAATATTAATAGTGACAAACCACAACAGGTTCAGGAAACCCTCTGAGATTAAAAAAAAAAATGAAGAGTAGGAGAATATGAGTTGGGCTTAGTCTTTCCTAGGCCTCAAATATGGTGACTGTTGGAGAGGGCTCGCTGAACCCATGGTGTCTAGTCCAGCTACTGATACGGTCAGACTGCAGTTCTCAACAACACATGGATAAAAATCTTATTTTTGCTGCTGTATAAAAACCTACTTTTCCCAGTTTGCTAAAACTGCAGGTGTTAGTCCAAGTTTGAATGACAACAATGCCAAGACGCTTTTATACCTGAAACTTAACACTAGCTTTGGGACTGTTTCCAGGAAAAAGCACATTCAAGCCTTATTATTTCCTAGTACCATCTAATCTGGGCAGAGGCTTTTACCATCAGTACCAAAATAGATCTTGCATTAGCTTTTCTAAATTTCATTATGCCCCTTTCTGTGCTAGCGGCACAACTGCAATGGTTGAGAAAGGATAGCAGATGCTGCAATTGCTGTTGTGGTCTTTGCTCAGAAAGAAAAAAAGTACGTCTTTCCAAAAAGACTCAGAGAACAAACATGCAAAATATATAAACTTTTTTCAAATATGTAGTTAATAGACATACAAATAGTTCATCCAGCAAGCTGCTGATTCCTTCTTTTTTCTTAAGGAACAACAGAAATTCTGTCAGTACAGAAGGCAGAATTATCTATCCCTAAACAACTCACATCCCCACTTACCTTTTCCCTCGTTCATTCAATGTCAAGCGATCACAAGCTTCATTGTTCCAGGAAATTGGATCCCTAATATCATCTTAGACATCCAGGCAAATGGCAGTCACTGTGATTCATCTTGGGAGGATTCGCTGAATGAGGTATGTTCCCTGTTATGTTCCATAACAGGTTGGAGGGAGGTGGTCCCCTCGATTGATACTTCAGCCTCAGGAGTTCATCCAGTCACTGAGTGTACGTTTGAAGTATTAAAAGAAAAAAAAAAACCACAACCACCTGCTGAAATTAAGGTTGCTTTTGCAGCCTTTTATACATAGTGCAAGAGCAACTGCTAGCTTCATATATATATAAAGGAGTTTTTATATATATAAAAAAATGATATATCTCTCTATATTTTTATATATATAAAAGAGCCAGTGACAAAGCTAGATTATTGAACCTCATTGTGCCTTACACCTCAAAATAGTATTAAACTCCCACTGTAATGTGCTGAGAGCTTTGAATGAAAGGTTCAAAGTTGTGCAAAACATTGTTCCAGCAGGAAAAGTCTTGCACTGTGGAGTATTAAGTGCTTAAAATTGTCATACTGGCTAATTTACTTCCATCTTCCTCACGAGTAAAACATATATGATGGGTTTGATCTTCACATTTTGAAATGCATGATCTGTACTATCAAGGGACGCTACTACAATTAGGCTTCAACATTTTGCGCTTTGTACAAGCACGATGCTAAAAGCAAAATACTGCCAAGACCTGACATATTGTTACTGATGTCTCAGACTATCACAGTTGGATACAAATTTTGTTACTGTTAATTTTAACAAATCCTAGGAAGTGTTATTTGGTCGTTGTGGTAGTTATTCCCAAAACGAATTATTTCAGGAAAAGCCTTGTCGTAGGGCAAGGTACTGCTTATCACTTGTATGGGAAAGGAAGAAGATTAGAATAGCTGTGCAAAATCTGAATGTTTATAGTGCAAGGATTTTTTTTTATTTTGTAATAAAATATTTTCATTATTTTAGGTTGCAAGACACCTTGCTTTTTTGAACAAAGAACTTGAAGTATGCCATCTCCAACAGCACATGAAATCCTGCAAACAGCTAATAAACACACTGACCACCTGAAGAACTTTGGGTCAGATTTTTATTTATATGACAAGCGAACCCCTTCTCCAGAGAAGAGGTACTTCTCTCAACTCTATATATCACATCACAACTTTATATATTAGTCTTCCTTGCTTTTACCTATTTTAAGAAGTATAGGGCTGCCCCTTTAGAATAAGTTTTACAAATCTGCAGACTTCTAAAAAGTTCCTATGAACTGCCACAGGCTTTGGATTTCACAGGAGCTCTTAATGACAAGGGACTGTAAGGGGCAGCACCCAAAGAGCTACTGTTCTCTTTCCTCACAGACACACACACGCTCAAACAGTACAGGTTTAAGTTTTCTTCTCCACGGACCCTAAAGGAGAGTTTATACCATACTTTGTCCTTTTCATCACCAATACAGATGCAAGACAATTAGGTATCTGTTTTCTTTTTCAGGACGTTTATTTTGTACACAAAAGAAGTTTTAATAACAGCCAAAGAAAATGGAAAGTTTTTAGCATTTCCCTAAAACTGACATTTTCTAAATTAACCTGAAAGCTTCGTTAATCTACTCCTGCGCTTAACAGCTCACATAAAGTAAATTGAAGGCACTGGAATAACAAGCTTTTTCTGCCACAAAACAATTTCCTTGAAAAGCTTCCATAGTATGAACAGGCTTTGCTGTTTTATATTCGAGGACTAGGCCTTCTCCCATTTCAGTTTTAATTAGTTTGGTATTGACAGCTTTACCGGCATTGCTAAAATTAGTACTTAGTCTTATAATAGCTTCAGATGGAAGGCCAGGAACTAGAGCTTTCAGGTCTATTGTCGATTCCTGCCCAAAGTTGAGAACCATCATAAAGACTCTGTCTAACCCATCCAGTTCCCTCACATACACAAAAGTGTTGCTGTCGTTCCAGATGTAGCACATCCAGCCCCGCTGAATGGGTAGCTCGTTGCTGCGAAGTAAAGCTAGCTCTCTGTACAAGTTCAGGGTTGAGTTGGACCAGGTCATCTGGATCTGCAACAGGCAGCATTAACAGGGTCACGGCTTTGCACTGAAGGTAGGAACCATTACTTACCTCTCGCACCCACACAGCCTGCTAAGAACACACCTATTAGAAATCCAGTTTGACAATTATCTCTCTCCAAATCTGCAAGTTCCACTGAAAAACTGCTTTTTCTCATGCACTTCCTTGGCACGTGTGGAGTGACAGAGACAGGTTTTCAGGCAGGACAGAATTTCACTGACACTATTTCTTCCTCCCAGAGTGTCCTCACTACCATTTATTCAGGAGAAACCACAGCCATTCAAAGCCTGATACTGAATTTTTTTCATTTAGTCTAATCTACTGTAGTCACAGCATTTGTTTGTGGTTTATTTTTCCTGTCTTTTTTTTTTCTCTGTCTTCAGTTCTGCTCAGCACTGTAAGTCAGCAAAATCTGTTTGATTTGCTGCTCAACTGCCTTGAAAAAATTTTTTATTTACTTATGTTAGAGATGGTCCGTTAAGTTCTTGTTACAAGGCCAGTGCTTTCTGTAGTAATAGAAGTGAAAAGATGACCAGATTTCAATTTAATATTAACGTCCTATTAATATTTTAACGAGCCAATCATCTACATCATAATTCCCGTTGCCCTGCTTAAATGAATATAGATGAAGTCAACTCCTTGCTTGTGAAGGATTTCCTTCTCTAATACAATTTGTTAGGATTCAGTGCCCTTTTATTTCCCTCCCTTGAGTTTGTTCTCACTAGCTACACTACCAATTCCCCACTAAGCAAAAGAAGTCAGAGCAAAACAGATACGTTAAAATATTTTTTAGACCATTAGAGTTAGTCACACACAGAGACACCTACTTCAACATTTACACTTTGGTAGTCAGAGTTAACAGGTAACCAGCTACTGTTGCCTTCTGTAAAACCAGCATTAACTTTGCCATCCCACTGCATGGGGGATTTCTCTGGAAAGGTCACCTGGAAAATAAAGTGGTGTCAGAGCCATTACCAAGAAGTTATTGTTTTCATCAGTGTATTAAAAAGTTATCCCTTGAACAGCCCATTCGCACGTCTTCCAAACAATCGCCATTTCAGTATTGCTTTAAGTTAAAATTTACTAAGCAGGATGTAAACCTGCTCCAAATCTGAAGAGAAAATAGGAATCAAGACAGTTCCTGAACTGGAGGAGAATGGATGGTCTCCTGGATACAGCAGCACTGGGTAAAACGTGGAATTCCCAAATGACTCTGCTAGAGTTGTCTGCCCTTGCAACAGATGGTTGGATAAAAGTTTACTAATGACAGCTCGGATATACTGATAAATATCTAGACATGCAGTGAGTGAATATATGAGGTAGTGAAGAGATGCTGTTAAAATAACAGTAAACAACTGGTAAATGCTATTCAGTGGCTGTTCTTTTGTAACCATCACTCTTTTTACCTTAGCACTCTTCCAGCTTACATTGCAAGGGGGACAATTTGGACAGCATTGTTTGCATGAGAAAGATAAAATTATTTCTAGATGCAAAAACTTTATTGAAAACCAGCTTTTAGCTGATTAAAAAGTGTCAGTGGAAAACATCTGAAGTTCTCACTTGGAAGAATTCAGAAAAATTCTGAAAGAGCTTCCTCATTGTTATTGAAGAGCTTGCCAAAAGATCTGACACTTAAATTTAATGATATAAGAGGGCATAAAATATTTTGCACGTACTTTGAGTGTTTGTTTTCCATGAAAACTGTTTTTCATATAAAGGGCACTTTTCAATACAATCTGTCAGAACAGCAGCTCAACAAAAGAAATTGTCACTTTGCTTGGTGACATTATAAATAATGGGTTTCTCCTTTTAGCATGTTCTGAAAAGCAGGGGAAAAAAAAAAAAATCCTAAGTTTTCAACACTGGTAACACTCCCTTTCATCTGTACCTCTTTCAGCTTCTCCTGAAGTGTTTCAAATGCTGGGGCTAAAAACTATACCCTGAGCAAATACTCTCCATCTTTTTAAGCCACCCATTAATCAGGGATTCTTCCTCTACAGACTGAACGAAGAGTGGTTTTGCGTTGTTACGAAGCCGTGAGCTGCAGGGTAGCCACTAAAAGAGAGTAAACCCCGAGGAGCCAAGGGCAAGCCACTTTTCTGAAGAGTATCATTCTGTCAGCAGTAATCAGAAGCAGGAAGAAAATGCTGGAGGTATTTTGACGTAGGTGTTTCTCAGAGGAAGTGAGATTTCCATTTAAATGAGGGAATCATTTCCTCACACCTCAATCAGACAAACCTGGTGACGATCCTCTGCTTCTTCAAGTACCTCTTCCCTTTTCCTCTTTCCCAAAGATTGCCAACACTGTTGGTAACATCATCAGAGGCTGTCTCATTCCCTAACAGAGGCCTTCCACAAAGAAAACAGCATCTGCCGTAGGACCACGTTCTCATGGTACTCAGAAGTCGTCATAAGAGGCAGAGCTGAGCTGTTCCCTTTTTGGTATAAGCTGTTCCACTCGTGCCCATACATCTTGAGCAACGAGACACAACAGCAATCAGGTTTGATCATAGAAAGGACAAGAAATTACAGGGGCTGAACACGAAAACTTATAAGTTTGGTGTGTCATCACAGCGTGAAAGGCACAGACACTTTGTTTTAATCCCCTGACCCTGAATAAACTTATTTCTGCAAAGTTCTGTAATCTAACAAACACAAACGTCCTATCATGTGTTACTTGTAGCTATGATCAAGTGAGCCAGACACTTGGTTCCCAAGGCTCAGGTACTCAAATCCTTTATGGAAAGGGCTCTAAAAGACAAATCAAAAAAAAAACTCTGCGTGACAAACAAAAGCCACTCCTGCTTGCCACCAGGCAATGCTAAGCAGGGGCTGGTCAGTATCCCCACCCCTTTCTGGAGATCCCTTCCTTCTGCAGAGCTTGGGCACGTTGCAGAGGGCTGTGGCTTAGACAGGGGCCTTTGCGTAGTCAGAGCAAAGCAGTTGGCAGGAGATGGTGACTGTAGTGACGGTCTCTCATGAACTCTGATTTTCTTTAAATAGAAGACAGGAAATAATGGACTTCGACAGAGCGATTAGGGTGCTTCTGTGTAAGGAAGGAGATAGCAACTTGGTTCCTCTTGCCTCAGGTGACTGCAACACACCTCTGCTAACCAGGAGCCCAGGCCCAGTGTTGGCACTTGCTGCCTTTTCTGCTGAAGCAAAGCAAAGCAAAACTGCTGCAAACCAAGCAAGACTGCTCTAGCAGAAATCAGGGGCCATGACCGCGGTCTGGCAGTTCAGACACACATCAAGGCCTTGGCTGTGGTCTCTGGCCTGGCCATTTACACGTGCTGTCCTATGGTTTTGCTGAAACTGAAACACCGAAAACCATCTAAACAGGAAGGCTGGGTTCGGTTAACTAAACAAAAGTTCTTGTATTTTTAAGAGTTCTGTTACTTGGAACTAAACAAAAACAGGACCAGAGTTTATAACACTGTTCACTTACGTTTTCTGATGCAATGTTCTCCATGCCTATTTCTTCACCATAGTAAGTTACAGGAGTACCAGGGAGGGTTAAAAGCAGCATGTTTATAACATTGACATACTCCTTCCCAACCCGAGATGAAACCCGAGCAGCGTTGGGGCTTCCAACCTGAAGAAAACATCATTCTGTTAAACACACGTTAAACATGAAATCAGTTTCATGCATTTGTGAAACTGATTAACTAATTTAACAAGGTAGTAAGTTGATTTTTTTCTTTTTCCTTTTCGTCCAGGCCTTAACTGAAGGCAGTTATGTTTTTTTATCTTGGTGCCAGCACCAACTTCTGACACAAATAATTTAGCGCAGAGAAGCCCTGCCAGCAGCACAAGGCAGAAGTGGGGAGAGATGACAAATAACAACCCTCCACCCATTACAGTTCCCTCAGATTTCTGCCATTTTCTCTGTTGTGTGAGGGTGGTGCTTGGTTTGAAGAGATCTCTTGCACATCCCAAACATGATTTCTAGCAAAGACAAGCAAGGTTTTAAGTTAACTGCCCGCAGCTGCCTGCTCTGTTGTCCCCTGGTCCTGGGAGGTTTCCATCCATTGCACTGAGTCAGTTTACAGCCAAAGATAATTGTACCAATGCCATCCTCACTGGTGATTTAGGTCAATGTCCCATGCTGCACTGGAGACACCGAGGGTGAGGCATGATCGTAAATTCCTTTCTGTCACCCTTGCACAGAGGCTGTAACTGTTTATCAAAGGGCAGAAGAGCCAGCGGCTGGCCAGTGCCAGCAACCGTGACTACAGCAGCTGAGTTTCACGTGGGTATCTACTACAGCCCAGCCGTGGGCTCAGGCTGCTGCTGATCCCACTGAAATCAGCGTTTGGGGTTGGGGAGAGGTTTCTATCACCGTAAGAGGAACTATCACCTATAGGTTTCTATCACCTATAGGAACAAGCCCTTCCTGTAGGAATCAGACTAGAACTCTTACCGCCCAGTTTGGCCATTTTCCTGTAGGCATGTTTTTCATCCACAAGTTGACAGCTTCAAAAATACTGTTGCCCGATAGATTTTTCATGTTAATTAGGTTGAAATTGAAGGGAAAATCAGCTTCTTGGATAAAAGTGGTTCCATAATACATCATTGTTGCTTCAATGTTTTCCTTCTCATCACCGTCAGAACCCAAAAATCTACAACGAAGTACACAAATACATGTTTTGGCTCATTCTTGATTTACAGAGAGCAGAAGGAAGCTGGGAATGGTATTGGATGTACATATAACATAACACAGCATTAAGAATTACGTTTGCTTCCCTCCTCCCCATCAAAAGAGATTAACATAGAGAAACAATATTTTGTCAAGCAGACAAGGAGAGATATTTTTTGGAAATTTCTGGAGAAAAACCTACAAGAGTAAACGCAAGGCTATAAGCATCTGACTGAAGTCTTGTCTTTCTGAATTCACATCCAGCAGTTTCCAAGCTTTCCTCTACAGAAAGGGACCTGGGGGTCTCCCAAATTGAACATGAGCCAGTGATATGTGCTTGCAGCAAAGGCAACTAATGCAATCCTGGGCTGCATTAGGAGCAATGTTGCCAGATGGTCAAGGGAGGTGATCCTTGCCCTGTTGAGGCCACATCAGGAGTGTGGCATCCAGTTCTGGGCTCCCCAGTACGAGAGAGACGGGGACATACTGGAGAGAGTCCAGCAAAGAGCCACTAAGACCATTAAGGGCCTGGAGCATCTCTCCTGTGAGGAAAGGCTGAGAGAGCTGGGACTGTTCAGCCTGGAGAAGAGTCTCAGGGGGATCTCATCAATGTATATAAATACAGGAAGGGAGAGTGTAAAGACGATGGAGCCAGGTTCTTTTCAGTGGTACCCAGTGCCAGGACCAGAGGCAATGGACACAAACTGAAATACAGGAGGTTCTCTCTGAACATCAGGAAACGTTTTCACTGTAAGGGTGACCAAGCCCTGGCACAGGTTTCCGAGGGAGCTTGTGGAGTCTCCATTCTTGGAGATGTCTAAAAGCCATCTGGACAAATTCCTGGCAACCGGCTCTAGGTGGCCCTGATGAGCAGGGGAGTTGGACCAGGTAACCTCCAGAGGTCCCTTCCAAACTCAACCATTCTGTGATTTTAACAATCTCTGACCGTGTCTGAGATGAACTGCATTATTAATACTGTAAAATAAATCAGCCAAAGGGCTGATTAATTACAGTGCCTCTGTGATCTGAAAGGTCACCCATTCTGTTTGCTTTTATACAGTTCACAGGTAGAGCAGAGCTCCCAAGGCCAACTTATTTCCTTTCCCTCACACACTGGGGAAGAGATAGCATAGCCTATGCACCGCTATTTGCATTTGAGGAAGAAAACTTTTTATGGCATGTTATGTTAATAAAAAACATTTTATTGCTAGCAAGAGGGTGATCACTAGCTGTAGTGATGATTACCTGTATCGGCCAGGTTCACTGCTGAACTGATTCAGGGTCTGTCGGAAGCTACGGATGATATCATGCATACCAACTTGTGTGGTCGTGTAGTCATGGTAGAGCTGGGAATAGGCTGTGATACTTCCCTTAAAGAACACCACAACATTTCCCATTAGTTGACCAATGTTTTAGATTTCAGAACTCTCCAAATTCCTCCTGTCCTTCCTTGAGACAACGCACCAGTCCAGGTAAATTTTAGCTGAAATGAGTTTAACATCCCAACACTAGCAGTGCAGATCTGAACTGCGCTTGGGGAAACTATGAAGATATGATAGCAGAGGGATGATTAGTTTGGATCCCGTCTTTCAAGCGGGAGAATCCGCCCATAGCACTAACCAACCAACCGAGCCCATCTGGAATGGCGAGCACAGCAGGTGCTATGTCCACATACCAGGCCAGAAAGAGGGACAACACTGGTGTCAGTTACAAAGGCAACAATACCTGCGGAGCCAAACAGTTTTATGTGATCCCCAACTCCGCAAGGGAACAGCATCTTAGTACTGGCACTATCTGGGAACGTCTCCCAGTTCACCGCCTCAGCAAAAGCAAGCAGCATAAACAACAGGGCGCTTGCTTCTGAATGTGTCTGACCATGTCTCACTGTGACACACTGCCAACACGAGGGGTTTTGTTTTACTCCAATTGCTACTAGCAACGTAGAAGAAATACATGCTGGTGACTGCCATGGGATGCCAAGCGAGCCAGAGCTCTGAGCTTGCCTCCTGCAGTGGGCTCCCTCAAGATAACCAATCAACCATTAAAACCACAAGACTGGTCTTTTTAGAATATAAATTGAAAAGCAAATTATTTTTAAACAAAAGTCAAAGCAGCTATGTCAGAACAGAAATAGGAAGGGTCTATGGACAATTCTCCTCCCACCCACAGCGCTCCTGCCTGCAGTTATCTCACTGACATACACCCTCAGCCCAAGGGCTTCCTCCTTGTATGTGCTCCTTCTGCAGAGCGCCCAGGAGCCACCTGCCCTCCAAAGGACACAACTGACTCGGTCTTCCTAAAGCCACAATTAAGACCCAACAGAGTAGAAACATACACTCTTGCCCCAGTGGGAAATCCAGGAAAAAAGCAAAGACAGAACATATACGTTACTGGATTCTGGGACTTGTTCACTTGAGGCTCATTCCGTAGATGCGTTGCTTCTAAAAGAAATCTAACAGCGCTGAAACTAAATCCATCGATTCCTTTGCCGAGCCAAAATTTGATAATATCCTAGACAAAGGTAGAAGTTGAGAATTCCAAGTGAGCCCATCCCATTCAAAGTAGTACATACTGAAAAAGAAACTAAACCTGTTAGTAGGTATTAACATGTAATAATCTATTTT
The DNA here is from genome assembly GCF_028500815.1 of Rissa tridactyla. Classification (NCBI taxonomy): domain Eukaryota; kingdom Metazoa; phylum Chordata; class Aves; order Charadriiformes; family Laridae; genus Rissa; species Rissa tridactyla. The sequence continues at coordinate 29,345,830 of NC_071468.1, read as the reverse complement.
TTAATTTCTACTTCAAATTTTGAACTAGTGAATCATATCACTAGATTAAAGTGAATCATATTGATCTAAGGTCAAACTAACATCTAAATAAAGCACGTTTTATTAGTTCATCCAGTATAAAAAAGAAGACTGCTTTGTAACTTCTCCCACAATTCACGCAACCAAAGCCAGGGCACGCCTCACTAACAGTCATTTCTAATCTCATCCATCAAAACAATTAGGTTCGTGCTAAGCGCTGTTGTTGTTGAAACTCGTCATGGCTGCACATAATCAGAACACATTGATTCAAACATGCAAGAATATGTTGTTCTGCACAGACCTTGAGCCACCAATTTTCTTTTTATACAATAGAGCTCTTCAAACATTTGTTCAATACTTAAAGGGGGCTTATAAGAAAGGTGGAGACAAACTTTGTAGCGGGGCCTGTTGCGATAGGACAAGGGATAATGGCTTTAAACTAAAAGAGGGAAGAAATTTTTTTACGCTGAGGGTGGTGAAGCACTAGAACAGGTTGCCCAGAGAGGTGGTAGATGCCCCGTCCCTGGAAACATTGAAGGCCAGGCTGGACATGGCTCTGAGCAACCTGATCTAGTTGAAGGTGTCTCCACTCATTGCAGGGCATTGGACTAGATGACCTTTAATGGTCCCTTCCAAGCCAAACTTTTCCATGATTCTCTCTTATTTGACTGTTGTGAAATTTTTTATTTTATTTTCAGGCTTATTTGTTGATTTGCAGGAACATGAAAAATTATCAGCCAAATTAACTGCTGTCAATTTGTAATTTCACTATCAAATTCAGAGGCTAGTCACTATTAATAAAGTTATATCCTACTTCAGTAGCTATTGTATTACTACAGTTTTAATTGCTCTAATTTTAACAAACACTCTAAAGTTCAGTCCCTCTTGAGTGGTTTCTGCAAATGTTCTTTTAGACCATGTACTTTTCACTTTTCTTCATCTGAGAACAAAAACTGTACATTGCCTGAATAGGCTGGAGTAGAACTAGTCCACACTCAAGCTTTACAGATTTTTGTTTGGCAAATAAAGACTCCGCCTTACTGAGTTGTACTTTCTTATCGAGCCATTCTGAAAGCAGCAGCTCTTGATATGGTGTCTGTCCAATACTGAATCCACCAAAAATTAATTCATTTTTATGCATATGCTCATCACAAAAGCAAATATCAAGCGCTAACGTGGTGCTCACTGAGACTGATCTTTTATTTATGCAGGAAAGCTTCAACATGCTGGCTGCTACCTTTCATTGCTCTTGCCTGCCCTGTGGCTACACCAAAGGCTTGAGCTTCCCTGGAAGAGTCCATTTGCTTCCTGCTCAGTCCTTCTAACCTTCTGAAACAGGATTTTGAATTAAAATACTAGACAAAGCTTATTCTTTGACGTGCTGGAGCAATTAATGATGTTCGTAAGTATTACTCAAAGGTTAGTGTTATCAGGCCAAAATTACTAGTTTTCATCTCTTTTCTTTGCATAGGAAATGCAGCATCTATTTGCTACTGGACCTTCAGCAATGTATCAGGAACCATTAAAAAAAAATATTAGCCAGGACCATTGAAAAGTATGTGCAATGCTAGGAAAAAAAGGTGAGAGCGGAAAGACGTGGCATTAAGGGATTCATTCTTAAGGATGTAGAGAGGTTACTAGTGGAGTCTTTCAAGGATGAGTCTCGAGAGCAGTCTCATTTCATGCTTTAGTTAACAGGTATGACCAGAAGCGTTTTGTTTCTTCACGTACATGCAGTACCCGCAGTGAGGGGAGAGGCCCCACAGAGACAGCGAGATCATCACAGAAGAACTGGGCAGCCACGAATACCACCACCAAAGAAACACACCAAAATTCAGCAGTACAAAGTAGCAAACACTTAAGGACTAAATCAAAACACTTGAGGTAGCTGTACTACCTGATGGCGTATAACTTAAATGGGGGGGAAAAAAAAGCAGCAATTGTCAGACTCCCCATGCTCAGCCCCACTTCCCCTTATTTTAAGGAATTCTACATTATCTGCTGGGAGACACGATGCAGACCAGGCATGAGGTTTCATCAGAGCTCCACCTTGCTTGGCAAAGCGCTCTCGCGGTGACCTCTGTCCACCAGTGTCTCTCCCCTCTGAAGTCATCAGAGATGCTGCCAGACCGAAACTCACTGTCTCCCCTGTATCCACCAGCCCAGGCATTCCCCGTAATACAAGTCAGCGCTGCCTCCATTTCTTGAAAATGCAAACATCTCTCTGCTTTTAAAACAAGGTGCCATCCCCACATTTGACTGGCTGATTAACAGCTGCTTGTATCAACAGAGATAAAAACCTCTCTCCACTTGGGCGATTCAGCTCTGTTTCAGCACAGGCTTCAGTGCAAGAGCCGCTTTACCTTCAGCGCCAATCCTTCAGTTAACTGTTGTCCTTCACACAACATCCAAACGCGCTAAGCGCCTTCATCCTTGGCTCTTGATGGAGACTAGAGCTGAAAGCGGTTAACCGCTTCCAGACGGCGGTCACGTTGGTTTATTTGACTGCTAGCACCAACTTCAAAGAAAGTAACAGCAATCTCAGGACACAGGGAGAAGTACCTGTGCCACTGTACAAGATGCCCAAGACATCTCTTCTGTTAAATTTAATTCTGGCCATCCACAGCTGAGAAAAACCTCAGGCTGGAAGCGCTGCAAGGAGTAAGTAGCGGCTAAACAAAGGGATGGCGAGTCTCTCCCTCCAGGGCAGACTGGGAAAGCCTACCCCATTTAATCTAGCTTAACAAAAGCGAGGGGGGATGTTGTCAGAGCCGGAAAAACAAATAAGCATAAGCAAGGGTGGGAAACGCTATTTCAGCTGAAGGACAGGTTTGGTTCACAGACAGCTTAGTGCAAACAGTTTGCAAATAAGGTTCGGCTGAAAAGTAGAGGGCCCCTGAAGCATCAAAGCAAAGAAATTTTAAAGACAGCCTTTAGCGGGAAGAGAAAGCGAAAGGGAGGTCCTTTAAAAGTGCAATAGCCTGTTCCAAAAACCCATCGAGATCTTGCCAGGCCCTTGTGAGAGGAGGGGACTCAAGCCGGCAAAAATAGCAAGTTGTATCTTCTGAAAACCCAGAGGACCACAACACCACCCGCTGACAGCGCTTCCACTCAAGGACAATTTTATTGGGATTTTTTTTTTCGTTGCTTGTTTGCTTTTAAATTAAAAAGACTTGAACAAAGTACCTCTGATAGTGGAAGTATTACAAGATAAAGCCTGAATTTTGTTTATAAACCTAATGTTTGTCCAGACACCTTTTTGTTAACGATAGTTTACGTAAGTTGCAATCCTCAAATTACTTCCAACTAGACCGTAAATTGTGTACCACAAATAATCAGAGAAATGAAGTGTAGAAATAGCTGCTTTGCTGTTGGCAGAGCAGCAGTGGGTTACTACTTACATGGATTTCTTGCTGGACAGCAAGGTTGCGAAAATTTAAGTCTGGCTGTTCTTTCCCAAACTGATGAAAATAGCACTGCCTTCTCACATCATCAAACTGCCAGCTGGAATTCCCAAAGACGCTCACCTGCTCACGTCAGGGAGGGGGACAGTCAGAATTCTTAATTTAACAAACATTTACTCCTATGCATACTTTAAGATGTAGTGCATTACAAGCATATCATAAAGCATAAAATGCCTAATCAATGGACTAAATTTTGAGTAGATTTTGGTACTTAACGTTTTTACATTTCCTTCTCTTGCTAGTTGCTCTCCCTTTAGCTGTGCTTCACTATATGTATTTCTTGTTCAATGTTCAGTTTCATTGTTTTTTGTTTTTTGGTTTTGTTTGTTTTTTGAGTAGACTTTCACAGGGAATTATTCAGAATAGAGTGGAAAACATGGGTGGGAACATTTCTTCTGGAATTGTTTTTCCTAAAGCTTATTAAAAATAGCTTTAGTTAACATAGTGCTTTCTGCAGTCTTCTATTATGCCTTTGAAGCACCAACAGTCAGCATGTTAAAATGCTAACTTAATCATCCCTGTAATAAGGGAGTCCAAAAGCTAACATAGCTCTTAAGACCATACATTTAAAAAAAAAAAATTACACTAGTTTGTCCAAAATATTAATTCCACCTTGAATTTTTAGAATATACAAGTTGGTAATCATGCAACTTTCTGGCCTGATCGCTTTCCAGAAAAAGGGAAAAACCCAAGAACGTTCTGTTTTGTTTCCCTCCCCACCAACTATGATTTCAGAGGAGCTGAGATGAAGTTTCTAGAGCCGAGTACCCAGACACAGAAGGGGGCACGTGTGAACAATTTGTGCACAACTGCTCCTTTTGTGTTTGTTTAATGAGTGAAGATTTAATGCTAAGGGAAAGAAACAAAAGTAATTTTTAAAATTCTGTTTGAAGTAGGAACCCCTCCACCCTGAGCTGGTTTAAATCTCAGTCTGCGCTAGCTCATTTAGTAACATCAATTTGTACCTCTCGACAGCCATTTATAACCCAGGGCACACTGGGACAGTTACGTTACAGCCCCTTTTGCTATGTGGCAACCTGCATCCAGCTTGGGATTTGAACGTGTCCCTTCCCGTGTTTACCCAGTTGTTTGGAGGAGTGACGGAACCAGCAGCCTGTGCGCAGTCCTGCCAGATGTAGTAGTCCGCGTACTTCCCAGTCCGATTGCGACTCAGTTGAAACCATCGGTGCTTGTCACTTGTGTGGTTTGGTATTAAATCCATTATCACCTTTATCCCTTAAAAAAAAAAAATCAAACCATTACATTCAGTCTTTTAAGTCAAAGCTCACATTTTTTCTTTATGCAGTATCAGAAGCGTCCCAGAGGTGCGGCAAAAGAGAAAGGCTCCCACTGGAAGAGCTTAGGCTCGAGGGACTGGTGAGCGCGTTCCATTTTGAGTCAGCACAGCCCCGCTGGCTGCTGATATGGGAAGGCACAAGCACAAACAAAAAGCCCCAGACTACTGATGCAGTTAGTCTAATGAAAGTCTGCAAGAAGCTGCAACGCATCTTGCTGGTCCTGTTCCCCCCTGCCCATTGCTGGGGAGGGAAAGGGAAGGGAAGAAAAGGCAGAACAGATTTCTGCTGTTAGGAACCACTTCCACTAGATCTGACTTCAACATCTGTCTCCCACCTCCCAGGTGGGAAAGGCACTTCACCAGTCTAGCATCAGTGAACACAAGTTCTTCCTCACTCTGCTTAAAGGCTTAGACATTTTTTGCAATCCCAAATGTCTTTGGGACTGGCAAACCATTTTCCATTCAGCCCAACAGCTGTAAGGGGAAACATCTGAGCAAACATTTGGTCTAAAGGCATAAACGCACCAACCGTGGGTGCAATTGCAGGAAGGAAGTGTATGTTCCCTCCCAACCCTGTAATTGTTTCCCTGCTTTCTTCAGAAAGCAGCCATCAGTCATAACATTCAAAGTCAGCCTTGATCCTGTTGGACTACTGATGCCCACATCCATATGCACCAGGGAGCACAGACAGTATGTCAGCCCTACCACCCGCGGACATCCTCAGAGGTGACCATGGCTTGCAGAGGGTGTCCTGCAGCCTGACATTGCTGTTGTAGCTCCCCGTGCCTTTGGTCCCACTCCCAGCCCTACCCCAGGGCAGGAAACAGCAATCACAGAGCTTGTGTTGCTGTGGAGGTAACTCATACCCTTCACGGGCACCTCCATCTGCTTCTGCTCAACACCACCATGGGGGAACTGCCAGATGCACAAACTGAAATCTCAGATCATAACCTAGTGCTACAAGGTACACCCGTGTGATACGAGTGAATGTCTTTTTAATAGAGTTATTTTGCTTGGAATGGCAGCTTACCTCTATCGTGTATGGCTGCAAGCAGATTCTCAAAATCGCTCATTGATCCAAACATGGGATCGATCTCATAGAAGTCTTCAGCTCCATATCCAAGGTCTTTCAAGGGGGATTTATAGAAAGAGGTGATCCAGATGGTTTTTATATTCAAATACGTGATATGGTCCAGTTTTTCTTGGATACCTGTTGAAAGAAGAGAGCGTAATCTGTTTAGAAAAGACAAAATATTTCTGTTGAAATACGTTTGCTGGGGGCTCTCAGTCAAAGATGGCACACAGGTCCCTTTAATACAGGGCCATCTCCTGTTTTCACTGATCTCAGGTATCAGGGCAATCTTGACATGTCTTCAGGGATAGCATCAGATCGCAGATGGAAACCATTCAAAGCCACTTTTATAAGGAAAATAAAGCAGGAATTAAAAAAAAATCAGATGAAAGCAAACTTATAGTCTATTATAAGAAGATTTACACTTTAATAAATTTAACACTCACTTCTGAAAATGAACTCCTATATTTTCTTAAAATGCAGCAACAGCATTGCTTTCCCATTTCAAGGAACATCAATTAATCCTCAGAACACCCAAAGGAAAGCAAAATTTTGATACAAAAATCCCACATTTTCCATGCCATTAGGAGAAGTCTCATATTTTTTTTTCCCCCTGTTGCTTTTTTTTTTTTCAGGACCCCTTACTCCAGTCTCCCCTAGTTGTTTTGGGTTTGTGGGTTTGGTTTTTTTTGTGGTTTTCATTTGGCTTTTTTTTTTTTTTTAAACCCAAATCTCTTCTATCTTCCTGACATATTTACTATTGGCATGCAACTACAGAAACAGTTTCTTCTCTTCTCTTGCTGGTAGAGTATGTTACAGCTAGTGCTTCTTGTTTAGAAATTTATTGTCCATTATGGTGTTGAGCCTTCCCCTTTGGAAACTTAGTCACAGTTAAGCTACTGATAAGTGGCGTTGCCTCACTTAGTATCAAGTACCCCTTTATCAATGCACTCGGGAGCTCAAAACCACCCAGACTCTGAACAAAAAGCAACACGCCCTTCTCTCCTTTTTCTCAGTTTTAATTTTCTCTTATGGCGAGGCAGAAAACCTGATACAACAAAGTGCTCAGCACCACCAGTTCCTCCTGACTGACCTCAGTTTTGTGGAGGTATTTTACTCTGATGATAGTTGTGCTGCTGCTTGCTCTCAGCCCCACTTCTAAACATCCGTTTTAACTCCAGGTTTAAAATAACAACTTGGGCAAGAAGATCCTAGATCTACTAATGACAGTGTGAATTGCTATTAATGTTTAGTCGGATAACTTTTATTCCTCTCTCCAGTAGGGTGGCTTTCTCTATCGGGAGATTTCTCTATCTATATTTTTTAAATACATACACATGGATATACAGACAAACTACTTCTACACAGCTCTGCACATACCAAGAACGGAAATTCACCCACCTTTCAGATCCCCATTCCCATCCATGTTGCTGTCCTTGAAGGAACGAGGATAGATCTGATAAATAGGACTGGCCTGCCACCAGTCAAGGCACCTTGGAGAGAGAGCGATAATCGCAATCGTAGCGGACACAAGCACGACGGCAGCGGTGATCATGAGCCAAAAGAGAATCTCCCTGGTGACTCTGTACCGAGCTTGGCTGGAGAACTTCAGCAAGACTTCCTTCGGCATCCCTGCATAGGGCTTCAACACCAGCTCCTCCGTAGCCGTCGGGTCCGCATCAACAATGCATGTTTTTGGCATTTCTTCTTGGCTACTGGCATCAGTCTCCTTGTCATCAAAAGCCTCATTTTGAACAAATCCGTTGTTCTCCACACCTCTCTTGTCACTCAGCTCCATAGGTAAGCTCTTAGCTTTCACCTCAACTATTTCACTTCGTGGTTTTTGTCCTGGAGACCCCCGCCACAGCAAAAAAGTGTGACAACACACCTTTGTTCAGTGAAATGAGAAGCAGAGTAATTAGCATCTGAGTTTATAATCAACCCCCGGCCAACTGGTCAAAGTTCAAAAAGAGACAAAAAGGGCAAAGTGCTCCTGCTCTTCCGCCTAACAGGCATCTTCAGCAAGATAACAAAATGCAAGAAAGCGCAGTTTATCCCTCATACCCGCTGAGCAGAGTTACTCTCTCCAGGACACCAAACTTCTCTTCCTTTGGACAGCAAGGGGAGAACTTGGGGGTTTCTACCAGTAAAAGATATAGTAAATACGCAGCTTTCCAGACCGGTCAAGGCCTCCCCTGCCCCTAAAGCACTCTGAGCATTAATGAGTAATTTAAGCACGGGAGAGCAAGAACGAGGTGTTGACAACTTCTGGCTCAAAAGCAACAACACAAATTAACTAAGAAAAAAAAAAAAGATACAAAGGCTGGTTGCACTTCGTTTCTCACAGCTTAGAAAAACCAAAAGCCCCCAACCCAACCCAGCCCAGCCCAGCCCAGCCCAGCCACAACTCTTCAGCAGTAACCACGATAAGGCACATACCAATCTTGCGATTCACAGCATGTGATGGGCGGCTACACCCAGAGAGAGCTATCCCCAGGTCGGGACAGGATAGCGCTGCACAGGCACAAGCAGGACTCAAGAGGCAAACCCACTGCCCACTATTAAAATCCCTTTTTAAAAAACAAAGCAAAACCAAGCCAGAAAAACAACACAACAACATTTGTTTAAAGGAAAGTGACCTTTCCCTTCTTTCCCCGCTTTCTACTACTCTAGCCAGGAAAAAGCATTGCCCGAAGTCTGCACAAGTGTGCCCAGATTTACACATCTGCGTGCCCTAAGCCCCAGCTGCCCTGAAGCCACGGAGCCCACATCCCCAGGACCGCCCCTCCAGCCCCTGCCCTCTGCCCAGGCATATCAAAGCAAACAATAAAGCAATATACATTTGCCAAGGAGCTGCCTTATCACATCTAAAAGCAAATGCCTGCCCGTGACCATAGGGTCCTGGGGTCAGGGTCCCAGGGAAACTCCCATAGGCAACTGCAGTGGAGGAAAGGTTGGTTTTGGCCTCAAAAAAGTCTTTATTATGTTTGCCTCAAACCATGAAAGAAGTTTATAAACTAATGACTGAAAAACTCCAGCATGCAATACTCAAACGATTCAAAAAAGGTGTTATTGCTTCGGTAGCTGAGGTGAGAGGAGGCCTTTTTTTCTGACAGATTTAATCCTTTTCTTCCCCTTCTGTTGTCCCAAAGTGGGACTGTTTACCCAGTGTGCAAGATGCCAATATATGCACAGAGTGCATATATTTATTTAATATAATTATTTATAATTATTTATTAAATATAAATATTTATTTAAATAATTTCTGTACATCACTTCCTCACAGCAGTGCCTGGCAGCAACCTCAGCCTGTGCTGTGTCAGGTAGCTGCGATAGGGGGATAGCTTGTGATTCAGTATTGCTGGGAAATTATTTGAAACAATCTCCCTCCTAATGACTCTGCAGTCTTAAATATCATGGTATCAGTAGGTTGTAAAAGCTTCCAGGCAGGCCTGGTACGCTCAGGGCATAAGCCTGTATTCGGTACCTGGTTTGAATGTGTCAGTCTGTTCACTGTATACTTCATTCATCTTTTCTTCCCCTGCCCCCCCCCCCCCCCATTTGCTTCGTTTCAATGACTTCATTTCAGATTAAAATAGCAAATGCATAATATAGAAAATGTTTAGATTGCATCACGTACACCTCAAGACCTTAGTACTCCCTGCCTTGCTTTTTACCCAAGCTCAGAGTTTTAAACGCGCCCGTGGCTTTCTTCCCAAAAGCATCTCCAAGCACCCCAGCGCAGCGGGAAGCAACGCAAGTCCGAGGCAAGAGCAGAGGGCGACCAAAACACAGGCACCTGCCATGGACGCGTGGCTCAGACGAGTCAACCAACGGGGCTCGGGACAGTCATGCGCAGAGAGGGCTCAGTGCCAGGGCCGGGAAAGTCTGGGAACAGGCTCACACCACCCTCAGTTGTGGCTTGTTAGGTTTTGATTGATCGATTGAGGTTTTCTGGTTGTTTGTTTTGCCTCCCCCCCACCCCCATAGACTGTAAGCATGTTTCTAAATAATGTGGCTGCCACAATATAGAATCAGAGCTGAGAATATTGATCTAGATATGAATAGATACAAACACATAGGCGCAGAGCATTTATGTACATGCACCCTCCAGCGACGCCTATGACCCCCCAAAAACCCCGTCACTCACCACAAGATCAAAGCCAAGCCTCCCAGATCACGACACTGTGCAAAACCAACGCCTATGAGATGAGACTTAGCTCCTGCTGCAGTATTTAGAAAGAGAACTAAGTAGTATGTAAAAAAGATGAAGGACATTCACTGAAAATAGCCAACTAGGAGCAACACCGACAAGCAGACTGTACGCTAATTATCCAAGTCACCCCGCTGTTTTATCTGCTCATTTACTTTTTGTTTATTTTTAAAAAGGATTCCCAGCTAGAGCATTGTGTCCAAGAGGAGCAGCCACCAGCCTGCTCGTTCCAAGTCTTTCCTACCTGGCTAACGGGGACAGCCTCCCTGCATTTGTATTCTTCCTGGGAGACAACTGCATGACAAAACAGCAGAGCGTTAAGTGACACCTAATCAGGTTTTAGCGCTTCTTTTTCCTTTCTCCATTCCTCTCTAACTTTATGACAAGACACATGATCCCGCAGAGCCAAGGCCAGCCGTGCTGTCATTTTGTTTGGTACCACATTGTGACCATGTCACACACAGCTTGCTGCAAGTCACAGTCAGCGTCTCTTTGGAAGAACGCAGCCCGAGGTCAAGGATCCTCGTGTTTACCACTTTGCAGCATGGGCACACAACAAGAGAAGCTGGGTGCCAGAGCATTTACATACCAGAGATGCAGATCTGCACTTCTGCAAGTCCTAGAAAACACCTTTGGCACATCAGCAGGACACAGACATGTAGTTTATGACAACAAATAGCTGCTCAATAGGCAATGCTACATGACCGTGACTTAAGATGCAGTTTTGTGTCTAATTCACCAGCATTTAATGCTAATTTAATCAACTCTTATCCCCGACTGCTTGTTCCTGCCTTGCATTGCCCCCTGCCTTGTGTCAGGTGAAGTGTTTAGGCAGCTGCGCAGTGAACCAGATTGGGAAACAGATTTGGCTGAAAAAAAAAAAATACTAATTTCATTCTTCAGACAGCTCTCCAATCCGCCTGGTGCCCACGAGACCACACGAATGCGTCTGCCAGCCCAGCACAGGGAGGAGGAGGAGGAGAGGCAGGGAGAGGGTCCGGGACACAAAGCACAACTCCCCGACTGAGCAACTCTTCAGTCAAATCACGGTCTTTGTGGCTGCATTTGTTCAGTACGTTGCTGTCTGTCCCCTACAGAAAGTCAGGGAGTGGAAAGCAGTGAAGTCTTACACCCACAAACGCTGCTGGAATCAAAGATGGGGAGAGGGTTTAAATTCCGTTAATGGCTTACCCACATTAAAACTGCCACGGATCAGGGACCTACCCCCACTTCACCCAAGTCCTACGACACTGCTACCCCAAAACACTGTTGAAGTGCTGGGTCCAAGTGAGTATTTCAGCACCACCACCACCCCCCTTTTTTTTTTTTTTTTTTTTTTTTTTTTTTTTTTAAAACCTCTACACTTAATGCTGCTAATTGCCTGCATGGACATCTGTGCTTGATCTAAAGCTACAGGGTGGTTGCATGCTTCTCAAAGGCCAATTTAGTATTTTGGTAGTCAGAAACTGCCACTGCTCTCCACACGCACCCTTTGGAAACAGTTAACTTTCCCTTATTCAAGCGTCTTCCAGGGGCACATCAGCCAAGGCCAGCTCTGCGAACCCTGCCGCGCAGGAACCGTCGTCTTCAAAAGAGCCCCTCTTGTCCTAATGTAATCCCTAAGTAACATTAAAGGCTTATTTATACCTAAAGTAGGACAGAGCGTGTCTTAATTGACAAGCGTGCGGCTGAAAAGAGGAGTATGCTGCTGCAGCAGCTAAACGCACGAACCAGAGGCCGTGGTATAGACGAATCCATGTGCCTCACTGCCTCAACCTTCCTCCGGTGGCTACAGGGCATGCAAAAATACAGGGACACACAATTATTTTAAAGTTAAAACAGAACATAAACCATCCTGGAACAACCAGGTCGCTGTCTTGGTGAACATACAATTTTTTTTTTTTTACAGCCAGACTTCAATCATATTTCAGATCAACTCCACCTTGTCACGTAAGAAGAGCTGCAGCACAAGCAGGTACCAGCGGAGCACAGGGACACTTAAACTGGACATCTGGACCTTAAATGCTAAAAATTCTTCTAGAAAACCTGGCAGGAAAATACAGCCAAGGAGCTTAAAACAGATCTGGACGATAACGTACCACAGACCCTGGAGAACAAGCCCAAGAATCTGGTACCTCCTCCTATATGTTTTTTCCTCATAGACTAAAAATAAAACCACACAGGTATTTTGCTTTTATTACAGACCTCCCCCCCCACCTCCACTTGAGGAGTTGCTCGCCTTGAAATTATTTGATAAAGGGAAACTGTAAACCTCATCTTGAGAGGCAGATCACCAACAATTCCCGCTGAGCTTTAACTTTTTCCTTTTAAAATATATTTTATGTATGCAGGCATTATGCTCCTGGCTTGCTCTCAAGCAATTCTCAAACGGTTCCCCCCTGAGCAATTTTATAGTTTAGCAGGAGTAACTAGCCAGTGCAACTGCGCTAGCGGAATCCACTGAAAAGCATTAAATAGTAAAGAAAACACTTCACATTCTGTGCCAGTTATTCTGTTTACCTCAGGGTTAGATAGGGAAACAAAACCAATCGGTATGTGGGCAGTAATAGCTGCTATCTCCACACAGATTGCCATGGTTATTTCCGTAAGATGGAGGGGTTAATTTCCACAAGTATTTCTTATATATAATTATTTAGATGCACGGGCTGACTAAGTAGTCTGCTGTTTGAGGCTATACAAATGCCAAGTAGCTTGCCAGTTATTTGATACCATACATATTACACCGAAAACCACACAGAGGGGCGATTAAGCACCCTAACGTGCTAAGTGTAGGAAGACGTTTATTGTTAAAAAGTTCTCTTGCTTAATGCTTTTTCATTAAATGGTTTGTTACCACTGGAACTGGTCTGACATAATGCACTTCACCTCTAAATATAACCTCATTATTTACAGAATCGGGGCCAGCTTTATGCCCATGTAAAGAGGCAAACACTGCGGCTGTCAGTTTTCCCTCAGCGGCTCCCACAAGACTGATGGATAAACTGACCTTTAAAGCTACGTTTCATTCAGCACTAAAAGTCCTCCCTTGACGGTGGTGGGCAGCCGTCAGGAGAGAGAGATGCTCTTGAGGAACAAGTTTCTGAGATGGTATCTTCTACCCAGGAGATCCCTGAGTGCGCGTGAGGTTTCTGCCAGCAGCCTCGAGTCCTGGGAGCGTGGCAAAATACAATTGCATGGGACACCGTGATGCGGTTTGTTGGGGTTTTTTTTTTTTGGTTTTTTTTTTTTTTTTTTTTAAAGGTTAATGGCATTATAAATGTTGTAATAGCCGCTGCTTTGCTCACGTGACATTTCAGGGGTAGGTTTCACGGGAAGGAAGCACTGGGCCCCTGCCCGCCATGGGTCACCAGCATCGCTGGCTTCTCCCACTATTATTAATGAAAAGAACTATCCTTCAATTCTTGCTGTTAGCACAGCTGCAAGAACAGCAGCACACAGACCTGACTCCTCCTGGATGCCCTCCCCTACAGAGGGTCAAGCACTATACTGACATGCATCCACAGAAAAACTTAAAGCTCCAGGTTTGTTGCCTCTCCAGGAGGAAGCTCACGCACATAACTGCACCCTTCTCAATCTACACTGTACCAGTTTCCCTTTACAGCATTCGTCCATCACATTTCTGACCTAGAGGATAACAACTTTCAAAGAATTTTCTTTTCCAGCCTAGTTCTTAAAAGCTTTGCTACAGAGAGACCCAGATCTCCGTTTTACTCTGGTATGAGCTGGGCACGTTCAGCACAGTATTAAACCCTGAAAGACTTGCTGAAGTTTTGACGGTGTACACTCAAGAGTGACTCGGTGTTACTGAAAGATCTCGGAAATGGGGAAGTCATAACACAGGCAGCAGAGCTAGACAGCCCAACAGGAAGCCAAGCAAAAGCTCAAAACCAAGATGTGGCATTGTACTGCATCACTACTACATCTATCCTCTGTGTTACTAAAAGACAGCACCCCATAGCAAACCACATCTATCCCTGCTAGAACTTACCTCTGACAACAATTTACATTCACCGCATAGTAACTGAGGAGCAAGTTTTGGTCTGCTGAGCACTGAGCACTTCCTCACGTGGAAGGATGGAAGGATTTTCAGGGAGGGGCTGTCAGGCGAGGAATGCTGTGTTCTGCAGGGCTGACACTGCCTGACCACCACTATCACCACACTGTACAAGCTGTAATGCTTTTCACAGTGCCTCAGTTTCCCCACCTGCAGGAGTTACACACATAGTATCGCACAGTTTTTTATATATATATAGCACTCCACTGAGCCTCTCTTCAGCTTAGAAAAACGAGTTAAATCCTTCTCTGTCTCTATCAGTGCATCTAGATAGGTCTCCCTGCAACTCATTTGCTTTTTTTCACATACGTCAAATGGGTGATACCTACTCGGGTTGTGCTCCGAGACAGTTTCCTGCTGAAAGAGCTTAGTTTAGATCAGAAATCTCCAGTCTTTGTACTGTCTGTACTACTGAATGGCACCCCAATTGTCTGTCGTACTATCTGTACTACTGACTTGCATCCCAAGGCTTTTACAATGGCCACCTGTGACCCAACACTTAACCGGCTCCAGCAACAGGAGCCTGGGTGCGTAAAATTAACGTGAACACTGGAAGTGAAACCAAGGAATTGGAAGAACACATTTTGGTAAAACAAACAAACAAAACCACATTTCTCCAACTGAGCTGGACTGCCCTGGCATCCAGCATGGCAAGAGTTGGCCGTGTGCAAGGTTCTATATTCAAGGAAGGTGCTCCCTGCCCAGGGCAAACTAGACCTCTGCATCAGAGAAACATTTCACAGCTATAAGAAGCCATTTCCAAAGATCTAAAGAACTTAATCTTAAATTTCATATTAGCCTGAAAATACGAAGACTAAAATTAAAGACAATCCTAATTTTCCATGAGTTAAAATTAGCTTTTTAGCAGTTCTTCTAAGTATTAATCTTTAAACAGCACCCTACAAATCTCCCCGTGGCCCCTTCTTCAGCCGCGTAGCACAACTTCCCTCCAGTTCCTACATGGCATGCTGCTTTCCCTTGACACACGACCACAGCACATTGACATTCCGATGTGCAGCCTCACCATCTTCCCTCTTGCTCCCCCACCACCTCGCAGACATTAACTCCAGCTTCTGTACTACCCCACAGCTGCCTCTGCCTTCTATACATATATAAAGCATCTCTCAATTGCACCTTTATCGTACCGAAGCCCAAACCCAAAGGGAATACAAGCGGCACACTTACCACCACCACTAGGAAAACACTGCCAATGCAGGCAGTACATAAGCAAGTAGCGTTCACATGGTAAGCATGTTGACACACCGCTGTTTGAAAAGCGCTAGGCAGCTACACACAAAACCCCTTCCAAGAGGCATCTCCTATGTGATCCATACATTCTTGGGCTTTATTACTATTAAAAACTGTATTTCCTTCATGAAAAAATACACATTATTCTTGTAATGTAGTGACAGTCACCAGCCAAACTTAATTTTCTATATTGTCATCTTTTGGGTTAATTTTTTGGAGGGGTATTTTTAACTACACTGTTTCTACTTATGTACTAATACCATACAGAATTTACTATGCTTATATTGAAAACATACAGAGTTTTCTATGCTTAGCATGGAAGGGTTGGTTTGTTTTTTTTTCATACATAGGAAAATGGTCTAATGGGCCACAAAACTCAGGGCAGATTCCCATTTCCACACAGGTATTACTACAGTTCTCCCTAGATCTGTCTCCCTTTATGCACAGCACACCTCCTGCTAAGCCACCCAGTCCACACCAGATGCCTCAGCCATCCTGTCACCTATATAAAGGAACTTACAGCGCGAGACAAACTCCTAACAGTTTGAAGTTTTGCTTCAGAACCACCTGGCAGTTCAAGGACCCAGTGATCAGGGTGAAAGCAGTTTGGTGAAAGGTGGAGAAAGCATTGTCTGCAGCAAATACCAGGCTGTCCATTTTCAACTTAATGAATCCACTGACCTGCTTGGGCTCTTCGGGTGTTGTATCTCACATTACGTATCCGCATAAAATAGTTTCAGGCACCTAGCTCATCTCTACTAGTGAGCCAGAGAAAAACGCAATCCCACATTCAGCAAGTATTCACATAGTGCATTTAAATCCCCTTCGCCCCTGTCACATAGTGGAGTGACAACTCACACGTACATTCCCCCCTCCCCCTGGCTCTGAGGGTAATTAAAGCAAATACCTGTCTTTCATTCTATAGAATCATTTAGGTTGGAAAAGATCTTTAAGATCGTCGATGTGCCCCCTCATAGTTCTCATGCTTTTAGCTCTGCCACGCTGCCCAGGAGTCTGTAGTACCAAGTACAGCAGGACTCTAACCCACTCAGAACAAAAACAGTTTGCATTTCAAAGACAGATCTTCCAAATACTTCAGTACTGAAGGCTAAACAGAAAGACAGACATACAACATCTTTAAATGAGTGATAACGCAATACCCATTTTCTATATTTTTTCCTCCTTTTCCTTGATTTCATCCAAAACCACTTAATGCAGTTCAAAGCATAAGGCCATATTAGAAGTTATAGTTACAAGATATAACTTTTCTTTTCATTCAGTTTACAGAAGCAGCACTTTAAATACAGTAACTGCATATAAAAAAAAAAGTTGCTGCAGTTACTCACGCACTTGGATCTCTGTTTTTTTCCCTCTCTAATAAGTTGAGTGGGAAGTTAAATGCAATAACGGTAATCTCTGAAGCAACAGTATGGAACTTGCTAAACATTTTTAAGGTAAGGATGAGTAGGAGGTGAAGAAATGGATGTAAAATATATTCCACCATGTAAAAATCTGTCACCCAGTACAATGAAAACAGGTGTCCAAGACTAAAAGTAGAGACCGAGAAGTTGCTGTAAAGCACCACACTTTTAATCACCTCGCACACTGTTTGCATTAGCAGAGTATTTCCTACAGCTATATCCTTCCAAATTAAATGCAGATTTAGGAGAGCTGGAAAAAGTATTTTGGTTTGATTTCACACATTCTCTGCTCCCAAAAAGGAAATAATATGATTTTAAACACACTAGAAAAACATATCTGCTTTACGTACCCAGGCCAAAATCCTTATTCCACCATTAAACTTAGATGTGTTTATGAACTGAAGATGAGTAGTGGATAAAAGATGAAAAAAAAAAATTCTCAGAGTGTATTCTCCAGTTTCTCCTCAAAAGAACAAATTAAATACCGTAGGTTATTTGCCCAGGATTAAGTGGACATCCACCTTCTTGCATGTAAGTAACCTGCAAAAACAAAAACAACATTCACAAGATGAATTTGATGTGAGTGGTGTTAAGAAATTTCCTTACAAAAACAATAGGAAATATCTTTCCATTAATGCAATCAGACTTTAGCATGTATGCATTTACTTCAAAGTTTCCAACTAACTTCTAAAAGTAGAACGTTTACTAGACTACATATTCACACACACCTCTCCCCCCCAAAAAAAGTAGCTAAAATACATCAGTGTAGAGACATGATTTCACCACGGCTTCTCTTTTAGCACATTTTTTTATAAAGACAGTTCAGATTTTCCAAGGAGAAATTAACACTCTTGCAAGGAATATAACATACCCAAACATTTTTGAGTACCCTTTCCAAGTTCTGGACACAAACTCCTGAAATCAGTGTTTTATCTCACAGGACACAGAATGTTCATTCTACGGATTTCTGTCGAATTTCTTTCACTTAAGCTCTGCAGTTCTTGCAAAGTGCTAAAGCAAATCTCGTTTGGTCATTTTCTGACATAACTTTGCATAGAAGCTCTCTAAAAAAAAAAAAAAACCCACACTTGTTTAAAAACATCCCATAACTACCAAATAGAATCCAGAAGCTGCCTGAAAAAGGCCAGAAAAAAAAATAATCAGTATTTCTGTATTTACAGACCAGATGAACTTCCGAGATGATCTTATGAATTGTATTGTTTCCAACTTCCTAAAGGTCAAAGGCAGGGTCCTTACAACACCAAAGACTATTACAGCATAGCCGCAACTTTCCTACAACTCACTTCAAATTCCACAAGTCTGGGAAAGCACAAAAAACCCAGGGTAACAGTCATTTCCACAACAGACTTGACACAACATGTGTGAAAAAATTATTTCCAACACCACTGTTTCAGTTAGTTGCCAGAATCTTCAGAATCCATCTTCCTACTACACAGTGTTTTTCTTCCTTAATTAGCAAGGACAACTGCTTTCACAGAAAGACTACCAAACTAATGGAGAATGGAAAAAAATGGGGGGGGGGGGGGGGGGGGGGGCGGCGGTTCCCCCCCTATAGAAGACCAACCCCACGACTTGAATCCTTATCCGTTTTTGGTAAGTTTTAAAAGCAGGTGCTGAGGCAATCATTAGTTGACCTTAATTCACAGTCGCTAATCACAGCAACAGCACAGCAAAGCTTTTTCTGTTGGAAATCCTAGCCAAGCTGCATATGGACAAGTAAGGATAGCCAAGAACAGAGGCTGGAAGTACTCATCAAGGAAGAAGGAAGTTCTCAATAATCCAAATCAGTCTTTAAATCCAGGCATCACAGCAAAGGAGAGCTTTAGAAAAGGTTTTTGGAGAAGGAAAAACAAGGGATTTGGGGGAACATGACCTTTCAGATGTAAAAAGAGCAAAGCACTGGTTGCGCATGTGACAAAGCGAATGATGGAAACGAGCTATGACCTCAAGCACTGAGCTAAACACAAAAAGGAGGTGCAGTCATGCTAAAATGCAAAAGCTACTTGTCTTTTGATCAACAGAGCAGCAGCTAGATAGGAATATAAAGACGGTGCAAGCAAAGCATAGCGAAATCGGGTCGATACAGCAACAGTCTAAATAAACAAGAGCAGGAAAAGATCAGATGGGCACACAGAGAAAGGGGCTACAAAGATGCATGAGACCCCAGGTGGAGTTTCATCTGCACAGACTGCATACTTACCTGGAGTACACTGCAGAAGTTCAGTGACTTGGGTACTTTCGTGCGGTTTTGTCAAATTGCCTTCATCTCTGGGAGCATCCCATGCAGCTGCTCACCTGCACCAGTGGAGCTACCTCCCTCTGACTTAATTTTTATTTGAGAGCTACAAAGCAGTTGTAAAGAGCTAAAAGCAACATGCCTTCAGTAGACAATCCTTAAATCTACAATTTGGGGTTTAGCCCAACAAAACCCAACTTAATTGATAGATGAAAAACTGCTTGGCACTGTGGCTTTTTTTGCCAGAATAGACCTGATACCTAATGTTAAGGCAGTGTCGTTTTTTGCTTAATCCTCCAGAAGTTAGAATTGCCCACTAAAGCTTGGTTCCATGACACAACTAATCTCAAGTTCCTATTGGTTTCAATATCCACTATGAACCTTTAAAGTGCCAAAGAAAAACGCCTGGTTTTCTGGGGCTAACTTTACTTTGTGTTTAAGATTTAAGCCAGTGATTATGGCTGAGAGTATAAGAAAGCTCACGGATGAAGTGGCTGCCTTAACTCCATTTCATACACGATACCAAGAAGCTACCTAGCCACTAATAGCTAGCCTATGATGTGTTAGAAGAACTGACATCTTACCTATTTTGAATTTCCATTTTTTGGGGTTTTTTTCTTTTGTTCCTTCACCTAAATGGCAACATCAGCATCAGATTCACATAAGGGCCATGAGAAGTATGGGTATTTTGGCCAAGTACCACAAAGGTTTGCATGCAGGCTCAAATAAGCACATGAAGATCCAGTCTATTAAGAGGAGACTTCTGTTGTAGTTAACCGCTCATATGAGCCTTTTGAGAAGGTCAGGATGACGCCACTTACATTTGCATCCATTTCTTTATTCCCTATTCCATTTAACATGTTAGAGATTTGTTTTAGGGGACCCTCATTATTTTGCTCATTATCAGAGAGCAGATTTGAGAACTGACACGGACTACATTGTCTCTGTTATAAGAGAAGTCATAAAAATGAACAGAAGAAAAGAATCAAGCTGAATTTGACATGCCAGAAAGACCTGAGGTGGAAGAGACACTCCCCACTCTCAGCATTCTATAGAAGTGTCTTTATGTTCCCAGGTGGCAATATAATTAAGAGAACATAATTTTAAGACAAACGTTAAAATTGACAAGTTAGAGAAAATACATGAACAAATTAGATCAAACATTCAGACTTCTCATACTAAGAATACAAAGTCAAAAAGCATAGGCTTTGTTATTTTTTTTTCCCCAGGCTGCTGAAATCTGAACAGTATTTTGATTAAACTAAGAACATGATTAGAATTTGGAACCCAGTGGATGCATGAATAGAAAGCAGTGCTAATTTAGAAGGAAAAAAAAAAAAAAAAGAGGTCTTGATTTACGTTTTGTTATAGCTGTGCAAGCTATGGTCCTTCTCTGAAAAACCTATGTGCATGCTTCACTTCTGTACAATAAAAGCATAAACCCTTTGACTATCCACATGATGTAAGAAACCTACACATATAAGCATTCATAGGACTGGAGCATATGGAGTACAAGAACTCTTACCAGTAGAAGAGAAGAAGGTATTAATTTGAAGTTCATGAGGAACACATGCAGGGGCTGTGCTGTACAAGCAAATCCAACAAAATAAAGTTCAAAGAACTTATAGACTCAAAAAATCTACAGGTTGTTCATAAATACACCCATTCCACAGTAAGACTAAGTATTCAGACAGGTTATTACCACGCAGTACCAATAATAGAGGATTTTGTTCTCCTTTCCCACCCAGCTAAACAACTTCATAATGAAGTTAAAAAAAATAAAAATCAGTAAAAGTTTTGACACAGAACGTTAGTGTTTGAGAAATTTCTATCCAAAACACCGTACAAAACTTTATAGGTCTAACCTCAGATCTTTAAAAAACTTCAAGAAATGAGTTGACTAAAGTCAAGTTTAATCTGGATTTTTAGACTTTAAATGAACACTCTCCCATAGCTGGAATAAGACTCATTCCAGCTGAACTTGGGATGGATTTGCCCTAGGAGCTCTAAGTGTTGTTTGTACTCTTCTGTCTCCCACAGAGAAACCCACTTGGAGACTTCTGGCTTATTGTGACAAAAAGCCGCATCCGCTATAGAACAAACAGAAATCCATCACTAAGAGACACCTCATAAATCCTATTTGATTATCTTTTTATACAGAACACTCGCATCTTCTTGATAAATCCTTCTCAAGAAAATATAAAGCATATCACACTGTTTTAGCAATCCTTTATTGAAGATAACAAGTTGGTTATGTTCACTGTATTGTATGAAACATCACAATATCATACTGGGAAGGTACTATCAGTACAGGGTTGGACCAGAGCGGACAGTCTGAACAATAAACCATTTTGCATTCTTCATTCCCTATCTTTTAACAACCCCAAAAAAACCAGTAAAGGGACAAATACCTGTTAACATCATCATTTAGAACACTTTAACTTACAAGGCTAAAATCTAATGAATAAATAAAATATACTGTGGCAATAATCCTCTCTAGACCAAAAAGAAAAAATAATAATCAGATACACAGTGAATCAAAATGATTGGGAAAGCTGGCCTTCGGCACCAGTATGAAAGAGCATGTGGTTTTTACAGACTCACCATGGGGATAAAGTTACAGAAAAATACCATGAATTCCATTTCACACAAAACCAGTTGATGACTGTCATTAGCTTAAAACTACACACAAGGGCAATTACATCCTCGCTGAAACACAGTTTAAACAAATAGGAAAATGTTTACAAGGCATCCACAGCATGTAAATCATGTACAGATGGATACATTCATTGTTTCCCCTCCCCAATAGCTTTTATTTTAGATAAATACTTTACTCTTCCCCGTTTTCAGCATTTACTGGACTCATTACATGCACAACTCAAAGAAGTCAGAAAAAAAGTCAAGGTTATTGCAAAAATAGAATTAAACTAAGAATCTTCAAGTACCTTACATGACAGCCACTCTGTACCATGCCCATTGCTTATAAAATGAAAGGTCATTGAACCCATGAAAATATCTCTAATATTTTCTTAATTTAAAATAGATAATTTTAAGTGTATTTATAGTAATCTCAAAGTGATAATTTGAACTTTGAAAATAATGCAAACAATTAAAATTATACCCATATTACACAAGACTTCTGTCTGTATCAAGCTGAAAAAAATCAAAAACCTATAGAAAACCACATATAGAACAAAAAAATAATCACAATTTACATTATAATAAAGGCAAATTTTCAGCATTTTTTTAAAAAACCTGCAGCTGTGAGAGATGTCAAAGCAAGTCACTACTAACTATAAATTCATCAGTTTGGTTTTAAAAGATTTTCTCTAGCAAGAGTTTAAGGGTGTGTTGTACACATGCGTAAAATTCTTACTGTTTTTAGATGCCTAGAATCTTCATATATTATTGCCAAATACATTTATCTTCAAGCAAGCAGTAGGCAACATATCACAATTTGGGACACCGCAGGGAAACCTAACTGGTCTGGTAATACAGGTAAAACTGGAAAATTAAAAAAAAAAAAAAAAACAAAACCCGAAACCCAACCAAAAAACCAACACATCTGAGAGCGTATTGCCCAATTGAAATTACTTTCAAGCCACAGAGCTGCAAAGCCTTCCAACTCGGTAAAGTGAAATAAGAAACGTCTCAAACAATTACTCTCATGCTTGTGTGTTGCACATCTCATTTAGCCATAGTGTATCTTCAGAGTACACCTACAATCCCATGCACCTCAGGTACATGTACCGATCTGCTGAGAGAATCGTTCCTTCCTTCCTTTTTAGGGCCAAAGTTCATTACAGATGTAATCAGTATGCCTGAGGCTGGTAAAAATACTGTAGTACAGGCAATGCTAAGAGTGGCAATATCAGAAAACACAAAAATGAACAATGATGGAAAATTCTAATATCTTTCTGCCCATTTCACAAAATGTTGGAAATCCACCAGAATTTTTCCCTTGTATTGAAGAAAACAGATTTAAAAGTTTTTTTTTCCCCCTTTCAGAATCAAAAGCATTTTAGTAGATTTGTAAGGCTACCACGGATCTTCTAGATCTCCAGCACCCTACAGGAAAAGAAGAGGAGAAATATTACTACTCGCCAATACAAATGAAAACATTTTGTTGCACTTTGGATTTAGGTGGCATAATTAAACAGAATACTAGCATAAGACAGATGACATTTTCCTTTTTTTCCATACCTGCCCACTTCCACACACAAACATTCTGGTCCTCAACTTCATGAGGGAATTTACTTTTATAAAACACGAACCCAGTAAAGCTATTATAGCATAAAGACTTAAAAACAAGTATTATCTAAAATTGTACTAAATCATAGCTATCAATAGATACTACGTCTATGGACTACAAAAAAAAAAAAAAAATCTATAAAATGCTAAGGAACTCAGCTCTTCAGGTATTCCTGGTCCGCAAGAAATCCCCGCAGGCTCTTTTTCATTAAGGCAGTGAAATTTGTACCTATTTTGAACAATGATATCGTTGTGCAAGGGTTATATAATGAACTGACCACTGACACAAGAATTCCAGATTTAACTTATTAGCAGATTAGTTACTACCATTGTAAATTCCCAGTGTTATCCCTGATCTACCCAAATACATGTACATACACGTTGTACACCAAAAGGCACGGAAAAGATTTGGTAGAAGGTAAACTTCAGTAGAATAGCCGGTGTTTTCATTTATACAGCTGATGTTTAACTTGAACCTGAGAAATATTGCCCAAATAGAGGATCACGATGAATGTGCCAAACCCAAAATTACTCAAACATTTGTAGAAACTAATGAACATCAGGAGTTAACAGCAGAAGCTATGAAAAGTTTCAAGTCATGTCAGAATGATAGCATTTCAAAGGAAGTTTATTACTTGCTTAAAAAAGTCAATATGCATACAGATATTATTCCACAGCATATTCTTTATTTTCACTTAAACACAAGTTCTTAGAAGTTGACACTAGGTACTAAGTCTAAGTACATTTTCATTTCTGCGTATATGTTATGCTACAACCTGGGAAGTAATAATACAGTCATCTAGAAAATAGATATTTATGATGAACAGTGGATACAATCTAAATTGGAAAAAAAATCAAACACATTTCATGAAGAATAATGACAACCTAAACCGTAGTAGCTTTTGTAATTTAGTTGTAATATAAACTATACACAATTGAAATACAAACACGCAGTATAGTAGGCTGGGGAAGAAAACAAAGACTGATGAATTTGTATAATTCAAGTAATTTGCACAAATGATACAGTTACGGTGTGAATTACTTTACAATTAGCAAACATATCATAAAAATTATTATTTAAGAATGTATTTAAAAGAAAAAGTTTTAAAATTTATTTTTGCATCAGCATGTTAGATTCCTATTGCTGGTGTCACACGATTTAAAGAAAATCAAAATCTCAAACGGGAAGTTAACTGCTTGCTACACAACATAAAGATGCAAATACTATATAATATGGTAGTTGAACTCCTAAGGAAAAGAGAGCTTTGTATAAACAATCTGTACAAATAACTAAAGTAAAAACAAACAGACTCCTAGGATAGATGTGACAAATGTTGAGATATAAACAAAGGAAAATACGCCAAGTGAAGCCAAGCGTTAAATCCGCTACGGAAAACATTATGTCTGTTTATCGCTCATCTCATTCATCCCTGAATCTTCGTTTGAGCTCTGTATTTCAGCAAGGTGATTCCCAGATTCTGTGTGGGTGTCTGGTACGGGGTCACTGGGTCCAGCATGAGTATCTGAAGTAGATGCTGCCGCTGATTCAGCAGTGCACTCTTCTCCCTGCATCTTAGCTAGCCTGTAACTAGTCAGCATCTCTTCCAGAAGGTGGCGGTAGTTCCCCCTATGATTAATTCTCATTTGCCTGAGCGCTTCCACCAATTTTCCCTGCGTTCCACTTTCCTCAGCATCGCCAGGGTCCTTTTTTTAAGATTCAAGACCCCAAAAAAATGAGTCGTTAAACTAGGATATTTTCTAACGACATTTAAAAGAAGAAAAAACACACCACAATTTTTCTGACTGAGAAAACATCAGCTTTGCTCTATTTGAATCTAAAACACCTTATTAGCAACACACATCTTAGAACAATATAATCCATGTTTGTCTATTTTATACAAATAACAATTTAAGAAGTTATACCTATTACAACAGCATTTTTAATCGTTTCAATTTATTTTGAGCTAGACATTGTCAACATGGTACCTCTTCCCAATTAACTCCCTCTTGGTTCAAATTGTTTTTCAATGAATATAGCTGGTGCCCCCCACAAATTGGTCAGTTGACAAATTTGAAAGTTTAAGCTTCTTTAGCCATCAGGTCAATATTTTTAATCGTGAATTTCTGCACAGCCAATAGCAACACAATCCTGTGAAAAACTTCCTAAAGAGAATAGATAACTCTACCACTAGCAGTTTAGGTAAGCATCGCATCAAAATAAGTACTCAAAGCATTTTAGAAAACAATCTCTCTACATTAAAGACTGATTTTTGCATACATGATGCTGCCATGAAAGAAACAAGTAGCTACCTACCAGCACCAGGACTGCTGGTGTTTGAAAAACATAAGACACTATCTTTGACACATGTGCACATTGGCTAGAAAAATTAACAGGTAGAATATCTATTCAAAGTAGAACCTAGCACCTACAGCACAAAACCTGAGTAACAAGCAGTGATCAAGGAACGGAGGTCTCCTCTGCAAGCCATCTATTTGGCTACAAGCCCTCAGTTGAAAAAAATTGGGGTTTTTTTGGCTTCTCCCCCTCCCCCCCCATAGACTTGCACATCTATTAAACTGCTGAGATGGGCGCTAGATATTTTAACTTTCAAGTGCTAAAGCAGTACTGCTGCTTTAAGGGAATAGTACATTTTAAAGCACTAATATCTATCAAGTTATCAAGCTAGACAAATGGAACTGTATCTCTGGAAGCTGGCAGATTTTGCAATACATTAGAGGCAAAATCCAGACTGTCTTTTTCTCACGCTGACCTCCTTTTATTGTCATCTAGTCCAAAAGCTTCACAAACTACAAGTATTGCAGTCACTCATTTGCAAGCTTAATAGCAGCATTAAGACAATGTCTTGGGTTCAGTAGGATTTTGGATGCTGTAATGTTCCTGGAATAGAAGCCCCAAGACTGATAAACACAGTCTAAGTTAAAAAGAGGACAATTTTACCACAAAAATGAATGTTACTGCATATAATGCCATCTCCCTGTGCTTAATTTGTTGCATAAATAGACATACCTCCACTGTGGTTTGCTGGTCTTAGTTTGAGATGTTTTAGTTCCCGTGTAGTAGCATTTTCATATTCAGATAGCTCTTCAAGAGCCCGGTGAGTAGAAGCAAGTTAAAGGAGGTAGTTTTAATGCCTCGTGAACACAAAGGCAGTGAAAATTCAGGCCATCAGGGTGAGGCTACAGATGTACCCTATTTCTTAGGTTTGGGCAAAAAAAAAACCCCGAACCAACTATTTACGTATTTATCTAATTAATATTAAATCAGGCAACATAATTAAAGAATCTGAGTTTTTTTTAAAGTTCAGAGAACATCTAAATTCCACAGTTCCTCCAACCCATCAGTTTTGCTGAGGCTGACATTAGCAAATATACACCCTGAATCTCCACATTTCACAATATTCAGATCTTTAAAAATTCTTTTGTCAGATAGAAGTGAATACTTTTGCTCCGATGCAACACTGAAGAGTAAAAGCAATAAGCAATACAACAGCAGCTGAGACTCCTAAACAATTCAAATGCTAGTAGGAGTCAAAGTAACAGTGCAGTTAGTGTTTGATATTCAAACTCACATCCTGCTTTGCACCCTCTTTGATGATGGGCTATTTTGTGCTTCTCTCGTCTCCCTCAGTGCTAGCAGACAAGAAAACCTCAAACCAGCAGGATAGAAACTGCCTCTTTTATATGCTGTACACTATAACACAAATTTCTCTTATCGGTGTGTGGCTAGAACAGGTCCCTGAAAACTATGATTATTGTGCAAGTTAGCATTTGTCTTCCTTCATGTTCTAATTCAACTTAGTGCTACTGACCATAAAAAAAGAATAAATTTTTGCTAGCTATATTTAACATGAGCGTTCACAATTTTTACCCAAGTTCTGGTCTATTAAAGTATGTATACAAAAAGGGCTACTATGTATTTGAGACAGGATTTATAACGTTTAAGGGCGTAAGAATTTTGTCCATTTACATTTTTAAAATTACCTGTAGCAGCTCTTAATGACACATGATTTGATTCAACAAGTGCCAGAGTACAGCATCAGCAAAAGCAAGAGAGGAACATGATTGGTTTCAAACAAGATACTCAAACGCAGCTTTAAACAAATGCCACTGAAATTATTAATACAGGCATTATAATTTTAATATTAATCCTTGTGTTTAAGGATACATATACACCCAAGTAGCCTAACTGGATACTAGCCTCCTACTCTTAGGAACACATTTGAAAAAACCCCCAACGGTTGAGGAAGTAGACACATTAGAGAAAGAGTAATACTTTAACATGTTAACTAGAACACCGACTCTGTGGTATTGTAACATTACAGTGGTAAAAATTATTTAGCTATGAAGAAGTTCTTTTAAATTCCCTTTAAAGATCCAAAAGTACCATGCCCCAATACATAACAGAGTTCTATGATTTCACTTGCACTTATAAAGTCCTTCACAAAGGCCTTTACAAACAAGCCACCATATTTATACTGCAAGTCCCTCTGCTGAAACACTGGCAAAGTTGCTCTTTGTGAGCCCAATGCAGGGCTCTCTCCAGCCCTGGATTAACAAAATACTTGTACTCTGCTGAGATGCCTGAAAAAAACCAACTTACGACTGCTATACCCTGAAGCCATACTAGTGGTCTCTGAATAGTGCTATAGTAAGGATTCTTTCACTCCAGTCTCGCACTCTACACAACATCTTATTTAGGAGATGTTAAAGATTCTCAGAAAACGCATGTGAAGAATTGGAAGAAATTACAGTCACTAGCTTGGACAACCAAAAAATTCTGAGCACAGCACTAACTGAAATCTTCACAGCGCTGAGTAGAAACAAAGCTAATCTAGAAAAATATACCACCTTGGCTTTGATTTATATACTTTCTAAGAACTTAATTTGAAAAGCTATTATCATCCAGTTCACAGTAACTCAGAGTAACTAGTTTAAATTGTTCAAAGCTAAAACGTATAGTATTTAGAAATAAGTCCTATTCTCAGTTGCGAAAGTTAATGTGGTTGGTTTAGTGGGGTTTGTTTTTGTGGGGTTTTTTGGCATTTAATTTTTTTTTTTTTTTACTCATGCACATTAATATTTTAGCAATTAATTATTAATCAAAGTAAAAAAAATATTCTAGATTTACATAAAATCATCAGATGAAGATGACTGCCACAGGCGTACTTTGCAGTTAGTAACAGCAGAATTCTGCACTATGCTCCCCCCCAAGAGATACGTGTACACTGCTAACCACACATGGGGGAAGAGTCTCAAGCGCAAGTCAGTGCGCCTTCATGCTCTGCAGAGTCAGCCTCCGTGTCTGCAGCTCATAATTTTTAGTATGAAGATCTGCTCTTGCTTCATACTAGTTTAGAAAAGGGGCACTATTAGTTAGATTTCCATCTCACTTTGAAATGTCATCATTGGGATGTACTGTGTTTCCTTCCTACCTTTGCTTCCTGTTTAAACGTGAGATGTGTCGCAACTTTTTATCACAGTGCATAGACATCGTAGAGAGTCTGATGTTGAGTAACTGAACAGCTTCCTTCCTTTATACCCACCCCGTTCACCAGAGTATTCAGTTCAAAAGACCAAGAGATCACCATATATACATCTGGAACGGAGTAAAACTAGCAAGGAGGTCATGTTTTCACTGCCTCAGAGACGAGGCACACTAAATTCATCCACTTCAAGGACAGTAAAATAACAATTCCTACTTGCCGGGAAAGTGCAAATAGGAATTGCATCCTTCACTCAGTGGTACATCCTTCTCTCAAACTGCTCTGGCTCAGAATCACTTAGAACGCAACGAAGAAAGGGTACTGACTGGCAAATGGCATCTTACTACAAGATCAAACTAAAATTTAATCCAGTGTATTTAAAACACATAATCCAAATCGTTATCGAGATTTGCGCTAAATACCAACAGAAGGTGAAGTTTACAAAGTAGACTGAAGCGAGAATGTAGTGCTTACATTTCATATCAAAGAAGCCAAATTAAGAGACTCAAAACAACTATCCAGGGATTCTAACAGCAATAAAGGTCAAAGCTATTAATGTTAGTAAGGGTTAAAGCTATATTCTTTTATGAGTAACTTGCATATTTAGTTTAGTTACCTCATTTTATTAAATTATTATGGATGATGTACAAAAAAAATTTCCTGGAAGTAGCCAATAAACAAAAGGATGCTGTACGGTACGTTAGGAGTTCAGCAAGTTTGTGTGGCTATTCAAAAGTAAACTTGGACTTAGGAAAGATGCAACTATGGCATATGAGATTTCTAGAAAGTTACCATTAGATAAGCTTCTTTTTTCTTAAAAAAAGCAACCAACTTATAAAACCTATGCCGTAATCTTCAAATAAACCACTTTCACCAATAACTTTACCTCCAAAGCATGAACAAGATTATGGATAAATATAAAAGTAGTGGCAGGCTGAGAGAGGTGCAGAGTTTCCTGAAGGACTAAAGAAGCTGAAGAGAGGGAAATTTTGTCTAGCTTGTTTCGGGGTACTGTTGCACAATTTATTGAAAATTAAATGAAAAATGTGTACTCTATCACTTTTGAACAACAACAAAAAGGAACAAATCCTAAAAAATAAAAAAGTTAGAGATTTCTTCTCTGTTTTTACTCTAACAGAATAGTGGTCCCTTCCACCTACACAAGCTTTCCAAGAGAATAAACTACGTATAGGTAGCCAAGAGAAGATGACAGTGGGAAAAACAGTGACAGCTGTGGTGAGACTGCATATTCACAACCTCAAGGCGCACAATTGATCATTTCAAAGTATTTAAAATAAAAGTTGTCATCTCCCCAACACCATTCATTGTAATGACCTCTTATCAGTTCTTCAGTTTTCCAAAGATTTTTTTAAGCAAATTTAACTGCAACTGATATTAACACCAGTTATTACTCTTTATACTAATATTAAGAGCCACCTAGTAATCAGGTATAAAGATACAGTATAATATATTTCAATATAGTAGTTAAAATTCAACTTATTAGGACCTGGGCAGAAGAATGTAAGACATTTTAGAAATCAGAACTGAACTAAAATCACTTTACGCTTCTAGATCATTGCACATGGGATATTTAAAGACAGTGTGAACTCTAAAAGGGTAGGCAATGTTAGTCTTGTTATCTTTTATATTCAGTGTACCAAGGTCTTCCACACTTACAGAAGACAATAGGAAATGTGTTTGCCCCTTCTACTAGATTTCCAGACAGTAGACATAATAGCTAGTTCAGTAATGAATATGCTGACCACAATTTTTGACCATAATAAACTGCAATTTATAAAACCCCTGCGTTGTTGCCTCACAGGTTTGACTGAAAAAGCAGCAGTCAATTAAATGTTCAAAAAGTCTTTCAGAATTAGGTGTCAGTTTGCTGTCTTTTTAAGGATGAAGTTCTATATCAGATCCATCCAAAACAAGGTCAAAATGAACTGTATGCTACAATACATATGTGATGTTTATAATACTTTATTGTCAGTGATGTATACTTTTGCTTAATGTATGACACTACTTTGACATTCTCATCAACAAAGAGGTGTAGCAATCAAAATGGGAACTTACCCCCTCATTCTCTCTGTGTGGATTCAGCCTACTATACACAGCTTCAATAATATTACGCCTAAAAAGAGAAGTTTTAAAAAAAATTAAGCACAACAAAGGATTTTAAAACATTGAGAACTTAAAAAATCTGAGGGCAGTAATAATTTCAAGGTGTTTAAGATGGTTTGCCTTTAACCTGCCTTTTAAAAAGATGAAGCCCACTCTCAGTATCTTTACTTACTTTCAAGATGTTTGGGGATTATGCAGTAGATCAGGATTTGTAAAGACCTAACAAGGCAAAATATTTTCTTACTTTACCCTTCCCACGGTCTACCCCTTTACATCTTTAGAAGTTCCAGCTACATAGTCAGGTTTTGCCAAGAGTAAAATTTAAATCTATATTTTGCTTACAACAACAAAATTCTTCAAGTTTGCTATTTTTCTTGCCTTATTTCTGGATGCGGAATTGAAGACAGTTGGGTTTTCCCCCCATTTTTATTACATATATACAGGTTACTACCTGCCTACGAACCTTTGAAGTGTGGTGCCCAGAGTATACAAACCTCTGAGATATGTTGTCTAGTCACACTGTAGAAATTAAACTCAAATGCCACTAGCTAGCCTTTTTTCTGGCAGAGCCATATAAGGCCACATCTTCACAGGCAGGCAAAATAAGCACAAAAAGCTTCTCAAAAAATAAACCCCAAAGTATAAACAGGCTTCTGAGAGGAAAAAGGTTATACCCCTACATCTTCAAATCATACTAAGAACTGGGAAATGTGTAATAAATATGAACAAAGTTACTGACAGCTTCAACAAAAAGAACTGCTACATGAACTAAGACTCTCAAGTCTGGATGGAAGTGGCCAAGATCTATAGAAATGATGCCTTACAGAATGTGGATAAGCACTGACTGTTGGCTCTTCCAAACAAAGACCGCAAGTGCATCAAATGAACACAGCAGCAAGTGTATCAAGAACACACAGTGATGGTTCTCGACGCAACAGAAATTTCTGCCCCACAATACTGAGGATGCTAAAAGTTTGAAGAGGCTCCTTCTGAACATTTTTAACTTCACGGAAGAGAAATTCCAAGTCACTAACTACATAAACTACTGCAGGATCAGGAAGCATCTCAGTTGTAAGAAGCTGAAAAACAAAATAATGACGACAGGGGAAGTATTTTACATATTTTTCTAGTTTTATATTCTTCCCTAAGCATCTACTTTCGGTTATCCTGTGGATGAGACACAGAGCTAGAACGATCCTTGGTCTGATCTAGTATGATGAGGTTCTTATGTTCATACCACGGAAGTAAAAGCACATTCAAAACAGAAGAGTTTGGGTTTTTAATGGAATGTTGTAAGTATGTCGACTTCTGAGACAAAGCAATAGATCAGGTAATCTCAATATCTAGTGTCCAGCATCAGAACGTATTTTTCCAGTCATGATCCAGCATTTAAAAGAGTACCTACTAAAATACTCAGAACTCTGGGAGATGGTTTGCAGAGCAGTGAATGCAAATGACAGTGCATCAAATCTCAGGATGACAGCTAACCTACAGCACGATGTCTTTTCAGTGTTATCATGTGTTCAGAGGCTATATATGTCAATGATGAAATCAGCATTTACCTAGACGCACCACACCAAGACAAGCAGAACGCAGGCACAACAGATACACCTGACAACTCAAAGCTTCAAGACACTGGTGTATATGCAATTTGTGCTTGTTCACACACAAAGGTTTTGGGCTGTGTCTGAATGCACTCCAGGAAAGAAGTTCAGAATTAAACTGACAGTGGCACTTTCAAAAATTATGTCAGATATGAAAAGTCCACCAAAGAACATAACTTCTCCTAAGGCACACCAGTTAAAGTCAACGTTTTAAGAATTCTGGAAGGGCTGCGTGGCTGAGCTGGCATGGGATCCATCAGCACTGACAGATTTTCCTAAAGAAAAGAAACCAAATCTTTATGCAGATGATATAGCAAAGGGTTCTTTCCACTTAGTTCCACATTTAGTGATGGTGGAATGGCACAATTCTGACCAAATGTCTGTACTACAGAGAGCAATGGTACCTCCCACCAATGTAACAGCAAACGCCTAGACAGTCCAAGAAAGCCTGCCATGGAAAGAGCAGATAGCCGTTGCAGAGGGTTTAAATCAGATTTAAACCCAAGCCTTTGGGAAATTTCTTATCTTTGCATTTCACTCTTCTTTCTTTAAACAGTGTATTTCTTTGTACGTTCCTTTGAAGGGAAAATTCAGGAGCAAGATGTTGAATGGAAGTACTAATGCCTAAGTGACAGGGTGGTTCAAAACTTCTGTGTCTTCAGCAACAAGTGACCATTCTTCTGGCAGTATTTGAAGTTAGAGGGGGATGTGAGTCAAGTCAGAAGCCAGTCTTTGAAGAGTAAGATTTTAAAGGTCAAAACATCACCATCAAGCGACCACAGCAGAGCTGACACTTTTCGACCTCATGTCTGAAAGAATGAGACAGTATGGGCTTCTACACAAGTGAGATGCTTGAAGGAAATATACAACGCCAGTAGAAGTGTGGAGCTACTTCAGAGGTTCCTAAGGTTTGCAAACATAGCCTAGTCAAGGTAGCATTGCATTTCATTTCTCCAGCTCAGGCATACTAAAAACCTGGTGCTGTAACTGGTGCTAAAACCAAGGATGTCAGCCACATCTGCACGTTTAAGCCAGGTCTTGGGAGTTCAAAGAGAAGGACAATGCGTGAATCCTTCATGTCCTCGTAACATCACAGGATAAGGATCCCAGGACAAAGAATATACTCTTGCAAGGACAAAAGTTTTAAGTTACACAGTATGTGGGTTTGGGTTGCGTAGTCATACTTTTTCAAAACTTCCATTCAGGAGCTCAATCCTGCAAGTAAAGTTAACTAAATACATCACTGCCTGTCTTTGTCCTAAGTTTGAAGGCCAAGAAAAAGGTACTAAATACTGTATGATACTGTCTAAAAAGAAGCTGCAGGTACACCTCCTGACATCAGTTTTCTGTAATGCAGGACTTCAAAAGTCAAAATGGAGAGAAAAGCGTCAAAAGGCAAATTCTGAACCTAAGCCCATCAAAAATGTAACCTGGGTCACAACAAATTAAAACAGAATTTATATGCAAAGGTTCCAGAATAATGAAGCAGTACATGATGCAGTTATTAATGAGCAAAACAGAACACACCAACTCATTCAGCAGTTGGGAACAGTTGGAAGAATAGGCACACCACAACTTCTCTGAATGCCTGGAATGCACACAACTGGAGAAAAAGGCCCAGAACTTACAGGTACTTTCAAGGCTAGAAAAAAATAATTATGGCAAACAGTGCTCATTAATAAGTACACGCAATGAAAAATAGATTTATACACAAAAGCTTAGAGGACAGGACTTCATATTTTGAAAAATACAAAGATTCCAAAAGCAAAATAACCTACGCCGGGGAGCAATAATGGGTCCCACTGTTTGGGGAATTCTAGTTTAACAATTGTTTATGCAATCCTAAATTCTGTTCATTCTAATGCTTAAATTATAGGTTATTAGAACATCACCATGAGCCTCCCCAGAAAACCAGTGTCGCTTCTGAATGTTTATTCCAATTAAGTTTTAAAATGCACATCCTAGCTGAACATTCTTGGTTATATAACATTCAATTTAAGACTAAACAAAGAAAAAACAATTTTCTTATAATAACATTTGCTGAGCACACAAGCATTGACCCAAACTTGTAATTGACACTAGGCGGTGGAGGGAACGTGACATCAGGAAAATAGAGCTGGTATTTTGATATCCCAGCTACATTATTGATAGTTCTTCACAAATTTAAAGCAGTAAAAAGCTAATAATAAGTAGTTTTTATTTTTTAAACTGGCCATATAGAAATAGCAGAGTAGCGTGTTATGTACAAGAACATGATCAAGCCATTTCCTCTTACCTTCTGGAATGGCAACTGTGACACAAATGTTTATGTAGTGCAGAAAGGTAAACTAGCTCAAAATAGAAAAGTCAACTTTTTTCTTTGAATATAGCTATCTATTATAGTAAGAAAGCTTTAAAACATTTAAATAAAAGTATGTGTTTCAGCGAACTAAATGGTTCAAGAAATTCCAGTAGTGTACTCACTTGCCAGCTAAACCACCTCCTGGTGGTAAATTAGGGATATTCTCCGCAGTTAAAATACGAATAACATGAGCAAGATCAGGCATTCCTTCTTCACCCGATTTTTCCATAATTTCTAATTTAAAAACAGAAGAAGTCCTTAGATTACTGAATTAATACCAACCATTCCTTAAGACACTAAAATACAAGATGCTATCACTTTTAACAGAGACATTATGAAAAAATTACATGTAACCAGGAAGACATTCTTTACATTTTAGGTAAACGGTCTTTGCATAATGGAAGAGACCAATTTAAATCCATAGCCTGCCTTTCCAGTGTGCTTCTAGCCATCCTTCCTCACAGAGACTCAGAAGCAGCCTGTGAACTGGATGGAATATCCTGGAGACAGCAGCCTGTTCTCTTTCAAGAGGAGAACAGCTAGGAGTCACTGTTTCAGTTACCTTCCCATCGCACTGCAACACAGACTCAGAAGTTACATGACATAAAGCCAATGCTTGCCAGGAATTCAGCCATACTTCATTGTGAGTAACACCTTGAATTCCCAAAGGCCTGAATCTCCTGCGCATAAACACTGCGACCATCATGCAATAAAGAGGCATAGGTAATGGTCCATTATCACTCAAGCGGACAAAACAGAATATAGAACTGACGGCGATTAATTAATAATATGGTATTCCATTTCCAAAGCAGAAGTATCACACAAGTCCAGTAATAATAAGTTCTTCTACCTTGGAAGAGAATTGCCTAAACTGAAGTAAATCTTCACATGTTCTTATTCATCAAAGATGCTGTAAGGCAAACGTGCAATAGCTGCATATACATTCACATAGGCATAACACTACCAGCTTCCAGTCACCATCCTCTAGCCATTCAACTACTACCACAGCAGAAAGAGGTTCACTAAGTTATCTACAAATTGTAGTTGTATGCATGTGTTGCATATTTAAGACAGAATTTTTTCCTGAAAATCAACTAAATTAAGGAACGGAGTGCCATTTCCTGTAGACGTTGTTCTAGATAAAAATTCTTTGAGACACAAAACAAAAGAATTAAGAAGAATGACTCCTCTCAAATATCATCCTAAAACACTTCAGTCAGCCTGTACCTTGGCTACTACCCAAAAATAAACAAATCATTTAAATATCTTACAATCAATTGATTATATTCTGAATGCCTGATTTGGAGCCTGCACCTAAAGCCAGAAGCAGCTACAATTTGAGTTTCTGAAGTTACTAGAGAAGCACATCCCTTACCTACTTTAAACTCTACATCCCAACTTTCCTGGTATTTAAATCCTTGTTGATCTCTATCACCTATCTAGAAAGCAAGTGATATGTAAGCTTCTCTCAGGACTACTAAACTCAACAAAGTGCTTCCAAGGTTCTTGCTTACTCCGTATCAGGGGGTTTTGTAGGAAAGCCCCCCAAAACCCGTACTACTATTAGAGTAGTTTTACTACCCTGTAACAAATAAGGCACTAGGCTTCTAAACCTCAATTTTAAGTCAGCACCATACAATCTCTGCAATGAGTAAGCTAGGCATACTACTACTAGAAGCGATTAAACATTCTTCCATGAAACTTTATGCATATTGTCATACATCCACGCATTACGAATGAATCATGGCCAGCAAAAGAAGTGACAGATGAATATGTTCGCTTGAATCTTCCACACGTATTCGTAAGTATTCAAAAAAATCAGCCACAAGTCCTCATATACATTGCATCCTTTTGTACAGTTCTACCCAGAAGTAGATCGTATACCACTATAATATAATTTTGCTGAGTCCGATCTGATAGTAAACGTCTTAAGCATATACCACTTTTTATACCAAGAGCACATCTGGTTCTGTACATACTAAAAACAGACAAATAGCAAGAATTAATAAGAAGAAAGGCTACAGAAGTAAGCAATTACTAAATATTAATGCAAGCATAAAATTTTTATATCTTCTTAAAAGGGAATTAAAGCAACCACAACTAAGGATTGCTGTAGATTTCTTGGTACTGGAAACTTTTACTTTATGCTGTATAACCACTTCTCAGGGAATGCTGAACTGAACCATGAGCACCTTTGCTCCATTTCTAGAAGGTGCCAAATCAGGAATTTTGGTGAAACTGAGCATCTCCTTTTTCTCTTCCTGATATTAGGTTGACTAATTTCATCCAGAATACGTCCCCTCTCAAAAAAAAAAAAAAAAAAAAAAAAAAAAGAGCTTCCTAACAGAAAAGTTGAGAATAAAGCAAATGACCAAGCCTGACCTTTTTTCATTACATATCAGTTAGCAGACGTGCACTGTGGATTTGTTTGACAAAGGCCACTAAAGAATGAAACCAAACATTTTCAGAAACAGATTTATAGGCATTTACAAGGTTTTTCACCTTCATCTCTATGATGTAAGATTAACCCTGCAATTAAACTTTTTTCCCCTCAATGTGCAAAACACAATTGCAGAAAATTTTACATCTGCAGTGCTAATATAATTCAGACACTTAAAGAATAATTTCCTGGTATTATCATACATGCAAATCCATGAGTCCTGTACAAAGTCTACTCCTAAGGTACTTTTCACTGAAAACCTAACACTTACCTCCAAGATAACCATTTTGAAAATTCAGAAAAAGATTTATTTCAATTTTATATAATGCAAGTCCCCAACCAGACAGCGTTACAAGTTTTCTATGTTCCAGTATCTCCTTTGATTTCCAGCTATTAGATTATGACAAATCAGTTATATATATGGTATATATTCCACATATGTAAAATGCACCATCAGTATTCATCTACTATTAAGACTGTTTAAGCCAGCATAGAACATGTGCCCCTATTTATGATTTTTGGGGGGGTTAGTGTGATTTTGGTCTTGTTTTTTTAACTGCATGTCTGACACACCCTTTCAAATAAAGTGAAACATATTAGAGAATTGAACTGACTTCTGTTCCTGTGACCAAACTTCAAATCTCTGAAGAACAGAGAACAGAAAGTAGCATTTGGAAGTGGCACTAAGAAAAGACTGACCTAGCATAACTTAACTACTGTCCAACACCTGCCTTACTTTGGAAATTAACGAATTAAGTGATTCAAAACTGAAGCATGGCTGTGCTCACCATCATAAATGACTCAATCACAAGCTACTCACTACAGTCTCATAGGTATTTCGGAATTCTCTTGAACAGGCAGCTTTGGAATGCAGTCATACACATTCTGTCAACCTCAAGACCCAAACTAGCAAAAGCTTTGGTGTACAGTTCTTCCCCTAGAAATCTCCGTAAACTATGACTTGTCAAGTTTGGTTTTTTAATAATTGTTAAAACAAAAACTCTGTTTTGGTATTAAAACAATAATTCTCTCTTGTTTTAATAACTCTAGAAAGATTTTAGGAACTACTAACTCAACTCATTGTACAAATACACAGGATCTTAGCAGTCTACTTAGGAATGTACAAAGACAGACTACAAGTGTTACATGAATAAGTATTAAACTGCTTTTGACACAGATTTTTTTTATTTTATTTTTTAAAACAAACAAAAGCATACATCAAATAATGCCCTTCTCTCCAAGCCAGCGCTTAAAACGCTCAAGTGTAGCAGTGAAAAAACCTGTCGTCTAAAAGGTTTGATGGGTTAGTCCAGTCAGCTTGAAATTTAAAGTCCACAAGAGCACAGAAAAATATTCCATATTGAACAGTGTACATTCATTAAGAACAGATACCACTGATCAAACTAAAAATCCTTCAGGAAGTCTCAAGGGATTTTATACTAAGTGCCAACGTTGCCCTCATTTAAAGTTAGTCACTTACTGAAAGACAAGAGTATCTAAGAACTCATAGTTTGTATTTTTCACATCATCTCCATCTTTGCAGCTTAGTAGTTCTAAGACAAGCTGATTTTTTTTTTCCAGAATGTTTTTACTACAGGTGTGAATCGGCTATCAACCAACTGCAAGTAACTTGTGATCCGTTAATTCTTTAACAGAAAAAGAAACATTGTTGCACACAATAACTTAACATGAACAAAGGCCATTATTTGCCTTTTGAAAGGAACAGTCATCCTCTAGTCTGGTATTTTATGCATTAGTAAATCTATTACAGATTCTCAGTATACACAATCACTTGCTGTAAACGAACACAGATTCCTGGACTAAGCTGCTTAGCGTACCATGTTCAGAGCTTCATAACACATCAGAACTACAAATAAATTATAACTAATATACTT
Source organism: Rissa tridactyla (assembly GCF_028500815.1). NCBI lineage: Eukaryota > Metazoa > Chordata > Aves > Charadriiformes > Laridae > Rissa > Rissa tridactyla. Next base: position 29,306,606 of record NC_071468.1, on the reverse strand, counting down.
CCCTGAAGAAGACTATGCTAAGGTGTAAAAGATATTTAGAATACATCTAAAGAAATCCAACTTCTGTCTTCTGAACAGAAAATAGAAGAGAAGATCAAATCCATATTAACAACATCACAACTTATCTACCAGGCTTTAAGTTTTTAGAATTGAAGGCAATTTAAACCTTTCAGGCACGGCTCTTATGCGCTGTTTTCCAGACTACGCTGAGTCTAAAGATGAATGCAAAACTGATTATGGCAATTGTCCTTTCCTACATAAAAGGACGTTCCCACCTTCCAAAACTTATCCTTACTACTCCAACACTTGAGATCATACTCTCTCCCCCCTGCTTTTTTTTTTTTTAACATTAAATGCGTTTCTGCTCACTACTTAAACCTTTAAATTGGACTACTTTTTTTTTTAAAAGAATCCAACACCTTTCCAAACAATTCTCCCCATGTTTTTTAGTGGTTTGAAACATTGTTAAAGCTTCTCTGTATCATTTCTGAATTAGTAATACTCAAGGCACAAATGTTAAGGTAAAAATTGCAGTCCAACAACTCTTTTTTTAAAAGTAAGGATATCACGTCAACATGACAGTTTCATAGAATTTATTATGAATGCAAAAATTTGTTAGGAAAGAGATGAACATTCCAAGTTCCTCTGAAGTCTGTTTCCTTTATTTTCTCTACTTCTTGACAGAATTTCCTCAAATATGCTCTCATTCCTTGCTAAATACTTGACATTTAAAGGCCTTGCACTCTGTCCAATTAGCAGAACACAGAATGACACAGGGAACTCATGCAGAAAAAAAAAAAAAACCAACCAAACAAAACAAAACCAGAAGAGCTGAAGCAACAGAGGTCCAAGCTTTCAAGCAGCTCACTTCTCTGGAGCGTTTAAGCTTAACAATCGAGTTACATTCAGAATGGCTCTGCAGCAGTTCAGACCACAAACTCTCCACTTGCTTTTGGTGTGTGTGGTATTTGTTAGATACAACGATATAGCTAAAACACATTTCTGCTGAGAAGTTATTTTGATACATTCAAGTAGTAACACAATTACACTACAACACTGCATTGTTACTAGCAAATAGCGCTTCCTACGACATTTTCAATAAGAAGTTATTTGACAGCTTTTCCATTAATCTTCTTCACATTCACTTATGAAAGCAATAAAATACACTGCAGTTCCATACTTTGTTCACTCATTTGCTAATTGAGAGAGGAACCACCAAGACGCTGGGAATACTAACCAGTAACCGCTGTGTACACACCTGACTGCTGTCAGCGCAGGTAACTGCCTCTGGCTCCCTCCCAGAGCCTATTAACAGCTCGTGTACTCTACTCAGACATAGGAAGATAATAGGTATTTATCTTAACTAGTGCCATCTAGGAAGCCTGGGATGTAAGCCAAGTTCTGAGAAACGTGCCTGAGTTAGCATTTGAAGTGACCATTTGCACTCTCTAATCTCAACAGAAACTACAAATATGCAAGCCATTTCAATTTAGATCCCATTTAAACAAGAGAGAAGGACACCACGCACAACGCCAGCGCGTTCAGAGATAACTTGTATTGTGGCCTGAAGGACTACATATATATATATATATATATATATATATATATATATATATATTTAAAAATTAAGGTTTGTTACATCAACTGTCTACATTACTGGGACACTGATGTGAACACAAATTTCTAAATTTACCCCACTAGCTTAAGTAAAAGTGCAATAAAAAAAGATATCTAGACAAAGAACTTGAGTGATTCTCACAGCTGTTTCACACGAATGAAAAATTAAATGATCAAATATCTACACTAAGTGTCATTTCTAGCATTAAAATAAGTTGGAGAGTTTTTTACACTGAAGTGGCTGAACTAACAGCTGTCCCCAGAAAACAGGTTACAGTGGCAGCATGTACACTTCCACGTCACTGTTGCATTTTACACTGAATTAGTGTTAAGAAGAGTTATGAATGTTTAGCTGTGGAATTTTTGCTAAACTCTCAGAAGATTCCCGATCTCCTCGAATCTAGAGATTACTTCTTACTTATACCTAATGCTACTGGATACGAATTACTTTCTAATAAAAGCACATCAAATCAGTCCTTTCGGTACCCATTACAGCATGTTAAGAAGTCAACAGGTGTCTCAGATATTCAAATAAACCAAAACCAACAAGAAAAACAGAAGTGTCATCTATCTCATATGTGACAGTGCTGGAGTCTTGCATTAGCAATTCTCAAATAGTTATGAGAAAGGAAATGAAGTATTTTACCTCTACAGATTATACACACCATGCTTGGGTGCCTGGCACATTTCTGGATCCACCTTGAGAAAATTTGGTCAGTCACACCTTTTTTCTTAAATAACGCGCAAGCTCAGGCAGTCAGTGGCCAGAGCTGTGGTTTATGTCATTGAGACCTTGTTACAGTCTCAAGATGGTGACTAAATGCTGGTTCTGACCTGCGAAATCCCAAGCATCTTGGCACCCAAACTTAAAGTTACTTTCATGGAACTCTACTGAGTAGTCCTGTAGACTGCCAATATCACATTTTTCAATATGAACACAGAAAAGTACCATCAGGACAGCAATACTACACTATAAAGCTAAACCACTGGCCTCAGCACCTGGAACAAATACATCCAAGGCGGCTGCACAACTCCTTATCCACCTATGAAAGGACACCTTTGCAAGAAGCACAGTTAAACTTGGATCTAGCAATCAGAATATTCTGGTCCAGGCCGGAAACAAGTCAAAAAAGGGTGCACATTATCTCAGCCAGCTTTTTCTTCAGAAACCCCTTTCCTTCCTTGAATACTGTTGCTATAATAAATTGGTCAATAAGCTGCATCACCAGAAGTGGGTGACAGTGCTTCAGTACTCTTCTGATGAGATTATAGAAGTTTACAGAATCGTAACAACAAGGCTTTCAAAACCTCTGATGACTGCTTCTCTCCAATGATGCTACTTCACAGTATTATCCTAGCAACATTTGTAACAGCAAGACAAACTGTTCTAAGAACTCAGCTATTTTCATGCCTGGGTTGCTTCTAGAAGAACCTGTGCCAACACAAGGACAATATTATAAAGAAAGGCAAACTTTCAATACCAGCCCTGAACTTCAGTCAATTCTTCGAAAACTGAGCTATACCTGGATGACTAAAATAATTGAGAAGACTGAAAAGACACAGCTGTGTACTTAGAACAGTCTTAACCAGTCATAAACCATTTTGAATTAGAAGCAGGAGTTTGAAAGCCTGCTTCAAACGTCAGTTTTTCTGACCATAAGAATGCTGCAAAAAAGCAGCGAGTATATACAAGGGCAAGTCTTCTCATTCTTAGTCAAGTTAACTTTCCTTTCACTGTTTCTGCTTAAGGGAAGAAGTTGCATTCAACCTTTTGCATAAGTAGAGGTAAAAAAAAATCAGTGACTAAATGAAACTGGTTAGAAATTAAGTTTAGTCCTCCATGGAATGTTTTTTAGTCACACATACACAGACACTTGGTAAGCATTCAGAAGCCAAAGGGATGATTTAAAGCTCTTGTATTCATAGGTATTTTGATCATTTATGCTCTGTTAAGTTTTCACAAAAGTGCATTTAAAGTTTTGGTACGAAAAATAACACAGCTGTGTTACATAGAAGCAGTTAAAAAAGCTTGGATAATTAGATAAATAAGCTGTCCCATGATGAAAACCCAATACAGCTTTTTCTTTTTGTCAAAAACTTGCACAAAAAAAGGGAGCAAGTACCACAAGTACCCCTTCTAATGATATTTTCTAAGCAAGACATTAACATCATCACAATTTACTTAGATGATGTAACACACTGCAAGGTCAGTGGTTGCATTTTGACCTGTAAAGACAGAAGTAAAAACCTAAAGCTCACATTAAGAAAATGCTTGTGGAATACCATGATAAACTAACAACATGGCTTAAAACATTTTTCCTGACACACAAAAATTCAGAGTTGTAACCAGGCTTGAATGTGACCCACCATATAGTAGCATCATGGCTTTCAGGGTTTTCGTTTTCATGCTTAAGTAGGTTTTGATAGCATTTCTAATGAACAAGACAGAATTCCTACCTTCAACCCGTGATTCCAAGTACTTATCCAACTCGGCATCTTTTTTCACTGCCGCATCTGAGACCTTAGGAGCATTTGAAAAACAAACTAGTACAATACTCATGTTATCACGACTCCCCTATGTGACAAAGAAAAAAGAAGAGTTAGGATTTTTAGTCTTATTTTTCATTTTTCTATTCTAGTCACATTATTACTTGTTCCAAATACAGTACTAAAGATACACCTGGGAATAAAGAAACCTTGCAATAAAACTGTATTTTGATTAATAAGAACCTCTAAGTTTTCCAACTAAACTACCCCCTAGAATTAATTTTACTGATTTTTATTGTACATTCTTAGTCTTAAAGTTTAAAATATTTAAAGGGACTTATTTACACGTCAACCATTTTAAAATAGTATCAAGAAAACAGGTCAGAAATTAGACAGACAGTCGTTTGATGGTACCTTAAGCTAAGTTAAAAAACAACTTACGTTGCAAAATGAAATGCAGAATACTTATCCTAGACTACTAGAATAGCTAGCTATTAATTTATTTCAGTTTGAGAGCATTCACATAAAACATTTACATTCATTACAAATCTATATCAGAATACACCTGTGTCACACAGAGCAACTTGAAGAAAATAAGTACAAAATATGAATGCATTTGGTATGGCCAAGCTGACCTTATAGACTATCCTGTGCTCAGCAACAGCAGCCAACAGCTTTTTCAGATACTAACTTTAATGCCAGTTCTTCACTGGGAAGTTCTGATACCACTTCCCTGCTCATATTTAATTTCCAAAATTATAATTCACAGGCAAATTTAAAAACACAGTGTCTAAGTCTCTTACAAGGAAATCCAGGAAAAACATAATTTAAATTCCTGGTTTGAAATCAACACCTTAATTATTTATTTCTTTTGGTAGAAATTCAAGTGCCATTAGTCACTGCATATTGTTTCTCTGTAAACCCAACCTACCAGATAGTTCCTATCATCTATCACAACAACTCCTTCTCCTGAAGGAATTAAATAGGAATCTGACATTACAATAAATTCCTTCAGAATTACTCAGGAGTTACTCTATTTTCCCTTTCGTACCAAGCATACGGGGACATCTAACTTTTACAGCAGTTAACATTATGTGGATATAATTCACATCCTGAAGACAGAGGAAAACATTCCAATATCGTTACAAACTGCAGAGATCCACAATCTGACTCTATAAAATAAACATGAAGTCGGGGCTCAGTTTTACTGAAAGTATACTACAGTGACCATCCTCTAACAAGGCTGGTCAAGTGCTTGGTCAGGAAAGCCACAGCATCTCAACAAATCATACAGTGTATGGTATATGCTGGAATGCAACCCTATTTCTGAAAAAAATTACTTACCCTTTAGTGTTAGAATTCTGAACTTCAATATTTTCCTTAAAATTGCATGTTTGATCTATGGCCTAACAAATGAACTCTATTTACACTAGTAAGAATTGGACTTTTCAGGGAACGCTGGAAATGGTATACCTATGAAACATTTGCAGAACGACCTGTAGTTGCTCCGAACAAACTCTGAATTTGAGGAGTACAAGCAAGCTCAGATGCAAAAGTAGCACTTCTCCATCTAAGCTACAACAATATGCTGAGGACAGCACTTCAGGTTGACAGACAAAGCACACCTTGAAGAGGAGATGGTGCAAACGCTGGTTTTATGCAAAGCATACAAACACTGCCCAACTTGAAAGAGCTAAAAAAAAAAAACAAACCCCAAACAAAATACCTCGCATAGTATTCATTCATTATAAAAAAAACCCTGTGTTTGGAAACAAAGTTTAGAGCTGGAACCTTTATTTTTGCAATTGCTATCACCTCTCCAGGCACAAAGGATAAAGCTGTATATTCTTCAGCAAGGACATACACTCAAATAGGTACAGAAGTTTGAGGGAAAGGAAGAGGGAGAAGCGGAAGAATAGGCCAGGAACTGCTGTTAACACTGTACCCATCTAAACAGAAGACCATTTTAGAACAGCTGCTTGGAGAAAACAGTTACATACCTTATGTAAACAAGTGTCCACTACCCAATTGCACACTTTTTCCAGGTCATCTGATACTTCAAGTCTAGACTTAACAAATTCACAGAGCTCTTCATTGCTCATTACATCCCAGATTCCATCACAAGCCAAGATGATAAACTCATCTTCTTCTGCCCTTAAAATTTCACAAACCTCAGGCTCTGGAGAAACAAGTTGTTCTGTAGGGCCTTTACCATCAACACATTTATAGTCATAGTCCCCCAGAGCTCGAGAAACTGCCAACGAACCATTAACACGCTGAATCATTACACTGCCTCCTGCGTTCTGGATTCGCTCTTTCTCCCTTGGGTTGCAAGGTTTGTGATCCTGTGTTGAAAAACAGACTTGTCCATTCCTATAGAGAACAGCACGCGAATCACCACAATTGATAAAGTATACATGCTCAGGTGAAATCATAACTCCCACTGCTGTTGAGCCACTTCTGTCCATCCCATTTCTGAGGTCTGAGAAATTGCGCATATATTCATCAATTTTCAAAAAGCCAGTTCTGATTCCACTCTTGACATTTTCCACTGAAGGTTCAAGAGCAGATCCAGGTTTTTCTGTCGCCCTAAAGTCTTCATTGTTAGTGATGTGTTCTAGTAAGTGCGTGGAGCAATAATTTGCAACACGAGATCCTGCGTGACCATCATAGACTGCAAAAAAGGACCAGTCCTCTAAGCCATGGGGAATACCTACAACAGCTGTGTGGGCATCTTCCATTTCCACTCTCCATCCCTGCATACTGCTGAGGCCGTAACGCAAGCCATTCCCTGCACCATGAGCATTATGTTTTTCAGTTTTTGGTTTATCCAAAAATGCACCCATGTTTATGCAATATTGAATCTGGAAAACAGAGAAGAAAAGTCTTATTTATAAAACCACCACTCCATATAAGCTTTTTTCTCACTTTCCTGTGTTTCTTCTTTATAAAACAAATGATAAAACATGCACGTGTGCTGAGGTCGACAACTATAATGGGGGGTGGGGGGAATAATTAATAAATGACATGAAGTAAGTGACAGACTCTTCTTTGCATTTTTCGTGAGGTGTTGTGTCTTTTAAAGAGCTACTTCATCAAAATTAAAGGCTCTGCATATGAAGGCAAAGTAGTTCACATACCTTTGCAGCCCTGCCAATTTTGTCATTCACTGCAGAAACTAATTCATGCTGGAAAAATAACAACCATATAACTCCTATTCTCTTTCCAGTTTTATTGTGGCATGAAGAAAAGCTAATACTTCATAAATAAGAACTGACTGGTCTCACTAGATTTGCATGTACTGGGCTACTTCTGTATTCTTGTATAGCATGGCAAAAGTGACAATAGGGGAATGCAGACCATCTGCCAAAGGAGACAACAAGGCAAATCCCACTTCAATCCAAGAAAACTTTTCATAGGATTCTTTTAATAAATTATACTTAGTCCTTCATAAAACATAATTTCTATTTTTACCATCCTGAAAAGACGTTCATGTGTTTACAGGTGATTTTAAGTTCAAAGATGCATTGATCTTGATTTTAAAATGTATCCAGTTACAAGAGATACGAGCTAAGGCAAGAAAATAATCCACAGAAAGTTAGAAGTTCTTCAGTATCTGCTGACCTATGTCAAAATACACGAGAAAGAACCATCCCCAGACAGCAAACTTGCAGGTAAATTGTGCGTAATCTATGTTGAAGCTTTAGAGGACTTCTGACTTCCTCTCTTGTACTAGACTACCTTGCACTTTATAAAGTCAGCAGAGAATACATTCTTTAATCCACAGATCCCATAGTACTTTTGCGTGAACTTCAGAAACCCAGATACCACAACCTCTGATTATGCTAAAATATCACTACCCTATGAAACCCTTAGTGACTGGATGTGGAAACTATAGCAACCTTCATCCAAAAAGAATCTGAGACAATTCTGCTGTGACTGCTGATCCCGAGCAGTCAGTCACTAGGTCTCTGGCATACTAGTACACACCAAGCCTGTAGAGTCATGACAATCTCATTCTGGTTTAAGAGTTTGTTACCACATCAGAAAAAGAGGTTAAAAAATCCTTACTTCTGCCATTCCCCTCATCTAAACCCATTTTCGGCATACACAGCTTTGTCTGACACGAGAGATAAAAAGAACAGTACAATGCAATGAGGAAAAGATTACAGTTAGATTCTGCACAGCACCTCCCTTTTCAGGGTAAACTTTACGACTTTCCTCCAGATAATCCAAAATTCTACAGTGACCTCCATGAAGTGCCAGGGATCTCCTACATTCCACAGACCACAACAGTTTGCTCACCAGTTATGTCTCTTTTGAAATGTATCTCCCACTCTTACTTAAATACAAATTTAGACAAACTTCCCCAAATACTGCAGCAACTCCTTATCCGGTTTACTTTTTTTGTCTAGTTTTACTGTCTGTCTTAATTCAGGTTTAATGGCCTTTGATTGAGGTGCTACCAACATTATGCAAAAGGAGCAATGTGGTTCTGTAAGAGACTGATCATCATATAACTTGATGTATTTTTTCTTTAAAAAAAAAAAAAGAAGTTATCCGTCTTCAAATTATCTGTTCTGACATGAAATAAAACACTAATGAGAGCCCAGGTTTAGAAAGATTTGCTAGAGAAGATGATTTCTTAAATGTTCAGCTAGAAATTGAGGTTTTGCATGGACAGTATAAATGCTAACACTGTGCAATTATCCCCTCTAGTTTGGCTCTGAGATAGTACCATGATTTTTGATCATTTCTCATTTATTAGGGAACTCTACACTTGCATAACAGTTAACTGTCTCTACGTACCAATCTTCTGCTATCAAGAAGTCTGATGTTATTACACAAGTCTTGTAGTTAGTAAGTTGTCTTAAGTAGCCATTAAAAAAAAAATTAAAAATTGTGTGACACCAAAGAAAGTGTCCTGAGCCTTTTATGCTCTCCAAAATGGGCATTCCATGTACAAGTTACAGTCCTCAGCTGCAGAATCTATAGTAAAGTCAAATTAAGAGAACGTGCTCCAAGGTTGTTGCCAATTTGATTTTACTCCATATAAACATAAATAGTCCTCAAACTGGATTTTATAAAGCAAAACCAGAAGTAGCAATTTCCCAGCTAATGTCACATCTAATACAAAAAAGCAAGTTACGGAATGCCTTCAAACCCGCACCTAACATTCTCAAAATACTTTCTGTACTTTTAACAACTTGAAAAGTCATTAAGTGTTTCAAACACAAGCTATCCATCCTAAACTTCAACCACCTTCCCAATCAGTTCAATTTTATGATACTATCTAAAGAATTTCACACACAAGAAACCACAAATATTATCTTTATTCTTTATCTCTGCAGTCACCATCCACGGGCCTCTAATTATATTACCTGTGATAACAAAGATGAAGATAAAATAACTACACAACCTTGTGTTATGCACTGTAAGCGTCACAATGTATATAATTTGCAAGTGAGAGTAGTAAATTACATCCTGCTCACAATTATTTGCATCATTACTTTTTTCCCTTTATCTGAAAAGAATATTTGCAACACTGTGAACCAGTGGAAGCAACACACAGCAATAGCAATGAGGTATTCGTTACTTAGTGAGATACAGAGCCAAAATGCTTTTCACAACCCTTTCTCTTGAAAGATCTGATTTTGCTTTGAAATAAACAAACAAAAAAGAATCGGCGTCAAATTGTCATAAAAGCAAAGCAAGGCAGTGCTACACACCACCACAAACAAGTGCTCTTAGTGCTCTCAGCAACTGATATTCTCATCGCAAAGCTGAACAAGTTCCACATAGTTTAATAGTTCAATTAACATTAGTAAAGGAGTTTTGTGAAAGGATTTTAATTGCTGATGACCACTCATTCACAAGCTACACACAATATAAAGCTATTTTAAATGCACACAAAAACATTCTTACCAGTAAAATGTAACGCAGGACTGAAATGCTACTAAAATGACAGAAGTCCTCCAACACTTCAGACCTTGTATGAGATTTCTTATAATTGATTTAAGGATGTCCTTATGTTCTTAAAAATCAGAAGTGTGGAAGAAATCATATGACTAAGAAAAAAGATCAAAACCTATCTAATTGAAAAAGCCTGTGAGCTCAGAATTGAGTGTTGTGCTTTATATATTTAAAATCAAAAACTGTTTAAAAAAAACACCAAAAGCACACGTTCCACATCTTAGCTTTACCTATTACATAAGTAGCTTCACTTCTTATGGCACAGGAGTGAGAAACTGAAAAGAAAGATGATACTATTTAAGATTATATTCTTGATATTCTAAACATTCTAATTCATATTACAGACCTTGCAGAGATTAACTTGCAATCCGTAAGAAAACTGTAAGTTTAGGAATCAACTTATGGCTGGTCCTATAAAAGACGCCAAACATAGAAATCTTCCTTTCGCTGTGTATATTATGTAGACTATATAAGGCAGCAACTGGTTTGAAGATGAGCTGAAAAAGCCAAGCCATTTCAGTGAGAATGGAAGAAAGAAACAGTGATTTCACTGACACATTGAACCTCAGGTTTTCAATCAAAATTATCAGTGATAGTGAGGGACAAAGAAGACTTAAAATCAATCAACACCTGTTGAAAACTTATTTTTAACATTAACAACTTCTAGCATTTTAAAAATACTAGGAAGTTACAAAAAATGACATGGTATACAGGTAAGTATAGTATATTCCTATCAGGTGTTATGCACAAATGTAACTTGAACTTCATATCTACAGTGACAACACCAACAACTATCTCTAGGAGTAAACTCAGCTGTGTATTTACCTATGTACAAAATAGTTAAGTAAATCATAGATGTTTTAGTGAAGTTTGTGGTATCATACCAAACTTTACTTTTGTAGCAAAGCAGCTTAAAAAAAAACAACACACAAAAAAACCCAAACAAAACACTACTTGTTTTCTCCAAAATGAACAGTTACAAAAAGAAAACAGTTCCACTAGAAAAACAGTACCCTGGTACTCACATCTAGTTCTGTCCCCCATTTAACATCTCAGACCAGATCAGTAAACAAACTTGAGCGACTAAAAATGCGACTCAGCCAAACTGACCTGCAAAAATCCTACAGAAGACAAAGCTTATCATTGGTCTAACCTGGTGTTTCCATGTCTTATTTTAAGCGCACTAGGCCAGATACAAGTCAATCTTGACACAAGCACCTAGATAACATTTGAGTCAGGTCAGAAATCACAAGTTACAGAATCATAGAACAATTCATGTTGGAAGAGACCTCTATAGCTTAACTAGTCCAAACCCTTACTCAAAGTTCAATCAATATAATATCCAACACCAAAAGGTGGCTCAAGCTGTTCAGTTCCTTCTCCAGTTTTGGACATCTCCAAGGATGGAGATTCCACAGCCTCTAAGCAACCAGTTCATGTCTGACCACATTCATAATGAATACAGAACTCCTGTAATTGCAAATTGTGTCCTGCCTCTTCATCTTTCATTACACATCTCTGGGAAGAGCATAGCTCTACCTTCTCTATACACCCCCATTACACAGTTGGAAGACAGCAACTGGATCCACACCTTGGCCTGAGAAAACAATTTAATTTCCTTCTAGTAAAAATATTTACCCCACATAAGATTATTAGCTGAAACTTTCAAAATCTGCAAGACCATGCCTACTGTAACTTCCCAAACTTCCTTGGAAACAGAAGGCCTTAGTTCTCATCCATGCTCCACAGACTATTCTTTAAAACAGTATATATTCTTCAGATCAAGAACGAAAAGCTAGGATTCCCTTCTTCCAGTAGTCTTCCCATCTCTGTGAAAAATAAAAGAGTAGTAATTAAAAAAAAATAAAATCAATCACCTGGTAAGTGCCAATAATCACCAAGGCTCAAAGGCTTTTGGAAGACCTGTAGTGGAAGAAAGCACTGGCCTTTCCCCCTCTCTGGCAATGGAATAAACTGAATCTGAGCAGTACGCTGCTAAAGCAGCAGCTCTCACTACCGCTTTACTGTTCATCTCCACTTTTAAATCAATAGCTAAGCCATTTCCAAGACAGTTCAGGGCTGTGAGTCTCTAACAAAAGCTGACGTTCTCTCCCAGGGCGAAAACCTAACCCAAGCTTACTTCTCTGAAGTCCTAACATATATTCTCTGATATTTCCTACCTGATGCAAATCCTACATGAGGTCCTTATCTCACATACAGGGAACATAAGAAATAATTCAGGCTCAGGAAACCAAGGACATCTACCTTTTTGGGGCATGCAAGTATGAAGACAAAAGCCATGTCCTCTGACACACAAGAAAAAAATCATAATCAGTATCCTTTTCACCACAGCTACACAGTAAAGACTTTTTTTGGTATTAGATCAGCCATATAGTAAAGGGTCTTAAAACTGAGCCTGTGCATAAGTTTGATTTTCTCTGTTTAAAAGAAAAACAATCAAACACTCTGATTTTCTCCCAGGATCTACTTATAAAACGGCAAATAGTTCTCGCTCAGTTACAGATATCCATGATTTTCTACTACATCATGAAGGGGAAACAGGTAGCTACTTGAAATGAAAAGCACGCTCCTTTCCATACAGATTTATATTTAACAGGCAGAAATATTTACTTGCTGGTTGTCACGAAGGCAGCCAAAACGTAATTAGATTATAAAGGACTAAAAGCCATAATCGACGTTTTTGTAGATACTATAAAATAATTTGCAGATCACATGCCAGTTTCAAAGACAACATCAGAACTAGACTGATACCTTGATGGCCAACAGTCCGAAAGGGAATAATATATCTTTTCATATAATGAGAATGGTCCAATATCAATCTTTTGGGCTTAGGTCAGAAAAGCATACTGAAAAAATATCTCTTCCTCCGAAGGATTCACTCAACAGGCCAGGCATTTTTAATAAGTCTGTGCTGTGGAAAAGAAACAGGCCAGTTTCCTGTTACAAAACACATGTGTTCTTGCTATGTAAAAAAAAAAAAAAAAAAAAAAAAAAAAAAGAGATGTTCCAACAGAGAAAACGCACTAGACAATGAAGATGTAAGTGGCAAATAAATAATCAAATTATCTGTGACAAACAATTTCAAAGCTTATTGGAAGTACAGGAAGAAATAATTTTTCTGGTTTAAGTAAAAAATTCAAACTTAGCCTTGGTAGAAAGCTCCTCTGTCTTCATCTTACACTCTCTCTCTGTAGTGTGTATGTATGTGCATACACATGTTCCACACATTGTATGTGTCTATACACACTGTAAAGAGTTTTGACATTCATAAAGACTCCCTGTACCCTTCAATTTACACAAAAAAAAGAGTGACAGAACATTGCAAGTAATCTTTTGCTAATCTTGTGCTTACTTACAATATACTACCATTATACTATCACCATAGTTACATTATACTACCAATTTCTACCACATGTATACTAAATACAAGTTCACTTGATGAGTGAAACCAGCTTTAAAGATCTTTATTTTTCATCCCAGAAAACTTCAGATCGCTTTTGACTTACTGACCTTAAAAATGCCAGCACTACATCAATTTACATTAGGCAAATAGTTATCGAATTTTTGAGTAAGAGCTCTACTTGAAGCTTGGCTGTAACAGCTACTCTATGTAACCACAAGTACTGGCAGAGTCAAAAAGCAATTATTGGAATCTAAGAATGAGACGTGAATATTTTACTTTCACTTAAAAATGAACAACACAAAAAGGACAGTGACTATCATTCACATCCACTTGCTGTGGGGTTTATTTGTTTTAAGGGTGGGGTTTTTTTATTTTTAAATAATCTCTGGCCATGGGAGTCATCATCAGGCAGGACCTCAACTGGCCAAAGATACTGACATGAAGAAATTAAGCATGAATATAAACTTTTAATATAGAGCCTACTATCAAAAACGTTTCCTGCCAGGATAACATTAAAGAGGTCCAATAGGCTTTTAAACCAGGAATTCAAAAAATTTTGCACGTTATCCCCATCACCGGGTAAAATACACGCCTTGGAGCTACAGCTCTAATTTCTGCATCCCTATTGTTACAACAGCTGGGGAAAAAGAAACAACAAAACCAAAACATACAACAACCCCAGCCACCACAATACTTTCAAACCAGCAAGTTAAAGAGGTGATGAAGATTTGAGAATGTGCTTCAGATACTTTAAACTGGTCTGGAGGTACAAAACAACCATAGGGGTAATTTAACACTGTGGATTCACACCCATTTTCAATGTCAGTAGCAATACCTGAAAACATTATCACTTCTGCTCTGCCTCAGCTACTCATCACTACTTTATGCCAGCAATTTCTTTCAGAACTGCTGAGACATTTTTGCCCTTACTCTTTGAAATGTTTAACTGAAGAGGTGCAAAGTTAGCTTTAGTATTTTGAAACTTTGTGACTTTGACCGCAGTGGGTTTACAAGCCAGCAGCTTAGACAACAGATCCAAGGGAGCAGTAACCTTCAACAGGGAAGACAGTGGGGAAAAAATAGAAAGGAGCACCAGGAGCTAGGTTAAGAGCTATAACCTTTTTAGCTATGTTGTTAATACCACAAGAACCTGTATGCTCGTGGTCTTTTCAGAGGTTAATTTTCTATTCTGCATTTTGCACCTATTAAAACGCAGATGAAGCTCGGTAACTGGAGATCTTCAAGCTCAGCTTATATGGCAACAGCCTGTCTCTCTTGGACAAGCTGCCCACTTTTATGCTGTGGTTTATTTTTCTGGAACACAGTTTGGTAGGTGCAAAGTTAGAGATCACACCTAAGATATTCAAGCTGAACTTCATAGAAAACTTGAAAGTGGTCTCTGAATCCAGCTTTGCAATGACAGCATGTAGTAAAAAGCCACCAGTGCCCAGGTTGATGCATTTTTACAGTCACCAAGCCTTTATCACGCAGCTTCACCTTTACATAAGTTGCAGAAGTCAACTTCATACAGTTTTGTAGCGAAATGAAAGCTTAAAAAAAATATGCAGTGTTCTTCCTAGTTAGCTACGCATAATTCTGTGCTTACCAGTGTGACTTCTGACAACTAGCAGCCCTTAGTTCCCTTTGGCACTGCAACTAGGAACTTACTGAAGAAAGGAATGCAGTGTCATTCTCAGTAAGAAACACACTACCATAGTCAATCTCTTCATTAATGTCCCTCATCTTAGTTTTCCAGGTAACAACTTCAGGTTTTCTTTACCCAGATTTTTCTCCAAACACTGTTAAGTCTGGGAAATTCAATCCCCTTTGTTATCTGCAAACAGTTTATCTGAGTTACAGATTAACCACACAAAGAGTTGTATGTAAGATACATAAATACCCAGGCTGCTTCACCAAGTCCAACAATACTGGGCCCAGACAGTGCAAAGCAAACACACTATTGCTTCTAGCACATCCATGGGAACAGAATGAAGGTTGAAGTCTTTAACAGCCAAGATAGCTCCGCATAAGACAGTATTCATGCTTTGGTACCATTTTCTTGAAGTAGGAGTTTGGTGCACTGGCACACAAGTGAAATGGACCTACTCGGTTAAACCGGGTACTACCTGTTCAGGCTGATTAACCCTGAAGTAACATTTTGTCCTTTACTCAAACTCTGCTACAAGGTGTGGCTTTATTATACCACCTGGAAGACAGCACTGTACTCTTGTTTATCCCTACTGACCATACTATGACAAGATTTATAACCCATGAAATTCCTTTTGTTTCCCTGTATCCGCTCATACTTCCTGTAGCCAATAAGCATATTCTCACTTTCTTTACTGGGCTATTCAAAACAGATGCCCTTGTGGTACTTGAATACTACCAAACAATGATTCTTCCCTAATAAATTTTAGAGTTATTTCTATGCAGAATAATTTTTTTTTTTGTTCTCTAAATTCAATTACGAGACCAACTATTTTGAGTTAAATTTAGTTAGCTCCTTTTCAATCAATTCACCACCACCAGCTAGGTTTCTATTAAAGAAATAGCACCTAAGATTTTGAAGAAAGAGAGCCAATGTTTAGCCAACAATTATTGGTATTAAATTTGAATAATTTTTTTTACTCATTAGCATGAAGCAGTATGTCACTAAAAATGAGTTCTCCCTTATTCTAAATTTAGGCATTTAAGACAACTTCTTTTCTTACCTTTTTCAAGGTGTGTTTACCAAAAGCTTCAGAAGCATTTTTGTGAGAATAGGACAGCAATGAATCACCGATTCATATAATCAATAAATTGTTCCTAAACAGGTCTGAAAGACCAGAATAGGTGTTCTGCAGAACCATGGCAAAACACTAAACCATTTATTTACATAATTGAAAGGTGACTTGTTGGTTCACACAAATCTGAGGAAGTCAGACACAAGGGTTGGGCTAGATGAGTGTTAGAGGTCCATTCCAACACAAATTAGTCTATGACTTGCACAGCATAAGAAGAGTTGTGCCTTTTTTCAACTTGTTACATCACTACAAATTAAGTACAAACATTCCAGACAACAGCAAAAAAAAAAAAAACCACAACACCACATAAAACAACCCAAAACACATTTGAACCTTTCCTTCCCTGTAGCAGCAATCAATGCCACCTCCTCGGCACAACCTGTCACTGACCCATGCATCACCCAACTTCAGAGTAAGACATATTAGACTGCTTCAAACCAGCAGTCCAGACTCTTGGCCTGACACTATTGACAAGTGCAGCCTAAGGCAAGCAACTCTTCCTGTAAAAGATACCAAAATGTGAAATCAAGACTGAAAGGCCTTAACTTGATCGTAATTATGCAGATTCAGCATATGCAATAAAGCTATTTCATGGATAGTCTTTAAAACAACCCCCGTTTTAAAACAGAATTAAATTATTCAGAAATGTACAAACCAAAATATGCAATCTCTCCGACGGACATCTGTGGTGGTGTGGTTGTTTTTTTAAAGTAATATAGTTTTGTAGCACTGAATTTATCTTTTTTTTAAAAAATAAGTCAAACAACAGTGACATTTAGTTCCCTACACATGAATGTAGAAAATAGTGATTGAGTAGTGGGAAAAGAGTTACTTCCATGGTTGTCAGATAAAGTTATGATACAAAACCAGCAGTCAAAACATTTTCACTGACCTGGAAGAAGACACCAACCTTTGCCCTTGAAAAGGCAATTCAAGAGTTGATGCTACAGCAGACTTGTAACAAAAATTTAGAGATTTTTCTGTAACCAATTAAAAAAAGGCAACTTAAGCAGTACTGCTGCTATTAGCATATTTAAAGAAATAGAGATCTTGAGAAGAAAAAAGCCACACGCAGATGGTAAGCTGGTAAACTAATCTCAACACTCAGTGGTAAAATACTTCATGACTTTTAGTGACTGACACTGTACAGTCTTTTGTGTTAGAAAATACCTTCCTCAAAATCTGGGTCAGACAGAAGCTACACTTTAAGTCATATTTCCTCCCTATTAAAAATAAGATTAAGCAACATTCAAATACATTTAAAGAAGAAAAAACACATCCTTTTGCCTAATCTGCTCTGAAATTTCTATTAAATTCCTGGTCAATTAAAAACTGCAAATTAAAACACAGTCAAAGTAAAAGCGATTATACCTTCCCATAAATTTCCAAGCAGTAGAATTTTTTCTTACCTGTAACTGCAACCTTGTCAAGGTTCTAGTTCAGTGCTGAAAGAATTAGTTTACATTCCTGCTGCCAAGAAGCACATAACAGAATGACTTGCAAAACCTTGAGATAACAGTACAGGACACAACATCTGCTTTATTTTGATATTTCCTAGAAAGAAACAAAGGAAGTAGTTAGCTACTCCAGATAGTTTAAAACAGATTTGTACATTAATTCTTTCATGAATACAACTTTTTCCTAAATAGAAGGGCTTGAACTAAAACTACACCTAGATGTCAAAAGACCTTTCAGTACTCTCTCTGAATACCATATTAAAGATTTATGGTAATAAAGAATTAGATTTTTCTCCCCATTTCCTTCACCAGCACAGACTAGCACTTAAAAAGCCATCTAGTCTATTACCTGGCATTCAAGTCCGTAAATTCAGTAACGGAAGGAATAGTTTTTGCATGCCTACCAATGTAACAGTGCTATTTGCTTAATTTTATTCACCTGCTCAAATGACAAGAGTACACTCCTTCAGTGTTTGACAAAACTTAAACCCACCAAGTGCAGCATGTATAATTTGTAAACTCCTTATTCTGCTTGCTTAGATGTGAAAATGCACAAAAGCTTAAAACAAAAGCAATAAGCTTCATTTGCAAAAGTATTTCAGTCCTCTGAAATAAGAATCATTATGTTTCTTTAAAGGTAGTTTTATAAAATTAACTACAAATTCAGCTTAAAATGTAAATGTAGCAGATAACTAACAATTCAAACGTGTGTATCTCCAAAAGCATCTAGGCTTCTACCCGTTGTTTTGAACAGGAGAAAATGCCCAAATTCCTTCATGGATCAGGGACTACATATTTAATCTTATAAACCACTGCATCTCACAAAAGTTACCATGACAGTACACTGGTAGAAGGCATTATTGCAGGAAGAATTCTGGATAACAGACAGCTTTGTCTGGAGCATGAGGGAAATACAAGCCTTATTGTAACGCTGATGATTTTAAACTGATTACATCACTCTAATGAGCTAAATGAGTGATATAGGGGACACACTGTAGACCTTAACTTTAAGACCACTGATCGAAGAATGGAACTATGACAACATTTCATTCTGGTTTGCTTCCTCCAAAGACTAAATAGTGCTTTTCAACTACCAAAAACTGTCACAAGCAAGAAATTGCTCAGAAGGCGGCATACTTTACTGCTGTTTGAAGAAGGATTGTAGGGGGTTCAGTAAGTTTTATGCCTGTAATGGTACACTGTATTTTCCCCAACATTCTCTCTTCTTAGGCACCACAACAGGACAGATGGTTCAAGAAATCAAACTAAGCCAGAAAAAGCCAGTTATTTTCTGCCACTTGAGCTCTCCAAACCAGCTTAGGAAATCAGACAACTGCCAATGCCAGAAATCAGCTGCTGCCGATTGAGATTTGCTCAGAGTATTGTGAAACTACACCTTAAGCAGCATCCACTAAATCATTAATGAACTCTGAAAAAGTATTTTGAAAGAACTAGACAGCAAGTATCCTAAATCATTGTATTGGACTACAGAGCAAAAGCCCTCCCCCAAAAAGTTTAAAAGTTTATCAGTAAGAAGAGTTGTTTCCATATCCAAGAACTTTAGGAAAAGAACAAAACCCAGTGCAGATTCACAGAGTTGCACAAAATAGCTTAATACCCTCTTCCTAAATACACCAGTGACAAGGGCATGAACACAGAATGCGTGACCAGAACGCAACTCCCTTGGAGCACTGTCTCCCACCTTCAGAAGATCCCCTTAACTGTGACGGTACAGGGTGCTTTCGTGACGAAATGCTCAAGAAGCTCAGTTCTTATGATGCTACCCCAGTAGCCTTTAGAAGCTGACTCACAAGAGCAGACCGGAAGACAAGCATCATGCTTCCCAGAAGCACGAGGCTTGACCCCTCCCAAGTTCTTCTACTCTACAGAGGATGTGAGAGTGTTCATTAGACAAGGGTGACTTTCAGCCCAGAGACAGGTTGCTTACAGTAGGACAGATTCAAAAGCATATATTTTAGGCTGAGAGCATCTTACCCTAGCATATACTCCTATTCACCCAAATTCTATTCACACTAGTTCTCAGAAGAAATACAGGTATTTAGTATCTCAAAACACAAAAATACCTTAAGATATATACTCCACCACTGAACGCTGCACAAAGAGGGGACATTACTCCTACTTACTTTTGCACAGCAGGGACTTTTACTTTTCCAAAGAAGCTGCACAGTCTTTTTCCATAGGAAAAGACACTTAGATTCATGATACAGCCCCCAATAATTTGTGTGTAGAAAATGCTCACATACACAAATTAAATGGTTTTATCCAGGTTGCTAATCATAAATTACATCACAAGAATAAAGCTGAATGCTTCCTATTAGAGGCTTAATGAAATTACAAGATGTATTAAGCATTTTATTTGGGGCCCTTAAATCTTTGTGGTACATAAACACTAATATTTCAGTAGAACTAAGTTAGTTCAGTAAACTTTTATAATTTTTGCTACTAACACACCAGTACTCTACAGTAGAATAGTTCTTAATTGAGCACAAGTTAAATATTCCTTGGCTAATAAAGAATTTTAATTTCACCATATTTACAGTATTTTCTTCAGAAGGGAAAGACTATGCAGCCAAAGCCATCATAAGTAAATCGCTGCTAAAGAACGAAACCAATATTCAATAGAATAAAAAAATTCTGCAGTCTAGAGAAATTTAAAGAACCCTACCATGTTATTTTACAGAAGGGTAGGCATCAAATGCTGGTAGCAATAATCCTGGTGGCAAAGCACTAATGATCCTCAAGCTGAATCTTAATGTTTAAAACACACAAAACCCACTACAATACCCACTCCTTTGCAAGTTTCCAGACTCTGGTCAGAGAGGCACCAGAAAAACACTGATTTTGTTCTGTCCCACAACCAGCTACAACTCTGACCTTTTACAGATAACCAAATCATTGCTGCTTTAAGACAAGTACACAAACAAAACAACCCACTCCCTGAACATCAACAGTAAAAGCTATAATCTCTCATAATTGACCTTATGACATCGCAATACCACCACTGCCGATATAATCCCCCAGAATCATAAACTTGTTCATGCAGAAGACAGTAAAAGATTTTGCAGAAGATACTAGGAGAGACACAGAAAAGAGCAATAGTGTAGACTTACCACAGGTTAGCTAGTATACTGCAACCTCCTCCCCACTGCATGTTCCCAACATACGGTAAACCTCTCCTAAAAGAGGCATTCATTAGGTTATCTGATTTTTTCCAGGAATACAAGAGCACATAAGGGAGTGCAGTAGTTGGGCTTCATGTTCCCACAGTACTTCTTCCTTAGTCTACATATATGACAAAGTCCAAGCTAAAATAGCAGTTAATTTCTGCGTAATTACCTGAGACAATGTACAACTTTCACCCTAAAGAGAAAGTTGATCATCCTTTGCAATAAAAAGATAATGAATTCTCTCTGCATTTGCCAAGCGGTTCTTTGATCTATACAAAAACACTGTGAATCAACCAAGACTGGGCAAAGTCTTGATTTGTGTTTTTGTGGATGCGGGTTTTTTTTTTTTTGCTGTTCTCCCCTCAACGTGGAAGCTGCATTAAAATGTTCATTACTCCAATAGTTAAAGGAAGGAGAATGAACAAAAGTTCAAAACTAAAAACTCTATGAAGTAATTTAAATGCTTTATCCTTCTTGAAGCAGTTGATCTAGTCTTATGGTTTTGCAAAAAGCGCAATGGTATCTTTTCGACACATTTTAGAAGTAATACTCAGGGTTTCTTAAAAAGGTAAGTGCCTTGAAATAAATTTACTTGGGGTTATACTGAAAATTTAGTTCAGCAGTTTGAAGTTTGCAGTTCAAACTTTTATTGCCAGTTAGTCATTTGAGCTATTAAGGGCTGAATTCTCAATACGAACGCACTATTAGACTAGTATTTTATACTAGTGTAAAAGTTGATAATACTATGGGCTTAGCATTCTAATTAGGTCCATACTTCTAAATATCACCTCACAAATGGTGGACTTTAACTACAGCATTGGAAAGCTGCCTTTTGATACATCTACAAAGCAGCTCCAAAAGCTACTCTGAACTTTTTTCCTCCAGACCTATCTTTAATGCATCTTTTTAATTCCTAAAGGCACCTCTTTAATTTCTAAATTCTCTGTAATTCTCTTTTAGGTAAGCTTTTGATCAGTAAATTCACATTATGGCTATCTAGATGCCTTAGCAGCAGTGGTAGCTTAAGCAGTATTTGCTCTCAGCTGCTCATTCCTGTTTCCACGCTAATATCTGTTGCTCAGCCACATAGATAGCTATGCTGGTACAAGCGAATGCCTGAAGCAGAGACTGCTCATCCAGCTGATGACTCAGTAACTCAAACTCTGGTGAATTATACAAGCAAAAGATGAAGGAATACCAAAAGCCAGCCTTACCAGAATTCAGAATGCACGTATGCAATCTACATTTGCCTACTGGGAGATTGCTGGCAAGCACTTTGCTCTCTGGTTAGAGATCAGAGTTATGCTTAGCATAACTCGCACAGAAATATGGAATCATCTCTCAGTCAGTTATGCTGGACAGCTTTTCAAACATCCAGTTTCAGAAATGCTGAAGAGAAAGGCCATCTAACGTGCCTCGGTAAAAATATCCAAGTACAAAAGTCTTTCATTTTCAGTGACCTGATCTTTAGCTAAACTAAGAAGAGAGTATCTTCAAGAGTTAAAGTGTCCTGCATTTATGTGCTAGTGTTCCTTCACAAAAAAAAAAAAATCTTAAGTAAAACGACAAAGAAGGATTGTAAGCAAAGGGCTTCTACTTTGAACAGACATGTTTGTTGGGGATGCTAAGACTTTCTAGACAAGAGCTTGCAAAAAAAAAAAAATCTCTAAACTAGCTTTTATCAGATCTTACATTATGGCTATAGTGTAAGTAAAGTTTAGATATGCCTTCCACAGCAATCCAGGAGTTGCAGGTGGAGTAAGATGTGTTCATATTCTGCACAGCTTTGTGTTTCTTTTTTCATAATGCAAAAGTGCAGAATCTGCAAATATCCATCTTCCTGATGGGGATTCAAAATTATAGCTCAGACATATCACAGTGATTTGCATAGGCAACATCAGATCATGTTTACTAAGTGGCTATCTTTTGAGCACGTTCCTATGGTGTTTCCCCATGAGGTAAATTTATTATCACCTTACTAGCTAGAACACCTAGGTAGCAATAGCCAATGAATCAGTTTGCAACCATCTGTCCATGTTTTGCCTTTGTGAACATCTGGCCTTCAAATCAATGTTTTAAAAAAATACAGTCACTCCAGGAGGATTACTTAGATTTTGTAAATATCCATCTGCTTCAAACAAGCAGAAATCACAACCTGAGCACTGGTTAAATGTTCTGAAAAAGAATCAACTACACCTGTCATCTGATAACACTACAGGGCACATCTATTGAGAAGTCCTTTGGGCCAAAAGAGCATGTCCCTCAAACACACCTCACTTCACACAGAAGTCAAGTGTCTCACCCACTCTAGCTACTATGGCAGTATTAAAGAGCATCCAGAGTTTGTCATTCCTTTCCCCAGAAAGAGAGCAAGGTGTTAGCAAACTATGGTATTATTCAAATTCAGAAGTAATCTTGCAAATAAAAACTGTCTCTATTGATTATGCAGTAGAAAGGGCTTAGCCCTTTCTTGTTAAGCCTTTTAAAAAAAAAAAATCTTAAGCGTAAGACCATAAAAAACTCTTACAGAAGCAGCTGTCAGGAAAATCAGAGAAAGCAAAAGATTTCAGATCAGTCAATTCTGTAGCAAGTATGTGCATTTGGATCATAAACAAACTCCATTGGCACAGACTTCAAAACGCTGTAGGATAAAGAGGTAAGAAACCTGACATAATTGTCTACTTTCATTGCTAAGACAGCAAAGGTGTCTGAGCTCCAAAATTTTAAGATGCTCTAGCTGTAGCATATAGTCAGGAAGTTTGATAGTTTTCAAAGGATTAACATCATTGTGAGCCTCTCATAAGAAATACTCACAAAGGGGAAGAACAGATTGTCTGCAGAAGGCTATCTTGACTAATTCTTCTCAGAACAGTGTTCAGTGATTTATAAGCCAGCTAACAGCTTTTGGGAACTCTAGCTAATTTTTACCTGGGTGAAGAATCTCACCTTAGCATCTAGTGGCTAGGAACGCATTGAGAACAAGTCAGCCTTTGAATGAAGTCTTACTACTACCATTGAAGCCAATAAGGAACTCTATCTTCAATACCACATCTTATATTACTGCTGCTCCTGACAGGAAAAAAAAAAAGCTTAAACCTTGCTTCTACAACGTGTCTTTCTGTACAGATCCAGTATTTAGAGCAAATATGCCACACAGGATTCTCAAAGGCACAACAGCATCCCATTTTGTCTATCAGGGGAATTAAGCCATTACAATATATGCACGTCAACTAATCACATTTTTCCCCTCTCTTACACGTATAATACACACAACCTTAAGTGGGACCATGAGCATATACAAAATTTAGAAGGAATTTAAACTCCACAAAGCAGAATGAAAAGCAAGCAAAACGGCCAAAATTACAGTATTTCAGTTAGCACCAAGTACAGAAAATAAAGTAAGAAATCCCAAATGTCAATATGTTCTACATTAACAGAAATAAGTTTTATTAAAGTTTTATCATGTTTATCAGGGATAGCAAGAGTGGTTCTTTACTTCCTTTTATGTGATACTGATGATTAGGGGAAGAACTTCACGTCTCTCCAAGAATGCAAGTAAGGTTCTTATTCTTCCCTCATCTTCTAAAGGTAAGTCTTCAGATACAAATGAACTAAAACTGAGCCATCACAGCAGATTAAAATAAACTTGGACATTGCTGATGTACCTGTGCAGACAGCCACAGGAGGCATAAGTTCTCTGTCACAGTACTTAGCCACTTGGATCTATTTATGGCTTTTTTAGCCATGTTACCGCTTGCTAGGTTTACACACAAAAGGAGTTAAGTTAAATGAAAAAAAAATAATAAAAGTCATTCAACACCATAAGAAAATCACCAGCACATTCAAATCAGTAACATAAGAATACCAGTATTACAAGCTGCCAAATATTAACACTTACTATGCTATAGGCATTTTAATGTTTACTGCAAAGCACACAACTTGGAAAGAAATAATTCAAGCATCTGTTATGTCAACTAACAGCCTACACACACACAATCTTCCAAAAGAACTAATTTAAATAATACAGAAACTGAAGCCTCCAAATAGGAATTGTTAAAATACACAGTTATTTTTATACCTCATTACAGTTTTAGAACATCTTGTTTTTTCCTTAGTCTCTTACACGTTAAGAAATTTTCTCTACCTATTAGCAAAGTTACTTCAGTAACAGTACTGTACTAGCATTAATAGGATCATCACTTAGAAACGTGAAGACATCTTACAATTTCTAAGAAGGTCTATTTGCTTAGAAAGTCACTCTTAATCCTAACACAGATTTATCATCTTCCTAAATCAACCTAGTTGAACTGATTTGGTTCATTTCAAATAAGGCATATCTGAAAGCATTTTAAGGCAGTTATAAACAAATGCTCAACAGAAGCAGCTGATCCCACACGACATGTAATGATACACTTCCATCCTGTAACAGGACCAATACACCTGTAATCACCTGGTATATACTATTCAATCCACAGTATGTCACAGAAAGTTAAGTTTCAGATCCCAGATGGCTTGTCAGACTGCTTCACAGAACACAGTACTCCCCCCTGCACTTTTATAGCATGCTCTACTTTTACGACAGGCTTTTTAAGAAAAGTCTGAAGTCTAATTAGAAAAAATACTAACTCTAGGAACTGCAGAGTGAAGCAAATTTCCATTACCTTTTTTCTGGCAGCAGTCTCCAGTATCGTTGCCTGGACACATGGAATCTTTTTCAGGTGTCTGCATTGAGGCTATCTGAACTGCTTCACTTGTCATCTAAACAGAGGAGTACTTGGCAAGAAGCAGCCATTTGGCAACTTACAAGCTTAAATACTCAAAGTTTTGTCCAATTAATACTGCAACTTCAGTTTCACAATAAATCAGTTTGACTCACTTTTAATCAATACAGTTTAAACTCTTGATTTGCAATATATATTTCAATGCTGAAATTTCAAATATATCTATTTAAAAACTGTTTTAATTTTGCCACTATGCAAGTACCACAATACGTGTAGAACTATACCTGCAAAAATTCAAAGGGCAATTTTATCAATAAGAATGTTAAAACTAACATGCAAGAAGACCATGCCAGTTTTCAAGAAATCAATATTAGAGAGGGTGCTTAAGGGCATTACAGGCAGTCAATGCAGTAATGATAGGTCTACAAGGACTTGACAGCAAAAAGGATTCCGGGAAGCAAGCATGTTAATAATTCAACATTCATTTTATGCTATTCATCAGGTCAGACATCAGCTGCAGGCAAATTTGGATAACACAGATTAAGATACCAGCTCCACCAGAGGTTACTGCTCCTGTACACTGTTGGCTGCAAGACATGCTTTTGCTGGACTGAACGGTGATGGGAACATCTTAGCACAAAGACGCATAAAAACACATTAATTGTAGCAAGGGGGCAGACACCCTACTCTGTCATCCCATTTATAGAGGCAACATGTCAAGATATTTTAAAATTATTTATATCTTCCAAAGTTCACATCACAGTCTTACCACTTTACTACATGTAAATCTTAACCTGCATGTATTCTATACCAGGTTTAACAAACTGTCTGCATTAAACTAGGCATCCATAAAAAAAATTACCAAGGTTCACAAAGGAATACGCAAGTACTCAGGCTTTTGCAGAATGACAACTGAAAGAACCTGATTAATTTAGCAATTTAAAAAGAAAAGCAGACATTCAGCTTGGGGATTACACAGATAATTCAGTAAAACCTACTATATAAGAAACAGAACTAGTCACAACAAATTAGAAATAGGAACACGAATGGAAGACTGCTGATCTGAGCCTTCAAATAAGTGCTGAATTCAGCACAGTTAGTGCCAATTTCAGGAGGTCTCCACCCCCCCAAAACTGAAGAGCTAGCATTAGGCAGCCAGCTGCCTACATTAAGTGGGACTTGTACTTTCCAGCCCCCAAAACATCTCCTACATCCTTCTGGGTCATTCCATGTGAATGTCTCCACCATCTGTTCTAAGGCTGGATACTACAGCCTTGTATTCCCCTGCTTACACAAACTACCTTCTCTGCAAGAGATAGGTATGTGCCTCTCCAGTCTTCTGAGCCACTTTTTCAGTTCCTCCCTTTGAGTCCCATGAACACGATGCTAGTCCAGTCAACGGGACAGTCCATCAGCATTCTCCCCAAGACTGCTCCCACTGGAGGGAATTCCACTTTGTCTGCTACAGGTTTTAATCCCTCTAGTCTTCCCTGGGGGTGGTATGAGAACACCACAACAAACATTATGAAACGTTTTGTTATACTGTGCAGGGAAACAGAAGGCAATGGTATCACTCTGCTGAATGATGTCAATGGCTCCTACCACTTGATCAGTGCTCTAACTTGCAGACAGATGACACCTGTATAGGCGCTGGAAGCTATGGCTTTACCAAAAGAAATGCATCTACCATTCCTTCCAAAATGCAGCAAACCTTCCCTCTGAATGGCAATTATTTACCAATATTTTTAAATTGACTGGGAACGTCACTCAAGGTCTATAATATCGCATTCACAGAGAAATTACAACAGGCTCAGCACAGGACCTCAAAGTAAGCCAAAAAGAGTTACTAATACACTGGCAATTTAGTAAGACATTCAATTTTATATCATGCAGTTTAGTGTATAAGTTTTAGAAGTGGAAACACCTATACTACCCAAAAGACAGCTTTGCATAGTAAACATTAGTTACATGTAGCAACTTAGTTAACTGTTTTAGTTAAGGAACACAGCCACTGGTAGCTTATATGCCTCTGATCATTAGTGCATTTCCACAGAATTATACAGCAGTATTTAATACTTAAATATTCATAATATTCTGTAGGAATAGTGTAATATGCAAGAAGCCAAGAACTCAGAAACAGTACCATTTTGCAAGCCTCAGTATTCATGCTTTTTGTCAGCTGATCATGGACAATTTTTGAAGTCTTACCTTGAACGTAGTACAAAAGTCAAATTTCTTCCAGATCTTTGTCCTTCTGATAAAGATTCTCTTTAGAGACTCTTCCTTGTATATTAGGGATGAATAAAGCAGAAGAGCCTGCAAGTCTGAAAGCAGTAAGATGGAAGAATTGACTAATTTCTCTCCCAGTTCAACACAATATTCAATAAAATCTATAGCTCAATAATTGCTTAATAGCAACTTCTAGACTGGACCTAATAAAAGTACCACTGGAAGCGTCCAAGTTAGTCATGAAGTTCCTACTTGTCTAAGGTAATGCAGCAAAAGATCATGGGAACGCCCTTCACTTATTAAAGATGAAAGTATGAAGTGATCTAGGCTACACCATTCAATGGCCACCACTTGCCAAAAAACTCACACTGACATGTACCTTCACAGAGGTGTAAAGCAAATCAATTTCCAAATCAGGAAAATGTAAAAAACACATGACAGAGCAAAAGACTGCATATACTTATGTGTATGCATGCAGTTTAAACTGAGAGAGGATGGAAAAGCCTGGCATACTAAAATGCAATCATTTACAAGAATATATCTAGATCCTGGACTCAAAGGAAAAGAAGGACTAAAAGTTGAGATTCAAACTTATTCTAAAGCATAGAAACCACGACAAGGAAGCCTGTTACTATCCACTGTAGATTTCTTTAAAAGCAAAAGCAGAAACACACCTGACTATTCACCAAAATTATCTTGGTTACAAGAAAGAAACAAATGCGTGAGAAGGGCTATCACAGCTAAAACCACCATGCCTGAATTTATCAGTATGTAATATCTGCAGCATGAATCTGACTAAAGCATTCTCTGTTTTGGAGGTGTCTACATATAGCATCCAAGATAATAGCTTATTTTCATAGGCCTGGGCAAAGAGGGAAGTGAATCAATCTCAGAGAGACAGAGATTTAGTTTCTTTTTCCAGTATCTTTCTTTAAACTTCAAACAACAAATGCTCTACGAATTGCTTTGTTTTACTACAAAGTTCAGAATAACATGTGAAGGCAAGTGAGAGACAAGGCATATCAATCACTTTAAAGTTCGAAAACTTCTTTTTCAACCCTAAGAAAGAATATTTTTCCTTTCTGTCTTAGATGAAATGAGCTTATTAAATGAATGAACCTCACTTATTCAATGCGTACTCAATAGGTAGATTTCAAGTAACCATCACTATAAAGAATAGTAACAAGAGTAAATGCTGTTTTCTTTAGCAGCCCTAGAAATAAATGCCACTCACACAAGGAACTAAGTTTCCAAATAAAACAAAATGTATTGATTATTTTGGCTACTTAGGTCCCTGCCATGGGTGATTCTTCAAAGAATGATTCAGAGTGGAGCAGACCTATGAGGTCATCCAGTTCAATCTCCTTCTCAAAGTCCAGCCAATGTCGAATTCAGTCCCAGTTGCTTAGAGTTTTATCTATTCAGCTCTTGAAAACCTCCACAGAGGTTTACGTCCTATAGGTTACGTCCTATAACCTCTTAACAATCATCCTTTCAGTAAAAAATTTTCAACGTATATCCACTCATTTCAATTTATGACTACTGTCTCTTGTTTTCCCACTGTGCATCTCGGTAAAGAGAGTAGCTCCATCTTCTCGGGAACCATCCTTGTACATACCAGATGGTTGCTATCGGGTGCCTCCTAAGCATCTCTTCTCCAGGGTAAACAAGGCCACAAAAGGCTCTCAGCATGCCCTCAGAGGTCACGTACTCCAGCTCCCACGCTGTGGACTTGCCCTAAATTTATCAACGTTGTTCTTGTTGGGGGTGGGAGCAAAACTGGACATAGTATTACAGATGCAGTCTGGGAACACCTGGAACAAATGCTAACTAAAGGGGAATAAAGTTGTTTGTTTTCATCACTTGTATTCAGCCTACTGTTCACCACAATCAGGTAATTCTCGGTAGGGCTACAATCCAACCAGTCTGTAGCACTGCAGGAAAGTTACCAATCCTGGAAGCAGGACTTGGCATGTGCCCTTGTTGAACTTTGTAAAATTCCTACGGGCCTACTCCTCTAGCCTTTCTAAGTACTTCAAGATGGCCGTCCTGCCTTTGAGCCACCCAGTTCTGTGTCTACCACATACCTGATGAAGGTGCATTCCACCTCCTCCTCCAGGTCATTGATAAAGACATTGGGGGAGGGGGAAAAGTAGGTCACAGCAGAGCCTTAAGGAGATCCAGTGGTAACTGCTGTCCACGAAGAGTATGAACCATCAGCCACCCTTTCAGATGACTCTTCGACCAATTTTCACTTGTCTAGTCACCCTCCCATTCAGAATGTAAACAGGAGTACGCTGTGGGACACTAGAAATCCTTGCTAAGGTCAAAGTAAAAAAACATTCGCTGCTCTCCCCTCAGCTGAAGACTTGGTCATTTGACAGAAGTCAGTCAGGTTGGTCAAGCATGACTGACCCTTAGCAGAACTATTCATACTGTCAGTCAACCTATTTCCATCACATTCTTTTTCAAGGGACTCAGAAATGTTTTGCTACAGGCTGATATAAGCTACTTACTGATAGTGCTATCCAAGTAAAGCAGTATTTAACGCTTTTAGCAAGTGAAATAGAAAGCTTTCTTTATTATATAACAGAGCAAAGATATGCCCAAAACAGTGAACAGGAACCACCTCTAGGCTTCAACTATATGCAGAATTCAAATGTTCCAAAGCCTAAATATAAAAACTCTATGCACAAAAATAAGCAGGTCTCAACAAGTAAACACAGCCATCAAACAATTGAGTTTCTGGCTAATTTTCAAGGTATCTGGTAACAAGACAGTGACAGCAGGGGTTACAAAAGCAAAAACTTGGTGTTCATAACTCTATCCGCCACAAGTTTCTATAATAAATTTTAGGTAAAGGGATGAGAAAGGAGTGGAAAAGAATAGCAAATGGACAAGAAAACTTAAACATGTGTCACTACGCACATTACGAAGAATTTCTGAAATTCAGATTGCTTACATCTTTTCAGATGGTTTTATTTTCTCCCAGACTGTATTGAGAGAAAATTCACTTTACTGAGATCTCTGAACTTGAAGTTCAGCAACTCTTGGACACAAAAACAGTCAGTGCCTGACAAATGACTGCAAATTCTTGTCTCTACCAGTGATGAGATTATTCATGTTTCACCCAAACTACTTCAGTCCCTTCGCTGTTCCCCAAAACTTATGCTTGAAGAAGGTAGTAGATAAGATACTCTAGCTTCACATTAAGCAGTGAACAATGCCAACACCACAACAAATGAGCAGAGGCAGTTCTCTTATGCCCTAAGGAAATTTGCCAACGTAACAAAAAGCACAGATAAACAGCTTGACTCACTCAGGAGCTTTCTGACAAACTTCCTACCATGACCTTTGCTATGTAAAGTTTTGGTTTCTGTTGTATTCTCATGTGCCTACAGAATAAAGACATTCTTGTCAGCAAGTGCTGATATTTAATTAAACCGGAATGACTGCTGTGAAGGGAGTCATATCAACCTCTGTAGCAAGCTATGCATTTGGGGAAAATCCAAGAGAAGAGATAGGCATTTTTAATTTAGTTATGAGAGAGGTTTTAACATCAACATTTAATTGCAGGTTCTTTTACTCTAGGATTGCAACGTGGCTGGTGACAGTGCTAACACTGTGACAGTTACATGACTTCCAGTACGGCCTTCTCTTCATCAGCAGTAACACTTCAAGTAAATTTAGGACTTCCACTCACAAGATAGCTCATCAGGTATCCAAACCATTAGTGTTAAGAACCAATGTTAATAACTACACCTTAAAAGAACCTCATTTGAAACATCTCAGGGTGCAATCTTACAAGAAGCTACGCTAAACTAAACTGGTAACTGCTGTAATCCCACCTCCTGCCATGGATACTTTCTACTCCAACTTTTGCATCTGTAGTCGCTAAACTAAAAGAAAATTAACCTCAGCAATAGATACCCAACATACACACATCACGTAACTCTCTCACCATGAGATGAGTCACAGCCAAGTATCAGCATGAGGAGGCAGAGGAGGACATGGTCCGAGGCAGAAGACCGCAGAATTACAGCAACACTAACATACTCAGGTAATTATACACGAACCTCTTCCTTACAGTCAGGATTATGAGCGGGTTCCAGAAGCAAATGCCTGAGCGCATGCAGAGGCCTGACAAAAGCTCTCTTTTCTGTACTGTATCAACATTGAAAAGTAGTGAAACACCAAACAGTTCTAAGCATCTTTAATTAAAAAGAGGAATACCAGATGCCCACCAACTAGGTAGCATGTAGCAGAAAGCTGTTTGGGTACAGGGAATGAACTCCCCATAACAAAGAGACAAAAACAAAGCTATATTGTGTACATTAAGTGAGCCAGCTTCCAAGATGTTACATCCATTGTTTTTAAACAGCTGCAAAGAAATAACAACAGTGCCTGGCTGACAAAGGAAGCAGATGTATCTAGTGCCACTGAGGTAGCATAAGATTTATCAACTAGAAAACAACATAGAAGAAATTCAGAATTAAAAGCTCAGCTTCAACCGAACTACATGCTGGCTACTTTTTTAACTGTGCTGGGTTTATCTTCGTACTGTCTTTAGGGTTTAGAAGGCACTTGCCTTTGGTAGCTGAACCAAACAAGTTTTATTGCTTTTCCCCTCTTAAAGGAAAAATTATTCTGTGTCACATCAGCCCACTCTAATTTTCCTTTCCTTCTCTGAAAATGGCAGTTTAGTCCAAGTACATCCTTTCAGTCACCCAAAGACCTTCTAGGAATCTTAGCTTCCTCAGCAACAGTGATGCGAGTCTACCAATTCCATGACACCTTAAATCCATAATAAGAATAAAACGTGCAATGCATTGATTCTTCCTCTATCTGCAGGACTTTTTACACAGTTCAGGGTGAAAAAAAAAAACAAACCAACCACCACACCACTTCTACACAGTTCATGAAAAAGCACTGTAGACTAAAGCTTCTCCCATTCCCCCCCAGTCCTTCTCAAGAAGGGACACAACAGGAGAAAAAATGAGCTCAAAGAAACCACACATCAACAAAAATAAGGAGAGAGAATGCAGACTAATATAAAAAAGCTCCTTCCCATCTTATCCAGGAATACAGGTGTCAATGATCAACTTATCCTAGTTGGTTTTTACCCATGCCAGTATCAAAAAATCATGATACCCCTTGAAAGGCAAATAATTCCAGTAGGCTAGTGGCAGACAGCAGAAACTGGTAATAAAACATTGCATATCTGCTGATAAAAATCTTTCACATGATGAACAGATGAATGAATAGAAAACAGAACCCTGTGATAAGAGAATAAAGAAGAACACTTCTCGATGAATAGCGTGCTCTGCCTATTCAAGTATTCTCCGGATTAGTTTAAACTCTCAGTGAATTTAGGACTTCAGTTCTTTAGAAAGCATTGTAGTTTTCTTCCTCTCTAAGAGCACCACTTTTCATTTCCTCTCCTGTCTCATTTCACTTTCTCTCCTGCAGTAACAGTGTCAGACTGTGACCAAAGGAAAGGAGAGGAAAAACACTAAGTGGAAAGAATCAACAGTTCCAAACCATGCAGAAGAAAGTTTGCTCACAGATAGTCCAGGTTCACCAATTCTTTTTGTACTAGTGATAGCTTAAGATGATTACTAAAAAGAAGATAACAGAAAAGGATGATGGAGATTCCAATACAGTGTTCTAGGATCATTACTTATTTCAGAGAGTCTTCAAGCACAGATCTGACAATTCATGACAGATCTAAACTGTCATGTCTGCTTTGTATGCAAGAGCTTCCATTTTAATCTGTGCTTCAATAAACAAACATGACCTATGGAGGAAGGGACAATATGGACAAACGTATTAAGAAGTTCTCCACATTAGCTTCATATTCTTTGTGAAACTGACAACATAGCCAGATTTCAAGTCTGGACAAACCTTAAAACACCTTTCAAAAATGAGTTATTTCAGTTATGGAATTGCTACCCCAAATTTTTGTTTATAAAACACATTTGAAACTGGTAACCCTGAACAAAACCAAACAACAGTGAAAAAAGATCACTTCAAGTAGTAACTGACTAGTATTTTTCTTATATGGCACCCTAGTTCCCCTCTGTACAGATTCAGAAATATGGAAGACTTTAGATTGAAAATAGCATGGTCATTAAATATATCTGAGAATATATAGGTTTTTTTCCAAGGAAAATATTTTCCCAATATATATTAAGGGTCTAAAAAAAATATAATTTCAGAGTACTTTCCCCAGTGACATTTTTCTGACCTTGTTAAATTCTATCCCCTGCCATTGGCAACAGCAGCGCACAAGCTCAAGAATCCCGAACTATACTGGAATTTTATTTCTTCCCCTCTGACTCTGTAAGTCAAGCCCCATTTCACTTCATGTTAAAAAAAAAAAAAACCAAGAAAAAAAACCACAAAAACCAACAGAAATTGTTTTGACAGTCTGTAACCTTATCCCCTTCCCTCCAGAAGTCAGATATTCTAAGTTGACAGCATTCCTTTTTTTCTTTAAATTAAAACAATACTGCAACAACAGTCAAAACCGCATAGCTGTTATAGTTAACAGCTACTATTTTGAGCTCATAAAATATTTTAGAAAAGGTCTTCTCTGGCCTAGAATTGCTTGTGTTTGGTGCATTCTAGTTAAGAAAGTGAGAAGTCATCCTATTCGATTTAATGTTACAAGCTAGATATTGATCTTCAACAGCTCTTAACCTCCATCACCCTTACACTCAAATACAGCAATAAAACATATAGAAGCATGGACATGGTTCAGCATAAGGCAAACCAAAGGGAAAAAAGAAGTGAAATACATTCTATTGTTTACTATGATATAAAAGTAGGATACAAAACACCAATGTCACTGTGGCAGAGTCCTAACAATGCTTTTCTTCCACACCACACACAAGCCTAATTATTTCAATTTTAAAACACAGAAATATGTTAAACTATAGCTTTTACTGCTTAGAAAAAAAACCAACAGATGAGCTCTCAAGGCTTGTCTGCAGAGACGACTGCATAGCTATTTGACTCTAGCCAACATTGTGAAACATTCTCCTTCACATGTAATCGTCCGCTAAGGCAGTATGCTTGCCTTTTCCTTGATCCCACAAATGGCTATTAAAAGAGAGAGTCGCTTTAATCTGCTTCCAGTTTCTTTACATTGTAAGAGATGCACAGAATCTAAAGAAGGGTTGGTTGGAAAACCTCCCACAAAACAAGCAATTTCTATTATTAAAACATCTTTTAAATAACTGAATGCCTACAAACTTCCAGATTATCTTTTAAAAAGCAGTTCGATTGCAGTGCGCTTAGGGAGGATTTACAGAACAAGTTTCACACAACCTCTTACCCCAGCATTAGCTCTAGCTATTTTTTTCCCCACAAGACTGCTTTTATTTTGATCTTGAAGTTTTATGCACAACCTTCTATTAGTTTAGAAAAAGTGCTCCTCAGAAACATAATCAGCCACAACCTAGACTTTGGATGATTTCAATAAATTCATACACCAGCCTAAGCAATCAGTAAGGAAAAGAGCAGGAAATACCAAATACAGATGAATTATTGGATATTTTAATATTTTGCTCAGTAGTACAATAGTTTGGTGGGGGGGTTTTTTGGTTGTTTTTTTTGTTTGTTTTTTGTTGTTTTGTTTTTTTTGTTTGTTTTTGTTTGGGTTTTTTTTGGGGGGGGGGTTTGTTGTTGTTTTGTTTGGTTTTTTTACACTTACAGCCCGTAAAAGAACATTAAAAAAATGGCATCATCTCAGAGAAAAGGAAAAGTGAAACAAAAAAATCCCTTGCTGTAATATGTCTCCTGGAAAAGTGGTAAAAACGCAGAAGACGTGACAAGCTAGCAAATGGATAAACATCACATCTGAGTTTGATATGCCTATAGGTAGTAGTAGTCCCACAATTACTGGGTAACACTCACTAAAGATGCCTGTAAAATACCACCTGTAATTAGACATTGTTAATAACCTCCTTAGAGGCGTCACTTCAGCTCTTACTGAAGACACCTAAAGTGCGACGTTCATGAGTCTTAACAGACTGTATTACACACTGGGGCTCTATTGAGATACATGGAGCTTCTTTGCCTTTCAAAATGTAGGACTGATCACTACCTAGGGGAGTCAGTGGGCTACCTCTGTTAGGTCTGGATTCAAGTTTTACAACAGCTGACATAAGAAAAACACTTCATGTTTGTCTTGAACATGCACACTGAAGAAGCGTACCCTTTTCTTGAATCAGCTACAATTTTTCTCAAATGCCCCACAGAGAACCAAACTGAACATAAGACAGTAGAAACCAGTGCCTGCAACTAATACCATATCTGAAGTGCACAAACTGGTACGCAGAGTACCTTTTGACCAGGATGAGATTTTCCTGTTGGAAACCAGAATAAAACAACTATTTTATTACTATACTAGGAAAATGGAGAGCAGGAGCAGAAAGGACACAGAAAGAAACTGAGTAACATCTGTGCTAGATTCACCTTTCATACCTTTACAGAAGCTCTCTGAAGTCAGTGCTTTGAATATAGGCCCACTTAAAATAGAAGTAAAAGGAACAATTTCTTTAGCTTTAAACACCGAAGGCAGAACTCTCAGAACTCAGCCTGCAGTACCGCATAGCTTCAGTACTGTACTTCTCATCTTAAAAGTTTCAAAGCACATTAGAGTTTCAGCAGCTTTTCAAGGTCACAAGGTCGATAACAAAGACAAGTCCCCGGCCCCTCCAATTTCTAATCCACCACCCTCAAAATTGAATCTACCTGTACTCCAGAGGCTTCAACACATCATTCATTTTAAAACCTTCATTCACTTCCCTCCTAGAATCATGGTCCAAAACTACCATACGTGGTACCAGTGTGTATTACAAAAGGCTACATCAAAGGCAACTTTAGACCTCTCTATATTTATTTGGATGTGGTTTAATAAGCATGTTGGATATTCTCAGGAATTCTATCTATCCTATGGAGAAGAAATTTTTAGCATCAATTAAAAAGCTGCTGCTAGGAACAAAATTTCCTCCTTCTAGACATGTTACCTGAAGTGTTGCGGGGGTGGGTAAAATACTTTTAACTCTTCTGGAAGAAATTTAAAATAGTGATAAATATAAAGAGGCAGTAAAACAAGATACCGCTAGCGGAAAATAAATAAAATACAGCCTTAGGAAGCCAAGCTACAGTGTGTCATTACCCCCCTCCACCCCCCAAGTTTGTTGAAACTGGCTACAATTCAGAAGTTAACACAAGGGTAAATATTTCAGAGATAATCAGTTCCTAAGAGTTTTGTGGAAATAAACAGTCAAATCAAGGACAGACATCCAAACTAGTGCCCCTTGAGGACAAGTGCAGCAGGACCTCAGCTGTGTTACCAACAAAAGCTTCCCATACAGGACAGCAGAACAGATAGTGCCCCAAACAAATGAAAATACTTTCAGAGCTCACAATGGGGTATACCCAGAAAAATCCAGCCACAAGACACAAAGCCACAGGAAGTCAGGCTTCATAACCTGCTGCTCACACAGCTAGTTTCATTCTGGATTAACTGAAGTAAAACCATGAAAGAACAACTTTCCAGAATTTATTGCAGTTTTAACACCAGTCGTTTTCACACACAAATTCAAAACCAGGGACAGTAGTTTGAGAACAGATATTCAGTCACCAGTCAGGATAAACAAACAATCCTTACTCAGAGTAGCAGGACAGTTTCTGCTGTCCTGACAACAGCACTTCGGAGACAGAAGGCGGCAGCAGCCAGCCCCCGGCATAGCTCAGCACCCTCTGAAACGCCCCAAGGTGCCTTTTACAGACCCAGTCAGTACATCTACATTAGCACTTCAGTTTGGATCAGGAGAGCACTTTTGAAATAAATCTGAGCCACCCCACATACTTTGCTTTGGTTCACGTCTCAGAGAAGTTTATGAACACATGATCTGGACACCTCTCAGATTAACCCAAACCAAAACTCCAGGAAAAACACCTAAGACCCCATAACGTTTGGAGTATATATACATGGTCCACAGAACCAGAATACAACTAGTCTAAAATAAAGCCCCATGAAGTACATACACCATGGACACTGGGTCTACCTAACTACTGCTTCTCTCTGCAATCTTCTTCAATTGCAGCATACTGCTTGCTAATATAAATATAAACAATGTAGCAGATACTGCCCATTCATTTAAGAGAACCTCAAGCAGCAGTAACTAAACGCACAGACTTAAGCTGCCAAGGCACACCTCACTAGCCCTAAAAAGGGGGGCTGCATTGTGAATTTGAGTGTTCCTCTTCAAGGAGTAACTACAGCAGCAGTGTCTCACCACCCATCCACTTTTGCTTCCACGCCTTTACAGTTAGGAGTATCAAAAGCTAGTGGGACACATCTAGGAGAGTTCTCTGAATCAAGTTTAAAAAAAAAAAAAATCCAAGATCTACAGA
This sequence comes from Rissa tridactyla, assembly GCF_028500815.1. Taxonomy (NCBI): domain Eukaryota; kingdom Metazoa; phylum Chordata; class Aves; order Charadriiformes; family Laridae; genus Rissa; species Rissa tridactyla. Next base: position 29,268,296 of record NC_071468.1, on the reverse strand, counting down.
CTTCATGCATCACCTACCTCTACTATTTTATAAAACTTTTTAAATAGCCCACATCAATGGCTCCACTGTAGCTGGTGATAGGAAAGGAAGAGCAGCATGTGCTCGATAATGCTTTATATTACTTGCACATCAGTTTAACAAACAAAGCTGCCCAGATAAGAGGTTTTTTTGTTTTTGAATAAGCTGACCAACATAATATTCATTGTTTCAGTTTTCCACTTAAATCCAAATATCAGTTCTTTACAAATAGTTCCATCATTTGAGATTTGTTCTCTACAGTCACCAATTTTTCTTTTGCTATACAAAATTTTAAATACAGCATCATGAGTTTTGAACAAATAATACCCAGCTTTGCAGGACAGACACACTGGTGGGAACAGGCCAAAGCAGTACTGTATGAATAAATTACAATAAAGTGTTACCTTCTCTACTCAACAAGTCATTATTATCTTACTTCATTACCTCCTTGATAAAAACAATTCATACACTAACAATGCAGAGCCATGTTTGCTCTACATTCAGTAAAGGTCAGCTTCCTACTCTGGGGTGCAGACACAGAAATAGGATTATGGAAGAAGACATTTTCTGTTAACACACTAATCCCCTGAAAACTGCAAAGAAAGACCTATGCTTTCCTTTGTGACTTAACTGGAAGTTTGTCGTCATTGACTTGTCATTATCATACACACTAAAGAGCCATCTTAAGCTCTCCAGTAGCCTAGTGTGAAACATCCTTAAGTGAACTGGCTGTTTTTCTGAGCTGAATTCCTGTTATCTCTCGTGAAAACAGACCTAAGCACCTAGTTGTATTCAAAAGAAAACTCAATGAAAAGGTTATTTCCCATCAAAGACGTAGAGGACCTAGGCCATGAGATCATAATGTAGTAACATCATAAAATGACACATTGAAGTAATGTCAATGATAAACTAATGGTGCACTGGGAAAAAGAGAGTTGTGGGTGTCTTACTTTTCCTAGCAGAACAATACCTGGGCATGAATAATTTTCTTTGAAATTATAAGAAAGGATGTTGTCCACTGAGATACGGTGCTTTCACTTCTATCATTTTCTACATTGAAACATCTTTGTGCCTTCTCTACCAATGTATGTTTTTCTAAGAGCCAGAAGACTAATTTAACCTATGCTCATCGGCAACCTTTTTTTTTTTCCATCATGCCAATAATGTCTCAAGAAATTCAGATGAGCTACACCAGTTCAGCTATCCTTTACCACCCTGTGCAAAGCTTTTCAGACCAGTTTTCTTTTGGAGTGACACTCACTAATTCTTCAGAATTTTTATTTGGCTTTAGTACATGGTACAGATATAAATCTGTATAAGATTTATTTGCCAAATTTTAACTAGTTTGACCAAAGTCTCCCATGCCAGATATCTGCCCAAGCCTGAAAGACATCAACCAAATAGCTGAGGAGTTTGCAAGGCTGTCTGTTAAAAACAGTTTTGATGATCTTTTTGGAAACTCAGCATCCTTGTTCTTGCATCAGGAACACATCTTCCATTGTCCATGCAAACAATTCCTCTTTTCTGGGCTTCTGTAGTCTGATGTTATTTGAATTTGGGTGGCTTTTTCTTATTTATTTTTTTAAAGTTAAGAATCTGCAATGACTTGTCCAAATTCTGAAATTAAGTCCCGTGAAAATTACATGCATACTGCATATGTTGAAGACCAGTGCTAAACCAAACCTCTTTTGAAGTTTTATAAAATATTTATCCTGCATTCACACTGCTAACAGACAGTGAGAAGGAAGAAGCCGCAGTTCACATCCTGTACATCTATAAGCCAAATCCTGATGAAGAAGCGTAAAAAGCTGAAGCCCAAAATGAAGAAGAGTTGCAAATAGGGAAGGAGCCAAGATAGCAAAAACGTTTGCTTTAACGGTTTTCCAAAGAAATCACCATTGCTCTCTTCCAATTTACTGAGAAGACCAATATTGAGATCAAATCACTTGGGCTGCTAAAAGGCCCAAGATCCGAAGGATGCTTCTTCATTTTCACAGAGAAGTGAAGAGAAACACTAGCGCAGCACTGAATTCAGAGAGAAGAGAAAACTCGTTGGACAAGATGGCAAGAATTTTAAATAAATAAAAATAGAGCATACTTGATACAATTAAGGTAGTGGGCAGAATGAATCAATATTAGAGAAAAAACCAAACTATGAACACAAAGATATGCATGACCTGTTACAGTAATCACTCTCCACAATTCACACATGGAGTCTAGAGCTTGGATTCTTTCACCGGGGCCTTCCCATTCACTTGGAAGGTCTGTGCTTGCAAAAAACAATGGTTAGCTACCTATCCTCCAGTGCTGATCAGAAAAGAACAGCTATTTACCACTTACTAGGTTACAGAGGTAGGCCTATGTGGCAGATTTAAGCATTCCTACTGCATTGATGATCCAAGACACCACCAAATGACCAATTTCAATTTTCAGGGTTTTTTTTTTAAAAAAAAAAAAAAACACAAACCAACCAAAACCACAGCAATAAACCCCCCACACACCCCTAGAAACATTAAGGTAGCATTTAGCTAGGTGTGCTGCAGTTTGCTTCATTGAAGATGGACAGTACCCTCCGAACATTGTTCTATACACAAGTCCATCCCTTGCTGCAGTCTAAATAAATCCTGCTCCAAAGAATGACATTCATTATGATGATACAAATACTTTACAAATTTTTACATACAATATCAAGAGTGGTGGTTTACTGCCTTTCTCTTTTTGTAACATGGAGGCAACGCATTCATATAAGAAATACTCACTACTCTCAATTGCCCACTCCAAAAGCAGTTTTTGACACTAACCACCTTAAAAGACTATGTTCAACACACAGATTTCACAAGCTCTAATTTCAATTGCAATGGGTTTATATTTCTGCAAGACAGGGTCTCAAGTTCGTAAGTCAGAAGCACAAATTAGTGACGACCGCTGGAAAAGTTTAAGTGAACAATGATAATTCCACACCAGAGACAATAAGGGAACTGGATTATCCAGGATGCCTACTATGAGACTACTATTTTCTTTCTCTAGTTCCCTACCTGACTAACTGACCACCTCACAGCTACTGCAAAAAAAGAAAAATTAGTTCTATGCAGTCTATATACAGACCTCTCCATACTACATAAATTCTGTTCCCCTCATCTTGATGTTATGTGCCTTAAGCCTATATAACAACCTCCTCTAGATATCTGCACAGAACAAGAGATGAGGGACTGTGTAAATAAACAATATATACTATCACAAACCCACAGAACGTGGGATATACATGCGCATTTTTTCCTCATTTCCATCCGAGCTAAACAGCTTTCCATTCTACATAGATCATCTTTTCACAGATCTCTAGCCCTCTTTCAAACACAAGCATATGTCCAGTACAGAAGACTTCATACCTTCTGGACATATGCACTCAGTTGAAGCATTAATGTATATGTAATGCACAAGCATAGATACATTCAAGCCCCCAAGCCCGCGCATACATGGGGCTTGTCTACATCACATTGGGTGCTCTCAGTTAGCTGCTGACCTGTCAACACCATTATGAGTGCTAGTTTCAGCAAAAGTTTACCCTTAAAAGTTAATGGACAATTTACCCAGCAGAACAAACAAAACAAACAAAAAAAAGCATCTTGAACAGAAAACCCTTGACTATTCTGTAGCCTCCCTTAATCTGATAATATTCATAACAGTCACAAATTGACTCATCTTAATTCACTTTTTCAGCTTTCACTGGCTGTCATAACTACGGAATACTTCTTTCCATACCAAGAGAAGCAAAGGATCCCCACAGCTTCCCACCTGCTCATGGCACACCTGGGAACCCCGACCTCATTCATCATCCCTCCCCCACACCATTACAACTTTTCATAGCCTCCACCAAAAAAAGCCTGCCTCCTCTCTCCATACAGACTAGAGTTTCCCACTAACTCAGCAATACGAGAACTCCAGTTTCCCTTTTGCACAAATACCACTCCCCTGATACACACATGTATACATAGCCTAACATAATCTTCACCCTGTATATGCATAATCCCCACAAACTCGTCCTACCCCCCTTTTTCAAATGTACACAAACCTTTCAAAGACTTCACCATTCATTTCTTCACTTCTACATATCCACCCAAGCCCCCTCACTTTCTTATAATCTGTGGTAATCCTTGGAAATTTACCCACAAGAAGTGTGCACTGATGCACTTACAGAGAGAAATTTACACTGCCTGACACCTGTCACATATATAGACACCTACAGCTCTACAACTCCCCAGATCATGCATAGACTATCATGACCTCAACACAGGGCATTCGCTACACGTTTTCTAATTTGTATCCCATGGCTCAAACAACAAATATCCAGTTTTTCCATTTCATCACAAGGGACACACCAATTCACAGCTTCTCTCATGTTCCCAGGACACAGACCACACTGCTTGCTGCCCTACCCATCTCAACACACAGAAACAGTGCTCACACAGCTGGTGACAGCCAGACATCTCTCTCAACTCTGTGTGAGCACCAGACAAACCAACTTACACGCAGTAAGAACATGCATGCCTTTCTGTCCACATACCATCTCATATTACACACGAAGGTCTCGCACATTAAGTCTAACCACACTGGCCACCAAAGAAAACAAGTTCGGAACCTTGTAGCAACCTGTTACCACTGTGCCTGTAAATTGTACATAGGCTTACCACCCAAAGCCTCCCTCCTCCACAACACTCAGAAGCCAGCCAACTTATCACCTTACTTCTCACAACACACACACAAGATTGTTTACCTATCACTGCTAAATGCATACACCTTCGTGTACCACTATTCCTAAATACATGTGGTTTCACCCACCATCTGCATCCCCACCGTATAAACATATCCCTCAGCACAAAAAAAACAACACGCATACAGATTTTTCCAGCTGCCTCCAGTCCATCAAAATTACTCCCTCCCTTCGAAAAGCTACAAATTATAGCAAAAATACATCCCCATTTATACCCACGGGTCTGACAGAGCCAGCAAGCTTCAAACTGCAGGAGAGAGCCGCCTACAACTTCTCTCCCCTTCCACGCCACAGCCGCCCGGGCGCTGCCCATCTGCCCGTGACTCCATCCCCCCCCGCACACCCCCACCTCGTCACCAGCACCCAGGCCTAACCGACGGCTTCTTCCCTCTGACACCGGGGCCTTGCCCGCGGCTCACCGCCTCCCACGGCCCCACCCCGTCGGTAAACACCGACGGGCCCCGCCACTCCCCCGGCCCCAGCCAATACACGTGCGCGGCCCCGGCCCGCCGGCCGCCCCCTCACCCCGCTACCGGCACGCCGGCCACCTTCGGCCCCTTTCCCGCCCAGCAGGGGGCCCGGCCCGACGGCTCCCCCGACCCCACGGGCAGCGGCCCGGCGTGCAGGGCCTGGGCCGCCGGCCCCCCTGCCACCACCGCCCCGGCCCGCCCTGCCCTGGCGCACAGAGGGCGGGCACACCGGCCCCCGTTGCACCGGGGAGGGCTCGGCTTCCCCACCGTCCCTCCCCCGTGCGCCCTCCCCGGCTCCCCCACCAGCAGGCCGTATCAGCGCGGCCCCCGGCTCTCTTTTTCACCCACGGCGGGAAGAGGCGGAGGCCGGGCCTGCGCGGCGCCCGTCCGCTCCCCGGGGACGCACACGCAGCAGGCCTTGCCCGCCGCCCCTCCGGCCCCACGGAGCAGGCCGGCGCCACCAGCCAGCCCCCACTCCGGTGCGCAGGCCCCGCCGCTCGGTAAGACGCGCGTCCAGGCCCGGCCCGGCCCCTTCTACCCACCCCTGCCCGCCTCTGCGCGGACACGACCCGCTCTCCCCCGCACCCCACGGCCGGCCCTGACCCCTCTACCTGTCGGCGGACGAACGCCGGCGTCCCCCGGCGTCCGGGCCCCCGGCGTCTCCGGGCCCGACCCGGGCGTGCGTGTGGAGGTGGGGGTAGGCCTGGCTTGGCCTCAGGCGCGGGCCGCCCCGCGCTGGCCGCCGCCGGCCGCAGTCGCCGCCCGCTCGCGCACTCCCAGCGCCGCCAGCAGCGCGGACATGTTGGGAGCCCCCGTCCCAAAGGCCGCCGCTGGGCCCGCCCTCCCCGCCGCCCACGTCAGAGCGCTCCGGGAAGGAGGGAGGGACGGGACGGGACACGGCCCCCGGCCCCGCCCCCGCTGCCGGCCGGGCCGCCCCGCGTCCTTCCCAGCCTACTGGCTGCCGCTGCCGTCGCTCATCCCTTTCCCGCCCCCTCCCGGCGGCTATTGGTCGTTCGCCCTGCCGGTTCTGCCCTTCCTCGGCGCCATTGGGCGATCAGTTCGCCGCTCACCCGCCAGCCCCGCCCAAAAGCTTTTTCCTGGTTGGGCAATTGCCCTCTGCTTTGGTGACTATTGGCTGCGGCTTTTGTCAGTCAAGGCGCTATAGCGCACGGACTCTCTCTTTCTCCGCACTTTTTTTTTTCTTTTTTTTTTTTTTAACCCGGCCTCGTAGCCCGGGAAGGGCTGACGGAAGCGGCTGCCAGCAAGCGCCCTCGTCCCGCCCCGCCCCCCTCCCCCCGCCCCATCCGTTCCCTCCCGGCGCGGATTGCCTGCAGGCCATTGGCTCTCAGCGCCGCCACTCACGCAGCCTCTCTCGCCCTGGCCGCCGCTTCGCCAAATGGGCGTGAACCGCCCTGTGGGTGCCTTCTTCGGATTGGGCGACGCCCCTGCCAATAAAGGGCGGGGAGGGGGGAGCCGGCAGGCCCTGGCGGAGCCGCAGAGCGCGTCCCGGCCGGCGCGCCGCTCCGCACGCCGATTGGTGGCGGGGCGGGGCGGGGCGGGGGAAAGGCGCGCGGCCTCCCCTCGCAACCCCGTGTCGCGCGGCAGGGGGTGTTGGGGGGCAAGGAGTACCCGTATGTTCGCACGATTACATCACCGCCAGCCAATCAGGGGGTGCGGGGCCGGCCTCCCGGGAGGGCGGGGCTTTGCGGACGCTTGCGGGAGCCGTTGCGCCTCACGCGCCCGGGGCTGGGGGAGGGGAAGGCCGTGAGGTGGGAGGTTGGGCCGCCGCAGATTTTACAACAGCGGAGAAAGGGGCTGGAGGCGTCTCGGTCCGCGGCGTATGCCTGCCGCCGGCGGGGCTCGAGCGCCACGGCCCGCCTCAGGGGACGGGCGGCCCCCCGGGCTTGCCCGAGGGAGGCTTCTCCGGGCACGGGGGGGTGCGGGGGAACGAGCACCGGCCCCCGGGCCGCTGGCAGCCCGCCGCCCGACAAGTAGCGACATCCGTGGGAGGCCGCCAGCGCAGGAACGGGCAACGGCCGTCCGCCGTCGGCCCCTCCGGCTGCAGCGAGAGCCTCCCCGTGAGAGGCCGTAATTAACCCCCTGCGCGGGCTGCCCACCATTTAACTGCTTTCTTACCCCAAACCAAAAGTGTTTATTCAGGAAGGAGCGGGAAAATTGGCCTGGTGCTTCATAATCCCTTGTTATTTTCCTCTTTCTCAATCAACGGGCTGGCTGAAGCCAGCTGGGGTTCATCCCTCTGAACCTCAACTCCTGCCTCTCTCCACAGCCCTGGACGGCAGCTCTGCTTTGACACGATCGTCTCTGAACAGCATAGAAGCAACATCCTTGCCTTATGGTCCCAAGTGCCTGAAGTTTAACGTACCGTCCCTACAAATGGCATACGAATTCCCACGCAACAGTCTACTGGTGCTCTCGTCCCCTTACATTGAGGTGTTTCGTCCACGTGCACTATATACATGAGGACTTGTTGTATGCGGGACGTGAGATCACAGGTCAAAACACAGTTTGTGTAGCATTTTTATTTATCCATCTGTCTTTTCCGGAGTGTTTGGAAAGGAGCTGGCCCTGAAAAGGATGGGAGCTTTCCCTTCTGGAGTTGGCATTCTCTCAGTCTTCCGCATAGGTACACTGTGGGATTATTTATGCCCACAGTACAGAAAATACTATGCAGCTTTTAGCTTTAAGATCACCAGCACCACCACTCATATTAGCACATCCTAGCACAGAGCACTGGAGGCACTTTGAGCTCGGGTGACTGATGCAAGTGCAGCTCGATGAGGTGAAGCTTTGCTTTCCCTGGGTTCAAGCGTATCTGCTCTGCGACGAGAAGATGGGAAAGGTCACTCTAGCGTGACGGTACTGCTTCCCACAGCTCTCTACGAGTTGATAGAGTTGATTGAGAATGAAACCTAGATTGCCTCGGCACAGGCACTCGTGAGCAAGTCCAGAAACGGCCAGAACACTGAGTCTGCAGTTAGCCGCCTGTCGTAAAAAACTTACTCATAGACAAGCTAATTTGAGTGCCCAGACCCAGCTGCCAATCAACCTAGTTAACTTTGCAGCGTCCATATGATCTGGGACTCAAGATACTTTTATATATCTAGCTAGTGATTTTTTTTTTCCTTTCCTCAGGCTTATATCTCATAATCATTTAAACACAATTCATGTATTATTAAAGCGATGACAAATATGGCTAAAAATTGCTATATCTTTGGGTTTACGAATGTAAAATTCATTCAGCCTAGATGCTTCTTGGACTTTTGAAATGGTTTTTATTTCAAGTGATTCACCAGGAATTATCTGAGAGCCTGTCGCTCTTTAAAGCAATGGTAAATCTGGCACAGATTTCAGCAGGTACAGAACTCGGCTGTAATTTTATCAGGTCTCAGTTTACACCCTCTACTTTGCGTCTTGGCTACCTGCCAGAGAGATACCATAGGTAGCGTTAGATAATACTGCTCAGTATGACCAAAGTATACTCAGCTGCTACTGACTCCTCCATCTAATTTGCTGTAGCAGCCATTCTTCCCACAGTGACTACTAAAACAAAAATGTACAGAAATTCCGAAGGAAATCACGAGTTAGTCTTATCATTCAAACCTTCTGACCCTGCCTTTCTCCTTGCTTCTAGGTTTGACGCTTTTGTTCTTATCCCCTTCATTTCACCTTCAGCTCTAACTGCATATATCATTTTATAACAAATTGAGAAAAAAAGCCCAAAACTTCCTTATCATATCACCTCACTGCCAGAACAACCTTTATAGAATTGACTTCCCAAAAAAATAAATATTACCCTACGTTATCTGTAATGTAATAAATCATATCCCCTATTGCTTCTCAAATGCAACCTGCTTAAATGTTAAACTAAAAATCCACACCATGCACATGAGTCCTTAACTCAGCGTAAACAGCACATTCCTAATCCCTAGAAAATGTGCATATCTGGCTGGTTTATGTGGGCTAAAACTAAACGCTGGCGTTGCTCAAGAGGTGTGTGTGGCAAGAGGCGAGTAGCACAGTGACATGCAGCAGGGGCGGTGGGTGAAGTAATAAGTAGGTGAAATAATGGTTGTATGTGGCAATGTGGAGTTAATGGCTAATCTAGGGATTTTATGCCTTTTCGTGGCTGGCCCCAGTTGAGCTTCGTGTAAGATTACTAAAGCAGGATATTTGTTTGTGAGAATACATGTGTGTTGGATCGACAGTAACGTGTGCATGCCTGAAAGTGTGTGCATTTTTTAATACATGCAACATCCATCCGATTCTTTGTGGTGGAGAAAATAACTATGAACTATAGAAATGTTAACCAATAAGTGGGAAATAGATTGTATAGGATACGGGTAATTTGCAAGCAACTTTATTTGACATGGCACTTGAGAGGAATGACAGTGAGTTCTTACCATATAGAGTTTTTTAAATTCTCTTTTTTTGTGTGTTCTATTGTTATTTGTGAGCGTATCCTTTTAGGAATAGCTGTTCATGAATCTCAATAATTAAATCTATTTCAAGTTCAAATGAATGAACTGTAAAACAGGTCTTGACAAAATATCGGTAACTTTGGGAAGCTACTCCATCTGACAGCGTTTTCTCATCATTATCTCAACTTTTACCTTTGTTTTTGAAAAAGTTAGCTTTTCGTCTGAAGCATGTATCTATCTAGTGTTTTAACTGGCCTTTACACTGGTTTGACCACAAGTGGCAACTGCTCTAGTTTCACAAGAAAGCATTCTCAGACACTGAGAGTATTCATGGTACATGAATATTTTTTATCTGCAAAGCAAACAAGCCCTTTCATTTTCAGCTGAGTAACTTCCCATGGAAATTAATTCACTAAACAACAGTAGTTAAGTTCTTCACCACTTCCCTGCGTACCCCTTCTCGATTACACCATCTGTGAAGAAAGGAAGGAGATCACCACAGATAATAAGCTCATCTTCACATTAAGAAACGAGTAGAGCAAATTTGGAAAGATTCATGAAATACTTTACCTTGGTTTTGCTCAGCAAGAGGAAGATTAAATGCTAATGCAGCAATAGGGAATAGGAAGAACGTGGGATGGGTGGCAAGGAAAAAGGCACAGATACAGACAAAGGCAAAACCCAAGTAATGTTACTGTGTCAAAATGAAATAACTGAAAAGTGGATATACGATTTCCAGCATTTTGGGAAAAAAGTGGAGGAATTTCACAAAACAGTTCAGGACACAACCCTCGTGATAAAACTCGTAGAGTTTCTAACTGGAACACGTGGATTAGAGGGGATTTGCGGTTGAGGAAACAGAGAAGTAAAAATAAAGATGGGTAGTAACATTCTATGTTAAGGAAGCAATGTTCTGCAAATAAAACACGGTGAATAAAACAGCTCATAATTTAGGTCCAAATTATTTTTGGAAGAGATAGTTACAGAGCATATTGAGAGGAGAGGGCTGTGAGATCGTTACAGACCCCTGGGTGGAAGTTTTGGAGGTAACTAGGAAACTCCATATTATTAAAGAGATGGTATGGCTTGGATACAAAGAACCAGTCGGTGAGATTTCAAGTTCCCAGTTAATAGTTTGGGGAATACATGCTACTCATAGTGGGGGCCAGGCACTCTGGACTGTGGTAGTCAATGAATTCCTCCTCCAAACTGTCATTGAGCCTGTGAGAAGTAAAGCTTGTGGATGGTTCAAGAAAATGCCTTTGAAGGCCTGACTGTAGATAATAACCCTGGAGTAGGCGATCACAAGTTGTGTGATGAAAGGTAGTGGTGAAAAAAAGTAGAACATTCTAAATTTCAGAAAGGCAAACTGTGATAAATGAGGGGACCTGGCAATAAAATCAGCTAGTATAATAAAAATAAAAATTTGAATGTGGAAGAAGCCTTAGGTATGTTAAAACCAAAAATTGCTAATTCCATTGGGATTCTGTATCTCACACAAGGCAAAAAAGTTAACAGGTAGAGGCTTCAAGGCATACGTGGAAGAAGAGTGGCATCAAGAGAGAGGTCAGAAGTATAAGCAGAGATCATATAACAAAACAGAAAAAAAGTTCTATTTCAGAAAAGATCTCAAACATCAATAAACATGAGAATGAAGGGAGAATTTAGCTGGAAAATCAGTTTAATGTAGACCTTGCATATGATATCTGGAAAATGAGCAACATGTTATCCAGCTGTGACATAATATTGTAAGAAATAAGTGATGTTGCTTTCCAGTGAGGAAGAAGTGGGGTTTAGAGATAGCCTACATCCTATTCTAAAACTAAGTGTGTACTTTGTCTCAGTTTTCAGTAAAGATGATAATGTTGAACATGGGGTTAGAGGGCAGGATGGCTAATAACTAGGAGGGAAAGGAAAATTGCTAGTATCACGTATAACATGAAAATAAAACACAGTCTACAGCCTCTGGGGAGAAAAAACAGATAATGCCCATTCCAGAAGTCAGACAACAGCGTCAAATGAAATCACTTGTCTCATGGTAAGCTTTCTAAAGTAACTATAACAGGAAATGAGAAAGAGTGATATTTGTTTACAAAAGGTGGACCTTGCCATATTAACCCAATATCTTTCTTTGATAATATCATTCAACTTTTCGATAAAGGAGATGATAGGAATTAGCAGAACAGTACCAGAAACTAGTGGAGGTGATGGTCTATCCATAGAGGATAAAGCAAAATCAAATGATCAGAGGTGAAGTATCTGAGTAAATCATAGAATCACAGAATCATTTAGGTTGGAAAAGACCCTTGGGACCATCGAGTCCAACCATCAACTCCACTCTACAAAGTTCTCCCAGGTTGATCTCTTTTCTTCCCAGCGCCTGCCTCCCACCAAAGATCAGTTTTGGGCTTAAACCTTTTAGATATTTTCCTTACTAACACTGACACAAGAAAGTGGTAGGAAAGAAATTTGTAAATGACCCAGTGCTTGGACGTACCAACGGTAAGGAGAACTAGGAAACTATACACAAACTGACAGAGAAATAGAAATGCAGTTATCTTCAAGAGTATAAAAGCAAGACTTTTTGGGATTAATATCAGAAATTTCCTCTGGCAGCTGGGAGCTTGTCACTTCAAAAAGATGATGAAGAAAGACAGTATTCTAGTTTATCACAGCATGGTATGAAATGCCATTCAGTGTCATCGTTAGAATGACAAATGCAATCTTAAGCGTGGCTGGGCAACAGGTTAAGTGCTTTCGCACAGGCGCTTAATTGGCAGTGTGGAACTGCTTGTTGGGAGCTCCACACAGGCAGCCACGAGCTGCACATCTCAAAGCCACGAGCTTTGAGATGTAACAAACTCAAGAGGTTGATGTGCCACGATGATTTCTGTTGCCTTCATTTGAGCTTTGTTCGTGTTGTTAAATTGGGTAGGGACAGCCAGCCACAAGCTGTCAAGCCAGTTTGTAATTAAGCCATGATTTGGCATGGCTTAATAAGTTACTACTCCACAGACAAGCTGTAATAACTGCCTGTGTGCATGCTCCCAACTCATCCAGCTGCTGAAGTAAAATGTGTTAGTTTAAGGAACTATACACTGGTACAGCATCCTAGCTAATAAGCAATTATTTGCCTTGGTAACCCAGTCACTTGTGAGCATACCTTCGCACTTTTCCTCTGTACTACTGGGAGGCTCAGAACTCAGTGCAGTATTGTAGGTAGCATGCTAGATAGATTAGAAGTGTTAGTTTTGTTAATTTCTTGCTGAGATGTTTCCTTTTGCGGTCGAAAATCTTTGTAAATGTTTTACTTTGATGTTAGAATACCAATTTTTGCTTAGACTACTCTCATCCCTACTGCGTCTTCATCATTATTACTGCCCTGGCTTGTTCTTCACTGACTATCTGGACTTCAGATTACTTTTTCTACCTGTTGACTGAAGTATTTTAAGAGAGCTTAAAATGCTTTAAGAGAGCTTAAAATGCTTTAAGAGAGTTCAAAAGCTTAAGCATAATCAAGTGTAAAGTACTTAAGTTCTTATCTTTTAAGCTTATGTTATTGAAGAAGTCAATCAAGTTTGGCGAGCAAGCTTGCTTTTAGGCTCCATAAGATAGATGACTTCCAGTAACAACATCCTCTCAATTTTCAAACATCTTTCAAACACTGTATAGATACAATGTTATATAGTACAGACCATTCTAGTGAAAATTCAAAAATAAGCATGAGATTCAAAACGAAAAAAATAAATCTGAAGAGATTATCATTGAAATATGCAGCTATTAACTGAGATATATGACTGTCGATGCAATTCCATTGCTACCTTTTCCTGCCCGCTTACGTTTCTCTCCTAAGTATGTCTCTTAACAGTAATCTAATGACAACGAGTTAACAGCTTCCTACTTAATCTTTGTGGTATTTTCCTAATTCATATCATCATTACTATTAATTCACTATTTTACCCTTCCTTACTGTGACTATGAGAAGTAATTGCCTGGGAGAGTGGCAAAGGTTGCTTCACGAAATCAGTGACACTTTAAAAATACTTTCCCACATTTCCATTCACAATCATCTCTTTCTCCCCATTGTTGAGGGAGAACAACAGCTTGAGAGCCCCAGTGAGAGATCGGTCTTGTAACACGCGCTGTTCTCATCTACCCCTGGGTAAGAGAAGCTGCCTAGAACGGGGCAATGTATCCGGCAGAAGCAATTTGATCTCTGCGAGTGGTTTGTATTATTCGAGGATGTTTCTGGTGAGGGCAGTCTGTTCAGATCAGCTGAGCTGTTAAACTGGAATGGATGTGACTCATCATCCTTCTGAGGGGAAAAACACCAGCAACCAAACTGCGCACAGTGTGAAGGGTTGCCCTAATGCACGCTTGAAACATTAATGATGAGCAAAACATGTCTTGAGAAGATTTTTAGTTTTTTATTTTTTAAAGACTGAGACAGAAAAATGTCTTCTGACAGACGCTTCATGTGTGTCCAGTAGGTCACTGAACCTTTTCCTGAAGAACTGAACTGCAGCAGGGGCTATTGAGTAATTTACAGATGCATGTAACTGATGAATACTGGTTTAAGTAGAAAGGAAAGGTGGCAAGAAATCAAACCAACCAAGAAAAGTAACCCCACAGCAAGGGAAGGGTGCTTTATGGTATCCATCCCAGTGGTGGAGAACTCCAGAAGTGGCCCAGCAGGCCAGAGCTGCAGACGTGACTGGTTGTGAACTTGCTAATGGAAACACTAATGGTGGTGAGTCAGTTAAAGAGAGTCGCCAATAGCAAACCCATGCGGTAAGATCAACAGGCTGCACGCCAGCTTGCTGGGAGGTAAAGCTAATAAGTGTGATTGGCAAGAGGGATAACACTGTCTCCAAATGGAGTCCCTCACTAAGTTGTTACAAAGGAGTTAATTCTTCCTTTTCTGCATTTCTGTAGGGTGGTTTGACAGGTGCTATCCCCGACCGTTTAAGTGGCCCATGTCAGACACTTTGTCACATTGCAGCCACTTAAATTTTGAGCTCTAGCAAACAGCTTAGCCTTTTGCATGCTAAATCCAAGTACATCCCCTACATTGTCTTGCAGTATCCACAATTCAAAAATTAACATGTTTAGTGTTAAAACATATAAGCATGTAATGAACGTCCACAAAGAAAAGCAAAGCAGAATGCAGGCCAGGTTTCATATTGTTATTTATTAAGGTTTTTTTCAATTAACACTGGAGTGTTTTTTTCCAATTATATACCAACAGATAGAACAACTGTTTTAAGGTAAATATGCTGTATTTAGTTTTGAAGGTGTTGATAAATCCCTCTTAGTCTAGTTATTAAATCCTTCCTAAAAAAAGAAAACGTGTGTATTTCTTACTAGCATATCCACATGGAGATTATTCATGACAAGGGTATTAATTTATAGAAGCTATTCTTCTGGCTTCTAGAAATTATATTAGTGTCTAGGCAGGAAAAAAAAAAAAAACAAAAAAAAAAAACACCAACCCCACTCAGATACATTCTCACCATGGTGACCTCCAAGCGAACTGTCACAACAGAAGCTGCTGTTGCCACTACAATTTCCAGAGCTCCTGCTGTTCGTGTTGTTGCCGAGGAGAAAAAGACACTGCCCTTCACTGCACTTAAAGCTCAGTAAGATCAGATTGCAGCTTAAAGATAATGTTCGCACTTTACTGTACATCAGTATCAAAGAGAAAAAATGAGATGATCAAAATATGCCAACCATAATAATAGTGTCAACATTAAGTGTGCTGTGTACTTCCTTCGAGGTGCCGAGCGCTCTGACTCCCTCCTGTTTCAGCAAAGGGAAACCAGTGTCGTGATCACAGCCTTTGGGTTCAGCTCTTCTGCTCGAGCCAGAGTGCCACTAATCTTGGTAAGAATACGAGCCAGGTAAGCAGCAGGGGGTTGATCCCCCTCCTCAAAGGAAAAATAAAATCTAGTGGTGTTTTTGAAACAGAAATAAATTAGTAGTTGCAGTTATCAAAGAGAAAGTATAAAATAAGAACGGGCGTGTTGCCTCTCTGCAGAATGAATGTTATGAACTGTGTTCCCATGCTCCGCCGAAGGGCTGCCAGTTAAAATAAGCGTTTTTGCAAAGGTCCTTTTTGCCAACAGGAGAACTACTAAGTCAGTGAAATGTGTAGAGCATACCTTTTTAAGAGGCTACTTGTTACCCAGCTAAACAAGTGTATTTCAGATTATTAGAAAAGATTCTCTAATTTTGAAGATAATCTAAAGCTAGTGACAAGAGGACATCGCCTTTTAAGTGTGAATATTCAGCTTCGGAGAAATGAGGAGTTTCAGGAATTTTACACTCTGCAGTAAAAAAAATGAAACAAAACCAACAAAATCTTGGTGATAGGACTTGACATTTTAAAAGCAATATTTCTGAAAGTGAAAGGGCCTCCAGAAGACCTCTGATTACCCTGCTCACTATCAAGAAACTCCGGAATAAATAACTCAGAGAAACTGCAGGGATATCTATAATTAACTATGGCTAAGGGAATTAGTGTTGGAAGTTACCATGATAGTTGTAAAGACTCTGATATGATAAAGTGAGGAAGGAAGAGGACTGAAAATTATTTGAGAAAATGCTCCAAATCCTAAAATGATCATCATTATTAGTGACATCTCATGTGTGAACCGTATGAATAAAGTAATCCATTTTTCACAAGCTGCAAGGTTAGGGTCTGATGTGCAGCTTGATGATAGTTTTATTGTATGTAATTTATAAAATCTTAAAAAGCCATGCAAAAAAAATATGTTCATAATAGAAGTTACGCGGTCTGGGAAATGGAGACCCGAATCAAATTATAATTCAACAGATTTTCTAAGCAGGAAGGTAAATCTAAGTTTGGAAATCAGTGTGCCAAAGGATCACTGCGTATCAGAGACTCAGTTTGAGACAAGAGTAAACAGATTTCATTTGCATTCATCTAAATAGCTCAGGTTGATCAAAGCTACTACACAATACATTAGAATTTCTCTAAATTGAAGGGAGCAAGGGAAGGGAGGTGGGCTAAAGAAACGTTCTGAGGTTTACCCTCCCTTGCAGTAGAGAAGTTCCTCACACTTTGGGCAGAGGCAGACAAAAACCTAACCAAGAAATACACCCTGATGTGCAGTTGTACTGGCTCCTTGGCTCCCAGAGGCAAGCTGTGAGTGACTGCCAGAACAAGGTACATATTGAAATTGGGTTTTCTTGTTTCTGTGCTTTTTGTTTGTGTGTTGAAGATTGTTTCCATTTTGTAATCAGAAACTTAACCCTTGCTTTGCTAGTATAATCTTTTTTGCCTTTTTTAGCTCTGCCTGGTAGTAATGCTGATTTCAAGTAACTGTGTCAAGCACAAGGCACATTATTTCTAAAGAAGCATCAAGTCCAAATAAATGAGCTGGCACATATACCTTTAGGATAGCCACAACCTGGGAGAAATTTGAGAAACCAAGGCATTTCTTAACAAATAGCAAGAGTCAGTGTTACACTATGGGGAGAAGTCTTTCCAGTGGGGCATTTATTCAACATATGAGATTGTGCAATTGCAGGTGCCCAACTGAGATTAAATCTTTTGGAGGTTACGGAGTGCTCTAGCACTAGTGAGGATGCAACGTATCGCAGGGAAAGAGGGGTGAGGCAGAAGAATAGGTGGAACTCCAAAACAGTCAATCGAGAGTGCCGTAGGGAACTGCAGAGTGTATGACTACCAGGATAAGCCAAGTGAGTATCTTAACATCTAGAAAAAGATTCAAGAAATGTAAATATTACATTCCGTTGCAAAAGGGTGTAAGAACAGCAAAATTCCAAAAGCTGGAAAAGAAAGAATGACAACAGACAGTGGAGAGCACTACTGTGCAAAGCTCTCCAATGGTAACAAGCTCAGCTTTTTCATAAAGTCTTGGGGAAAAAAAATAATATATATATATATAAAAGAGAGGCTCTGCAGGTGAAGTGTTATAAGTGCAAAGGTAAGTACATAGTGAACACTGCCAAACACACTGCTGGCACTGCCATATCGTAGTAGGATACTTAAAACTGCATGCCAGCAGTGTATAAGCTATAGAGATACAGAAAACCTCAGTGCCAGTTTACTCAGCTAGAGGGGGACCTTTGGATACAGGCTTTGCAATGATGTCTGTTTATCTAAGGTAGGTCAGTGTTAGCTGAAACACCATAAACTGCTTATTTGCATTGCTAGACAGGGCTTGGGAATTTTCACTCCTTGAAAAAAAAAAAAAATGTTACTTTTTTCCATTACTAGCACGTTGCTATTACATTGTCATTATATTTTTTTGCAAGTCATGAGTAAAACAAAGGAGGATACAGTATTTGCAGAGATGTCAAAAAGAGCAGGGGCATTCAGTCTCCAGTGGCTGTGACTTCCAGGTTTATGTATTCAGTCTGTGGCCCTCTGGAATAGGCTGTAGGCAAGATGACTTGCTCTGGTAGTGGCAGTAGCCTACTTCTTACCACCATTGCTTCCAGGGGCCCTTTTCCTGCCCAGCAATAAAAGAACGGGAAGGACCACAGCCCCTTGAGAAAGAGGGCTTTTAGAAATGAGCTACTGTCAGAACAATTAATCCAGTAATCACTCTTTTCTCCTCACAGGTCTGTGGCGCTGCTTGGAAAGGAGGAGACCAACATTGAGCCGTCTGAATTACTTGGTGATACTAATCTACTCTCAGCTGCTCTGTTTCTTGGGGACTCATCTCTTCAGCATGGGAGACTTGCTGCAAGCAACCTGTTGTATATATTCGGTAATTATGGCACTTTCAGGAAATTGCCACATCCTGCAGCCGAGCATGGACTGCAGTATATGGCCCTCTCCTGTCAGTAGAGAAAGGCGTAGCATCTCAAAAATGGGCGCCTCTACTACAGAGCATCTGACAGGAGTTCAGCAGAGCGGAGTCCTTTGTGCATGCCTGTTTGATAGAAATCATGGATGGTCTCAGACAAAACGTAGACTGTGACTGGCAGCGCAATAGCAAGAGAAGGAACGTTAATAGGCGGAACATACGGGGACTGAGGTAGAAACATGTATTTCAACTTCTATTTAAACCTTGTCATACAGCTGTGTGGTTCTCCTTGTATCATGCCCCATTACATACAGAATCTTAGTGACCGCTGAGGGTTGAAGTAACAAAAAGAAGAAGTTATACTCTATTTTCAGGCACATTTAACTCAAACCACAAAACCAACAACTTCTGAATTCTAGTGATAGAATTACAAGAAAGCCCTTTGTGAACAACGATGCAGGCAGGAAGGTGTGACTAAAGACTTAAAGTCTGGGATTTTTGTTTTCCAAAAGCGAAACAAAGGACTGTACACCCAAAGTACAAGGAAGTCAGTGAAGTAGAAACCACAGGGGATGAAATGTCCACTCATCCAGCACTTTCAGATTTAGAGGACAGGGCAATTTAGTGAATCCCAGAGATGAGAAGACAGAATCATAGACGAACTCATGCAGATTAGGAATCATGCCTGACTGACTGCAGGAGCAAGAGAAGTAAAACACACAGCCCCAAAACACTGTCAAAGCTGACATACTTTTGAGAAATGGCATAAATTCCCAGAGAAAGAGGGAACGGTATGTGGCTTGGGGGCATCAACTGTTCTTTCAGAATATTGGAAAGGTGGAAAAAAGTCTGGAGACCTCAATCAATTTACTGAAGCATTTGATAGTGTTTCTTTTGGGGGAAGATACATGCATCTCATTTTGTGTCGCTTTAACATTCATTAGTCATTTGTCAGAAGAGTTTAAAAAGCAAATCATGCAGTAGTCCAAGCAAAATATGTTTTTCTCTCCCTAAGTCTTTGGGCAGAGGGGAAAGAATCCTGGAGTGAGGATGAGACTATCATAAATCCTGATTTAACAAATATATGAGCCTGTATCCTGGAGTACAAGATCGAAGAGAAGCATTTGTTTGGTTCCAAGAGAGAATCTCACTGGCACTTGTCTCTTCAGTCACTACAGCTCGCACTGTAACAACGAGAATTACTTTTCAGGCTGCTATATCACATCAGATTTTGACCAGAACTTGGAGAAAGACAAATAACTGGACTGATCATGTTCCTATTAATGTCTGCTGTACAATTCCTATTTATTTCAGAAAAAGCAAGATCAGTCTGAAGATATTTGTAGGAGCGTTTAAAGAATTGCTTTCACACATCATTTTATACCATTTAGTTCTATTGGCTTCAGTGGGGTAATATAAGATTTTCAGTCTTAAAAATAAAACCAGAATTAGGTCAGTTTGTCTTTTTATTAATTATTCATTGCCTAAGCCTAGGGACTTATTGCAGTTGAGGCCCACGTGCACTGGTGCTAAAGCAGTAGCAAAAAGGCAGTGATTACGTATTAGGCCTTTAGGTCCCTGGCATCAGTAAATTATCACTGCTTCTGTATACCTGCAGTGTTCCAGACAGACCTTTGTAACTGGAAAATACAGTTGCACTTATCCACATTATTTTAAAATTTTATTTCAAAGGATTCTGCGAAATATAATCTGAACACACATTTAATAAGACATAAATACAAATAAAGGCAACCATTGAAGAAGTGCATCTGTCCCTGTAGTTAAAGCCTACTAAATTAAATTTTAAAGAATTCACTCAGACTGGAAATCATATCACTGTGTGTGGGCATAGAAGGCAGCTCAGTAAATTCTGGCTCGGTGGGTGAGTCAGCATGAGTCATCAGCAGACATACCATCCTACGGTTATATGAATCCGCAAGGTACATTTAGTAACATTTCACAGTAACAAAATAATGCCATCCTCCTGCTTTTTGTCTCGATGACATTAATGACAGCCCCAACTTTCCTTAAATATTGTAGGTGTTCTCAGCTCAACATGTGACATTAAAAGAAGAAAAAAAAGAAATCGCTCTATTTTCATGTTTTCATTAAGCAAAACTAACACAAATATTAAAAGCTGTTAGGAAAGCCTTGGGTTGTAAATGAAATCATTTACATAGTTGCGTTACACTGACAAGCAACTGAGCAACATCTGCTTTTCAGGTGGATTTCTGATTACTTGATTGAAACATGAGGAGTTTCTTTTTCTCTCTTCCAGTTTCAATTGTTTCCATCACTCAGAATTTCAAGTGGGTAATAAGATGCTACGACAAATGAAGTTATTCATCTGACATCACCAACTGTGTAATAAGCAAACTAATGTCAGTTTTGTTCTGAAGGACTTTTTAATTGTGGCATCTTATTGAAAGACTCTGAACACAAAGTGGGTGAGCCTAAGGCTGAAACTATTCCTGCTTTCTCCTCTTCCACTTCTCTTAATTTCCATGGAAAAGTTAAATTGTTTACTAAATATTTCATTTTCCTCCAAAACATATTTCATTTTCTTCCAGCCTGTCATTCCATTCACAATATATAATTACCCAGCATACCCCAATTTGTACAGCTATGTAGGAAACGTATTTTTCACTCCTTCTCACATTAATTTTGGGAGCTCTAATATTTAATTTTTCTTTAGTTTTGCTAAAGATTAGGGAAATTTTGCAAGTGATATGGCTGCACTTACACTCTGGTGAATGGACTAGGATTGCTCAAGGGCATATACATACACAGCCATTTGGCCGACTGACCACCTCACAGCCCAGGCTGGAAACTAAACCCACTGCCACGATTAGTCATCCACTTGCATCCCACTTATTACAGTGATGCCACACAGATGCAGCCAGATTCACATCAGCTAATCTAGTTACAAAACAGAGGCCCTGGTTCTATCAGATGGGTTAAAATCTGTGTAAATGGAAATGGCTTAACCTCTTATTTTAGGCAGCAGACTCTTGTTTCCCGCTCTCCCAATAGCTTGGCAAATGCATTCTGAATTTGTTCTCTCATTATTGTCAAGGGGAGGATGTTTCCTGGATTGACTCCTAACTATTAGGTTTTGGTTTACTAACTAATTCCTTTCCCAGGTAAGTTGTCTCTATATCACCTACTTAGTATTTCAGGCAATTAACATTGCCCTTCATTTGTATTGCTGTGTGCTGGTAGCCTCAGTAAAAACTTGTTTATTTTTTTTAATTCTGTGAGTTCTGGGTGAGGAAACATCAGTTTTGCGAATCTTGTTGAACTGAGGAGTGAACTAGTGTCATTAGGATGGGTAACTTTAGGCACGTCTCGCAGAATAGCACAAGCCCCTTGAAAGTTTGGCAAGAAGCCCCGAGGGCGAAGTGCTTTGTGACTGTCAGAGGTACCTTAAGGCAGGATTTGGGCTTCCAGTCTTGGGCAACCACAAGGACAAACTCAAAGCCACGTTCACCAAACATCAATGCTGTTTACTCACAGGGCACTCAAGGTTGCCATCTCCCCACACACAGCCCAAAGATTTCAGCACTTAACCCAAGTTGTATATAAGATCAGTTAGCAACGCGTCTGTTAGTAATAGCTAGCATATCGCAAAAAAACACATGCCAGGAAAATCAGAAATAATTTTCTGCAGACATCTTCTCTCAATAACACTATTCAGTAATAGCGTTACTTCAAATGTTTTGCTCAAAGACAAGTCTTGTAGGACATTGCTGCTTTTTGACTGCAAACAGTGGAGAGTGGAAACACATTTTCTGCAGAAAATCTCATTATTGTGGATATATATAGATGCAATATACACTTACGTACATACACATACTTGTTTTTCTAGAATATATTCTCAGCATGTAGTCTTTCCACAGAAAGTCAATATTCAATATGCTTTGTATATTTTAAGCTGTATTTTATACAAAAATGTAAAGTAGTGTCTATTTTAGTAAACTCATTAACAAACGTTGCTGGAAGCAACACTCAGCCTTCTGATACATTGCTCTTTCTTCAGCATTCCTTACAATTAAAGTGGGTTGATGAACACTAGTTTAAGTTACCAAAAATGAGGCAAATTCCCCATTTTCTTATGCTTTCTATCAGCTACTGAAATTAACATTTTCTGTAGTTTTGGGGGAATTTTATTTCCAAACTTGCTATAAATAGGGGAAATCCACTTTGGTAACCATACAACGGGTTCAGAACAAAGGACTTGTCAAAGATGATTTAGTACTTAGCTACAACAGATGATGTAACAAGCAATAATTCTTAGGATACCTTTGAGGGAGGATCTCTCTTCCAGCAGAGGTCATCACAGCCTGAAAGAGGTGCAGGGAACTTGATTTTCTTTCACCACAAGATCTCCCAGGAGAAACCTCAAAACCAAAGCTCACAGACTCACACCTAAAAAAAAATTCAGTCAGACCTAGAAAGCTGAAGCCCTTGTGAGTAATCCAGTGAGTAAGCCTACAAGAGGGGGGAAAAACCACAGGCACATTTACCTGTTTCCACCTTTAAATGCTTTCAGGTGCGTTTAACAGCAAATTCCCTGGGCCACATAAAAGAGTCACTGGCCCTGCTCAGCATCTCACCTGCCTGGGTAGTAGAAGCTGCTGAGTGCTCTGGCAGCCTTTGCTCACTCTCATTCAGGCTGCCTGAAAGGGTGGGATGGGTTTATGTCCAGGTCTTTGGTATATCTTGGGGTTGGGGTGCGTCTCTCTTCAGCTACATAGCCGTTGAATGGGTAGCCAAAAAAGCATTTAGGTACCTCCGTCCCCTTGAGACCTCACATAGGACTCTGATTGAGGAAATTCCAGCCCCTGTGACTGGGTAATGAGGTGACATTACAAGTCTTTAGGAGGGCATGCTCCAAGGCTTTGGGATGTTTATTCTTAAAATTCTATATAGCCCTTGTAGAATTGTACATAGGGCTGATTTTCTAATTTAAGTCATTCCCGAATGTACTTGTGATATCATTCTCTGTCCAAATAGACAGTGGATGAATTCAGCTAAGGAAATATGCTGTGGTTTTGTATCCTTGTATTCTGTGTCCTTGTTGGACAGGGACTAATAAAGCCTTTTTCTATTCTAGCAACAGGAGGATTTCCTAAGATGAAACTGCTGAGTAATCTTGGTCATTTTCCAGTACGCTGTTTCATTTAATGTAATTTAGAGCATCACTTTCATGCCTGTAGCATTTAGGTAATTGTCAGCTAAGAGTTGCTGATAGTATCAAACATTCATCCCTGCCATGCAGACCTACTGCTACATTTTCCAGCTTTGATAAATTGGATGTCAAGATCAGGTACAAGTGTTGATGTTTCAAATAAAAGAAGAAAGAAAACGGGGGAGAGAACGAACAACAGAGGGAACAGAAGGGATGAAGGAAGCAAGCTCTGGAGAAAAAGACTGGACTAAAGGTTTTCATTAATTCGCTTGTTCTGTAAAATAGCTGTTTAAACACACATGCAAATATGTTATTTTTCAGCATCCTTTAATTTTCCTACTTGTTTGATAAAAAGTCAAATAAAATTTCTAAAAGTAAAAATGAAGCAGGACAGAATCAAAGTAGGCTTGTTCATTGACAGTGACCCCTATACTTTGGCAATATTTAATATCGCTTCAAGTTTTTTTGCATGAAAACAATGAATAAACAAAATGCAGGGCAGCGGGGAATCTGACAGTATTTTAACAGATCTCTCTATACATATTTGTCAAATGTATGCGTATACATACATTTGTGTAATTCTGATAAAAAGTAAACACCGTAGCTTTGACTTAAAACTAGTCGATGCTACCAGAGTTAATTCACATGCATAATTTTCCCCCTTAAACCTATGAAAGTATCCGCTGCTTAGCTCAGCCTACTGCAGCTACGGGCAGGGAGAGTGGAGGGCTGGAGCTGCCAGGGCACTGGAGATGTGGACATGAGAGGCAGAAAGGCTAGAGATGTGTGGGTGATGATGAGGTCCATAGAGCATAGCTGTAAATCAGAAACAGCTAAATAAATGCCAGTTGTTTCATTTTCTCTTTTTGCACACCAATATGTTTATGTAGACTGACTGTGGGCCGTGCTGGTGTCTGAAAAAAAGTTATGCAGGTGGCTGAGCTGGCTTTTTCTGGGTGGGAAAGTGGGAGGCAATGAGGAGGCAGCAGTAGAAACTGCAAATTTTACATGCTTAGGAAAAAATCGCATCAAGCACGAGCGTGTAAAGCTGCTGGGTGTCACAGGGCATAGTGCTGAGCCAACATTGTTCTGCTCTCTGAATTGATTGATGAGCAGATTTGACATCTAGCAATGCCAGTCATGGCACGTGGTGAGCGATTTTGGAGGAAAAAAAATCCAGCGGGGGCAGGGGAAGAGGCAATACTTGGCTACTCAGCACGGTTGGGATAAGGCTAACTCTGGCTCCGTCAAAGCCACGTCTCTGTTCTTTGCCCAGTGAGAGTCTGACGGGGACTTGCTCTGTGGCATAAGCACCATCATTCTTTAGATGTTACTGTCGGTGCAAACCAGCTAATGAAAGGCTTGTGCGTGCTGTGATTTTTCCTTGGAAAGAAAAATTGCAGCATTCCCATGCGAGGGCGTGGGAGAACAGAGTAAGAGGATGTTTGTGCGGCTGGTGGGCGATGGGTAGATTGGGACAATGAGGTGCGTAGGATGGCAGGACTGCTTCCAGGACTGTCCTGCGCAGCACTGCCGGAGCTGAGGAACCCCGAGGCTTCCCTGGATCGTGCCGATGTGTGTGCTCTCCCGCCAACAGCTGCTTTGCTTGGAGGCCAGGACGGAGTGGGCAGCCATGGACCGGCCCTGGGGATAAGGACTCTTAAGGTAGTGCTGCCAAAAGACAGTGCAGTGGAAACCATTGCATGTAAAACTGCTTAATTATACAGTGCTTAATTACATATATTATATCTAAATGCGAAGAACAATGAGTAGGAGTGGCCCATATAAGTTAGTTGCCTGCAAAGTAAAAAAATTCCCTAGGTACTGCAGTTGGGTAGGTGAATTTCGTCTTACACGTTTGTTTCTTCTTTTTCTTTTTTTGGAAATCCAAAAAGAATCTCCTGTAAATTTGCATAGCCGTCGACTTGCTGAGGGTAATGCTACTAACTGTGTTGCCGAGAGAAGTCCTCCCAAAAGCCTAAAACCTGTGGGCTTTACTTCTTTTCACATCACTGATTTATCGCTTGCTCTCCTCCCTCAAGATTTACAGTACACGAGGACCTGACCGGAGGAGCTGTCTGTCATACTTCCAGTTAATCAATGACCTATTTATTATTACATTTAAAGCATGGGCTCAAAGAGAGGCTTTTTGCATCGAGTGAAGATCTGATCAATAACTGGCATGAAGGACACGGCAGGGAACAGGGCTGTGGAAGAGTGAATAGTTTTTACTAAATGTCATTTCATGACACCTCCCCTTGGTAGCCCAGTCTATTTTAGGTACAACAGGATGTCCTCATTCCAATTACTCTTTCAGATACAGATGTGCAGATTGTGGAAATATACTGAGCACTGAACTGGAAGCCTTTCATACAAATATCAGCATGTCAGAAGGAAACAAAAATATTTTATTTTTGCTCCCTGTCATTTAATTATATGCACCTTCTCCAAAATAACGGCAAGTACCATCCAACTCAACTGGCCTCAGAAAGTTAAGTGGAACAATGTGCCCAAAAAAATTATTTTCTACTGGACCAACAAAGGGCAACTCTGTTATGAAACTTATATTGTAAGACTGTTTTTGGTGGGCAGACCTGTTCTTTTGTGTCTTCTGTATCACAAACACTTCATTTCATTACAAAAGTAACCGCTTGTTACTTCTACACACCTCTGCAAAACTGCCATGAGTAGGAGAGAAATGAATTGGGTTCTCACGAGTCAACACAGAAGCCTGCTGAGACCCTGTCCCTAACTGGACACCTCGGGAAGTGTTAGCTCGAGCTCTTATTGGTCAAGGCCTTCAGGCGCTCAAGGAATGGTCCTGGCCTGGGAGAAGAGGACTGATAGATCCGCTCTCAGTTGTAGGAAAAATGGCGATTCCCCAAAATCTTGTGCCACTGGTAACTTCCCCAGCAATTCCGAAAAAAAACCCAAACTCTTACATTTGAATTGTGTGGGTTTCTCAAGAGTCGAAGCTGGTTCCAGCAGTAACCCCTTTCCAATGACCGCAAACACTATTCAGGAGAATGTAATCTTGTGGAGCCAGAAGAGGTACATGCTAATGATATTGGGGTGAAACCGTGTTGCTCTTATGATTTTGGTTCCTGCCCGTCTTTGCATAAAGGGAGGAGTTCCAACACTTGCAATTTATACTCTTGGCAGTGCAAAACCTCCTTACGTTGTCTACCTGACTTGTTATTCTGCATCTTGCAGTAAAGCAGCCATTCAGAAGTGCTACAGAAGACAGACGTCTGCTCCTCCTTCCCCATAGTCAGAGTAGTTTTGGGATAGGTAAACAGATGAAAAGGAGCTGAAGGTACCCAGCATCTCCTGTTCTTTCCTCCTATCAATATTTAGGCAGGATAACATGCAATCCTATTTCAGGTGACAGAAAAATACCAGTAATACCTTTAAAACAGGATTCTAATAAGAGTAAGGTCAGAGCTGCACTCTCTGCTCTTTGGATTCATTATACGGAGAGAAGGATTGCTGTCAAGGCATCAAAAGCTTTGTATAGTAAGAGAAATGCCAATACCTGAAGCTAAGTACCTAAATAAGCATCTCAGTTTGGGGTTCTTGCCAACCATGTGGCTTTGGCATTTTGCAAAATAATATTTCACAAAAATGTATTGGTATATAAGCAAACTATGGTTTTAAAGTGCCACATTAAGCTATGTGATAACAGGAAAACATAGGAGTACAGTGGTGGAGCGGTTAAAATGGGTTGCTAGGGTGTTACAAGGATGACTTTGAGATTGTTCCAAAGAGCATCTCCTCTCAAAACTGTAAACACGCAGTTGGGCTGAGGAGTCAAAAGCAGACAAATGAGACGTTAGCTACGTGGTTCTGTGGCATGCCAGAAGTTGGTATATCTTAACTGTTGTAGCTCAAAGGGCTCCAAAGATCAGACAGGCCATGAATGCTGATTATTATGAAATCTATATGATAAGATTACGCAGAAAGAAAGCCTATTTCAGAAATATGCAGAAAGCAAACTGAACAATTAGATATGGAAATTAGTAGCCATGGGTCACATAATGCCATCATTTTGAGAATAATCTCATTGTAAGAGCTGACCTAAACTGAAAAACACAAAGAACAACTGAACAGAATGTAACACATTTAACAAAGGAATAAAATGATCTTGAAATGACCAAGTTTCAGAGAAATGAAAATCTGCTCCCATACTCTGCCTATATTCAGTCAGTCTCGTACACTAAATCTCCCTGAAGGGTGATTTTTCTTGGACCGCTTGGACAAATGACCTTCCATATTGCAAGCCCACTCCTATCACTGCTGCGTGGAGCAGAGCTACTGGTGGCCTGCTTCGCCCTGAGTGTGGAGAGACTTGCCAGGAATACGTGGTTCCTTCCAAAGAAAGCAAGCTTACTTATTAGTCGGTTTCTCAGCTACTAGGCCTTTTGGCCCCCTTTTTGTTTCTTCTACAACTGTCCTGTTCTGTGAATGAGATGTTTTGCCACTGAAGTCATGCAAGTAATAAAAAGGGTGATGTGGTGTTTCTTCCCCATCTCAGCGTGACACAGACCCTGCAAACTCCAAACACCCCCGAAGCCTTTCACTCTGGTGTTGGTGGAAAATGGCTTCCAAGAGGCTGCGGTACAAAGTGTCCCTGAACCACAACCTCCTGCCGTTTGCACTTCTTGCTCTTTAAATTAATCTCACCTCTGCAAGCAAAAAAGAAAGAGCATGTGCCTGAAAGTCCCGTATTAGCGGCTGAACTTTCAGGTTTCTGATAGCTCCTGAAGTGCTGAGTACCCTGAGCACTCGTGGGAAATTTAAGCCCCTCCACAATTTCTGCAGCTAGCAGTGGTGAGCGCTGTAGGGAACTGAGAGCTACGCCTCACTGTACCCATGCAGAAGAGGGAGGGAATGGAGCTGCCTTCTGCACTGCCAGTGGCTCAGGGCAGGATTTCTTAGCTTCCTCAGGCCCAAATGGCCTTCCTGATACAAAGAGCCTCCATGATGGGTCCAGAGTAGGGTTTGTGCTGCCTCCGGATAACTCACCTTGTGCAGAAAGAATGGCAAGAGCAGGTAGCCTTGGAGCAATGGGGGAACATCCCGGCAGTGAGGAGTATGAGGCATTTCTGGACTGCTGTTCATGTGCTTGGGGTATCTCACAGCACTCGCCAATGCTCTTCTGGACCAAGGCATCCAGAATCCCACCCCAGAGATGTGACCGCAGCTGCCCTTGTCCATGTTGAAAACCTGTCAAAAGTTTAGGAAACGCACCTTCTTTTCTCAATGTTTGCATCAGATTCTGCGTGAGCCAAGGGCTGAAACTCCAGCCTGAGGGTTTATCTCCATTTTCCGAGGCAATGATGTTAATCCAAGTGGTTACTTTGATTTACATAGAGCTTTTGAGTTACTCTGTCATAGTGTTAAACAAAAAGATCCACTGGAAATGCACCAGTAAAAATTACAACAAAGGCCAATTAGGTTCTTTTTTCTCTGCGTTATTCACACAAAGAACTTTTTAAAAGGTGAATTGCTGACTGAGGCACCACTCCAGCTGTGATGAGGATAATTTGGGGTTGGTAACTGTAATAGCTTCTAAGTGAAATTCATTTGCTGCCCATAGTACAGCTCCAACTGATTTTCATCTGCACTTTTAATAAAGCAATTACAAAACAGCGTAGTCTCCGGTATGTGAAAGTGTCCACAGCTGGGACAGAAATTAATAACATAATAGGGTAAGGTACCTAGGGTCTGGACAAAGTGTCCTGGAATTAGAAATGCTAATGGCTTTTCTCGCAAATAACTGCGCTGGTATAACAGTGGGCACCATGGCCTGCCATGAAGCCCACTGTCACTCCAGAGCCTGGGAGCCAGCTCTGCCACACGTCCAGGTCTTCCCGGCACCGCGCAAGCCTTTACAGCAATGCCAGAGGTAGGACTGCTGCAGCCATTTCCCAGCCCCGATACTCCTGATGCATCTCAGCAAAAGGACTAGGGTTGCGGTAAGGAAAATCTTCTCTGCCTGCTTTTGAAAGGATTTGTCGCTTCAGGACTAGACCTAAGATTTGTGCTGAGACTTCCAGTGTTTCAGAAAGGCTGAAAAATGTGATTACAGCTGAGGTGAATGGAGGAAGATTTCAGAAAGCCCTGCAAATTTCAGGAGTGTTTTGTTGACCAGAAAGAGCTATTTCAGCGGTCCAAAATTCCATGCAAGATGCTAATTTATAAGGAGGAAGAATAGGTCAAAAGGAAGGCATCAGTGAACTGTCACTTAGGAAGTTTGCACTGTGACTAAACATTTCTGGAGAGATCTTTAACTTAACTTCTAATGTACTTCAATTCTTGGAATACCTTTCCGCTCTTCCAAAGAACGTACATTCACTTACTCAGAAACACTGGGCGAGTCCCTTAATCTTGCTGTGCTGCAGAGTACTTATTTGTACAGCGTCCTACTTGCCTTCCCTGAAGTTTGCAGCTAAACCCACCGTCATTTGTGGAGCATTTAAAATCCTTGGTTGTCAGTGAGTCAGACGTTAAGAGCATTTGGTATTAGTTATTTGCTACGTTCTTGCTCCACATATTTTAGTCATATAATATACATGCAAAAGAGTAAAAGCAACTAGCATTGCTTTCCCTAAGACAAGTAAGCCGTCTTTCTAGCAGCTCACAATCTGGCCCCGCAGCTTTGGCTGTCTGCCAGGCAAGTTAGTGCTGGTATCATGTAGGCTAATGTAACTCTTGAATCACTTGACTAAATTTAGATGCTTGCCTCAGAATCGCCTCCAAACATTTAAATAGACCTCACAAAGATGCTTTTCAGGTTTTGTGGGGTTTTGTTCTCTAAATCAGACACGTGCTTTTAATTTGGCTTTTTTTTTTTTTTTAATTTCTTCAGTAAGAATAAGTTATTATTCACAGTTACTCATTCAAAAATATTAATTCTGAACGGTTGAGAGGTGCTTTCTTGGCATGGCGTGCGTTCGGCAGCGCTGGATGCCTGAGTGCCTTGGTGCAGGAGCAACGTGCAGAGCGGCTGGTTTGTTTTCTCCTCCGGCAGACCCTGGGAGAAGCGCGCACAGGGAAAACTCTGCAACTCAGCATTCTGTAACCCAAACTGGCTGCGGCGGTAGTGTCTCTTCAGGGCACGTGCCCAGAGGTACTCATCAGGAGAGTGATTTCAGACCTAAGGGAAAATCAAAGGGACCTGTCTGGGTTCTCTCCCCTCTATCCTTCCCTGCCTGAAGGTGTGGGAAGTGGGGAGAGTCCAGCAAAGCAGGTTTCCAGTCATGCCCCACCACCCTCTTTGACTGACCCCACACTTGGTCCTTGAGCTGTCTTTCTGCCTAGTTGATGGTATGATGGTGTTATGATGAACAATAACTGTGGGCCGTGTTAAATCAAGCAAGTTAGTAACTATGAGCTGATCCCTGGCAGAAATGTGCCGATTCAATTTTGGGTGGCAGTGACACGTCTGACGAGCAGCTGAGAGGCTGTAGCTTGGTCGGCACGACCCACTAGCTGGTGTGAAACTGTAATCTCACAGAGAGTCCCACAGACTCACATGAACTACTGAGAAAAAGACGTCACTCCAGGGCATTCCTGAGCCTCTGGGCAGAAACCCCATTTTCTGAGCTAAGCCTCGTACCATCACTTTTTCTTTAAGGGATATTGAAACAAAGCTGTCCAGCAGATGATAAGCTCATGAATGTTTCGGAGTTTGTTATACACTGTACATATCAGTGTCTGGTTGTCAGTGTATAGAAACTTCCCTGCTGCTGAGTTTCAGAAACTGAAAGCGAAGACTCTAACTGGAGTGTTTGAGGAACACCACAGAGAAGAACTGGGTAAGCGACCAGCAGAACAAGATTTAGGAGAATATATATATGAACGCTTCAGTTGTGAACGCCTAGCTGTATCACGACCACACAGAGACAAACAACCCTGCAATTTAATTAGTGACAGGGATGTGCAGTCCCTGCTGCCATACTGAGGCAGATGATAACGTCGGTGTGAGAAGCAAAAAGTTTGGAGTGGGCTGGAGACTGTGTTGACCCCCTCAAACTCCATCCATTACTCAGGGTGGTGACAGCTGACTCCACTCATGTTTTGTTCTTACAATGCATGGTTAACATGCACTCACTCACTGCGGCAGCTACATTTGGTTTATTCTGTGTAATTAATGAGTTTATTCCAGAAATACGTACCGTAGCATCCCTTACATTTTTCTCTGAAGCATCTGATATTGGCCAGGGTCAGATCCTAGATTTTTTTGGATCAGTTTGGAAATTCTTCCTTGTTTTATTAAACAAGGTCATAACATTTTCCTTGCATATGGCAAATAGCCACACTTGAGGCTTAGAAAAGAGTATGTTGGCAGCATTTACCCCGAAAGAATCTGAACAAGCTGTAACATATATTTAAACTTATACATACAGATGTGTTTGTACATAAATATATATCTGTATGTACATCTATAGGAAGCACTGTCTGAAATACCACCCTCCTTAGGGAAAAGCATAGCAATAGGCTGGTGCTGAATTCTCCCCACAGCAGCGAAGGAATGGGAATTTTGGCCTGTGTCTACAAAGGCGAACTCCTACAAAACCAGAGTTCACATTGGTGGCGTTCATGCAGAGCATCTCCCCTGCGTCAGAGAGCAGCACTCCTGAGTGAGTGCCTTGGAGTTGAGAAAGACTGAGTTTGCACCAAAAGGCTGAAGTGTTCATTCACAGCCAGCAGCCAGGGAAAGCCTGCAAAGAAAGATGGGCAGTGGGAGGCGCAGCAAGGAGTTAGTGAGTACCAAAGGACAAAACTAGGTCCAGAGATGTCCGAGAAACTGATCTCTCAAATCTGCTGATGTCCACCAGTGTAGCGCCTGGGCTTTCTGGGTAGTGAGAAAGTCTCAGTGGCACAGTACATTTGGCAAGAGAGAGGTGAAATGCATTACTCAGGTTAAAGTACTGGGTTTGTCAGTGACCAGAGGCTTCAAGCATGTTGCCTGAGAAGAGCCAGAACTTCAGACATAATCACAGTCATTGGCTTTCTCTGTTTAGCTCTATTAATTCTTTAATTATATAATTCATTAATCTTCCTCTTTTCAAGATGAGAAGGTATTTAGCTAGAGATGAATATGAACTTGGACCTCATTTTGAACACGCACATTTTACTGAAAAGTGTTAATTTCAATTTGGATCTGAATTTTACTTCCAGTCACCTTTAGCATTTAGAAATACTTAGACAGCTGGAAGACAGACCTTTATGACTGGCAATGTTTACCCGTGGATCTGAATGTAGAACCATAGTTGACATGAACCCATAGTCTGTGCATACACTATACAATTACACTTCCAGGGATGTAGACTTTCATTTCCCCATGTGGTCTGTGGCCCAGACTACAACATAGTGTTTTCCACATGCCAGAGCTGAACTGTCAGCTTTAATAGTGATTTCACCAGCAAAGTCATCGAACTGGCCAATGTCATTCATGGTTACTTTCCACCATGACATTGTGTCTCAGATTGAATTTGATTACCTAAAGCTTTATTGCCAAAGCGAAACAAATCACTCTAATTAATACTGCAAGCTGAATGCTAGCTGAAGCATGGGCATTTTTTGTTCTTTCAGTAAATCCTATCTCTTTTGGTACCATAAATATCCTTATAGCATGCTTTGAGATCATCTATACCAGCAGAAGTCACTATTAATATTATCCTTTATTCAGTCAGTTTCAGGGGGCATCCAATTGCAACTTCAATACACTTGGTCTTTATGCCCTGAGAGGAACAAAAGAGTCCAAAGGAAGACCTAAAAATCCTTGCTCCAGAGGTGAGAAGGATTCCTGCTGAGCAGGAACTGGAGAGACAACTGTAGGGTCTTGTTTGATGACCTTTCACAAAGTCAAGAGCAGAAGGCATAGCATGGCATTGCTGATGATTTGAGACAGGCGTATTAGGCTAATTAAGCTTCATTGCTGGCAGCAGCCCAAAATTAAGGGACATAAAGTTGGAATTCCTACAAAGAAAGGTAGAAATGAGGTGAAAAGTCCTTTGCAATATACCTACCCATCAGGAACAATTGCAATTAACTAAAGATGAAACCAGGGGATTAAAAATAATCTTTTAAATTTGAGTTAATTTTCTCACAGCATTTTTTTCTATTGAACTTCATTCTCCACTACTCATAAGCTGGGAAGCGACGTTCTCCCTATAGATCTATCTTAGTACCCGTTTCCAGGTAGCAGCTCAGCGTATGAGCCATTATTCCCTTCTGCACTGCCATTTGCTGTCCTTTCCTTGAAGACAAGTCAAAACATCTGCCCTAACAGTTTGAATTACCCAACTTTGGAAGATATTGCTGTGTATACAGCATCAAGTATGCACATACGCTTTACAGAGCACATATTGAGAATGAACAACTCACTATCTCACTTTCAGAATGTGATGCACAGGCCAGTTATTGTTGGTGAAGAGATCTCACAATTTTTCTTTTCAATGGTAGAGTGTTTTAAGGGAAGATTGAAAGAGATGAATGGTGCTTATAATCTGCAGAGTAGTGGCCTGTTCTAAGCAGAAGTGTGATATGAAAAGAAGTGCAAGTCACAAGTGGGAGATGGTGACAAAAGAAGTAGGCAGCAGAAAATGCACGGAACAGATCAGGGTTGACTCATAAGGCTTTCAAATCTGTTTATTTCTTTGGAGGACTGCAGAGAAGTCTATTTGCCTCATGGACAATTGCCTCCTGTACACAGCCTTGCTTTCTGGTTTTCTGCCATTCTCCAGGTGTAGACCTCCTTCCTCATACACAGGCCCTACGAACAAGCTGGGAATGTGTAAGGAAGTAGAAGGGTATCAAGAGATTTCTGTGACTTCCCTGATCTTCAGGAAATTGGAATTATCATGGAATATTTCCAGGAATGGGACATCTACCACCTCTCTGGGCAACCTGTGCCAGTGTTTCACTGCCCATATTGTAAAAACTTTCTTCTGTCTATCTAGCCTAAATCTACCCCCTTTTAGTTTAAAACCATTACGCCTTGTCCTATTGCAACAGGCCCTGCTAAAAAGTTTGTCCCCATCTTTCTTATAAGCCCCCTTTAAGTGCTGAAAGGCTGCAATAAGGTCTCCCCAAAGCCTTCTCTTCTCCAGGCTGAGCAACCTCAGCTCTCTCAGCCTGTCCTCATAGGAGAGGTGCTCCACCCCTCTGATCAGTTTTGTGGCCCTCCTCTGGACCTTCTCCAACAGGTCCAGGTCTTTCCAGTGCTGAGGGCTCCAGAGCTGGACACAGTACTCCAGATGGGGTCTCACGACAGCAGAGCAGAGGGGCAGAATCACCTCCCTCGACCTGCTGGCCACACTTCTTTTGATGCAGCCCAGGATACAGTTGGCTTTCTGGGCTGTGAGCATGCATTGTTGGCTTATGTCCAACTTTTCATCCGCCAGCGCCCGCAAGTCCTTCTTGGCAGGGCTGCTCTCAATCCCTTCACCCCCCAGCCTGTATTTTTACTGGGGGTTGCCCTGACCCAGGTGCAGGACCGTGCACTTGGCCTTGTTGAACCTCATGAGGTTCACATGGGCTCACTTCTTCAGCTTGTCCAGGTCCCTCTGGATGGTGTCCAGGTCCCTCTGGATGGCATCCCGTCCATCAGGCATGTCAACGCACCAATTGCTCCATCCTTGTGCTTCTCTGTCCTTCAACCATATCAGTGTCAGTATTCTCCTCACCTTTACAATATCTCCTTGCTACTGAGAATGAAATCCCTAGAGCACCCAGTACTGGCAGGATCCATGTACAAGGAGCAGGGAAATGATAATCCTCTGCATTTTATGGCCTTTCAGGGACAACTCCTCATCAACCACATGATGGGAAATGAGACAATTCAGATGCCTTTAAGATATCACATGGAGAGGGTGTGGGTAGAGTTCAGGGCTTAGGTAGCCAAAAACAAAAAGAGCTTTCAGGAGAGTACTTAGACTAAACTTTTTACAGCCTGGAAACTTTGACATCTGCAGAATGCAATGCTTAGTTATTCAGACTCTGTTTACATCTCCTTCAGATCTAGCCATCTGCTACACTTCAGCTGTTGTGTTTTGATGCCAGCCTTCCTGTAAGCAGGCTTGCATTGATTAGATTCCATCTAGCAGTCTAGCTGCTTCTCTGTGAAAGCTTAGCTTAGTGGTTCCTTTGGTACTTCTGCTTGGACATGCGAATATTGCTTTCTCATCAGAATCAAACTGACATATCATACATCTATTAGTTGCCCACATCCATTCTTGTAAGTCCATTCATTCACCGGAAATTCCTACTATGTTACTTCATG
This sequence comes from Rissa tridactyla, assembly GCF_028500815.1. Classification (NCBI taxonomy): domain Eukaryota; kingdom Metazoa; phylum Chordata; class Aves; order Charadriiformes; family Laridae; genus Rissa; species Rissa tridactyla. The sequence continues at coordinate 29,232,317 of NC_071468.1, read as the reverse complement.
TTGCACTGCTGCGCAGTAGAGACATTCCATACATGCATGGATATGACAGATTTAGCAATTAGAAGTTCACTTTCTTGCACCTTTCACTGGCATCTATTATATTCTAAGCAAAGGAACTGTTCAATATATTAAGAGTGGGTCACTTTTAGAGGCTGTACTCAATCGCCTTAGTTGGATGAGATGCAAAGACTTACTTAGACTTTATTTTTTTCTCTGCTTTTCTCTTCTTGTTGTTCTTAAATCTGGGAATAATTTTAGATAATATTTACCAAATGTATGGATAGTAAAGGAACAATTCAGTAAGCAACTAAATTGTAGCCCTGCAATGAAGTCTAAGGAGTGGGAAGAGGAAGGGTAGAAAACCTGGAAAAAAAGAAGACAGGTATAATATGTATAGATCAGAGGGAGTGAAAATTTTGTTGTTCTATCTAAGATAGTAATGATGCCTTCAGAAAGTAGTTTTTTTAGCTGACGTTCTGAGACTCCTCTTGCATACCTTGAAATTGTTATTCGCTAATACAGTCAGAAACGTTTTGCAACAGTTTCCCTAGTTTGCCAGGGCAAAAGGAACTGCAGGTGCTGGAAGACTAGAAGACTTTATTTTCATGTTTCACCTCCCTTCCTCCCTTCCCCTTCATCCCCTGTTTCAGACCTTTTCAGACCATTACCCTTTGCAGGAGGGGCTTTGCCTTCTAAGGCCGGCATTTAGGACATTGTGAGCACACCATTAACATAAGCAATCAATGATAATTCTACCATGGAGCAGCTAATCATCAAAGTAGGTCCTGCAGCTCATCCACAAGAGGTGTAGGGTCTTACATCTGAAAACACTTCCACAAAATTGTCTTACACAAATCAGTCAGAAGGTCCATGGTTTTGAAGTGCAGCACAGGCATATGTGCTTTTGGGATGAAGGCGCAGTAAGCAACAGAGCACAGTTTATTTTAAGCCTGCTCATTGCATTCAGTGAGTAGCAAGACACCATGATTTTACTTCGCTCTGTTTTTGTCATCACAGCAGCTTCCAGTAGTTCACGAGTGAACTGCTGTCACTGTTGGATAAACTGCAAGCTTTTACTGACTTCAGCTAGACCTTTTAATCACAGTATTTCTTACCACTATTGCTCAGAAATACTGAATTTTTCCACACAAGGAAGAAGACAAAAGGATTTCTTCAGGTAACTTCCTACACTGAAAAAGCCCAGGAATGACAAAGTGTATTTTTAACATTGTGATTAGAGTCTGGGCTTTTGTTATAAAACAAGTGCAGCTCAATATGCACTTCTCTCCCCATCCTGCAAAAGCTGGGTAGATGTACCAATCAATATTTCTGTTGAACATATAATGAACAATACTGTTCACAAGTGCTTGATCAGATTCTGAAAATACAACTTTCCTTTACAGGGAGAGAGAAAAACACACCACCACTTTGGGGATTTGAAATGTTTGAATTTGAGTAATTCTCAGTGAGTACAGCACTTAGCCCACCAGCATCCTGGGTAGCAGTCCCTTGCCATGGATTCCCTCAGGTATCAAGGTTCAAGGTTCAAGGCCAGGTTCAAAGCACAGGTCCCACGCTCCATCTTCCTAGTACCTCCTTCAACTGTTCTGTCAGAGCGCATGATAAATTATTGTTTTTCAGCATGACACCATTTGCAAATATACCTAGGGTTCTCTAAGGAGCCTTTCTTTACGTCAGCCATTTCAGCTCACGGTATGCTAGGCAAAATTGCCCCCTGTTCACCTGCAGTGAACAGTTTTGGCCATCTCTTGTTGTAACATCACACGCAGTCATGAAGCTCCTTTCATAGTAATTTGAGATCTCTGTAATTGCGGCTGTGGGAAGGCAACATTTTTAAGGGAGAGGTGATGTACCTTATCAAACCAACTGACAGAATTGCAAGAAAAAAGCAGACTGGCTTTTGGTCCCACAGGGCCTGATCCCAGAAATCTCATACAGATGGGACAAATGTTGTGCTAGGCATAGACAGAGCTGTGTCAGCGACACATAACAAGGAGGTCTCAGACAAGTTTATTAAATTTCCCACGGACTGCTACAGCTTAAAACAAAATGTTGATCACCTTCTTTAAGCATAAAATTATTGGATTTCAACTACCCTTAAAACATGGAGGAGACATTGAAAATTACAAAACATTAGATATTTTGCACAGAGTCTGTGCTTATGATGCTACCCATCTTTCACAGTCTAAAAACTTTTTTCCTAGTCCCGTGTTCTTCAGGTCGTTCCACATTATTCATAGGTACACAGATGAGGTTGTGCTATGATGAATCAGTTACTCAAGGCACAGCATAGTTTTAGCATAGCATAGCAAGGTTATTTAGTCTTGCAATGAGGATAATTTCATTTAATCTCCTACAACACTTGAATGAAGTATAACCAGATTCTTTCCAGTGGTTTATAAGGTGATTGCTAATGCAAATGATATTATCTCAGTTTCTTCCTACAGTTCATTGACATTCTTAGTTTCTTCCTACAGTTCATCGATAGAGACCAGCAAGGTTTCCCTCAATGCCTTATCCCAAATTATGTAGAAGTTCTCTATAGAATTCTCTACAAAAAAATATTTATTTACAACATTATCAAGACAGCTGCCTTCTCAGAGAGCAGGATTTTAAGGACAACTGTGGAAAGTCAGAAAAGGAAACATGAGAAAAAGCATTTGTTTTCTAAGGATCGAAATCCTTTCTGATCATAGTCCAGATTTTCTTTGCAACGAAGCTCCCGGTCTGGAAGTCTGTGTGCATGTGCAAAGGTCAGGACAGCAAATGGGGAAAGTTTGGGGTGTATTTCTTGCAAAGCTTGAGATGAAGGAAGAAGAAATGACATCACTCCAGACTCTCCCCCTTACTTTGTATCATCCTTTTCAATTCACATGTTAAGGCAACGATCCAGAGTCTCAGCCAACAGGAAAGGAGGCCTGTAAATCCGATGTACGCAAATCTGCGTAGCAGACTTCAGAGGGGTTCGTGGTTTCTAAGGCAAATCGAAAAGTATAATCCTGGTTATTATTTACCAAGTGTTCCCTGACTACGAGACTATTGGCAGGGCCTGCACAAAAATATTGCCTTTAAATGTCGTCTGTGCCTAGACATAAATAAGGTGTTTTGCCAAAATGAAAATGAAAATCATTGGCCAAATTAGCATCGTGTGATCTTAGCTTTAAAATGACCCTGATGCTGTATAAACAAGATTACATAAGGGTTCAGAGGTATGTGAAGCAGTTCAGTAGTGCCATCTTGAGGGAAGCTCCTAGATGTTATGTACAATTCCAGATTTCAGTTCATCAGCATTTGCCTGTGTTTTATTAGTTGGAAATAAGTCAATGAACTACCCCAGAAGAACGAGGTACAGTAGATTCAGAAATGCATTAAAACATGCCCTTATTAGCAGAAGAGAAGTCAAAGCCAGCCAGCACTAATGCATTTCTATTGTTGCAGAAAATTATAGTCTGGGAAATAGAATTGTAATGTTTTGCACTTTTAGCTGTTTATCGCAAAGCCACTTAGTAATGTGAATTAAGCCCTGCAAAACATTAACGCTAATTTAGACCATAAATACCTTTTTGTCAGAAGGGAGCCAGTGGAGGTAAAGACCTGATGCCAGAGTCTCACAGAATCCTGTTTTTTCTCTGTAATCTTTATTTTCATCTGGGATGCAAAACAGGATCTGTTTATTCTAGTCTGATTTTCAGTAGAATTATAACCATACATCGGAAATCAGATTGATTAATTTATGAAGTGGCAAACGGTCAGAATTATAGAAGAGGATGTTTACAATTACGATCTGCTTTGTTTTCCATCCATTCCTGTCTTCCCCATCACATTGGTCTGGAAGTGCCATGCACCATCTGGTAGACTAAGATCAGGAAATGTCAAAAGCGGTTTTCATTTTTCAGATCTGTCCACTGGTGACAAGTAGGGCAGTTTAGAGATCACACAGATTTTTTTTTTTTTTTTGTACTTGGGAGGGCTCTTTCCTTATTCATAAACATTTCTGCATTTCCTGACCAGAGCCAGAAATGGCAGTAAGTGATGGAAGTGATGGTTCATACACGGAGTTTCTTTTTTTTTTTTTTTTTTCCCTTTCCTGTATGCTTCTTTGAGCGAGAACAGATTTACAGCTCTTAAACCACCACAAAAATAGCCCGCCATCTTTAATAGCTTAGATGTTGCCGACTTGTTCCTTGGCATGCACCGTCACCAGAGCTGACGTATGATTTATTGATTATCTGTGAAAGGACAGACAGCTGTGAACTTTGATGCTTCTGTAGGTATCAACATCAACCCCAGCGCGAATGCATGCAGTGTGTGATCTTACAGCCGTGCACAATTCCTCTGGGCCCTGCAGGTGGAACTAAACATACAAATTCAAGTGACCTCTTCACAAGATCCAAGCATTCATTTATTGCTGAGTTTACCAGGATCAGGGGTATTTTGTGCCTCTAGGACACCCCGACAAGTCCTAAGACTATCTTTGGAAGAAGCAGGAAAGGAGAGAGAAAGAAGACACCTTTCGTTTCCAGGGAAAATTAAAGGGAGAAGTGAACACCCCCTTGAATGTAAGTGCAGATAGCCTCAGCGGAATTGCAGACTGAGACCCTGATATACTAGCATGGTATTTCACAAAAATGGCTCTTTGAATACAGAATAAAAGTTGTGGCAAGGTAAACAGCATCGTAATGTAGTGATGTAGATACTTCGCTGTGACTTTTTTGGTATCTTGTCATTCTTCAGAGCTGGCAGAGTAGCCAGTCCCTGTATGATACCATATGTGATGATGTTTTACCCATGTTCTGGTGTTAAGTAAATGGTTAATCAGCTGGAAAAATAACAAAGACATAGACAACAGCTGTTCATAAGTCTCCTTGAATCAATTACCGAAAAAGTGCTGAAGTACAATATTTTTGCGTGTATCCTTTTGAAGTAAAATTTGCTTGAAAAATATGCAGAAAATGCATATTTTTGATTAAATGGGAACCATATATTGAGTATGTGCAGGATATCAGTACATTCCTGCCTTTTTTTTTTTTGCTTCTTCCTCCTGTCTTACATCCTTTTCACTCTGCAACCTGACTCAGGTTCTCGGGAACTGGTAGCCTCTAAACTATAGCGGTTTATGAAGGTGGGGGCCTGCCTTCGGTCTTCATCGTCTTTTATACCTTATTGTTAATCATTCTAGTGTTTGAATTTAAATTTTCAAATTCATATTGCTATAACAGTGTGAAACTGAAACTTAAGTGAAAGAAATAAAAATGCTAGTGCTTGTTAGAAGTAGATACATTTTTCATCGAGAGACATTTTCCCCATTTTCTGAATTTATGAATAAATCTAATTTTCTTTATTCATTGTTTCTCTGGGAAGCTGTCAGGAAAGGTGAAAGGACTGTGACTGTGAAAAATATCTAGGACTATGTTTCTAAGTCCTTGGTATGTGATGATCGCATATATGTACCAAATCGTTATGAACTAAAAAGGTAATAACATTTTTGCTAGGATTGAGATAATGCTTTACTTTTCCTCTGTGGAACTAAAAATTATTTCCATCAATACAGCATGCGGATAAACAATTATCAAAATTACAATGTAGTGTTGCTCTTTCACATGGTCCTCACTATAATTAAAAACTCTACCTAATCCTGCTGTGGGAAGAAGGTTTGAGCGCATGTACTCCACATACACATAAAAAGAGGAAATCTACGGGAAGGCTCTGTATGTCTGTACTTATTTCTTGCCTCCCTGTACACACACACTTGTGGAAGGAGGCAATATATGAGAAAGCTCTGTATTTATGCACTTGTTTGTAGACACCCTATTTCTTTCAGAAGACTGAAAATACCGTTCAGAATATAGAATCATAGAATGGTTTGGGTTAGAAGGGACCTTAAAGACTACCTAGTTCCAACCCCCTGCCGTGGGCAGGGACACCTCCCACTAGACCAGGCTGCTCAAAGCCCCATCCAGCCTGGCCTTGGACACCTCCAGGGATGGGGCATCCACAAGTTCCCTGGGCAACTGCTTCCAGTGCCTCACCACCCTCACAGTAAAGAATTTCTTCCTAATATCCAATCTAAATCTCCCCTCTTTCAGTTTAAAACCATTACCCCTTGTCCTACCACAACACTCCCTAATAGAGTCCCTCCCCATCTTTCCTGTAGGCCCCCTTTAGGTATATCTTTTGTGCTGCACTGGACTGCTGCCCTGTCCCTTGGAAGAAGGAAATTTACTGATGCGGAGGGTATGGCAAATTAATACAGTTTACTGTGCATATTTGGGAAATGAGTTCAGCAGGATTTCTAGCCCTCCTTACGTATCCAGCCCATGTACAAAAGGCTGTCTAAAGGGATGAATAAGGAGGTGCAGTGTAAAGTGGAGTTGGCCTTCTGTCCTTCTGCGTCCATGGGGGTAGGGCTCTTTTTTACCTCTGGAAACAGATGCAATGATTTGCCATTAATGAATAAACTGCCTCTGTTGTTGTTTATACTTGTCTTTTTTTTCTTGTATAAGCAAAGCAAAAAGACCTAAAATCCAGGCGTGAATAGCAGCTGCATGTATTTATACTATTTCTTCTTTAAACTTGCTCTCTTCCCCTTACTCAGGTCCAGTTCTACAGCACAGATCCTAGCAAAGCCTGTTGCTAGATATGTGGTGGCCAAGAAAGTATCACAGAGCAGGGGCCACTCATCTCCAGCGGAGCTGTGGAAAATACGTGCAATGAAACCTCTCAAAGGCTTTTCCTATTTGTCATATTCCTGCTTCTTGTTTTCCTGTTTGTGGGTTTGCACTTCTATGTAGATGTGTCTGCATCTGAATAAAAGGTCATGAATTAACCCAATCTGCATGCAAAAATGGCTTGCGTCTTGAAAATATGTGAAAATTTACATTTTTAATCTATCTTTTACATAGAAATTACAAAAAAAAAAAGAAAAAAGCAAAGTTTGGTCTGTGGAGATGACACTAAATGCAACAGAAATACTTTTAAGAAAAATATACAGAACAAAGAAGGAGATTTTCTTCAGTTAAGTGTCTTTATGGGTATCCTCCCTTGCTGCATTTCCCATTATATGCTATCCGAATAGACTTCTATGAAATTGTTATCAAAGAATTATTCGTATCATCTGAGCTTCCTTTAGAATTTTCTTTCTCTACTATTTCCAAATAACTGGTTTGTGATTTGGCAGTTTCATTTAACTGCAGTGCATAACCTCACCAGCCAAGCTAGTAGGTGAAATGATTTTTCTAAAGTATAAAACACAAAGTCCTGGTTGTAGAGTGTTCTCTTTATGCTTCTTTTGTCATTTATTTTCAATTTTAAATGTCCACTGTGAAAGGAATCGGATGAAGGATGAAAGTGACGATGTGTTTCCTTGACCTACAGTCCAATATCACTGTCTGAAAACAGAATAATCTGCTTTAAATATTAACTGCTCCTACTAGGGCACTGTTTGCCAAAAGCAAACTCTGCAGTACGTGTGTTATTGCATCAGTAAAATATCTGAACAAAAATTAAGCTTGCACCAATTTTATTTTCAAGAAAATCAATCTGTAGTAGTGCATTAATTTAGCAAAAACATTTCTCGATGGACTTGACCTACTGAATGAGTGGTTTGCTCTCCCCTTCTACAGAATTCCTGTGAAACTTAGGGCACAGCTCATGAGACTCCTTCACATCATCTCTCCTCAGCCTGACATAGATAATATTTTGACTCAATAGAGCAACAAATGCTAAGATCCTAATGCAGGCAAGACAGCGGAGTACATATGCTGGACAAAGTAGCATGCACACATACTGCTTTTTTTCCAAAAGGAGCTACAAACCAATTAGCCTCTTGCTAGATCATCCTTTATCTCAAACAGTCCTTCTGCGGGAAGATCATCTCTGTTGCTGACATATATTGTGCATTCAGCACATCTGCAGTTCTATAACAGCTAGATGCCATGAGATGTCTTCAGGTTTACTTCAACCAACCTCCTAAAGCACTTTTGGGAACACAGAAACATACTGGCTAGATGGTACTCATAATTCGCAAAAGGGAAAAAAAATCCAAACCTTCTTTCAATTTCTACTTTAACTTCCAGGACTTACTTTCCCCATAAGAGGAAAAAAACAGGTTGCCATTTTATCTTATTCATATGCTTATGCTACAGTGGTGGTGATATCTATTCTGTTGGTATTTAAGTATGACATTCCCTTGCAGCCAAGAAGCTATTTCCCCTAGAAAGGATCCTATTCCAGCAAATTTGCTGTGCCAGTACTGTGCTTTGCAGCCATTCAGAAAAGTTGCTGAACAATGTGAGAAGACAGAGAGAAAACACAGGGACAAGAAAATACTTTGAGCGTATTTTAGAAGTACATTATGACAAAGGCTCCGTTTTTCTCAGTGAAATACACAGAATTTGAATAACCCAGAAAACTTCTTAGGACTGGTTATATCTGACTATATCTGCAAAACATAAAATTCAAGATTTCCTTTACCAAATGGCAAGATAAAAACAGGCGCCATGATTCACTGCAGGGAACAACCTACAAGGCTGCACATAATTCTGAACAACAAAATTACACACATGTTTAAATGAAGACTTAATTAGACATAATGTTTTAACTGTCTCCATGAAATACTGTATTTGATTTGTGATTGCATTTTAACATCAGTTATTTCTGACTCTATGTACATTAAAGCCTTATTCATTCATGACTGGTTGCAAACAATAATCTGATAAATATCAGCTTTAACCCCTTGCATGACAGCCTAAGAAAATAAGACCCTGATCTTGACTAAGGTCTTAGTAGGCTATAATAAGATAAAATGATACAAGTTTCTCCTGTAATTTTTGTCAGAGGTCATCAATCTGTATTCAATAAAACCATCACTGATATTTGATGCCGATGAGTTCCTAGTTCACTGGCTAAAAAAAAAATCATATGACACATTAGGGCTATTCTTTTTCTTATGTGAGACCCATAATTAATAGGGCCAAATCATTCTCCACAGATAATTAATTCTCATATAATTCCACAGGGTGACTGACATTTCATGTAAATACTTCTTTGGATAGGAGGATGCAAAGAGAAAGGGCTGAACTGCCGAACAGCATGTATTTTGCATCCAGCTAAAGCTCCACATCAGCGTGCTGTTGCAGAGCTGCATCAGCACGCATTTCCCTATTGCGTCCCCCCGCCCCAGCCACTTTGCAAATGGCTGGAGTCAGTAATTTGAAAGAGAAAAGGGATTAAAAATGCTTAAAGAATCGGAATGACCAAAAGCCAAGATTATTGCAGTTTTGAAACCATATCACCAAGTGTAATAATGTCTGTGTAACCCTCCCACGGTGATAACATCCCAACACAGGCTGTTGGTGTTTTTAAGCAAGATGGCTGAGCCAACCCAATACACCACTGCTGCCAAAATGTGCAATCCCATTTCCTCTTCCTCTTCTCTGGAGGAAGCTCTGGTATGCATCGGGCTCTTCACTGAGCTGACTTCATTCACCAAAGCCGTGAAAAGTAACAAAACACACCTAAAATGCTATGTTAATCCATTAACGCAGCCCACTGAAGGAGCAGAGGAGCACCAGAGTTTGCCACAGGCATGGCGGGTGTGAGGAGAAGGGGACGAGGGCTTCCCCTCCTGCTGACCCACCTCCTCCAAACCTGCCCACCAGAGTCCAAAACGCAGGGAACACCCTGACAAACACCTTTCCCAGCCAAGGAGAAGAAAAGGGGGTAGAGAGGACTCAAAGGACTCACATGCTAACCATTTGTAGACATGGCCGAGGCCACAGGAAAGCTCAACCTCAAAATACGAATGCAAAAATGAGGGTTCATTGGTTCTACTGACCCCACAGAACCAGCATCAATATGAGTCTTCATAGAGGCTGACTATATACAGCTGACTGCTATGTAAGTCAGCTTTTCAGCTCTACAGACCAAGAGGTTTAGGTCCCTGCTTACAGGAAGACAAGAAAACAAGGTAATAAATTATAATATTGCTCACCTTTGCAGCCAGGTTCCTTCTTTTCCTATAAGATATATGAATAAAGGACCTCACAGATGAAAAACAAAGGCCTTATCTCAATCATATTTTTACAGAGCCCCCAGGATTCATGCAAAATTATAGCAAAATCCAAGCATAAATCACAGGTTTTGTGATAAGGCTGCCTGGTACTTAACACGTAGATTTTTGTTAACAAAGAATGCTGGATTTATCACCATCCTGGTCAATATAGAGCTTTAGAGTTTTCCATTTGGAAAACTATTTAAAAATCAATGTGAAGGCATGGGAGTAAAAATGTAAAAATACAACAGACTTATTAGGTCACCAGATCCATCTATGTGACAGACCAGGACAGTTCTCTGTGACAGACCCACCCAGCTGAGTTTTAGCAGTCTTAGGCTATTGGACAACTAGCACTTTCCCTTACATTATAATTTTTTTCAGACCATATGTTGTGTGCTTCGTTTCATTAATTCAACCATATTTTTTTCCTCTTCCTTTTAAATAAAGATTGCCACACTCACATGTCAAGCTGAAGAAGACATTATTCTAGCAGTAACATCTAACATCTGTTTTTGGCAGGCACTATGGGCAGTTGGCAGCAGCTCTGCGGTTCCTTCCTTATGTAAATGATCATGTGCTGGTGGCTGTCTAAGCTAACATAGCTGGAAGACAAAGGAAGAAAAAGTCCTTTTCCTTTTACTTGATGCTTAACCGTTAGCTAGAACATAAGGAGTTTTGCATGTTGAGCAGGCAGCCTCATTTTCTGTGTATGTGGGCCAGATCTGGCTTCAGGGGAACCAAAGAGAGCCCTGTGCAAGCAGGAATAGTGACTAAAATATTTATCAAAAAGAAACGATTTTTAGGGTCTTATTTATGCACGGTTTTATTTACTGGAAAGAACGAATGCTAGGGAATGCTGCCTGACACAGAGGCAGGGAAGAAATTACGATGTACACCCTCCAGTCCACACAGCCAATGCATCAAACCTTTCCAAGGCTGGAATGCATTTATAAAAGGTGGGTTCATTGGATGCACAATGATTGTTCAGGCCTTTTTTAATATGCCTGTAAAAGATAGCAAATATAGAGCCCCACTTACTGTGAAAATCTGGCCTTTGCTGGGCATCGCATAGGAAGTACATTATTTACAATTCTCCCTCTCATTTTGTATGTTAACCACTTGATATATGGAATAAAGCCAGGATAAATGGAGAAAGTCTGCCCCATGTTGTAGAAGAAGACAAACAAGACAGTCCCTTCAATTTAGCCCTATAGATCTCCAACATGTGGAGATCTGTGAGATCTCAGCACTTTCAGCTCCTGCTGGGGTACCATTTCTGAAGCTACCACTTCTAAGGGGTGTCTTGGAGATTCTCATAATGCCTCTGCTCCCAGCTGTTGGGACAGCACTGCCCAGCCTTAATTCAACAGAGATTTTATCACTGGCTTCAGTGGGAGCATGAGTAGACCTAAGGGACTACCAGGACAACTGCACAATGCAGTTGTAAATGAGGTCTTCAGCTCCAAGGAGCAGGCGTTGGCCCGAGAGCAGTTTCATGTTAATTAGCCCAAGGCGTTCTCAGACTATACTTCCATGCTCCTGCCTTCCCCTCTGTCCTGCTGCATCCTACCACTTTGTATTTCTGTACCTGCACTGGCACTACTTCAGGTGCTTTCTTTAAGCTGGGGCAGGTAGCCCAACAGGCCAAACATTGATTCTACAAGAAACGTGGGCTTTATAAGCCTGAGTGGAGCTCTGTGCTAATGTAGCGATACCACTGGTCCTTAAGACCTTTCAGCAGCTCGCACCTCTTGCCTCAGTTCTGCATTGTGCCATGCTGATAGATCTTATATATACTGAGGAATGGTTGAGAAGGCTTCTGCACCACCACTTTGCAGCTTCAGGTTCTGGCTAAATACCTCAAATCAAGACTGTGCTGTCAGTTACAGATGTTTTTCCCAGCTCTCGGCATACAGGCTCCCCATCACCAAAAGACCTCAAAGCTGTTGCAACCATGGCTCTGGGTAGCTGTGTGTAACTGCTGCCAGGCAGTCCAGCCAATCTTGTTTCAAGTAAAAACAAGCAATCCTAGTGTTTGATGTCTGAGTGACATAAGCAACAGTATGAGAGGCCAGTTGTGATGCTATGTAGTAGTAAAAGCCCCAAAAGAAAAAGAAAACCACGAAGCTTGAAATAGAGGGTGAAGATCTGTTTAGATTTCAGTCTTCCTATGACGCTGCTCTTTGTAAAATCTGGGAGAGTTCACACTTCACCATGTTCATACCCCAAAATTTAATCTAATGGTTAAAAAGATAAATTTGAGTTGAGCTTTAGAGTTGAGGTCTGGGATCTCTTTTGTCCCAGTTCTAATCTTCTAATCTGCTAACACTTTCAACCCCAAGTATTCTACATAGCAGGAAACAAGAGTTTCTTTGGCCAAATGGTCAAATCTAAGAGATGCAGCTGCTGAGCAGGCTCTGTTCCCTCAGACTTCACCAGTACAGTACGAATGCCCACCCCCTCGTAGGACTGGGCTTTCACCTGTTTGCAGCAATTAGTTCACCTCCTCAGTAAAACGCTGCTAATCTCTCTGTTTTCTTCGGGGACATTAGAAAGCTGTTGCTGTGTGCGCATTGGAGAAGCCTGGACATTTCACTGGGAAATTTTTCCGCATGTTTACACCAATCTTTCTATCTTAATGCCATCTTAAACTATGCCGAACAATGGTGGGGACATGCTGTGCATGCTGCTGCGAGAAAAGAGAAAAGAATGAGCAGAAGGACAGTAGGAAGCTGAATGGTGTGTGAAAACGAGAATATGACTAAGTGACTTACCATTCAAATTGCGTTTCACCAAATGTGCGTAATCAATTCCAGCACAGTAGGGATGGTTAACATTACAAAGGCTCTAATCATGGATTTGTCCAATATCATCTTTCCCAAGAAGTAGCCTCAGACGCCTGAAAAGCATATGCATGAATATAGTAACAAAGACTTGAGGTTGGGCCACTTTGCCTTTATAAAATGATTTGTATTCCAGATTTTACGTGTCCCTGCCGTAGTGATTTTATTCTCAGGGAGCAAGGGACTTCTCAGTACTTGCAAAACTATGCCTACAAATTTGACTGAAGCTAGTACTTTGCAACAACTGAGATAGATAACAGTACCAAAAGAATTTTATACTTCATTGCTTTTGAGTTTGATATAGAATATAAAACAATAACACCAACAAGTATGCCTCACAAGGAAATAAAACTGTATTTGGAAAAGTCACCAGGAAAATGATCTACTGCTTTCCAAATTAATACATGTCCTCTGAAAGCACAGAAGATAATCACTTTAGATTTTTTAGTAAAGAGGAAAATCCCTGTATTCCAGGTTGCACTAAAAATGATAAGCCAAACATTTGTGGCCTTTATATTCAACTTATCAGGGCCAGAAGATCTGCGAGATCCTTACCAGAACTAGTCTAAAATACATTAATTCAGCAACTTTTATTCATTTATCATTTTATAACTATGTATTCTCCCTTTGGTGGAATTTTGTGCTTCCTCAGAAATCCGATTCTCCATTAGTTGCTTCAGCAGAAAAAATCCCACCAGCTCTAGTTCACATTCAGACATCACAAAAGAGCTCTGAACCTCTAAAATAGGAAGCTTTTTGTGTAATTTCTAATTAAATGTATTTGCATTTCTATCTTGAACTGTAACAGTGCAGAAAAAAAGCCTTGGGGACATCTGATCTGTCCCAGCTTGTTCCGAGCAAGGAGATCTGTATGAGCCTTCAGCTTGCATATGAAATAGTCTATAAAAATGAAAGATGTTTAGAAAATATGCTAGTTTTCCAAAAAACTGAAAAATGGAGGCTGAATAACTATAGGTATTTGGTAATGATCTAGAACAATTCCTTTGAAATTAATGGAGTTTCTCACGATTTATCACACCACAAAGTAACATCAGAACTTGGCCTAATTTCTGAAGTTACTTCCAGTACTCATTGCAGAGGGAAAAATCTGTCATTAGAGCTCTCCTAAATGAGTGCAATATAATTACATCACAACCTTAATAGCATGTGTCTCAATAATTTTCAAGATTAGTGAAAAATGTAGACACACGAAAAGTAACCTGAGCTTCCTTATGTAACTCTTCTATTGCCATTTTTTCTATTGTCACAAGGAGCTGCTTTTCGTTGGTGCACTACAAAAGAAACCTCTTTAGACAGCTTTCTGCTGACTACTTCTTTTATCTGTAAATGCTTTCAGTGGCTTGTTCATGTATCTTTTTTTTTTTTCTCCAAGCAAAATAATCTTCTATAGCCTCAATGAACCTGACAGTGAAAAGCACTAAAGTTGGACTACACAGGGTCATATCACAGCTTACTGAGAAACACAGGGCCACCAAAAGGAGATAACTGTAGACAGCACAAGGGTCCAGGATGGCTCCTGCTTCAGTCCTGCCTTAAGGTAGCATTTCATGAGTACCCACTTTCCATTTCAGTAATCCATCTTTGTATAATATACTTATTGTTTATGGCCATCAGGTAAGGCAGGCAGCCCTCATCCCATTACTGTTTTAGCTCCAGGGTAAGGCTTATTTTTCTTATCTACAAAGAGGATATTAAGGAGTGGAATACATACACATAGTCCTCCATAGGTTTATTGTGTTCAGCCTACTACCCTGTCAATCATGCCATTTTTGTTTTGTTATCACTTTCCTTAGTTTAGTGCCGTAACCTCAGGCTCTGATTTCATCAGATCTCACAAGCTAAATAGGGTCAGGCCAGGTCAGTATTCAGGCAGGAAAACTTCCAAGAAAACTCAAGTGTTTGGAGGAAGGAGCACTTTCTCCCCCATGCTGTATTTTTCAGTCTCAGTCAGTACCCAGCAGTGGTGTACTGTGGGGTGTAATCAGCACCAGTGAATAAAGTTAGAAAGTTACAATAAAAGATTTCAAGACAGTTTCAATGTAGACAGACTTCATGTCTGGAGTGAAACACAGTTTGAGTACACTCAGTCTAAAACAACAACTATTATTTCAGTGAGATAGATAGTTCATTTTTCACTTACCCTACAAGTCTGCGGCTGCCTTAATTTCCTGTTTGCAGATCTTTCTGCCAATACTGTATTTTCCCCTTCATCGGTAATGCTCACTGAGAGCTCCTAGCTCACCCAGTATCACCCCTCCTTCTTCTCTAGGTCTACTGTATTTCCTAATGCCACAGGATCATGTCCATCTTCCAATTACCCTAGCAACAATTGCTTCCCTCTCAGGACATTGGCATTTCACTACATTTACTAGACATACTCTTATTCCAGTAGCATATTTTGGTTCTCATTTGGTGTCATTAACTGGTGTTCTGTTACTCTGAGCTGCTAAAAGCTTTCTGTACCATTTCTGAGTTGGCTAGATTTATGTGGCAAATAAAATAATTTCCACAGAAGTAATTGTTAAACTAAATTGAGACCCTTCTGAATGGAAGCAAATCACTTTAGTTATTAGTTTAACTGTAGATCTTTTTATCATTAGTAGCTTTTTAAGCAACTTCATGTTTTATTAGGTTAGGGCACCATCCCGTGACAGTCTATGATCAGTTAAACCACCACAAGATAAGGAGGTATGAAATGACATCATCTGCCGTCAATTTTCATGTCACTTATTGTCTTTCATTGCCATTCTGAATATTAAGCTCCACATTTCATGATCCTGGCCATGACCTTTCCACCTCATCAGCACTAATGTTTGTCTTATTATCATGTAAGATTTTTTTATTTTATTTTTCCAAATGAGAACTATAAGTCAGGAATGATAAGTCAAGCTCCTCGTGACTTGCTGAGGAAACTTGTGCAACTCATTGTGTTTCCCTTAAAGTAGTGGATAAGTCAGTTGGCCCTTTAGTGGTTTCTTTAGAAGTTAAAGCCATTGCTGATAATTTGGAAAGCATATACTTTATTCACAAAGGGTAGTACTGTCTTCTACGTGGGAGTCATGGATTATTCAGTAAAGTATACTTAACCAAGAAAGAGTAACAGAACCTGTGCTTCTGACACCATGACCTGATGCTAGTTATATACATTATTGTCGGTTTGTACTTTCAAAGGATAAATAGATGCATGAGAACTTTATAGCTGAAATGTTGCTTTTGCCATAGTTATAAGGCAGGAGGCAACATGATCTCGTAACCAGAACAGAAAACTGAGAATTGGGATGCTTGGGTATTTTTATCCTGACTTTGCCACAGCTCTCATTGTTCTCTTGGACAAATCACCATTTCAGACTGTGACTTCCAGCTTCCAGAGCTTCAATTACTCACAAGTAGGTAGTCACAGAGTTGGGGAAACAAATGGTCTCATAGGCTGTGCTCTTAGGCACATGGGCCTCAGCCAACAGCCTCACAGCCTTCATTCAGTTACACTGAGACCAAAACAAGAGAAGATGTTACGTAGTGACATCATCCGCCCTCAGTTTCTATGTCACTTGATACCCCATCTATAAAATGAGGCTAAATATACTAAAAAAGTACATGTTGGAAAATCCTTTGAATACCTTAAATCAACAATTCTGTGTAACGTAGTTCACAAGTACATAATACATCCCTTATAAATAGATGTGACGTGTTCACGTGCTTATTAGCATCTTACTCTTTGGAAGGCTTCCCCGATTACAAACTAGGGAGTGGGGCCAAATACAGAGGAAAATGCTTCTTATATAGGTCTGAATTTGGATCACAGAGGTTAAACGATTTGCCAATGATTGCAAATAATTTTTACAAAAGAAGCAGGACTGCATTAATTTCTTTTAAAGTTCATTCTTTCCTTGATTTAGATTCTTTCTCTTGAGTACGCAGTAAAACCACGATATTACAATATTACATAAATTTAGAAATTTCTGGACATATAAACAATGTCAGTCCATAATTTGAAAACAAAGGGGGGAAAATGGACAAAGTACAAAAGTAAGCTTTCTAAAATATTTGCATAGACATTATGCAACGTGTGCCTTAAAGAAGCTGCATGTGATTAGTTTTCTTAATTCAAGCTTTCTCAGTATATAAATCCTGCTAGAGAGCTTATTGCTTGTTTACATCAAACCTTTGACCCAGTAATGCAACTTTACACAACGCCATGAACGGAAACAATACTGAAAGGCGTGAAAAGAATGGGTCCATCGGGATTCGTAGTTATTCTAAACAGTTCTATATGTCAGAATCAGTCTAAAGTTACCAGTCTTTATCCATTAATAACCACTGACTGTTAAAATGTGTCACAGATTCTGATAGCTTCCACGCAGCAAACACGCTGCCTTCTTTTTGTCAAGAACCACTTTTAGATAAGGGCATGTGGCAAATTACTGTTTCTACTGTTCCTTCCTCGCCATTATGAATCTCAGCATGTAGTCCTCATGCCTTACAGAATTTCACAAGATCCTCTATGTGATGCAAAATTTTGACTTTACATGGACTAAACTACCCCACGACAATTCCCAAGGGACAAACCCTCATCAACTGACAACACTTAAATGTGAGATACAGAATGGAGAAAACTAATACAGCTCCCATCTTATTTTCACAGCAGGACTTTTATGAATTTTTGACCCCAGCGTGTTAGACATTAACAGGACTGATTTTTGATTCAGCGTTTAAGCCTCACTTTGACTTTTTATTTCCACTGCCAGATGATTACTATCTCTGATCACACTATGAAAGTTTACCAGGCACAAATCCCTATAATGGGTAACCTTTATACTGCCTTGATTTACGTTAATCTGATCTACCAACAAATGGACTCATCTGTTTCATTCTGACAAAGTTGATTTATGTTGACATGTTGACTTTTGTACTTTCCAATGCTGCATTCCCTTTATTAGGTTTCTGACTTTGTGTCAGCTAGACAGGGATGCCTTTCCTGCGTTTTTTTTACCCAGCTGGGAGATATTTCAATGCTTCTAAAAATTAGGATGTGGAACTATTAAAGTCACTATATTTGTTATTTGTGTGAACAGTACAAAAAGGCCACTTTTCACTTGCTAAGATTTCAGTGGTTTGATTTCATTCTCATTTTCGTTGATGTAAATCATTAATAATGCAAGTAAAATTATTTAAATTACAGTCGTGGAAAGGCAGAAATTTAGAAATAATTGATGCCTAATTATTTTAAAACATTTAGCATGAACGTTGGTCCTGAGTGGTACCAGAGTACACAAAATAGCTTTGCACTCCGTTCAACGCCCGCATTTGCCAGGACAGGAATCCCAGCTTCTGACAGAAAGCCATGCTTTCTGACCTGATTCCCCTCCTTCAGGAAGAAGAAATATCTAAGCCAAGGCTTTCACTGGGGAGATCATACCCTGATAATAATCCCAGTTGAGTAGAGAAGGTTTATAACAGAACAGCAGAAGTCTGTGCTTGGATAGCATCAATGCAGCATCAGGATTGTGTGTCCAGCCCTCCCACGATGGAAAAGGATGAGGCACAAATACCACAGAGATATATGCATTTTCACATAGAAGTGAGGTAAAGAAGAGCTAAAAATACTTTAATGAGACAAGGACTTCATGAAAGCTTCTATTCCTGGTAGCAAAGTGAGATGCATTTTTCTACAGCTGAGTGACGGAGAGAAGTACAGAGAAACCAGCTGTTTGTGCACTGTGTTGATGGCATCAAAAGCGATATTTTAATTTCTAAGAACTTTTAAGTAATATACAAGGAAAAGAAAGTATGTGTTTTTCAGGCATAACCAAAACAGGCTTTGAGCAAGGTTTTGTAATACTGTGGTCTGGAAAGCATCTCAAGAGATCATCAAGGCCAACGCAATTAAACCAGAGGTTGAGCTCCAAGACCTCGCCTGAGATATGAGCATTCAGCCCACAGAAGCAGATTAGAGCTAGTTGAAGTAACCTCCCTGAAACTCATTTTGTGTGGACATTGGCATTGGATCCTTAGCTCCATCCATTTTGCTCTTTAATCCCAATCCCATTATGTCCCACTAGTTCCTGACATAGGGAGAGGCTAAGCGTATCACTTTGCCTTGGGGATACTGAAATTATGGAATTTTGGTTTGATGGTCAAATTAAGAATTGTCATAAAATAAAGTAAAATTTCGATTTGGATCGAACTGACATGAAACAATTTATTTTTAGCATGTGCAACCATTTTTAATCTGCCAGTATAAGAATAATAGATGATGGAGATGTAATGGAGGAGGAGGAAAATGTCTGTTGAAAATAGTTTTGCATCCTCTTTCTCCCTTTTTTATTATTAAATACTGTTTGCTTAAAAATTTTTACTATTCTTAGTACTCTGCTATTTTCATTCCTGTTTCTTCTCTAATTTTACTATTTCGGTGATGCTTAATCCATACTAAGGGATTTTTTGAAAATTTTCAAAATCTGTAGAAAGAAGCAGCTTGGGAAGGATCACAGGAGGGGGGTTTCAAAATTACCCTACTAGGGTGGCCCGGCTGTGCTCTGGAACATCACCTACCTGTCTCATTTTAAAATTGAGGAAACGAAAGACCAAAACGCGAGGACGCTGGCAGTCCAAGGACATGGAGAAGCGGCTGTGATCCTGAGGCCAAGCGTGCCATCTAGTGTTGGATATTGTTTGTCGAGGGGAAGCATTAATTAATCTCCACAGTGTTTACAATACTTGTAATATACCCTTCATCACTTACTGGACAGGCTACTGATACCACGCTTGGGTATTAAACGATAATAATATTCAATAATAATAATACTTTTTCACCTTCGCGATGTTTGGGCAGTATGTGTGAACAATGTGTGAACATCTTTTGTTTGAAAGCTGCCGATCAACATCCGATAACGAGCACATCCAAAGAGTAATGAGTCTTCTGCAGAAACAGAGCTGCCCAACATTACAATAAAATACCTTGAATATACTGTGGACAGTGCGACGATGTCTTATTTCAGTAAACTGCTGGAACTGATAGCCCAGCTTGCTGTGCAACAGATTGTAACAACATACCTTTCCTGAAACTCCAGTAAGGAGGACAATATAACCCAATTACCACCCTCATTCAGGAGCAAAATGGGTAATGAAAGTTGAAGCCATGCAGACTGCCATTTTTTGTTCTTTTGGTTCTTGTCAGCTATTCCATATTCAGTAATGAGGTATCAGCAGCAACACAGATATCGACAGCCAGACCCACAGCACCACTTTCATTCTGGCAGTCCTCTTTGCACAGATACTCTGTTGTCACTGAGGAGCATATACTTCTAACATATGTTACCATAGAGTTCTCCTAAGAAATTGCTAGAACCTCTCATGGCATTGTAAAGGCAAGTATGAACACCTGAAATTTGTTGCATTCCCACAAATATCAACATATAAATTCTTTGGCGTAAGGTGTTATTGTTTCTCCAGTTGTTCCGTTTTAGACCCCTCAAATAAATATGCCAAAAAGCCTTGTGGGTAGCAGGGCAAGAAGTTGCATGGCAGTGAGAGAGATGTAAAAAAGAATGCCCGTGAAAGTCTATGGAAACAGTTATTTTAAGTATCTCTCATATTCTTGATCTATTGCTAAAATTACGGCTGATGTGAACGCAGGCACTACACTGGTGGGCAGAAGAAGGTGAGAAAAAGGAGGGTAATTCAGAGACAGAGTCACATTTCCCCTGTTTGTTTAGTGTAATAAAACAGCACTGCAAGTGACTTCATGATACGTCTTCTCCTGTGTAACTTCAACCAATGCCAAAAAAGTCACTCAGATTGTCCTCCTGTGGTGCCGTGCTCTCACCGCTTTCCTCATGTCTGGGCCAGCGATCCTGCAGCATCAGATTTGGCCAGGTCCAACTGATCCAACTGAAAACTAACTGGGGCAGGGGGGGAAAGTTTTCTATCAGATAGGTAGCCACCAAAAATGACACCCGGCAGCAGCTGCAGGGGCAGGAACAGCAGCCTGATCATTCAAGGAAAATCACCCCTTTTAGCAGCAGCCCACAGTTCAACTGGTTTAAGAACCAATAAAACCACACCCAAGATCGCAGTACTACAGACCGAAGTATTGACCCATGTGCGTGACGTATAGCCCCTCAAGAAGCATAAAATATCAAGGCAGGGGAGTAAAGTGTATTTTGATATATCAATACTAAAAATAGAACTATTTGTAGTACAGAAAAAGTGATATTTTTAAATGTTTAAGCCACATCCTTTGAAGAATAAAGCATGCTTCTTTACATTAAGATCAAATCAAAAGACAAAATGTGTTTCTTCTCAACACACACATTTTTTAATTTCATTATGTGACTAAACATTTCCTTGATTGTAAAAATGCATAGAATATTGAAAACACGGACAATTAGAAGATTGCTTCAGTGAGGGACAACAGATTTTTTATCTTCAGTTCAATGTTGCTCATAAAGAGTCACTCAAGACTCTGAGGCTGAAGCTGAAAGCAAGCAGAAACATTGGGAAACACTGAATTTGCACTAGTCTTCTCTGATTTAAAGAAAACATCCCTCTGTACAGCTAGGTGAGCACCCACACTAACAACAGTCTCAGTCTCCTTCAGGAATAGGCTGGGAGCGCAAATCAGTCCCTGAGTAGGTCGGAAGTTTCTGTGCATCCTTTTCCCAGTTGGAGTTACTTCTTGTAGTAAGCTTGTGTGCCAAGGTCAAGTAGGCAACGCACCGCAATTTGTAATGTTCCTCCCGGCGACTGTTTTTGAAGCGCGTTTCAGCAGGACAACTCTGAGAGCAGCACACCTCCTGTATAGGAAGCACTATTTCAGACTTTGACGTGCAGCAAAGATATAGGAGAAATATCATATCCTTTCTCAATTTCATCACCGATGATCACAGCAGTAATTCAAAGACCAAACCGAGGACTCATTTGCACTGAATATTAATGTAGGTGTAATAGATTAAAAAAAATGGCAGGAGTAGTTTTCAGAACAATGCATCTGCCAGCCACAATCTTTGAAACAAATCCAAGTCTAACGGAGCAGCTTCTTTCCCTTTCTTGTAAAAGAGACTCAGTATGATCAGCTACATCTTCTCAAAAGAAAACATTTGGACTCTTTTCTTTTATAGACTTTGATTCAACGTCAGAATGGCAGTGATTTCAGTGGAGGTAAGCTCTTAAATAAGGCTCGGGCATTTAACTGTCTTTGAAGCTAGGTGTTGGCTTTTGTGAAGAGACTTACTTGACAGTCTGAAGACGAGAGCCTCTTTTCATGCCCAAAAGAGCATAAATGCACCATTTTGGAAAAGTGCTTGGACAGCCCTGCCAGCTTGCCTTGACATTTTGGTGCAGGAATCACCTTGAGTTTCACAAAGAAGCTGTTTCCCGTGTTGTTTGGCTCCTCATCTCTGCTAAAAAGGCTAGTGCAGGTGCTTAAATTATAGTGGGGGTTGGGGGGGCGGGTGTCGAGGGGATTGCTTCAGATCTGTCTGCTGGACAGAAAACAGGCTAATCAACCATTTGTTAATTATCAACAGTTGCTATTGGCCTATAACCAGATCCTGCACGGATGTAACTCCCCTGAAGTAAATGGAGTTCTGCAAGCAGAACACTTGGCCAGTGTCAGTGATTTCATCAGTGATTTTCAAGCAGTCTAGTATCAGTCTTAGGAGTCATTCAATCCACCTGCAAAAATCTGCTTTTAACCCAAAGAAACTATGGAACTAAACCTGCTTGCAATTTCCATTTTCACGTGAACATCCATGTTCAAAGCCTACAATGTTAAAATGTGCAGTTTCGATGGAAAAACAGTGAGAATTGCCATTTTTATGCATGGATCCTTTAAGACAATCCTTCTAGCAAGACAAGACACCTTTTCCTGTCAATATCCTGAAGTCCCCTTTCTCTCTCTTGTTACATTTTGGTGAAAGAATCCTTCATGTCCTCTCCGTTACTTTCATGCTTAATGGCATTGCAATGAAAGAAATGACACCTTACAGAATTAGGACCCAGACTAGCATCCCTTGGAGGCTGAGTTTCAGATCATTATTTCTGCTGACACTGTGCAGCTGTTGCAGAGGGGTTTTTTCCTAGGAGCAAATTTGGGTGTTTTTTCATCTTTTTATTTTTTTCTTTTTTTTTTCGCCACAGAAGTCTTTAGCGGGAAGAGGAAGGCACGGCTTGTTGGATCAGTGATGTAACACCAGCTGACAGGTGGGTTTCAGGGAACTCTCTGGGGCCCTGGCCTCTTTAGTGGTTTTACCACTCTAAACTCAATTACAGTGGAGTTTCACGCTCCACAGCAAACTCCAGTCCTTTTTTGATAAAAACTCTACAAAGTAAATAAGTCATGATGATGATATGGGTCTACCATTTAATATTCATTGAAGTACATATGTTTGAAAATTGGAAGCAGAGTTTAATCCATTTTCATATTTATATCAACATGAAGCTTTAAAAAGGATATCTTTCCTTTTCTCGGAGAATCTTGACAATTTCTGCTCTGACAAGATAAATAAAGATGTACAAAACTCACTTTGAATACAAGGAGAAGACCCAAGGAGATTTAAAATGCAAATCTTAAAGTATATATCCTGAATCTACTCACTTTCAAGAGGGAGCACATCTCCCTTCTGTGTGATTTTCAGTTTGATTGAAATGACATACAATACTTTAAAGGATCCATAATTCTTGACGCTGTGTGCATAATTTGACCACAATCTACTTATACCCTACTACACAGTGCACTGATGGTATAACAGGTAATGTATTTTATAACAGGACTATTACATTTACGACCAATTTCTTCTCTCATTTAGATATTAGCTTGAAGTAACTTTTCTGTCTTTGATATATTTAAAGTTACAGCAATCATCAGAATTTGGTTGTGTATAGCTATGACAGCTAAAACATACAAAATGAGTAGTCTATATGAGAACTACATATAAAACTG
Organism: Rissa tridactyla; assembly: GCF_028500815.1. NCBI lineage: Eukaryota > Metazoa > Chordata > Aves > Charadriiformes > Laridae > Rissa > Rissa tridactyla. Next base: position 29,208,436 of record NC_071468.1, on the reverse strand, counting down.
ACAAAATAAACAATACATCAGTCTCAAATAACTTAAAAAATTCTAATTTGCAAAAAACCACCTCATATAGCATTAAGTTTAATCATTATTTTTTAACATCAGACAGGTTTTCCTGCCCACGTTTATGCACTTCCAAGATAAATTAAAGGACAGATGTAGCAAAGTTTTCTTTGTCTTTGCATTTTATTTCAGACCACTGAAAGATAAATGAAGCTGGTGAGAAAAGAGTTAACATAATGATGTCGTCTTTTATTTGACTGAATGTTTAAGCATGGTGCTACGGCTGATGGCACCTTGTTTAATAATGCAGTACACAGCTTCCTAAGGGGACAGGGCTTGATCTGAAAACTGAATATGGTGCACTCTAAATTCTCTTCCCCGAGGAAGGCTGACTAACTGATAAGTGCCATGAGCTAGCGCAGGGACTGATTCTGTCAAATCAAGCTCAAATGGAAGGCACAATGTAGACTCTTCTCAAGTCTTAGTGAAGTAATTTGAGCAGACATTTGTGACATTAGACAGTGCATCAACTATGGAATGCTGTAAAAGTTCACTGTCTTACTACAAGGTGGTCTTTAGATGACAGGATAAAGAAATCAGTGCAAATTTGTTAATGTAACAACTTGGAAAAGCATGCTAAAAATGTCACTCTATTGGGATATGTGATAAAATGTATAGGGAAGTGACTGCCAGTTCAGTTTCCTTGTGAATCCTTCATTAGAACTCATGTAAATAGGCATAAAAATAGGGAAAGGAAATAAATATAAAATTTATATTAGTTGCTATCAGCTAAACTTCTGTTTCTCCTGAGCTAAAAAATTCCAATTGACAGCTGAGGCAGGCAAGCAAGAAAATCCATTGTTCAGCTGTTTATTTCTCACTTTGGGATTATATAGTGATTCTTTTAGGTGAGTCATTCAATTCAAACTTCCAGTACTGAAGTCCTTGAATATCTTGTCTAAATGGGGACTGAAGAATAACAGTTGGTAAAATCAGGAAGAAAACTGTACAGGTTGAGAAAGTGATAAAACCTGTTAATCAGACATAAATAATACCATAGCATGCAGGGGCTAACCCTCAGCAGATCAGCAAGGAAGACTGGAAACAAATGGAAATTCCTCAATGAATAGAATGAAAAATGGCAGAAAAAAAGAGAATTTTTCACTGGTCATTCATGTTTGCCTAACGTTGTTTTTGTCTTCAAGTAAACAATGGTTTCTTATTATAAGAAATGAGCAAAATCTCGGCCAATGTTGAAAATCAAGCATTTCAAGTTGGAGAGAGGTTATTAGTGGGTATTTTACAGGATAATTTTAAAAACAAAGTTTGTCAGAAGTTCTGTGACCTTAACAGAGAAACGACAGTGTGCTGATGAGACAGGCTGACAACGCTCAGACAAAAGGTACAGCAGTACAAGAGTCAGCATGTCTCAGAGAAAGACATGATGACTGGAATAACAAAACTATGAAGAAACGGTGCAACACAAAGCCCAAGATACTGCATTTGGAGACTAATAACAAAATCTTTGTTGTTAGCTGGGAATCCACCAGCTGGATAAGAAGAAAGATTCTGGTGTAACGTGTGATCACAGGAGGAGTTGCAGATGACAATCTGATGCCAGTGTGAGAAAGGCAAATGATACCAAGCTGGTATCAGATGAGATTTTTCTGTTGAAGGACTACTAATATCATTGTGCAACACAGCTGGTGAGACCCTACATGGAAGCTTTAGGTGATACCTTATTATGAAGCTGTCAGGTCACCTGGTTCAGGAAGCAACTCCTCGAACTGGAACAGTCTTGCAAGAAGAGGCTATCTAATAATACGAGAAGAGAGTGACCTGTTGAGGCTGATTACAGTTATAATTTTCTTTTAAGAAATATATCAGTCAGGTGCAGAAGGAAAAGAATTTCCATTTTAACCACCACAACAGGCAAATGAATGACTGGCTGTATGTGAGCCGAGGGGCTGCTGGAGGAAGCTCCCATGGCAGTCCAGTTCTGGAACGCAGCTTCTCATCCAAGCCATGGAAGCAAAAGGGCTGCTCCCCAGCATGATGAATTTTGACAAGGTCAGGAAAAGAGTTACGTGATGGGGGTACGTGAGGCTGTATTTGATGTGAAGACCTAGAAGGTCCTTTGCTTACATTATCTTGGGTTGTATGGAGCTCTATAACACCATTTTTATCAGTAGGATGCTCAAAGGTACAATTTAGGCCAGTATCTGAGAAGTGTCCTCAGCCCAAAGTACTAGACAAGTAAATACATTAATAATCTTGTATTAACAGCCCACGGGGAGAATTTTCAAAGGCATTCAGCACCTGTAGAACTTTACAACCAGTGATATTAATGGCACTAAATAGAAGAATTTGAAAGAGGGATCCTCAGCCACCTTGTTCTGCAGAGATGGAGTAAAGATCCAAGCATACTTCCACTGCAGGTGACACTAACAACTTTTGGAACAAACTGATATTCAAGCTTTAAGTCTTGGAATTCTACATCTTTGGTGTGCAAAAATGTCCCGTTTTCACCACTCCGGTGATCCTGACCACGTTTAATCCAGGGAAGAGTCAGTAAATCATACAACAACCTTTTAGGAACAAGACAGATCTATACTAAATCTAGGTTTTCCATTTATAGTACATATTACCTTACTGCAGAGCCACGTGGGTACAGATATACTGAGAGGTGGGGAGAGAGGCTGAGAGGCATGAGTCTAATTATTAAAGGTCTAACTCAAAGCACCTACAAGTAGTGATGCTCATAAACATTAAACTGGAATGCAATAGTTTAATTAATATAGAAAACGAGTCACGTGAGGTAGGGAAATCTTTGTTTCTGCATTGTATCTCAAAATAGTTACTAATATATATTTCATAAATTAATGTTCAACTATACAGCACTCAAGATTTCCATAGATTCACCAGGTAGCATGATCAGATTAGACTGGCTAATCTTTTGAAGGGAGTTGCCCTACAAAAACTTTAAATCATTATTTTCAGAATAAGCATTTATATGAAAATTGAACAAGTTTTCATTGCACTCAAACCCTTCCCATCAGAGTCTTAAGCGACAATTATTGAAATCCAATAGCCTTTAAGAAAATCCACTGAAACTGTTCTATCAAGGATTCCGGTGAACTCCTGAAAAACAATTTGATTAAATAACTTTATTATAGGGCTCAAAATCTGCTGCTCAGCTTTTACTTTAATGCCTTCCTCTTCTTAGACCACCAAACCAATGGAACTGAGTCCTGTCCAGCCAGAACAGAGCACACTCGGCAATGGCTTACTTAGGAAGCTAAGGGAAAAAGCCTACAAGCAGCTTTCTAGTTAAGTAGGAAAAGATGAGAAAATTGCAGTACTCTCCAATTAGAGGAACACTAAGGGGGAAAGAAGAAATTCTGATTTTTCAAGGACTCCAGTGGTCTCTCTGTGAAGAAATATGAACCAGGTTTTGTCCCACACCTTGAGGTTCTGGAGCAGGGTTCATTGGAACTGGTTTCACTGACTCATGGGTAGCATCTGTCCTGCAAGCCTCGCTAGCATTTGCAGCATCATCTTAATACGAAAAGAATAAAATAGTCCTCAGAGGCGTAATATTTAAGTAAGTATGATTTCCTACCCCTGAAAAGCTGACAGACCAAGTAATTACATTGACACAGAGCTGTTTTTGAGACCACTGATAGATATGAGATTCAAATAAATCAGAATTGATTGTAAACAGACACCTGCTTTCTGTTGTCTTTAATTCATTTACTTCATTCTGTTAATTTCTTGAGACACAACATATCAGTGCTAATGCTCAACTCAAAAGCAAACGTTCAGTTTCAGCTAGAAAATTCTGACTTACTTCTGCAGCAAGGTGCCCTACAGTGCCGCTAAATGAACTGTAAGTTAGCCCGTTATCTAATGCCAGGATTTCCAAGGTTATATTTGGAAGCACCTACATGGCAACAGATATTAGTTAGGGTCCCATTTTGGAATTCAATGCATGATCATTTTACTGCCAACTAATTTGTTTAACTTAGAAATAAATTGTTAAATAGCTGAAAAAAGAAGCATATAAGTCATGAAACAACGTTAGTTACTAGACTATAAAATAAGTGTGCACTGCATAATGATATATTGGTAAAGAATAATTTCTCATGTTTGAAGTAATTTATGAGTAAATTATATGTGAAATTTTCCTTTGTTGTTTTGCTGCAGAGGGGGATGTCCCATGAAGCACTGTCAGAATTGTAATCTTGCAAGTCTATAAACACTAAGTGATGCTATATATGGGAAGGTTGAATTGAATTTTTCTACAAAAAGGACATAAGGCAGTGTACCTTTTACAGACAAGGTATAAATTTTACACTGATATGTAACTATGCCAGATACTTTCACTAAGGGCTGCCTTCAGCTCTGACCTATTTTAATGCCCATTCTTACATCTTCTATAGCTCATCTCAGATCTTGTGGTACAAAGAATTGCAACAGCTCTATAGTACTGTCAATAAACTCCAACAAGACTTTCTTCCACAGATGGCTGAAGCAGAAGCCAAGAAATCAAGATGGCTATAAAAATACCAACCCTGTTTAAAACCAAAGGAACTTCGCATTATTGTAAAGATCCATCAGCTTTGATTACCTTTCTCACACCCATGGAGCCGAGTTTAGATCAAACTTTGGATGCACCGATGGGCTACAGTTATAATGGAGTCTAGCGTGTGGTTCTTACTGCTTATTATTCGTTAAGACTGCGAAATCTTTTAACATCTCATGCAATGTCTCTCCTTTGGCTTTTTACTTATGACAAGAGTTTTCCTCTTGCACTAGCAAAACTGAGTACCTGCAGCAATGGGGAGAACTTTTCTATACCTTTATGTTTGTAGTATTGTGTTGGAGGTATAAGGATATTGACATTTTAAAATATTTCTCCGCCCATTTAAAATAAATGCTTCTAAATGCATGTCTAGAAAATTTAGAGTGGACTTATCATCAAAAAAGAAAATGTTCACCGTTTATTTTAGAAAGTCATCTAAAAGTTATGTTCACGTACAATTGTACATTATTACAAATTATAAGGGTCATAATATCTAATGCACTACATTATGCAAAAAGCCTGATGATGTTCACAACGGCTGTTTCTAGCTAATCTGAAGTGATTTTCTTTGAAATCCTGAACATCGTCCTGGACTACCACTCACCTTCGAAGGAAAAAGAGTGCAGAAGCGATGACAGCATCATAAAACTTTTTCCTTACCCTTTCACCAGTTTGATAATGTAGTGTCATTTTCTTTCACTGAAAGAAAATGGAAGCACCCCAAAGTAATGCCAGGGGCTACCCTTGAGGCATTTTGCTTTAATCTTTCTATGCCTCAGTTTTCCTATTTTAAAAAACGTTCATAATATTCATTCACACCAGCAGGGTGTTGTAAAGCTAAATTTATTATTGTTTGTAAAATGCTTTTAGAGCATCCAACTGGAAGAACAATAGATATGCAAAGCAGAACCTCTTGTAGCTATTATTCTCAGACAATTTCTGTTGAATTTATATAAAAGGAATACTGACTATTCTCAGATGATTGTTGTAAAACAATTTGTGTTGAATTTATATAAAATGGAATATTACTTTTTTTAACAATATAAAGAAAACTTGGTCATTAATCATTAAAATAGTATAATGCCCCCATGTTTTTTTCCAAATAAACAATAATAAATTAAATTAAAAATACATCAGATACGCTTAGCCTCTTTTAAAGATGTAGAGGCACTGAGTATGTACGTCATACTGATACCTGTTACACAAACACAGGCCCACAGTCATCCTTTCCTCGTCTTGTCAGTAAAACATGTATAAAGGTTTCTCATTGTGTGGTTGCTTTTGATGCACAATTTTCAGCTAAGGAGAAATACAAGACACTGCCCACTAGTTTTTATTTCTGGTACTTGTCTGTGAATCCTGTCAAATTCACGCTTTAAAAGAAGCATCTTAACGTAGTTTTCAGAGCATGAGGAGACTCTTGCTTGCACATTACAGTCACATTCAAGCAAAATAAAAAGAGGCAAGATGTGCTCTGTTATATGGGACTGGAAGCCAAACCAACTCTGTGCTTAGCACTGCCATCCCTTCACTTTGTAACTTGGTCACAAAATTCTGAGTTGTCATTCCAATGCCCATAAATTTATTCCTACAGATCCCATAAGAGAGCTCAACCTCTTCCCATATGAAATAATACGAGCCCATCCCTCTCCTCAGTTGCTGACATTTCGGGTACTGTGAATGAGCCAACACCTGGATTCTGCTTTTTAATCACTTGCACCGTCCATTCTTACCACTCCCAGTTCTGCCCAGGCCCAGAATGGCTGCAGTTTGATCAGAATTGAAATTGATATTGAAGTTTTTAGTTCCTTGTAGGCCAATGTGTAAACAGGTCAGACCTATATACAATATGAACTATTACTGACATTCAGAGTAACGCACGGATTTCTGTAAGATCTTACCTGGATCAGAGCTACTTGCGACTATAACACACGTAACAGAAGGAGATGGCCAGAATGAATATAAGCACTATCAATATTATGAATTAAAGTTAGTGATCCAAAGGAAAATGTGTTACTGTCCTGGTTAGAGGTAAAACAGGCCCCAAACTACAACAGTTACTCCAGACTAGAATAAAGAGTTGTGACATTTTCAAGAAATCTGAGTTTAGAAACCTCTGAATGGCCTTATATTTACCCATAAACATAATAATTAATGTAAAAATAAATGGGTGAACAGGACTGATTCTTTTTAACCGATGCACCATGATCTCACTACCTGCAGGTCTGAAGATCCGAATTGGCTTCGCCCAAACCACAACCCTTCTGGGACTCTTCATACGCTTCACGAGCAAAAGATTAGGTTCTATAAAGCAACAGATCAGCCGGGCAGCAGTAATTATAAAGTGATCCAGGATTATGCCTTCTGTTCAAGCTCTCTTACTAGGCCGTCACCGGGCTGGGTACAAGAAGCGTGCGTGTGGGCAGGCGTGGGCAGATGGCTCTTCCCGCTCTTTTCTGAACGACCCGTCTCTGACCCTGGCGGCAGGAACCTGCGCCAGAGACCCTCTCTGCTTGGGGCTGGAGAGAACAATCCCTTGCAGAGTTCTTAATTTAAAGACGTTTAGGGGGAAACCAAGAATGAATCAGAAGAAAACCAAGAGAGAAACCGTATTTCTTAGTCCCCAGTCCTTTTACATATTTACACTGTGGGGATTGGCAGTGGCGGCTGCGAAACCTTGTGATCTGACCCCAGGCACTATTGACTTGGCACCATACTGCTCAGTTTTCCCTAAGACCAAATGAAATGTCTAAAAATAGCAATGCTTGCCAAAATGTTTATGTTTTTAGCTTCGCTCGGCTGTCTTCACATTGAGACCTCTTTTCTTCTTCTGCCCTATCCCTCCGATTGGATTACATCCCTCTTAGTTGTGGGAGCTGGGATTATGCCTGAGCTGGGAACTGGAGGGAATACAGTAAAGCAGCCTAAAAGGGAAGGGGGAGTACTTCTGACATTCCTCCCCGTGAAAGCGAGCAGCAATTGACCAAACGCACCGTACATCCACACTTGGCGCTTACACATGGGGTGAAAGGGTCAGCCCTTGATCTCTCTGTGTTGCCTTATTGCATTTCCTGCAAGGTATTACCTTTGTTGACAGATTCCGTCCTTCTTGTCAATGAGGACTGTCATCTGGTCCCTCAGGCCATGCTCTCGCCTGCTTCGATTGATCCTTCAGTTTGCTTTTATTTCTGGATGCTACGTTATCGCTGTTGCTGGGATTCTGTATGTGCAACTGAGTATTATTGTAAGTCTGAATTGTAGCTCCTCAATTTTTAAAAATAAATACAAATAATTAAAAAAATAAGGTTGTCAAAATCCTCTAGCTTCTCTTTTGATGGTGTTTAATGCTTCTAAACGTTACATCCCTCATTCTCTTCATCCTCCCCCATCAAGTAGCTCTGAATGAGTTTCAACCTCACTGCCAACTACTGCAAAAAGAATAAATCAGGTAGCAACTGGTTTCAGCCAAAGTCTACAGTGATTCTTACTGGCATTGCAAAGCTTACTTGAATTCACAAGGGGCTTAAAAAGCACTGAGATGGCAGAGATTGTTGTGGCAGAAGCAACTGGAAAATGTCCTGAGATTGAAACACAGACATATTAACATCACCCTTGTGGACGCTAATGACTTGCACTTTAAAATGCCAGAGGCTCATACTGCCAGCTAAAACAAAGAAAAAACACATTTTTAGTCTCCAAAGACTTTAGATCTTTCCAAACTCTGAGGGCAAATTCAGCCATAATGTATTTTTGCAGTAGAGCAGGGCAGCTCATGCATGTCACTGGGGGAATCATTGCCTGGAGTTGCTGTAGGCAGTGTAGTCGGTATAGCTAAATAAAACAGCAGCTGAAAACCTTTGAGAGGTTAAACTAGTAATGAAGCATTCTATAATGCAATGCAATCAAACCTAAACAGTTTGAAGGCATATCTTGCTGACGCTCGCAACCCTTGTCTTTCTCACTGAAATGTATTTCAGGAAATGACCACCAAACACAAGGATTTCTACAAGAGCTTTACAATCTAAATTGACACATAATTAGAAAAATATTTTAATCTTTTGATGAAGTAACAATGTCCTACTTAGACATTTCTAGATGAGGAGTTTTTTAAGAGCTTACTAGTAATGGCAGATTGGAAACTTTCTGAAACTGTAAATGTTTAAAGAGCTCTACTCCAAGAGACGGAAAGGTAACAGGAAAGGAAGAAAAACAGATGCTGACAATAAAGAGAAATCTAGGAAAAGGTTTAGAAGGAAATATTTGGAATAAAAAGTTAAAACAGGACTGGGTTGAGTGGGAAAATATGTGTAGGATAGGAAAAATACAAAGGCCAAATTCATCCTCAGTATAAATCTAATGATGAACCAAGCCCAAGAAACTTTAAGTGGACTGGGAAAAAGTATATTTCTTTCTTTTTTGATGCTTTTTAATATGTAAAAGAAAAAAAAATCCAAGTTTTATTTGCTTATATTAGAAATGCAAGCCACACGTACTTTTTTCTTCACAGATTCCATGGATGACTAAACGACGAGCAGGGTAAGATTTGTGTGCTATGTGGGTTGCATTAAACCTGAGTAACTGAGAAAGTAATTTATACCTTGCCTAACTGAAAATACATCTTCTTCTAAAGGACAAAAAATACTGACTAACTAACGTTACAGTGTTTTCCAAGGAACCTACTGCTACATCCAAAATTTAAACAAAACATCTCCTTTTAGAAATTTTATGATAAAGCAAAAGAACTACAGTAAAAGGACTTTCTTTTATATTCAAATTGCATTTAAAGTAGTTCTTATAATAGAATGAATCTGAAAAAGGGATGTTTTGTCAAAGTCAAGTGAGAAAGTATTGTAAACCGGTAAAAATCCAAAAAGATGTAAAAGGAAAACTATGTATGGTTGTCCATGTATTGAATATTCGTAGTGGAATTTGATGGTGGTAAGGGAAACACATTTGCTCAATGAACTTCTAGGTCTGTGCCTCACAAATATTTAGGCACATCTCTATTCTCACATACATCTTAGTAAAAATATGCCTTAGGTACATTTAAGCCAGTGCCTGGAGTTGTCAAGTGAGTTAAAAAGATGGAAGTAAAATGTAACATTGTGAAGTTATATAAAAGGCAGATATAAAAACAAAAATAAAACCCACACAAAACCAATTAAATTGCTCCCAAAAATGAGGAAATAAAGTGTAGTTCAGAGATAAAAAAAGTAACACATATATACAACTAAAAAAATCCAGAAGAAAACAGTTTCATTCCAAGGGCTAATAGTTAATATTGGGGAAAAAAAAGTAAAGATATGAAATTGCCAAGATCCTCAGTATTAGGACCAGCTACATTCCTCTTTTGACCGATCTTGCCAATAGGCAACCCCCTTCCTATTGGAGTCTTAATGCATTCCAACTAATTAGCTCTGTATCTTCTAAATGCAGATTTAGATTTAAAAGTGTTGTAAGTGGTCTTCTCGGTAAAAAGTTAAGATGCCATTTGTTCTTGTAAAAATCTTTTCTAGATGCTTGAGCTTGAATTTTGTCACGTACAGATAACCTTTACTAAAACCTCTGGGAAGATGAAGAGTCTTGACCAAATAATGAGAGTTAACTGTAACTGAACCTGCAGGAAAGTGGGTATGCTTAACACGGCTGTAATTCTAGTCAGTCTTTAAACTAGAAACGAACAAATTATCCAGGATTCAAACACAACCTGGCCGTAAAAATGTACAGTAGTACTGAATTGGAGCAAGTAAAGTAATTTAAACATACAAGTGTTATCGAGCTGATCCTTGCACACCCTAAAATGCTATTGACAAAGTTCTTCCATTGAAGTTCTACAAGGACCAGAAACACAACTTTGGGCCATGACTGTACAGTTTTCTCTGTATGTTTAACTTTTTTTCAGAACAGAGAATGTAAGTTTAAAGTATTGTATGTATCACTGACTAAATCTTTGTGCAGTCCCCCTTATGCTGTACAAAGTATGTTTTCACTCTCAGATTAAGCTTTATGCACTTCAACGAATTCTTATTCCACCATAAAAGTTTAAACATGTTGATAATTTATATCAAGCTGTCCTCCAGAATTGCATACAATACTGAAAGAAGCAAAGGAAGAACTATTAATTAAGATCATGCTGCGTAGACAGGGAACATCTAACACAGAAACCCAAGGGACGGATAGCTAACAGCAGTGAGATCCTTCTCTTCAGTTCCCCTTCCACTCCCTAGCCAAGTGTTAGGAAAATATTCCACTTGGCCTGACTTCAGTTAGAGCATTATAAAGGACTGGAACCTTCAGCAGTATTAGCACCAATTTTAGTATTGTTCTACTAAAATTACCAAATAACTACAGACTAATATCTCACTAGATCACATTTTAAATAACAAATTTAATATCTAACTTTAGTTTCACGAGCACTTCAAGACAGGATAAAATAACATCATTGCTAAAACAAGAGATCTGGCCACCATCAATCTCTTAGCTTCTCATTTCTGCACAGGCCCACTCCTTGTCGTCACTTTGTGTTGGCACAAACATTTGTGTGGCTGTGGAGTGTAAAGGACTGGGGAGATGATCTGGCTTAACTCTAACCCAGACTGATACACCCATCTGGTTCATCAAGCACCTATGTAAATACTTGTGCCACCACAAAAGGATGGTGCAGGTCAGGACGCAGAAGCAAAATACAGGTCGAGGGAAATATTTTTAATATATCCTTCTTGCTACCTATCTCAGAGGGTTTCTCAGCTCGTAGTGACAGACTGATTCCCCCACAGATATCAGACTGTGTTCACACGACAGCCTCACACTTTGATACATAGTCCATTGCCTCAAACAGAACAACCACTTTTTGACATATAAAGATCTGGCGAAGCTTATTTATTTGATTAATCAAAATTCTTTCAAACTTTTATATATTTACCTGACTTCTGCTCTGCCCTTTCCTTTCCTCCATGAATTTTTGAGGCCACACAGTAAAACTGGATGCTAATGTTCATTAAGTAAGCATGTGGAAGAAGGATTTAAACAGAGAAGTGGGGATGGATATGGCGTGGTATTGTCCTAACACACTCCCCAAGCAAAGATACAGGAGCTAATACATGTACACATCGAGCTGATCACAACACATGATAGTGTTCTCAGCACCAGCAACATCTCCCTCCCCATCACCTAGTGCTGCCCTGACCCACACAGAGGACATTCACAGGCAGGTCCCACAGAGGTAACTCTGCATCTCCAGGGAATTTCCCTATCCAAGAAAAGTGCTTTTGAGCAGTGACAACTCCTTCCAACGCATCTGAATTTACACGTGCTGAAATAACTTAATTATTGTACCAGCGGACAACATGATCCAAATAATTTTGTGTAAGCGAACCATTTCCATCACTTACTGCTCCATGACTTTTCTCACTAATTCAGTGACTTTTCCTTCAGGTTTTAAGTAAAGTACTAAGCTGAGAATGATCTCTATATTATAATTTATTTTGCTAGCTCTTCCTAGCAAGTACATTTTGAGTATTACTAGTTAACCCATTCTGAATTTACTGTTGCTGAAGAGCAATAATTTTTGAATTGGTCTCACTAAGTTAAATGCCTTACAACAGTGCGCCAACACAGCCGTCACCTTTATCAACCACACTGGTAGTCCTTCAGAACAATATCAAATTCATTTGACAAGATCTAGTTTCTATGAAATCATGCTGGTTAACTTTAACTGTATTCTCAGCATTTAGTTCTCTATTGAAATCTGTTATCAGTTGACCTGTTACTTTCTTGAGGCTCTGTGCCTAAACAGCTGTCTTATATTCAGTTTCACAAATCACCTTATCACTTCCAGCAGTGGCAGGTCACTCTCCTGATCCTCTGGAACTTCTCCGATTTTCATTTAAACAGAGGCATCCAGTTTTGTTGCAAATTATAACCACAACATCATTAAGCACTTTTTCTGCATTGTAGAAAATTCTGCCTTTTATGTTGAGAAACTGACCTTTTAGTAACAGAATTCCTCTTTTTTTCATGTCATGAAAAAATGCCTTTTCCCTACTTTCGTGCTTAATGAGAACGGTGTCTGGAATGAGAATTTGAATGTAACCAATGGATGCCAGACATTAGGTCGTATAAGCAACCTGAAACCTTTTGGCTAGATTAGATAAACCAGAGAAACATCTTCATTATGAATTATAGGTAGTTGAATGTTTTTCAAAATCTGTGTTTAAACCTAACAGTTGTGTTCCTAACGTTAGACAGCAGTAAACAAAGTTTTCTTCCTTGCTTTTTGTTTGCAAATGGTGACTACAGAGTACCTGCATAACAATGAAACATTACATCAGGTATTGGGCCACTAAGAAATTCTGATTACAGGGTGCCTAACCTTCAAACAGCATTCAAGGCAACATAGCACTATTTTTACCAAAGCTGCAAACCTGGCACAGTGCGTTTTAGTGAGACATCTGGTCTCTTGGATGGAAGAGAAATTTTCCAGGGATCAGATGTAGCCAGAAGCTCCTTTGCATAAAGTAGAAGAGTGGTAAGAATCCCTCAGTTTGTCCTGTAAGTTTATAAAGCCAGACATACCATTTAAGAACTGGTTATTTGGGTGCTTTTTGTCTCTTGTTAACATTTGTTCAGCTCAAATATTACAAATATGTGGGAAGAAATTCTCACTGCAAAAGATGCAATATGCTCTTCCCTCTAAAAATCAGCAACTTTTACTGGTACTTTCCAAAAAACAGCAACAATCAAGATACAAAACAGAAGAGGACAAAGCTCTTTTTTAGAATTTTATTTTAAGGCCAATATTTAGTGTACAAAATTGGATTTAGTGGAGCATGAAATTCTTGTCCGAGTCACTGATTTAGTAAAATAATCAAAAAGCGTTTCATGGCTTCATCAGAACATATATTTGCCAATAATAAGCAGAGGATTTTGCAGAGTGAATCCATGTTTGTAATATTTCTTTCCACACTGCTAAAAATACCATCTCTTTTGCATGTTTTTGATTAATGCCTTTAAAACACAAGTTTACAGAAGTACACAAATTCTTTCATGCCACAGTGTCATGTATTTAAAGTAACTTTTTAGAAAAGTTCAGGAAACGTAAAAGGGATTTTTCATAGGAGATATGTTTAAAATATCAATATTTTTTTCTTCCTTTGTAGGGGTCACTTGTGCTGCACCTTGGATACCCCAATATATTTGGCTGCTATTTTATCTTGATTTATCCAGACAGCATCTGCCTTATGGGAAATACTTGAACTTTCCAGCCTTCACACATTGCAGCAATGGGAAAAGATCAGCAACACAACCCATGTTGCTGAAACAGTTTCCAGTTAAACGATACCCATTCCAGTCATCTTAATAGAATTTAAAAAAAAAAAAATCTGATTGATAGAGTATTTAATGACAAATGTTTATTTTGACTAGTATAAAAGCTAAATAGTTAGGAAAATATAAAGTACCTGGAAAACACAAAGAGGATTCAAGCTGTTTGTTAAGCAAATTTGGAATTCACACTTGGATTTGACTTCTATTAACCAAAAATTTTATTTCAGCTGAGCTCACATTTTGTCCCTAACTCACTGTGTGAGCACACAGGTCTAGCTAGAAAGATGTTTTACTGCACTTCCTCAGAAAAAAATGGATTTTTTTCATGACAAAACATAAAAATATATACAAAACGCATTCAAGGGCCTAAAGCAACATGGAAAAGGCCACCACTGAACCCTGCTTATGGTAAGTATATCTATTTGTTTTTTAAATTTAGCAGCTCTCTAGTTGAGGAGGAAATGCTTTCAGAAAACAATTAAAGCCAGGGAAATAATACAAATTTCCTCCTAATTTAATCTACCCAAATTCCCCCTGTTTGGAGAGAATGTCTAGGAAATTTTTCCATTTGTAGAATCGTCTATGTGACTAATTGACACTTGTGTTATAAATTTCATCTTGTAACACAACCAGTACTTGCGCTTAAAAAAATAAGTAAAACCCCAATTGTTTCTGCCCTGCCTTCACAGTTGGAAATATTACCCCTCAGTTAGAGCCCAGCCATACCAACATTCGATTTGGGATTTGACTTAACCAGTAAGGCAGAAATATCCATCAGGGATGATGGAAAAATAAGCAAGAGGAGAAAAATCTCTCAGAGCAGATCAGCTGCCAAAAGAATTAAAAACTTTTTCCATCAGTGGCTGATCCGCTTTAAGAGATTCTTGCTCTCTGCCCTTCCAAACGCTTGTTTACACCTCTCTGGATATTTCTGTCTTCTCGGTCAGTCAGGTTTGTGACCTTACTCTGAGGGAAGAGAAATAAACAGAAAAGTGTGAGTTCTTAACACAATAAAAGTTATTTTGATTATTGCTCATAAAAATAAGAATCTAGCTATCATTTTAGACAGCCATATCATATTTGACTAACCTGAATGAAACTAAATTAAGTGTTTTTCAGACGAATGAGCTGTACAAATGCATAGTAGCATGCTGTATCTGTCCCTGGCACGTATACCAGTGAGTCAGACATGTGTGAGGTATACATTTACTGTGTGCATACACCAAGGGATTTAACATTTATTTTAATGTTAGTGAATTAGGTTTTGCACCCTCTAAGTGGCCTTTGGATTAACCCTTCTAGATCACATATGACTAATTGCCCAACTCCTAAAAAATATTCAGTAACCATGAAGATAAATCAGAACATCTGTAAGAAAACCTCAAATGTTCTGAACCAAAGCAGAAGCCTAGATTTCAGATGCTCTCACTTGATCTGTCTTATATCCAGAATTACAACATTTTTTCATTGTTTGGGATAGCAAGAGATTTGGCAGAAAGATACAGCCAGCATGCCCACTAATACAAAAACAGCATAAAAACCCTTATCTAAAGTAAACCCTATATTTTTATTACAATGTTTTATTACAATTTCCCAGTCCAGCTAGCAATCTGCAGGATCTCCGAATCATTCCATTCTTGTTACCAACCAGAAGTTAAAGCATGCATCAAAATCTGAAAATGGTTTATTATGTACTGGAGCTACAGGCAGCTGAAATACAGTTTTACCATTCCTGAAACTTGTCTTACTATTTTCTCCACTCCAACACTCATAATAGCCAAACCTTGGGACATGGTATTTTTTGCAGTACAGCATGCCCACAACTAAACATCTAAAACAAAGGCAATGACAGAAGAAACACAATATGTGATGCACATGCATATATATCCCAATTCTTACTTTGTTATTATTTAAAAGCAACAGATTTAAGATACTGAAGGACTACTTATCAGTTGCAGATTTATGACTGTTTTGCAGTTTTCAGTAACAGTACAATATGCAGACCTCTCAACTACATGATTCACTCCATGAATATATCTTCTGACAAAAGCAGCTACCTCAACTTCTCATTTTATGCAACTTATAGAAAATTTTCAGATGTGACCCAGTTATGTCACAACCATTTTCAAATTGTGATCCTCTGAAAAGTAACTATATAAAAAAAGCACCTTCTTACTCATCACATCTACTCCCCATAGATAGCCAGGATAAGATCTGCTGACTTGGTTACAAAAATAAAGGCTCTACTACTTGTTAAAATTTCTACTAGCCTTGCAAAACTAACATAGCTGAGGAGAACAGGGAGCTAAATTCTTTTGCATCTTCAATGGAGATAATTATTTTACACTGCCATACAGCTCTAAAAGAGCTCATCAAAGATTTTGAGTGGCATCAAACAACAACAAAGGCATACTTTTGCCTGCAGAAACATTTTAACTAACAGATACATACAATAAAGAATTAATTTAGCATTTTGTTAGAGATTAAGTCACCATTGGCCTTTGGAAAGGAATTGTTTTACAGGAAAACTGAGTATGGTATACGGATATCAACAGAACTCTCAAGCAGCAATTTTCCATTCAAATTGTCTATTATCCATCTTTCTCCAGTTCTTGGGTTTGCCTTCTTATTTGTCATTTTAACAAGACACTTAGATATAATCCTGCAAATCGTAAGACTTGGCTCTTTGATTTTTTACTTGCTACCACTTGATTTTATCACCCTGTCAGACCCAGAACACAGCAAAACAATACACCATACCATCAAAGCTATGCAGGCAGGCTTCCATAAATTCTGAGACTGGCTTAAACTTAAGCAATCTTACAGCATGGATAAGGGGAGCGTTTTTTGTTGGGGGGAAGAGGGGAAACTGTTGACACTTGAGAGACAAAGAGCCTCCAAAGGCATCTGAGCAACAAAATTTAATCTTAGAAGTCCATGAATAAAAACCATGGATCTTCCCACTATATTCATGAAAGTGAGCTGAGCTTACTTTCATCTTGTTTCTGGGAGGTGAGCAGCAATCCCTTTTCCATCCACAGTCAGCAGCCTTACCAGTTACTCAGTTACTGCCATCTCACAGATTTCTCCTTCCTTTCTGTCAGACTATTCTGTTGTCACCTTTCTCCACTTTCCTTCTAAAAAACATGTTCATTTGTACCATCTCCATCTCCCTTCCATAGCTCTTGAACTTCTTAATTTTCATCCTCTCAAAAGAAAAAGTGACTAGTTCAGAAAAGTTGTTGACTTGAATTTCATTTGCAACTAGAGATTTTTCATGGAGAACCTGCTTTGCTGTATGTTAGACAACACTGGCCATATTACAAGACCTGAAAGACACTTAAGTATTAAAAGCTGGAGGCAATCTGGGATCCTGGAAAATATTCCAGAGAAGGAATCACACATTGAGGCCAGCATTAAGCAATTAAACTAAAAATCAAAAATTTATTTCAAAAAGCACTCTTTTAAGAAGATTTTTCCTCTAAATTAATCAGACATTCTCAGGTTTAAGTGTTTTGTTGTTTTTTTTTTTTGTTTTTTTTTTGCAAATGACACTGTAATATGTATTTTCACAAGATCTGAGAAGTATTAACAGATTCAACAGAAAAACGTGAGGGCTTGCAATAACGATCTTGTGAGTATTTTAAGCTGATCCCACTTTCTCCTCTCAGAACAAAATGGAAATGAGATATTAAAAGCGTACAAAAACCTCAGCAAGTGAGAATTTAGACTCAGATTTTCCCTGCTCTCACAGAAGAGTATCCCTATATAGATGTATCTATATCTAGATATACATGTAAACCACATGTATATCAAAACCACATTCATCATTATCCTTCTGTCTTTTACTGCCTCCAGAGTCATCTTTTTCCGAGGCTCTATTGCTTCAGCCTGAATTGCATGCCTGAGGCAAGAGGCTTAAGCCAACACTTTCAGTCAGGTTTGGAGAACAAGCCATAGGGAGGAAAGGTCACTTTTTCATTTCTTTGTCATGTTCCCTCAAGATATATTGAGAATGCATATTCTTCATACCAGAATCTCTGAAGTCTGAAATCTAAGGTTATCCTTACTCAGACATCAGAAATAAAACCAATATTACTATTAACAATATAAATATATCTCACCATCTTCTTTATTCCAAGGCCTACTTTCCCCCAAAGTCTCATGTAAACGCCCCAAATTATTCTCACTATGGCAAAATTTTCTGATAGTCCATTTCCCAAGATGAATGCAGCCCCTAAATGAATGCTGGGAACTATGTTGCGTCTCCCCATTGCATTACATACACCATGCACCTCGGTGGATTATGACCTTGGTGGGAGGATGGATGCTTCTGTCTTACTGTTCTGGTGCCACCCACACAGAGCTGCCTTTAGATGAGGCCATGTTAATTTAGTCAATGGGAGAAAACAGGCAAAAGTATCAGGAACTTAGGAGCAAGAGGTACCCACCATAAAACCTTCTGCCTTTAAAACTCTGGAAACGAGCCCCAGCTTTCCAACAGGGATTTGATGGCCCCGTCCGACAGCTCAAAGCAGTAGAGGGCACCTCTGAGACCCTCGAAGCATCCATAGAACTCACCTAGACCACACTGCACAGCCTGCAAGCACGGACCACATTTGATTTTTTCAAAGGTTATCATCTCATAAACCTCTTATATGAGATAAAGGCAATTAGCCACGATCCCTGCTATCATCTTACCTTCTGACATGCAGCCGTCACATCCAAGCTGCCTATAGGCAATAGTCCTAGGCCAACACTGATTCTTTTCTGCATGTCCTCTTATGTTTCCTGCACTGTTGCAAAGGCATTTTGAATCAACTGGAATCATTCACTTTGGATTTTAAGATCTTCCAAAGCCAAGCATGGAATAAACTACTTTTTAAAGCTATTTTGTATACTAGGGGCTTTATTTGAAAGATGGGAGAGTGACCAAAAAGAGCTCTAATTACTGCGTGTTATTCTAACTCTTGCTTTGGAAATTCCCATGTCCCACTTCAAGTAAGCTTTAAAAATTACTGAGAAGTGTTTATGATAAACTCTCTACGAAATCTGCAGAAACCTTACAAGTTCCAGTAAAGGTCGTATGCATGTAGGCTACGTCCATCTATTTCCTTAAATAAACAGAACCATTCTGTGGCCTTCAAGCCAACTGGAAACAGCCCCAAGCTCTTTGATGCTAATTCCTCAAACTATGCTAGGCTATTGTCTGGCATAGGCTGAAATTGTTGTAGAGAATAGGAATTCAATAGTAGAGACACAGCTCTACCATTGAACATAAAGAACATAACATGGCACTGTTTAATCATTATCCCTAGGGATAGGCTCCTGGGAATTACTAATGATGGGTATAAACTGTCTGGACAGAGTGAATCCAGCCAAGAATCTTGGAGGATGCGTGGCCTGTTTAGAGAGAGGAAAAACCAGGAAGTCAGCAGAGGATTTCTTTTGCTTGTCTTGAGTTTTCTGTTAATTCTTTCTTTTGGTTGCAAAATCAACAAACCATGTTTCCTTAGACTGCTTCCTTTTACTTGTTCCTTGTCTGTCACACGTCTTTCCTTCCCATCTCTCTTAGCCTGGACTCATTCACATCTGATTTTTCACTAGCCCCTTATTCAGATGACCACAGCTTTTCCTTCTATGACTTCTTCGACTCCTTCCTTTCCCTAGCACATCTTTTGCAATCCTCCTACTTGGATGCGTATCTTCATCCCCCTCTTTGGGTATGTTTCTGCCTTTGGCCTTTTCCATATCTCTGGATACTTATCTTTCATCTTTGGATAATCTTTTCTACAAACATAGTATAGCTACTGTGCTGAGGAACCACAGATCTACCTCAAGCTTTTTGACCATACTGAAATCCTGGTGCCTTGTCCACATCCTGGATACAACTCAAGCGTGGCATGGCTAAAATAAAACTTTCACTCTCCATCTAATGACTCCTCCTGTTTCTCAACTACTACTGGTGACACCAACATACAGTCCTTTCTCTAGATTCTCGCATAGGAATGGTAATAATTTTTCTCCACAAATAACATATCCCCTACACAACTTGTTTTCTTCATCCAGGGAACTAAAACTCTCAGCTAGACTCTAAACATTATGTCTCAATTTACCAATTTGTGGCAGATCTACAAGCAGAGGCCTGCGAACGGCCAAAAACACAGTGAGCAGAGCACATGGAAACAGGAACGCAGATGTCGATATGGATGGAATGAACAGGAACTGGTCCAATATAAACATGGAACAAGAAAACAGCTTCGCGTGCTTATCTTAGTGGGAACTGAATAAGGCGACTGGGTTAGTGATCTGAAATATGCGTTTACTTGCCTAGCAGGTGCATGGAAAGTTTTAGAGCTCAGGTATAAAAGCTGAGGCTTAAGAAGCAATAAATGATTTCGTGCTTATCACAGCCAGAGTCCGTGCCCTCATACACACCGATCAAAAAATTTTCTCTTGATAAATGTGATCTACACTCCCACACCCATTCAGAGAACTTCAGCAAATATAATTTGTTAAGTCTACTGCTTCAGGTCTATCACATTTTGAATTAATTCCTTGGAACCTCCTTTCCTTTTCACATCAAATAGCTGTCTTTACAGAATCATACCTATAACCCTTCACTCAGTAGTGAAAAGACAACTCCTTTCTGAGCAGCCCATCATTTCAGATGCCATTATCTACTTACTAGATTTTCAAACACCTTTGCATTCCCTTTGTCCTTTGGAGGAATTCCTGGTCAGCATCTGTCCCATTCTTCTCCTTCAACACACTTCTTAAAACTGTTCTTTCCCGATTCAGTAGCACTGACATCTCAGCAACAAGAACCTACTATTTATTATAATGACCAATGTCATTTCATTATTTTCCTTTATTCTTCCAGTCATTTGCTTTATCATTTCTGGTCCTTATTGTAAGCACCGTAGACATTTTTGTATTGTGTCTTTAGAGTGAGCTCCCCAGGGGCTCTACTCCATAATCAGGTTTGGTAAGCACAGACCATAGCTAAGCCAGCCTAATAATTAGCATGAATGCTACTAGGTTTGTACTTGGCTTAAAAAATTCACCTTGGTCTTCCTTATTAAGACTGAACTCTGTATCCTGTGAAATACTGTAACACTGTGATACAGCAGAAGCTGTGATAACCAGTAACATTACAAACATTGTCTTACTTGCTGTAGCTCATGCCTTACGTCTTGACTATGAGAAGTCTTGAGCATCCGGGACCTTCTTATAAACACCAGAAGTAGGTGTTGCCAACTTTTAAAAACTAGGCCCTTCACATCCTGATGAGGAGACTTTACAAGTCTTACCAAGTAAAGTGTAATAGGAAACAGCTGATCGTAATCGATTTGATGAAAATAATAGAATCATATAACGGTTTGGGTTGGAAGGGACCCTAAAGACCATCTAGTTCCAACCCCCCCTGCCATGGGCAGGGACACCTCCCACTAGACCAGGCTGCTCAAAGCCCCATCCAGCCTGGCCTTGAACACTTCCAGGGATGGGGCAGCCACAGCTTCTCTGGGCAACCTGTTCCAGTGTCTCACCATCCTCACAGTAAAGAATTTCTTCCTAATATCTAATCTAAATCTTCCCTCTTTCAATTTAAAACTATTACCCCTCATCCTATCGCTACACTCCCTGATAGTGTTCCTCCTCATCTACCCTTTAAGCACTGGAAGGCTGCTATAAGGTTTCCCCGGAGTCTGCTCTTCTTCAGGCAGAATCAATCATCTCATCTCTTTTGTCAAACAATCTGTCCCCTGGAGTAAGCACTTGCAATCTATGGCAAAAATTACTTGGTTTTTGTATGAAACCATGCAGTTAACTTAAAAGTACCTCTCTAATTTAGTAGTTTATGTCATAGGAACAAGCACACCAAAATGAAACATCAATGCAGATGGCATCTTAGTAAGCGTAACGAAGCTCAGGTAGAGATTTACTTTTAAAAAGTTTCTAATTAAGGTTCTTCTCACTCCCGTTTTGTTCCCAGAAGAAGCTGGGGACGACGCCGTTTCAGAGCCGCCTGTAACGAACGCCTGACCCAACCGCCGCCTGCGGCTTTCGCAGCCCGGACTCCTTTCCCTGAACAACACGTGCAATCCACTAGTGGCCGCCCTTCTCCCCACGGTCCGGGCCCCAGGTCACCGGGCGTCCCCTCAGGCAGGGGCCACCCCTCAGCCCGGGGACGGTCCGGCCCGGAAATGGCACGCGGCGGCGGCCAACGGCCACCAACGGCGCCCCACTGCCCACGTGACTTCCTCCGGCGGGCAAGAACAGGCGGGCGCTCCCGCCCGCGGCGTCTACGGCGGAACCGTAGAGCGGCGCAGCGGGAAAGCCCGCCGGGAAAGCCCCTGCTCCCCCCCGCTCCCTTCCGCCTCCAGGAGGGCGGCGGAACACGGATAACGGCGCACCCTCCCTCCCGGCCCGCTTCCTCCGGAGCAGCTGCGGGTTGGCTGCCGATCCACCCAACCCCGGCTGGGACTGCGCCGCCGACCTCGCGTGGAATGTCCCACCAGTGGCACGGGGGGGGGGAATTAGAAGCCCGCCAGTGCTTGAGCGGGCCCATTCCGAGAGTAAGGCTGGCGACCCCCCTACGAGGAATGGTTCTTCCCATCACGTGGGCCGGCGGAGGAGGAGCACTGGCACCTGCCCTCTCTGGTGCGCATGCGCAGTAGCGCTGCGCCCGGCTCACGTGCTCCTCCGCGTCCTGCGCGCGCGGCGGTCATGGCAGCGCTGCTGAGCTCCGCCGGGCGCCTGCGGGCCCTCTGCCCGCGCCTCCTGCCCTTCCTCCGCCCGCCCGCCGCCGCCGCCTCCCCCCGCCCGCCGGCCCCCGCCAGGTGAGACCCCTGCGCCTGCAGGGATGCCCGGCGACCGCCGGTGGCTGGCAGGCCGCTGAGGCGGCGGGGAGCGCGGCGGGGCCGGCTGAGGTGGCGGGTCTCGCGGCCAAGGGCACCGCCGGCTGGGCTGTTGGTCCCTGCTGCGCCGCGCCTGTCCACCCCTCTGGGGCTGCCGGAGGGAGCCATGAGGCCCGGCCCGGCCGCCTCTCGCCGCGTGTGCCTCGGCGGCAGGGTG
Organism: Rissa tridactyla; assembly: GCF_028500815.1. NCBI lineage: Eukaryota > Metazoa > Chordata > Aves > Charadriiformes > Laridae > Rissa > Rissa tridactyla. The sequence goes on along the minus strand of NC_071468.1, from coordinate 29,185,449 downwards.
AGCTCAGGGTCAAAGGCCGCAGGGGAGCCCCGCTTCCCTCCGGCTCCTTCCGCAGCGCCGCTTGGCAGCGGTGTCTCGTTGGGCTCCCAGGAAAACAGCGCTGTCCTTTGCAGAGAGCAAAGGCCTTGTCCTCTAGAGGATACTGCTGTACTGGGGCAGACCGTGCGGAGGGGGAGTCGAGGAGGAGGGCAGAGACCAAGCAGAGATGAGCGGTGATTTGCTGTGGGTAACCGCACAGTTAGGATCTGGGCTTTTTTCTCCTTCCCCTCAGATTTCGCTGGGTCTGTTATCAGGAGAAATATCTTAATTGATTTGCCATGGTTATCTCTCTTCCATCACGCAGGTAGGATGGAAAACTCACCCTACCTGTGTGCATGTCTGTCACTGTTTCAACCACACTACTATGTGGTTGGTGCCCTGCAGGAAGTTCAGAGACACAACCCTTAATACGAGTGCATCTTTTTTGGTTTTTTTTTGGGGGGGGTGTGTGGTTTTTTTTGTTTTGTTTTTTGTTTTTTTTTTTTTTTGGTTTTTTTTTTTTTTTTTTTTTTGTAATAAAAGGATTTTAGTTTTGGGAGAGCTAGTCTTTCTCTCCAGTGGTGGCGCACTGCAGGAGTAGTACACAGTGCGGGTAGCTGTGAAGGGGATATGATGTTTCTGGTGTGTACAAGCCTTGTCTTACAAACTATTCAGGTAACAGCTAATGTTGCTGTTAGCTCTGAAGATGGGAACTCAGCATTATTATTTGAAAAAAAAGTATCAGCTTGTAGCTTTAATTGCGATTAGTGACTAAGCTTGAAATTAATCTCTCACTAAATATCCAAATGATGCTATAAACAAGTTTTTGCATAAAATTTGAGAATATGAAAGCATTAAACATACACATTGAGTTTTATGTGCTGAAAGAACAACTTAGGCTACCAGAGGGAGAAAGTTCTTCTGCCCTCGGTTGCTTGTGCCTTGTTATGGCTCTGGTGGTCCCTCTAATGTAACTTAATTCCTGGTAGAAAACCAGAACAATTTTCTGTCATTATAGAGAGATAAATTTGTTCAGCAGAGGACTTGGTGAGTGCCTTCAGGAGAAGGGATGGGAACAGATAAGAGCAATAGAGAACTGCTAGAGGGAATTCTCACCACCAAAATAAGGATGTTGTTGATACCTGCACCAGCTTTAGTGCTTTTCAAACCTATTGTGAACTGATTTTATTTGGCAGCCTGATCAAAATCTTACCTAAAAAAGAATATAGTTTTCTGCTGGTTTTAGTGGTTGAAGTGTAACAGTTTGTTAAATGCTAAAGTTGGTATGAGGATGGAGTTAGACCTGTCTGGGATGGACCAGAAAGACATCTGCAGTATGGTCAGCAACAGAACCACAGGTTTAGTTAGCTGCAAATCATGAGTAAACTTTTCTACTTAGTGGTAATTCAGCTGGTTTTTGTTTTCCTTGACTGGAAGTTTAATTTCCTATACTGGTTTGTTGCAAGAAGTAACATTCACTGAAATTCACATATGACTTGATGAAGGACTAACAGTGCTTTTTTCCCTAGAACTGTGTTTCTGGAAAGAACTTGGAAAGTGCTTTATGCATGGTAATTTGGCTCTAACAGATGGGTATTGGGTTTTTGGTGTTTTTTTTTTATTTCTGCCCCCCCCCCCCCAAATGATACTTTTTTCTTGCACAAAATTATACTCTTATATTTTCAAGTATAAATGGGGTCATATGTGGGATAGTTTAGTGATCATGCTGAAAACTCTCATTCTCAGGCTACATTTAGTTAATCATGTGAGCAAGGTGCTTGGTAGAACCCACTCACAGGAAACAGCAGTGGTATTTATTTCATAGCTTTTAGGTTTTGGTCTAAACTGTGGCTTATATTGGAGTAAGGCTGAGCAGCACACCTAAATTTGTGCATTCTTTCTGTCCAGAAATTTCATTTCTAAGATAATTTTTCCTAGAAATCTTTGTCTTACCGTCACTTTACTGTATGGGATTAGGCATCCTACTGCACAAGTGATGCTCTAGGAGCAAAGTGTAAAGCAAAGGTAACATTTATCAATGAAAATTGCAAATATCAGCATATGATTTCATTTCGTTTTTTGCCTTAAGTAACTATTAATTGTTATTTTTTTATACTTATGCCTTAATTTCTGGAAATGGACCTCTTTTTAAGAACTAGAATGATATATGGACAACATTTAGACTTGCTGTACTTGCTGTTCAGGTCTCAAGATGGTATTTTGAGTGTGAAATACAGTCCACTGCAGTAAATTCCAGAGAATATTGATAAAGTTCTAATTGGAATACTGGGGAAACCTCCCCCACAGTTTTAGGAGTAAATAAGTAACAAGGAATAATCCAGCATTTCACAAGAGAACTGCTACATGTTTATATGTGCTTGGTACAGTTGCTTTAGCAATAAAGTTGCAAACCTGCACTTTCTTTAGAGATGTGAAACAGTAACCGCTCACATTCAAGCAGGCATTTTTATCAAAGCATCATATTGCTCTGATTTTTCCAGGAAAGTCCTAACTACCATTGCCAAGCTGTAGAGTACGCAAATGATGATTGGACTATTTGTGTAGTTTTAGACTCTCAGGATATGTTGCTTTTCTGCTCAGAGACAGTATGATATGCACTGCACAGAGAAGCAGCTCTTCATGCAAATAAGGCTTCAGATTATGTGTCAGTACTTTGAAGTGCATCTGTGGTGGAGTGACAGCTTTGACCACAGTTGGACAGAGTGGGTATGCTAGATTAAGATAGTCTCCCTGCAATGACCGGTGATTCCTGTTGCTCTGCTGCGTGTTGCCACCCATAGTTGAGCACCAATGGAATATACTGTGGGAGTGGTTCCCATTTAATTTTGTGTCGATTTAACCTAAACTTCTGAAAATGGATTAGGACAGTAGATGGAGATCCGATTGCATTGGGTGGTTGAGGAGCATTTCATAGCAAAAGCCTCAGATTAGATCTAAGTCAATTTGCTATTTCACTTGTCTACCTTTAGTATGAAATGTGGAATATACTGAACTATATGTCATAACTCTTATGCCATGCAATTATAACAAGATAAGCAAGCTATGACAGACCAATACAACAAACTTCAGATCTACAACAGCAAACTTAAGCACTGTGCTGATTTATTTGGTACAAATTATTTACTGGAACCTTGTTCATGGAAGTTTCACTAAGGGAAGAGATGCTTAAATTTGCTGCTGCTAGCTGACTGTCAAGAATGCTGTAACAAACCTCTCAATTGATGAGCGTTCAGAGTAGATTTTGAATTAACATCAGAATATCTTTTGGGGACTTTATTCTACATGCTCTAGGTGATTATGTTATGGTTTGGTGTTATAGCTTGCTGCTGTATTTGGAGGAAGGGTATTGCCTCCATTCTTCCCACACTGACCGCCCTCCCATTCCTGGCCAGCTTGTCCTGCTCTAAATCACAGTGTTACTTGTCTGATTTCATTTGCTGGACTGCAAGGAAAAATTTTTCTGACAAATTGACAGGTTTTGTTGAATCAGTTAAGGATCTGATAAACTTTAGAAAGGTGGGACCACTGGCAAAAGAAGGGGGAACCCTGCATGATGACTGTGATGTTAGATCAATGTAGCTGTATTGCTGAATTGCACTTTTAGGTGTGCGAGTGCTAGGATACTCATCCTGAAGTCGATACCCTATCTGTCCTCAGAGAAAAGGAGAGCAATTAGGCTCCTAAGGTATGGATCATAACAGTATATCTGAGGAGGAAAATCAAGTGGAATCTCTACATGCAAGTCTTGCAAGGTGCCTTTGTATTTGTTGTAACTTCTTCAGTTTGAGATTCTCATCTGTAAGTTTAAATGTCAGGTTTTGGGACTGCGGAGCACAGAGCATCTCCCCAAACAGCAAATTGTGCAGTAGTGGAATCTTCTGCTTTTACTAAGATCTGTGTTCTATTCAGAGGAGTGATTGCTGATGAAGCTGGTAAGAGGTTGCCATGTGCAATGCTTTTCAAGTTGTCCTTGTAAACACTGGTGACTTTTGATATGTCGTGGTGTGTTTGTGTGAGATTGAAGCATGTTGGTGAGATGGGAGGGAGAATAACCTTTTAAAGAATCTCGTTTAAGGTCTGGGGGGATTTGATTTGAGCTTTGGGTAAGCCATAAGTTAAAAAACAAAACGATTTATGCTTTAATACATGGTACATTGTTGGTTTTGGTGTTTGTTTTTTTTTTTTTGGTTTGGTTGTTTTTTTTGTTTAATTATCTGCAAACAAGTAGCTTTTGGCTATTCACTGTTGTACTCAGCAATGCATCACCAGTGGACAAAAATGTAGAACTGAGTGCTTAATTACTTTATGTTAGCAAAACAATAGGCTTTAAATGCAGAAGAGGTATTCAGTAGACTTCCTTTTGTTAATATTGAAGCAAAACTCTGTTGTAGTAAAGTTTCACAAGCTGGGCTGTTGTTGTAGTTGTATGCGTTTTATTCTTGGACATAAAATGTCTAGAGACTTGCTAAGAAATAGCAGAAAGCAAAGTTTTCCTACTTTGCTTCTTGCGAATCATGTAGGCAAAGTTTTTTTGATATCCTCCAAGAAACTTAAGGTTTCTCATTCTACATGAAAAAACATAATATTTTCTGTCTTGTAGGGTCCTACTGTGTCTCATTGAAACAAGGATACAGTGGCCTGAATATTGTGGCCTTTTTTGTATGTGACTGTAGCTAAGTCAGGGGAGATACTGTTTAGCAGTCATGTGAATTATGCTGGGATCTCAGGTGGTATATTTGGTCATATATTTAGTAAATTTAACTAATGTTGAGTCTGTAGTAGTTTTATGTACAGTAATGAATTTTAACTGTTAAGTTTACCATTATTCTACTGTGAGCATGGCTAGTATTTTGAAAACTACTTCATACACCTTTTGCCTATTTAGTTTAGAAAGAACAAAATATTCAGTACTTTTCTTAGAAAAAGCACAGCGACTACCTTATTGTAGCTCTGCTACAATGTCTGTATGGTGGCTTTGTAATTCTTCTTTTTAATATCTAGAATTGATCAAGTTTTGCAGAAAGTAAACTTGGTGCTGCTGCCAGGCAGAGCATTGGAACCGCCTACTTTTTAAGTTTTGGGAAAGATGAGGCAGTTTTTACTCAGGCTGGTGTGTAAGATTTGTTCCTTTAGGAAATTGAAGGCACTACCTTTAGTCTGCTCTAGAAGTATGGAAAACGTGGAAGTACATTACTACAGTATTGGGATTCTCACTAAATACTTGTGAATATAAAAGAATTTTACTAGTTGGCTTGGTATAAATTTCCCCATGCACACTTCATCTCTGCCTAAGTTTTTTTACAAGTTTATTTTCAAGCACTTTCCAAATGTTTTTAAGATAAATTGGAGGTGAAAAGTTACTGCTAAGTGGTGACTGGTTGTGTGTTGGGATTACAAGTGTATAGTTTGTTACCTTTCCTGTGTAGGCAAGGTCTACAGTTTTAATCCTCACAACTGTAGAGACAAAGCTGAAAATGGTGTAAAGGTACAATTATGTAAAGACTCAAGTATCTCAAGGCTACTTCTAATCTTGTGATTGTGGGAGTAGGAGAGTTCACTTTATGGGGCTTAATATATCCTTTTGAGCTTCTCTGTGTAGGTACAAAGAAACACAGTTCTGAAGCATAGTAAGGAGAAATTTCACATATTAGGCAAGAATCAGATTGCCAATTCAAACAGATCTGAAGTTTATTGTGCGGCTTCACATGCTTGCAACTGTAATATTTCACTTGGAGAAAAATCTTAAAGTGCTGTTTAAAAGTAATTGATGAAAGTAAATACTTGGCACTCATTACAGCCCTTGAAGAAGTATCATGCATTTTGCTGTGTAGCATAGCATTTAATTCTGAACAAAGTTAATTAAAATAATTGAAAACGTATGGTTACATCATAAGACTATATAACATGTAGCACCGAGGCAGGGTCAGAAATGCCAAGGTCATGCATGATAGATTTTTTTTTTCCCCCTTCCTAATCTTACTTTATAAGTTTCCGAATGAGAAAGTTTGACTGTCAACGTATCCTGTTCTAATATTTTGTAACAATTAATATTAGAACAATTAATATTACCAGTGTGATGCCTGATGGATTAAGTACAGTTGCTTCTCTACTTGGAGAGTAGGATCGGATAGATGAGTCTTTTGAGTCTTTTAAACTTGTTTGTTTGTGAGTAAACACACCATGACAAACAGCATAAGTCTCTCTGTATTTTATCTGTGTCGCTTTTCTTAGGAGTTGACAAATCAAAGCTTTCTTTTTTGCTGCGTCATGTTTCATGTTTAGCGGTGGCTCATTTTCAGTACTTTTTCAGTTGTACTGTTGTCTAGCACTTGGTTTTGGTCCAAAATGTACAACTTTCTTTGGTCTGTATTGAATTTCATTTTGGTTGATTTTGGATCATTACATCAAGTAACCAAGATGACTCTGAAGTCTGAGGCCCTCCTTCCAATAGTTTGCCACTATTATGGTGTCATCTACAAATTTCATAAGTTTATTAGACTCTTCTGTTATTCAGATTGTTAATGAAATTATTGAATGGACATGCATCATACCAGTCTTTTCACAGCTGGGTCATGAGGTAGTATAATTTAGAATCCCCCAAAATATATTCCAAATTTTGCAACAAACCCTTATCATCTCATTTTAATACTTTTTTTTAACAACTACTGCACCCATATTTTTGTAACTAAAAGTACATTGTATCCTCTTGTTTTGCTTATGAGATTGTCAGGTAACATGGTGCCAAAAGCCTGAACATCAGTCCGTATTTTTTATTGATTACGCTTCTGCTTTTCCCAAAACTTTCATGAATTTTTGAAGGTAATTCCAAAGGAGTGGAGATTGAGTAAGGTCCATTAATATGTCTTAAATATAGCATATCTTAATGTTTCCATAAATTACTTAGATCATTCTTCCCTATTCTCACCTACACCATCATGTCCTTCTTAAAATTTAGTCACGGTAAAATGGTTAAAATTTACACAGTAGGGTTGCAATTAAATTTTTTGAAAGGTAAACAGTGTATGAGCTGTAATTTTTTAATTTTATTTAATTTTATTTTCCAAAATCATCTTTCTTAGAAGCCTTTCTTGCTGCCTTTTTATGTGACTCCCTAATTGAAATCGTTAACGTAGCCTTGATTTTTATCCTTGGGTTTTTTTTTATTCCCCTTAATTGTGTGTTCTTTTTCAACTTCTAAAAATCAAAGAGGAATCACACAAGGTTGTTGAAGATTCCTGATGCATGGATAACTGCTTCATTTTGTTAGCTTCTTTTTTTGTTTCATGGGAAGGTTGTGCCATTAGTATCAATTTTCAGTAAGTATGTCGTCTGTTGCATTCTTCTGTCCTTCACTTGATTGCCTGAAATCAAACCTGATAATGTGGACCCTTTAATTTGTGAAGTTTGCATATTTTGGAAGCTATCTTCCTGGTCTGCTCAATCTTTAATCTTTTAGAATAGTGAGCTATTCCCATATTTTTTTTTTTTCATTTTCTCCGAAGTTTTGTGTTCTTAGTTGATTTGTAGTGCCAAGAGCCAAATTCAAGACAGTAGATGCCTGCAGCTTCATTCAGCTTTTTTAACAGTTATTTTTAACAAATTCCTACTATGGGATTGGCTTAGCATTACACAGTGCCTTAAATCATGATAAAAGTGTAATTTATTCAAATGCTGAAAGCCTACAGATGATAAGGTACACCTGAGTCTAATACTAGACATTATATTTCAGATTGATAATGGTCATTTAGATGGATGCCAGTAGAAGTTTAAGAGTTCCTCAGGTGGTTTTATACTCTCATGCTGTTTTCTCCTGTCTCTAAAACTGCAGCCAGACTCCCCTGTTGCCATTCCTTAAAATGTCTTTAATCAGTATAAATTAACAGAAATAACCAGTACCATATTTGATAACAGTGGGGGTGGTGTGTAAATAAAAATGTCAAATTCTGCTGATCTTTCAGAACGTTAAGTTAGTGTATAAAAATAACACTAAATATAAGAGTATAATATTTTACACTGTGCAACCATAGCAATTGATATAGTATAATATTCTAAACTTACGTTATGAACAGCATCATGCTAAACACTAAGCAGGGAGAGTTTAGTAACAAATGAAACTTTAGAGTCCTCTCATGCGGTTAACCAGCATATTTTGAGCATGCATATACCATTTTTTTTTCCACCAGTTTTTTTTTTTCCTTCATGCTTAATCTGATGGAGCTATACAAGTGCTTTAAAATGTTTGTAACTTTTAACACATGGTGAATCTTACTAAGATGGCTTTGTTGAAACAGTGTAGACTTAAGAATTGTCGATATCAATTAGTTTATGAAGTATGCTATGTGGCATAAGATATAATTTAATAATTTGCAAAATACTATAAAGCAATAGCAAATTTTTATAGAAAAAAAAATATTCAATTTTCATCTGAAGCACAGGATTTTTTTCCACTTGTGCTTTGATTGTTAATGGAAATGAAAGTATAAATTTCTGTGTTACAAAGACACTGTGTCCTGTGTTGCTGCTTGACTCCAAAGCATTTTTTTCCAACCGGACTTGAAGTATTCTGAAAAGCTTTCAAGAAGCTTTTTTAATGAGTATGTAAGAGTAGATGGCAGTTTTCTTTTTATATATATATCTTTAAGAAAAAATAGATAAACTTGCAATCATTACAGTTTTATTATTACAGCTATGCAGTGGCTAGCTCATAGTTGAATATTGATATTTACGTGTTATTAAAGAGTTTATCTAAGTTGTAGACATTTCATTTGGTTGTTACACCCAAGAGGACATAAGATTTCATATCTTACTGTTATTCTTGCCTTGCACTACTGAATTTGGTGTAATGATTTCTGTTTTAGGAAAGTATGTACCCTGTCTCTAATTAAATTATGAGGTAGGAGAAGAGGAAAAGGAAGGAAGGAAAGAATCAGGGAAAATGACACCCTTGGAAATACTTCTAGTGAGAGATGGCATTACTGGTAACAAAAAAAGAGTTTAATAGTGTTAATCTGATGAGCTATTTACCACCAAAAGTGGTGTTTCAGTTTCTTCTTTTTCTTCCCAGTTCCTCTGATTTTAGTCCTCTGTTCTGACTCCGTTGCTTTTTCCTGGTTCATTCTGGTGTTTTTTTGGACACGGTGAGCTGTTTCCACTCTAATCTGATGGACTAGTAATTGTTGTTTTTTTTTTTTCAGAAGTGACTGAATTGGTATTGTGCTGGCTTAGTGAGTTAAATAAGCTCACAGAAGGATCTGAATAAAGTGAGAGCTAGCCCAAAGGAATCAGTGGGAACTTGCATCTAGAAGGAGATGGAACTGAGGCTGAAGGAGGGGATATCTCCTTTTTTGCAGTCTCTTTTACCTTCTCCAATTCTTTCTTCTTTGTCCTTTCTGTAGCCAAATAAAATGCAGATAATTTGGTAGCCTCTGGAAAATTCTTCAGGAGGAAACTTGAGGAGATTTGGCGTGTAAAATTTGCCTGCTTGACAAAGATAATGCTAAACGGTAGTGATGTTCCTCATTACTAAAGGATTTTGTTTTTTTTTAATGTCTTCAAAAACTAAACAGATGTACTAAACTGTTTTTGCAGCTCCATTAGGAAAGAGAATCTGCTTCAGGCCGATTTTATTTTAAGAATTTTACTCCTAGAATTTACAGCCTGCTCAGTTATCAAATCAGGATTTCAAACAGCAAGGAAAAAGGTGGTCTTTGGGCTACTTCCTACTCATAAGAGGCAACCAGATGGTGAACCAACAGTCTGGGTTTTTTTCCACTATATCTGATTTGTACCCACTGATGCTCTTTATGTCATTTAGCAGCTCGCAGCCAGTGTTGCTGGAACACTGAATTGCCAGCAAGCTTTTTATCCTCCACTGGACTCCTTCTGCTGGGGCCTTAAACTGGCACTGGTTGGTGAGAAACCACCTAGCAATGGAGATAAGCACCTGTGAAATAGCTCCAGGAGTGGGAAATCATTTTGTAGAGAATGCCAGCGCTCCTCACTTTTAGGTTACCATTTCCAAAAACATGAAGCCATTACTACATAGGACTCCTGGAGCATCTGTAACAGCAGGGAGTACAAGAACTATTTTTTATTTTTTTTAAACTAGTCTAGAGACCTTACAGAAATTTAGCTGAAGAGCTGGCTAGAGAGTCCAAGACAAGGGAGGGCAATTTCAGAAGTTGCTGAATCTTTTTTGCCGTCCAGTCTGTGTTACTTCCTTTGTATAGGATTCTGGAGGAGGATAGTCTGATTTATTTTATACAGTTGTAAGGACGATTGAGAACAGGCTTCCAAAAGTGCTTGTATATAATGATAATTTGTCCTGCACAGGCTGTTCACAATTCCACTGTGGCACAGATACCATGTTCATACTCTTATGCACACCAACTTGTGTTTTGTTTTGGTTTGGTTTTTTTTCTTTCTTATGTTTCTTGTCGTTGTCGTACTTTGTTTTGAGAAAATTAATCTGGTCTTGATGTTTGATTTACATCACAGGATGACTGGTTTGTGTTCGTCAATGTAAATTCTAAAGAACAGGGAATGATCCCATTGTTCTTTAGGCTATTTGATACATTTGTCTCAAACACTGGCCTCTGCATTAGTTTGTGTATTTTTGTTGAAAAAAAAAAAAAAAGGTATGATTTGTTGCCTTCACTTGCTGTCTTCTGGAAGAGATGTCTCTAACTATTCTTGGAAGTATGTGAGAGCTTTTTTCAGAATCTGTAATGGGACAATAGACTTCTATACTTGGATGACTTCAACATTTTTAATTTTTTGGGAGTAGTATTTGAACCATTTAACTCATTAAGTGATTCTAATTGAAGATCTCAGAAAAAGTTGTCGCTGTGAGAAAATGTACATGACTATATCTTTTTAAGTAGAAAGACACTGAAATGAATCACCTGCATTTGTTTATATCAATATGGCATGTTTTAAGAAACTGTTCATCAGCAAGAAATAGAGTGCATAATCCTTTTGACATTGTGTGACGAGTGTAGTTGCAAAATGATTCACAGAAGTATAATCTCTTTTTTTTGTTTGTTTGTTTTTATTTAAGCAGAAATGTGTACCAAATAAGGTTCCTTACAGTTGCACCTCAACAGGAGGGAAGTGTTAAAGAAGAGCCAATTTCAGAAATTCAAAACAGGCGGACCTTGCAGTTTGACTGGGCATTAAATAAACTGGATAACTCTGTCAGAAAAACTGGCCGCATCACTAAAACCCTTCTACTGAAAATCTTCCATGAAATATGCAAAACAGGTAAGTTGCTTCCAATTAAAACAAAACAAAAGCAAAATTTAAAGCTGCAATATAAAGATTCGTCAAATCAAGGAAATTAATTGAAAGAGTTCTGATTTATATTTTGTCTTTGGATATTATTTAATCTGCTGCATATATTGAACAGACTTCAAATGTTTTAGAGATGTTATTTTGCTTTAAAAGCACACATTTACTTTTCCAGGTATTTATGTCTTTGGGAATTTGTAAGTCTTGTGAAAATGCAGGGTGCTTTTAAGAAATCTTACAATGTCATCTTGCTTATTGTGGATTTTTATCTGGTAATGTTACACCTTCCTCATATAACTGTACTGTGAACTCAGAATGGGGATCATGTCTGTCTGGTTTACACGGTATATTTTTAAAATGTCTGTAATAAACCATGCTGTCTTTAAGAGGCCATTTGTTTTAAGAGCTATACAGGGAAACGTGAAGGTGAACCCCAAGTTTCCCCATTGCTTGGTAGCTGTAGCTATTCAGGACAAGAAAGCTTTATTTTTTTTGAATAAAACAAAAATAAACAGCTGAGGCATTGTTCATTTTTACAGATTCAATAACCCTTTGGCTAAAAATAGCCAGACTATATTAATATTTTGCAAACCATGTACCACAATTGATGATGTTTGGTATGAGTTACGATGAGTCAATGGAGATATTTGATAAATATTAGCAGTAGTACTTAGTATATTTAGCAATGACAGAATGTATTGTTTTGTTTTAGTTTTAAAGTGCTGTGTGTTGCTCTGGACTGTTACTGGCTTGTATACTTGGGATTGTGCTTTTAAAAGTTTTGTGGTTCACTGTTTAAAAGCTGAGTCTTCAATTCCTGCTCTCTTTCTGTTGAACTTCTTAGTTTTTTCTTTTTGCTTGTGATATCCTTTCTGGCTCTGACCGCTTTTTCTCTTTTAGGCATAAACTTATAATTAATGAGCGTGGGTTGGCAAGAATTTTATGTTTCGAAGCTTATTTGCAAATCACAGTTCTTCATGATCTTTGACTAGTTACACAGTTTTTTAGGAAGGCATATTAACAAAAAGATTAGTTGGTTATAGTGGTTTCCTTTGGCTGTGTAAGTATATTTCTTTTTAAAAAAAGCATGGAACTTCACAGGAGATTTAACTAGGATGCTATCAAAATAAATGACAGATATTTCCATATGAAAAATTCAGTCCTTTTTTTATCAATAAAGTTGAAAACTAATTTAGTGGGTATGGGAGGTTAGTTACTGTTGGCTTCTTAAACAGGTTTGCCTGTGTTTGTATTGTTCTTCCATTTCTAATTACAACACGAAAAATGCCCAAAGAAGATGCTTGCTGTAGATCTCTTGTCCTGAATTTTTCCATACTCCTACTGTCAAACCTTTTCCTGTTTCTTTTGCCTTTCAAGATACGCAGTCATTAGTATAACACTGGCATTGTGAAACTGGAGATGTGTTGGCATTTTTCTTGCATGAAAAAATTGCATGCAGGGATTTAAAAGTTAGTCAAATACGACTTCTCTCACTACTCCATTAGGTTTTCACAAGTTCAAAGCCCCATTTGCAGTTTGTACCTGGCCCCTCTCAATGTGTTAACTTATTTATCTTTTCTCATTATTGCTTATTTTTTTCCCCACTACTGCCTGTGTTTCTTCCCAGATGGGTTTACTCTGTTTAAGTAACTTTTCTGCTGTAGATTGTACCCATGAAACATAGTTTACAATAGTTAACATGGTATCCTAGATTTGCTGGTCCTTTTTGTTACCTCAAGATCTAAATCTAGATGGTATATAGCTTTCTGCTCTTGAGGTTTTTTTTTACTTTATTTTGCCATTTTTTATAGCTGTGTAGCTGTTTCTACGGCTCTGTATAAATAAAAAAATACACTTAGAGTGATCATCAGCAGCTGGAGATATCTTTACTGGCAACAGCTTCTGCCTCTTATGCTGGGCTGTACACGACTTTGGAGTGTTATCATGATGATTTGCAGTAACTTACAAAGCATTCGTGATGTTTTAGACTTCAGGTCATTTTGGTAGTCTGAATCTTTCAAGTCTGCATGTATGTCTGAGATGGAAAACCTTACGGATTTTTTTTCATCGTTTATGTTGTATGTGAACATTTATCTTGCTCCTCGTTAGGTGAAATTACTTCTGAAGTATAACTTTCTCTGCAATAGTAAAGAGATAGACAGCATTTTTTGCCCCTTTTTTTTTCCTTTACAGTATGTGGCTTTCTAAAGGAACTCTTCTTTTTATTAGAAATGGCTGGTGTGCATATGAAGATTTGATTGAAAAAAATTTTATGTCTCCAGCTTATTGGGTGATCTGTGATAGATTCTGCAGCTCTGCTTTACTTTGCCTCAGGAGTAGTAGTGAAGTGCAAGACAAGCAGATGAGTTCATAGGTAGTTTTTCGACATCCTGGGGCTAGTGCAGAAGTCAGAAGGCAGACATCCTTACAGTTTCCTACACTATTCTCCAGATGTAAATTATCTCATTTATTTTATACTGAGCGTGGGCAGAAGTGAAAATAGAAATTTAAATGTGGAATGTCTCTAAATACCAGTTTTGGAATAGTATGGAATTTGTATGAAGTATTTCGCTGTTACAGAAATTTACCAGAAAGGTATGTCACTGTTAGGATGAAACGATCTATGAATCTTGGATTGTGAAATTAAAGTACCAAATCATCTGAGTTTAGTATTTTTTTTTGTACTTTTAAAAATTTCTGCTCAGCTGAGCTCATTATTGTACTAAATTACATGCTTTATCATGAATCTTTTTCATGATAGCATATAATGATGTCATTGTTTAATCATTTGGGTATCCTGTTCAGTAAAAATCTTCAGTCTTGGAGGAGATTCTATTCTATACAAAATGCTTAAATATTTCAGTGAGTCAGTCTCGAATCTTTTTTTCTAATATTAAATGCATGATTATTTATAAAGAAATTTGTGATTCTGTTCCACTTCCAGGGTGTCCAGGGAGTAATCAGACCTTGCTTTTGTTGCGAAGTTGTGGTGCTCTTTTACCAGAGGTATTGTCACCTGAAAGAACAGAATTAGCCCATATGATATGGGACAAGATGAAAGAACTGGGTAGGTTGGTTTTGTTGGTCCCTCTTGCAAGAACAGTTGTGTGCTTCAGTTACTTTCTTCATAATAGAAGACTGAATGTATTTTACTAGTGTTTAAATGTTAACTTATAATAGCAAATACTCATTACCAAATAAACTCTAGGTTTTATTATTCAGGTGAGACACCCATTTCCTATTCTGGGAGTTATACTGACATCTAGGGGTGTTCATAATAAATCTAAAGATTTTTTTTTTTGTAAGATGCTTAAATTGCACTTGTGCTTGATTTTGATTATTGTAAAAATGTATTTTACTTTTCTGTTAGATGTTACCTGATACCTGGTGGGCTGAGTATTCCTAGTGCTACCAGCTATTTCATCAGATGATTTATTTTTTATATGTTAAGTTAGTTGTTTATCTATAGATGTTGCATAGGTGAACTGCTTCTTGATAGTAATATTGCTGAATCTGTAAAATAAATACAGCTGTAGAGACTGTGGAGTACCATGCACATAAGCATTGATGTTACTATGCTCTTGTTATGTTTTAGCCTTTCATAAACAGGCGTGTGCTGTTAAATAGATGTCTGATATTTCAAAGGTGGATAAAAGGAAGCAGTTTGATTTTACATAAATTTCATACAGAATAAAATTGATATGTAATTAATTACCTGAGAAAGCTATAAAACCATGTTGAATTTAGAGAATATACATTCATTGACTGTGGTTCAAATATTTCCTTAGGTGCTGTGTATGATACAAGCCATTATAATGCTTTACTTAAAGTCTACCTTCAGAACGAGCATAAATTTTCTCCGACGGAATTCTTGGCCAGAATGGAGGAAGCTAATGTGCAGCCCAATCGAGTAGGTACCCTTTTATGATATCTTAATAATAGTGCCTATTTATTTGATGGAAATCATTAACTTCCCCTTTTTTGTTTTCGGTAGGTTACATACCAACGGTTGATTGCTGCATATTGCAATGAGGGGGACATTGAAGGAGCGAGGTATTCTTTTGCATTTATGTTCAAGAGGATTTCCACAAAATCTGTTTCTCATATTCCCTACCATTAATGTTAAAAGTGATTTCAATGTAATTCTTATAAACTGAGCAAAGCAAAGAGGGGGTTTAAGTATATTTTAACCAAGCAATGAAGAGCAGTTTCTTAGAGACAGCTGGAACCTACAAAGCAAAATAAAAATAAGTGATAGACCAGTGTGTTCAAATCAAATCGTATTCAAGTTGCTCAGAAAATACTTGTTTTGTCATTTCTAGAGACAGTGTGAAAAAGTGTGAGGTTATGAAGGCGTACTGCCTACGTAAGAAAATGGCTACTGGGAAAGGCATTTGAGAACAAAGTGGACTAAGGAGCAAATAGTAGTAATTCTGGTTTTTGTTGTTGTCTTGTTAGTCAGGACTTGCTGGATATCTGTCTAACACTTAAATTTTAGCAAGGTTAAGTTGCAACAGTGTGATTGCTGGGTGTGAGAAATAAGTAAAAGGAAGATAAAGATAAAAATAAAAAAACCCAGCCCCACCCTTGTGTCTGCGTATTTCAAAGTGACAAATACAATTCATATGAAAATATGAAAACGACCAAATTATGAGCATATTATGTAAATGTAATTGCTCAGTGACATCAGGGTTTCATTTTGTTTGATACAGTACTTGTCCAGCAGAGCAGCAATAGCTCAGTAATTTATCTTTTCAAAGGAAAAAAATATCTAATCATTCATTGTCTTGTATTTTACAGTAAGATTCTTGGATTTATGAAGAGCAAAGATCTCCCAATCACTGAGGCAGTATTCAGTAGCCTTGTGAAAGGTCATGCAAGATCGGGGTAATGTTTAATACCTTTTTTCTTTTGTTTTATTTTACTTTTACTACAATATAAAGTGGTACTGTACAGAGAAATTACATGCTGCAGAATAGTGTGATGGTTTTGAATAACAATGTATAGAAGACTGCCTTTTTATACATTTTTGAAGCAAAACAGGGCTATTTAACAAAGGAAGTAGATTTTTCTTGTGTCTAAAAATCTTGAATTTCAAGATAAATTACTGTACTTTTGTACTGTTTGAAAAACAAATTTGCTGCACTTAGTTTTGAACCTTTTCAACTGTTAAAGTTTAAAGAGTATTCTAGTAACGCAATGATTAGAAGATTTGCACTTTCACCTTTCAGGATTTGCTTAGTTGAAATAAGTTTCTGTATGCTTCTTGCAGTCTGTCTTTCCAATTCTGATTAATGAAGAAATGTGGAAGTCACAATAAATGTTATTATGATTAAATCTACTGAGAGTCTTTCTTTTGAATTCTTTTAGAGATATGAAGAGTGCAGAAAATATCCTTTCAGTGATGAGGATGGCTGGTGTTGAGCCAGGTCCAGACACCTATTTATCACTGCTGAATGTGTATGCTGAAAAGGGTGATGCTGATAGCATCAAAAAGGTATTGCAAGTTTGAGTTTAAGTACAACTCGTTTGATCTTTTGTTCAGTGTAACTTTGGAATGCATTCTATCCATGCAGGAGGAATAATATGGAATTTTGTGACTTGTTTCCTCCTAGTCCACAGCAATTAAACAAATTTTTCTTTTTGCATCTGAATAGCTGCTTAACTGAAAGCAGTCTCATACTTTATGAAAAATACTTGTCTTTTGATATTTGCCTTTAACTCTGAGAAGATATATTTGCCACTGAATTATTTAATAATTCAGGGTTTTTTTTTAGAGACAAATAGTGCATATGAGATATTTATTTATAAAAATAAATAAACAGTAAACGTTGATTATCCTCCTCCCATTGAGCCATTCTTTGGCCTCCATTGAAGCCACAGAGTATTTCCAGTAAAACTGATTTTTTTTTTTTTTGAGAGTTCGTACCAACAACTTAAGTATTCCTGAAGTGTGGATAAGATAATGTTGCCTTACAGCCCTTTGTGGAGCTGATGTCTTTTTCAAGTATTCTCTCTTCTTTTTAAATCAAAGAAGTATTTGGAAAGGAATGAGAAAAGAAAGTTGGTTTGAGTTTAAGTAGTATCAGATGCAGAGGACCAAATCAAGGAAGAGGATGTGGGAGACATAATATTGTTCTGTGACTTACAAATTAAACAGATCTACATCAACCAACCTTCTTCCAAGCACAGACAAAAATTTTGATTAATCATTCTTCCCTTTTCAAAGTAATCTCTTTTGAAAGTCATCTCACATATTAGAGAGAAACTATCTTATTATACCCTTTTATCTGTTCCTTTTTCTTTTTACAGTCTATACGTGTTGAGGTCCTCTCTTTAGATCTTTGGTATTCTCTCTACCATATTTGATGTATCTAAGCCCATTGCTTTTAAAAAAGGAAAAACACACAGCTTTTTGTGGTATATTTATTTATTTTTATTTTAATGTATCCTGGTTTGAGTTACTTTGGAGTTTATTAAAGTTAAATTTATTCTGGTTAACAGACTCTAGAAGAGGTTGAAAAGACTGAAGGGTACCTTATGGATAGGATTCTGATGCAGGTGATTTTTAGCCTTGCCAAGGCTGGATATCCTCAGTACATTGAAGATATTAAAGAACGCATAAGATTTGACAGGGAATTAATTCCAGGTATGTCCTTCGTTACTACAGCAGTGTTTTGCTACTCAGGGTGGAGAGGGAAAGGAAAGCATTTTCATTCATGTTTTTGCAACAATAACTAATGTTAGCAAAAATAGGTAATTTTGTACTTTTCTATTGAATACTTAGGGGAAAATAATATTTTTGCCACTTGCTTGTGGATTCATTTGTTCTGCGTTAGATCACATTTTATAAAATTTGAATATAAACCAGTTTTAATCATTTACATACAAAAATTAATCTATTGATTTTTTTAACTTCTAAAATTCATTAAGATTTTATAGGAAATCTAAGTGTGGAGTCCTTTCTTCAGATAACGCTGTTGTAATTTCTGTTGTGACGCTCTTTGTGAGTATCATAAAAAGGGAGACTAAACACTGAATGTAGTTTTTTTGTTTTTTTTTTTATCTGCAGTTAGAGTCACTTTTGGATCCCAGTATGCGTAATCTGATTGATAGCTGTTAATTATACTTAATCCATTTTTTCTCTTTTGACATGTGTAGAAATGTGTATCCTCCTGTCATGCTACAGTGGTGATGCTTCCGTAATTTTTGGCATGGTCTTTTTATGGGAAAAGTGAATTTCATTGATAAATATAAATAATTCTGAAAAAGGTAGTCTCAAATTCTATTGATTAATCGTGTTTAAAAGTATGCTAATGATACTTGTAAAACATTTGCTTTCCTAGCTTTTACTAATTTTAGTCATTTGCTGCGAAAATAGTTATATGCACTTTTCAGTTTTGTTGTTCTTTGTTTTTCAATTGCTAGATGCAATGAACCTGTGTTTGACTCTGATAACTCATGGCTTCGAAGATATAAGTTTCCATATTTTGAAGTCTTTTAATCATTTATCACGTGATAATACGGACCAGGGTAGCTTCTTCTTGCAACATTGTGTAAATAGAGATATGGTAAGCACAATAGAAATACTTTTTTCTTAATATACTAGTAACAGTATATTTATTTAGTTTAATGCAACTGTGAAGATTGAAAATGGTATTTTTTTGGAATGGTTCTTAAAGAATAGAAGAAGGATTTTAATATTTCATATCAAATTGCATAGTAAATTGAAATTCACAAAGGAATTGTTTGGCATGTGTAATATCCATTTCCTAAACATTAGAAGAATTTGACATTCTTAACAATTTGAGAAATTGAAAAATATATTAAATTTTAAAATTCTTTGCAGCCTATGGACAAGCTGAAGCAATTTTGTAGTGAGTTAAAAGAAGCAAAAATGCACTCGGCACCGTTACCGTTTATTTTGCGTTGCGCTTTGGAGGCCAACAAATCAGGTACTCTGCTGATTTAATTATTTTACATATGCTTATTTAAAGTACTTGGTCACTGTTTAATTATCTTGTGAATGTTTTCAGCCTTGGCCATTGATGTGATGAAGATGATGAAAGAGGAAGGCTTGCCACTCAGACCTCACTATTCCTGGCCGCTGCTAGTTGGGTTCCAGAAAGAGAAGAATCTTAAAGGTTAGTTGTCTGATAAATGCTCCTCTAGCTTTATTGCAAACCTAGAGCACAAATCTTTATTAAAACATTGCTATGAGATTCAGCAGACTCTTGAAAGTGAACAAAGACCTTGCTGTGTGTCTTAGTTTGTTGCAAACAATTTTTCCTTCAGGAAGACTTTTTTTAAAGCCTCCTTTCTTACTTTATCATGGTACAGTTCTACAAATGTGACGTCTACCTTTGCATAGAAAGATGTGTGAGAGTGTTTAATTATCTTATTAACTCTTCACATTCTTTCTGCCCTCCACTGGCTCTTTTTGCTGCTCGTTACCTTTTACAGAGTTTACTCTTGAAGAAACTGAAATCTGAGAGGCGTTTAAGAGTAAGGTGAAGTTACAGTGGCTCTCTTGGACTGCAGACCCAATCCTTTTTTCAAGCCAACTTCTTATCTACCTGATAAGCCAAATGTTAGTTTCGTTACAATAATAAAAACTGCAGGAGAACTTACATTGCCGAATGTGTGAGCCTGACCTGACAGCATACTGATTGAAGGACAGAAATGCTCAATCTTTGGGATCCTTAAGTAGGTTTAAGCATTTAGCATACTTTCCCCTGTTACACATGGGGATGTCTACAGGATATGAATAA
Source organism: Rissa tridactyla (assembly GCF_028500815.1). Taxonomy (NCBI): domain Eukaryota; kingdom Metazoa; phylum Chordata; class Aves; order Charadriiformes; family Laridae; genus Rissa; species Rissa tridactyla. The sequence goes on along the minus strand of NC_071468.1, from coordinate 29,165,350 downwards.
GAATTGAACAAATATTAAATTTTAGAGTACAGTATCTAATTCTTTGGTTTGCGTTATTGGTAATTCAGAAAGAATGGTATTGTAAAAAGATGCTTTTAACAGAAGTACTTCCCCCTTGGGGAAACAAAAAACTGTCTTTTTCATCTTATCTCACAGTATAATGTGCTTTAGAATGAGATGCAGAGTTGTTAGTGTGACACTGGGTGACAAACAAAATGCACAAACAAAAAAAAAAGTGCTTTTAGCAGACTCTTCATATCGCAATTTTATCTTAAATATACAGTCGCATTCCAGTTCGGAAGAAATGCTGAAACAAGTATTCCCTAATTGTTTCTGGCTATAAAAATGTCTCAAGTCTTTTTCAAAAAGCCTTTGTGAAAACAATATTCAGTTTTTATTAACTCTTTAGGCTCTGTTCCTGCTAGACAACTTCCCAAGTTTATCTTCTCCCAGGTTTTGAAATGCTTGAAAGTTCTATGATATTTTAAAAGTCTGGCAACCTTGTTTTAGTTGGGTCCTTTGTGACTTGCTTGAAGTACAAAGTTGCCAAAAATAAGTACATTGAAATCAGTGTCATATTTCTGTATGTGGGTGCTGCTTACTGAAAAACTATGCTTTCTGTTACTCTGGGCAAAATTTCACCTCACTAAGATGAGTATAAGAGATGTAGAAAGTATCTTTAGATTTAGATTTAACTCCCCAAACTGAACCAATATGTGACTGACCATTGAGAGAAACTTAAGTTTTCGTATCTGCTTTGGTCTTCGGCAAGATCAGAGGTTTGGACTCCTACCGTAGAAATCAACCAAGCTTTGGCTAGTAGTTCCTTCTGGAAGTGATGTAAGCAAATTGAGGAGAAAACCGATGGAGCCCTCAATTCTGGCTTTCTTTGCCATTTTCTAGGGAGCCTTTCTTTTTCTATCTGCAAAGGTATTGGGTAAATAAACTTCTGTATGGCTGTATGATAATACTATGAATTTGCAAACGTGTTTTTGTAACCCAGTACTTAGTCTCCGAGTTTGAATTGTCAAGTGAGAACACCACTACTGTGTGCATACCTACAAAAGTCAGGGACTTTGCGATTCTAAAAATATATAAGATAACTAAGCAATTTCTTCTGCAGTGAAGAATCAGTGAATTTTTTCTTGCTGCAGTGAAACAAGTTGTCTTGTTCTTTCCCATGTATAAGCTCACATTCAGTTTTTGAAATTTAATAACAAAAAAATGAATAAATGAGACCCATATCTAAAAATAGAATGAATACGCTTGAAGGAAAGTACATAGGGGGGGAAAACTCCACCCACCTGAAAATTGTTTCATAGAAACAATAGAGCAAAAAATAATGCTGTGGTGAGAACCTAAAGGTGACAGCAGATAGGAAATAAACAGAATGGTGCTTTCTAGCAGCAAAAAATAATAGAGCTGTGTGAACAAAAGTATAGATAGAGACTATCACATCTCGTACCAAAAATGAGGTAATAATTCCTTTCTCTATAAAGTAGTAATGTCTGGTCTAATATGTGTAATTTTGCATCTCGATACAGGTAAGGCTAAAAATGGAAAAGAACTTCGAGGAAAAACTATTAAAAATCTGATAGGATGTAGACAGTGGAATAAATAATCATTAAAGAACACAGAATATAAGCAACAACCTATCTAGAACTGCAGGGTGCAAATGTCTGAATCAGTATGTATAATGTGATCCAAACAATTACACAACTAGTAGCAGCATTTAATTTTACGTTTATCTAATGTTTATTATAACAAAAGCTGACAGTGGATATCAAAGGAAATTCCTTAATTTCTGTATTATGGAATTGAGTTTGAAAGAAAAATAGCCATGAAGTGGCGGCTAAGAGGAATGAAGCTAAGCAAGGCCATTTTAAAATATAGTGTAGAGAACTTAACCACTCTGAAATAGCAAGCAGCTCTTCTCAGTCATTTTACACAAGCAAATAATTTCAGTTGGGGTGTTCTTGCTTTTATGTGGATCTGTTATACGAGTTGATAATTACTTATTTCCACAGTATTTATCTAAGTAAATGCTGTTAGGCTTTTAGGAATGGAAAGTGCTTGCAGGGTTTAAAAGATCAATATGAGGTGGATCTGAAACTGTTATTGGCACTGACATTCATGCTCTATCAGATTATACACTAAAAAATGGAGGGCCTAGTATAAATAATCAGAAGTATTTGACTTACACTTGTTACTGAGTATTTTATAGCTCCCTTTAATCTTTTTATAATGATGTTATTTTTAAAGACAGTTTTAAAAAGTCACTAGTGTATTTCACTTTTGTTATCTACTATGTTGTTGTTATATACACAAAGCACGGTTGATGACTGGTAATTCAATTTTTACTTTCGGAAATAAGGGAAATAAGAGTCTGAGTCTTGAGAAGAATCAGGCTTGTGATTTGACAAAGGAGCTGCTTGAAATACTGTTTTGTAGAAGACTTTTCTGGCAAAGAACTTTCTGAGTGCATCTGAAATTAACAGCACAGCAAAAATGTGTTAGATATTACATTCTTTGCCTGATGCGACCTCACTTTTTGAACTGGAGTTTTATTTTTCTGTTTCATAGAAAACTACTTAAAAGTCCAATTTTACTGCTCTTGCACATGTAGAACTGTACTTTACTGCCTTAGAAATCCCCTCTGCTGCCATGGGACTGCTTTAGGAAGAAGGCACGATTTACTTTGAGAAACTTAGGAAACAAAAGGATGGACAGAAATGCAAGTCTCGCTTTTCACTACTTGAAAAGCCGCATGTTGCTCTGCTCTACCAGAGAAATATTATGACCATCTTGTAATTTGTCTCTTCTGTATTTGTTCTTGGATATACTGATTCGAAGCTGGAATCTGTTCTGTTGGGGTAGTCCGGTGCTGTTTTCAGTACTGACAAAAAGGAGAACAGAAGTTTGGCTGTGTTTTGTTCCCTTGCATATCTCAGCCCAAGATCTCAAAAACCTGTTCTTGATCAAGCAGGGAGATGGCTGGAAGACATTACCGTGGGTTTTAGTCATACCCAGTCTTCAGGATCAGCGGTCTCCAGAGTGGAATGTGCAAAGCAATCCACTGGGGTGTGAGCAGCCTGTTAATAAATAAAATAAATAATGATTTAATTCTTTTCTACATTCTATTTTTGTGTATGTTTTATAATGCGCATAATATATCAGTACAGTATTACATGTATATAATTTTTAAATAAATATACATGTATTGGGGGTGGGTTCTCAAAAAAGTTTGGGAGACCGGTGTTTTAGATAAATGTGACTCCACTTTTATGTCTCTATTTTTTTTAGTCTGTTCTTTGGTTTGGGAAGAGAGAAGTAGTTAATGCGTTTTCCAATACAAGGAGCAGAGAATTTCTAAAAGTCCACACACATAATTGTAGACAGCAAATTATCCATGAGCCAGCAGTGTGCCCTTGTCGCCAAGAAGGCCAATGGCATCCTGGGCTGCATAGGGAAGACTGTGGCCAGTAGGTCGAGAGAGGTCATTCTCCCCCTCTACTCTGCACTGGTGAGGCCACAACTGGAGTACTGTGTCCAGTTCTGGGCTCCCCAGTTCAAGAGGGACAGGGAACTACTGGAGCGAGTCCAGCGAAGGGCAACCAAGATGATTGTGGGACTGGAGCACCTCCCTTATGAGGAAAGGCTGAAAGAGCTGGGACTCTTTAGCCCGGAGAAGAGAAGGCTGAGGGGGGACCTGATTAATGTTTACAAGTACCTAAAGGGTGGGTTTAAGGAGGACGGAGCCAGGCTCTTTTCAATGGTTCCCAGCGACAGGACAAGGGGCAATGGGCACAAGCTAGAACATAGGAAGTTCCGTTCAAATACACGGAAAAACTTCTTTACGGTGAGGGTGACAGAGCACTGGAACAGGCTGCCCAGGGAGGTTGTGGAGTCCCCTTCTCTGGAGATTTTCAAGGCTCGCCTGGATGCAGCCCTGAGGGATGTGGTTTAGGCAACCCTGCTCTAGCAGGGGAGTTGGACTAGATGATCTCTAGAGGTCCCTTCCAACTCTGAAGATTCCGTGATTCCGTGATTCCGTGATAATGCTAAATCTTATTTCCTACGTGTTTTTGACAATTTTATACTACTTTTATTGAAGTTGGAATGTTTCATTTCTTGTGTTGTGGAAGATATTTATGTGATAGTAAAGTCGTTCTGCCCTCGGTGAGGTAGAAAATATACGCAAAATTATAGGATTCTGTGTTGGTTTTCATTAATCTTCCGGTCCACCCAGAAATTGTACATCAGCCGTCTTAGAAATGAAGGAATGTGTGGCAGCATTTTTTTTTTTTTAAGTCTGCGATTAATTTGGCTATGTGCAGTATTTTTACTGTTATTCCTCCTTAATCTGCATCTCGCTGTTGTGCTGGTGTTCTAATCTTCATACATGCCCTTTTTCTACTCAGAAACTGTGCCAGGTCATGTAGCGTTTTTGTGACAGTTGTCTACTAGGGAACGGGGGTGCTTAGCAAGCCTGTTTTCTACTCTGTTCTAGATACAAATTTGAACTCAGATCTCCTGAGTTTACCACACCTTATTCACTATGGTGTCTAGTTCTTGATCTTCAAACTACTTTCTAGTGATACAGATACAGTTATTTTTGAAAAGATTTCAGCACAAGAGGACTTAATGTATGGGAAGTTGAAAACATGAAATAGAAACTAGCTGTCAAAATTTGAAAGGTATCAAGAAAGACTTGCTGTAATTAATTCTTTATTCATATTTTTGCAGATTCTGGGCCAAAACCAGAGTTTTGTTTAAGGCAAACTCAAACAGATGATGCGACTTTAATCTAGTGTGACTTGCCTGCATGTATTTTCAAGTGCTCAAAGGGAATTCACATTTGATTATTTGCACCATAGTGCACTGCATAAAATATTCATGGAAGTGTCACTTTTCCATAGGTGGCACTCCAGGGCAAAGACAGGGACTTTGGGAAACTTTACATTTTTAAAGTAATAAGTATGAAATGCAAGTTGAAAAAAACATATGCTGTTTGGTACTGGTGTCCTGCAGCAACTGACAAATCATTTTTAGACCAGCAAAAAATGATAATACCTGTATTTGTTTTGACAGGGGTTCAGAGTTTGCTAGGCTAGGGTTACTGTAAGAACTTTCTGCAAGTTGGAAGAGCATGAGCAGTTAAAAAGCATGACGTATACTCTAAAACTCTACAGTGTAATTGCTGAACTACTAAGGTTTGGTATCTGTTGTTTTCAAATGCATATCTGCAGTAGTGATACAGAGTCTAGTTCTGTGAATTGATCTGAACCCTGTAAAATTTATAATGTAGCTCCAGTGGGGCTTGGAAGACTCCAGCCTTTCTCTGAATTTCCAGTTTGAAACTGATGCATTGGTAGAGTAATCAATCTATTTGCTTACAAAAATATTATTTGTTTTAAACAAATTTAGAGATAAATCTTGAAAGCTTGCCTCGCTAATCTGGGTTGGATAACAGGGAACAACGCTGTTGAAAAAATTGAAAAATGTATTGAAAAATGCATTTGTATCTTAAATTTGATTAGATACTTTACACCAAATTTCAGATTTGTTTATGCGCAAAATGGTATGGACACTTTAATATACAGCTCTAAAAGATGTTTTGCAAACATGACTAGAAGTAGCTGTCATATATTCACTGTGTTAGAAAATAACTTTGTGTACTAGAAATTTCCAAACTAGCTAAGAGTTTCATGGTTTTGATGGTACAGCACAGGATGTTTAGTAAATCTATTTTAAGTTTCACAATTAAGAACTTTATTAACACCTAAAATAAAAATGCAGGATTTTTCATGGCAATTTCAAGGAAGGAAATTGAGGAGACAAGTCCTTTTTTTTTTTTTTTTGAAAAGCAACATTTATTTTTAAATGTTGAGTCTCAAGTTTTCGTTTTTCTGAAATGCTTAGCTTTACCAATTTTGCCTTGACAGGTATCTTTGAGGTCCTGAAAGTCATGCACAAGTTGGGGGTGGAACTTGATACAGAAACATACACAGACTATGTTTTTAAAAATTTTCCTGATATTGAAACTGCCCGTGCCCAGCTGAAGGTGAGTTTACATTTAGAATTTATAAAAAAGATTATTGCATAGCTTGTTTTCTATGTTCTCTGTGAAGGCTTTAGATCCCAGTAGCGCTCTAAACGTGAACTTCGTATGATGAAGCCTGTTCTGAATATTCAGGTATATTCAGTGTATTTCCAATGATTGATTGTTTTATCTCTAGGAAAATGACTGCCTGTTTGAAAGTGTTGGACTTTCTGTAGCAGAAATAAGATACGAAGCAGCACACGGAAGGCTGAACAATGTTCTTTCTCTGTGTAAGTATTTTTCGTGTTGCATGTTGCTTTGTACTTGGTAGTGTTGATTGGTTGTAGGCAAAGAGATTTACATGTGTTAATAAATGAGGTTTAAAGATACGTGGGAAACTTGAGCAAAGCTTTATTATGTGAGGTCCTCTATGATGAGATTCAGACAATTTGAAACTAATAATTCTGGACAACATATCATGGTTAAATTATTTTTTAATATTGACCCTAGCCATAAGATTTACATACAAGATATTTACTAATCACAGCTTTGCTGTGATTGTGAGAGGATCATCATCCTCTCCTACTTCAGAAGGCTTAAGGAAACAATTTGCCTTGCACAATGACTGTTAAGTCTTTGGTGTGGGGTTTGCTTTTGTTTGCAGCACCAGTTACAACAGGACTAACAATATGGCTCTGAAGTACTACAGAATTATTAATGAAAGAACCAACTTAAAAGAACTAATTGGCACTGACATTAACCTGAGTGCGCTCTGCGGATCTGTTGGTCATGGAAGTTATGTGTATAAATTTGATGGGTTAATTATGTGATGAAATTGTAACAGCATGAATTAATCACTTTTTAAGAGTTTTCTCCAAAGACTTTTCTGATGCTCAGTGCTTGCAAAAGTTAATATGTCATTGACTGAATGTATGGGATGGAATGATTTGCTTGGTTAAGTGGGAAAGTATGTTTCTCTTCAAAATTTAAAACAAATACAGTTTTTATTTGCCTAGTATACCGAGACAATAATGAAACACCTAAACTTGGACTAAATCTGATACAGAAAGATCTGGTTTTTTAAACAACAGTTTTATTTGCCCAAGATTCAGGGAAAAGCTTAAGCAGTCTTTTGCTGCAATTGTCATTAACTGTTTTATTTAATGAATATAGAAATATGTAGTCTATACACCATGACTCTGGGAAGCTGTTGTGTTGCTAATGAGAAAATTAAATGAGTGGTTACTAACCAGTGATTTAATTTTTGTATTTGAGATTTATCAATTAGTGAATTTTTAAGATTCACCTTATATTCAGCCATTATTTTGTTTGTTCTTGTTACAGCAAAAAACATTAACCATGAAAAATGAAGTACTTAACTTTGAAATTTTTTTTGAAAGAATTACTACTTATTAGGAGCAATGAAATTTCTTCTGGAAAGTGAAATAGTTTGTGGGTTTTTCTTGCCTACATGAAAAAGTAAAGCCACCCCCCTGCACACTCATTTTGGTTAACTGAAACAGTCAGGTTTTAATGTGATAGAGGGTACAAATACACTTGTCCCTGGTGTGGGGTAAATGTATATATAACAAGTATGATACAGGCACGTATAGTAGGCTGCGTTCTGTCTTGTCATGAATTAGTCTCACGTAGTGTATTATTTAGCTGTTGTCAGTGTATTGAATTTAAATCTTGTGGTATTTCTGTTTACAAAGACTAGGGTTAATAATTCCTGGAGACATACAAAATTTCTTTTGAACTTGAGCTTTAAAGGAAGGTACTCCCGTAAGTAGTTTACTGAGCTGAAATGAATGCTGGTAAATCTAATTAGCACCTATGTAATGATAAGAGCTGATTTTTTTTGTTTGGTTGGTTGGTTTTGACTTGGCTTCTTTTGCAGTATTACAAAGAGGGAAAAATAGAGGCAGTATGGAAAATAGTTCAAGATTGTCTCATCAGGGTAGTTGTGGGAGGCAAAGGTTGGTTATTAATGCTGGTTGCTATCTGGGTGTATTGATTCAGCTTCTCATACCTTATAATGTATAGATTTCTGCTACTGACAAGATGAAAACTATGAAGCATCAGCTGAGGAATCTGGGCGCATAAGGCGTCATACACGAGAGACGCTTTTTCCCTTTATCATGCTGTTCCATTCCACTTCATTGTCAGCCTCTTGATTTTCTCAGACTTGTTTGTTGCTAAGGAAACCACGTTGCCGATTGTCAGCAGCAGCTGAGCATACTAAGATGCTTTTCTGCTCATCTTTTTATGAGCAAAAAGTTTTATATATCACTGGAGGAGGATTTGTATTGAGGGTTTCTTGAAACCAACTTTACCTGAAATTTTCAAACTAAAACAAACATTCCAACATCTAAAACTTTTCATTTTCTAGATGCCTGGAGTTAGACTGAGGAGTGGTTTTAGCGTGTTGTTCCTGCCTTTTATTTCCCAGGTTCCTATAGAGCAGATGGTTTTATTTCTGTTCTCTTCTACTATATACCATATTGCAGCCCTTGCTGAAAGGGCCCAGTGCATTCAGGTTTTTACAGGGGTTAATTCTATTGTGATAGTGAAGTCAGATGATGACAACTTCATACAGGACTTAAATGCATCTACTGCTGTATTTTTTTCTTTGATGGACTGTGGCGTTGGAATCAGAGACAGGAATTCTCGTAAGAAGGTTGCATGATTTGGAATCTTTTTAGCCAAGAAATGATGTAAAAATGAGAACATAGGGCATAACTGTAAATGACCTCTCAGGTACATCTAATTTAAGTAATTTTACAGTTTCCTTTGTGTTCAACCAATATTGTAAATAGCAACATTTAGAACTGTATCTTTTTTTTTTTTCCCCCCTTATGTTTAACGTAATTCAGTGGATGGCACTTTAGATGGAACCACATTTTCTTTCTTGTCAGGCAATCTACACCAGCAGAAGCAAACAACTAAGAAAGTGTCATTGTTTTGCTTTTTTTTTTTTTTTAATAAAAAAATTTAAAAAATAGATGGGGAAATTCTAAAGCCTATTTCAAGGCAGATATTCAGTCTGAAACAATTAGCAAACCATTTGCCTCTGGTGGATCTTTTTTTTGTTCCAGCACTAATATCTCAGGTTTTCTTGATTAGGATTGTTTGGGTTTTGTTTTGCTTTTTGGAACATAGTATTTTCTTTGGTCTTGGGCTTTTTTACAGATAAAATGCTTACTCCTATTACTAATTTTTGTAAAAGACTAATGTATTAGCTATTAACATTAAAGGCAACGAAGAGGGAAGAATCTCTCTTTGGAATATTTCATCCCTTTTGAAAGGAAGCAGATTTAGAGCTCATTAAAACCAGGACTGTTTCAAATACCCTAGTATTTGAAATTTTGATTTGCAAAAGTTTGTCACTAAACTAATGAAATCATTTTCTGAATGACACCCTGTTTACTTGACGTATTGCAGTTCAGGGATTTTTTTACCATGACTATTTAGAAACATTCCTTTCATTTACAGTGTCTTCAGGAAGCACACCTCCTATTGATATTCGCCAGTTTAGAAACAGCCTTATTTTGGGTTTTAAAAGGTAAGATTGCTATATGAATACCTCTTTTTTTTTTTTTTTTTTTTTTTTTCCCTCTGTAGCAAAGTTCTGTCTCTTTTTTTGCCTTGTTGAGCACAAGTCTGCGCAGTCTTTTCCCCCCACACACCATGTTTGAAAATTTAAAAGTAAGGTTACATCTGTAGCAGATCTGAAGAATATCTTTGTTCCTCTCTGCTCTCCCTGTTTTCCTTGCCTCTGCTCTATATATGAGCATACCTTCGGAGTATTATATATAGTGGATTAAAAAGAATATCACTGTTCTTATTTGTTCTGGGGTATTTGACAGTTTTATAAACTTCTCAGGGTAGTAAACATTAGGGATTTTATCTTTATTCACTATTTTCTTCATAAACTGCGATGTTAATATAAGATTTCCCTAAAGATTATTGCTATTATCCTTTAAAGTAAATGAGTGCTTAATGAAGACAAAACACCAGTAGGAGCCAGGCATGTTCTGCTACATCTGATAGCTTTCTGCGACCTCTCGGTTAACATGACTCCCGAAATCTCACATTTAACACCTAGTATTATGCTGCACTGCCATGACTTTTTATTCACAGCCAAATGGTCGCCTTTTGTAAGGAAGTGTTCCTTGCTAACTTGCAGGGTTGTCTTAAGCTTATGCAAGTATATGTGAAGTAACAAGAATTTCTATCATTATTTACCCCAGTCAAACATTTAGGATGGTGAATGAGGTTTTTTTGCAGCATACCTACACCAGTGGGAACGAGAGAGGTCACTTAATATTACTGGAGACCAGAGTCTGAAGGTTGATTTTTTTGTTGACTAAGTTATTTCCTAAAATTTTGTAACGGCTATGAGATGCAACTGTGTTTAGGTTGGATGTTAGTAAAACATACCAGATGAATATGACCAAAATAATTTCCTAGTAAATTGCGCGTTCTATCTAGCTGATCCTTCTCTACCATAGGAAAAGAAGGAGGAGAAGCAAACCAGTGTTCAAATTGCGTTTGTTAACTAGGCCCTAGCTGACCTTGACATCCAAGGGATAAGTGAAATAATGTTTTAGACCCAGTGGGGTTATTTTATTATTCCTTTCAGTAGTCAGTCACAGACTCATCTGTTTCAGATGTATTAATGAAAGTAACAGATTTTTTTAAAAACATTTTCTCTCTGTAAGTGTTGATAAATATTCAGTTGAAGTAGGATTTGGAGTAGAAAGGAAGCCATACCAATGTTTACCACACACAAGCAATGCTAGCACGAAATACCCCTACCGCTGGAGAGTTGTGTAGGTGTTCAGAACGTGATTTAAAGTATCTTTAAAACGTTATCAACTTGTATTGTGAAAACTAGCTGCTGAAGGATCATACTCTCCTCAACTGAAACAGTTCCTCTTCCTTAGTGGTGGAACAGTTGCTGCTGTTGAGATTTCAACAGTTATCAGACATTTGGGCTAAAACTCAGAATTCTGGGGGAAATTAAGGTTGGGGTTTTGTGGTGAGGTTTTTTCCTTGTTTTTTAATTTTTTTTTTTTTTTACTTCATCTTACTGTTTCCCCCCTCTCCTTGACACTTGTAAGCATGGCATAAGGTTTTTTTTATTTCTTCTAATGTTAATCTCTCTTGCTTGCCTTTATTACTACCTGGCTTCAGAAGCTATGTACAGGGTTGGCTGTTCCCAAATTTTCCACCCTTATATTGTTTCTGAAAGCATGCCAGTTCATGTTTCCTTTTCTATTTTAAACTTAGTGGCTAGAACAGGCTGAAAATGAAGGTTGAGGGTATGATAAGATAGAAGAAAAGAATATTTGTACCTTTTGTAAAGGCTGCAGCAAAATTTTATGAGTAAATGCTGGTCTTGAATGTTCAAATGAGTGGGGTTTAGGACTGGCGTACAAAAGTACAGGGTATGGACACTAGGGATACATGAACAATGTCTGTGGCAGACTAGTTTATGGATTTCTGTTGAAGCTGTTCTTCTCTAGTAACTGCTTCAAAGTATTCCCATTCTGTCTGCCTGATGCACCATTACTATTTCAGAGTCAAGTACTTTAGGAAATTGATGCATTTGATATCTGCAGTTCATTGTCATGCTGTCAGTGGTGGAGCGAGTTCACCCAGGAAAGCTTAACTAACCTCACAGATAGCATTTTTTTTTTCCCCCCCTGCTTCTGTCTGGACCTGCATTTGACTCGTTTTCAAATACAAGTGGCGGTAGCACAAAAAGAATAAATGTCTCATAGGCTTGAACCTCCGAAATAAAATCCTAAACTGCTATGAATGCTTTCAAGTTTCTACGCAGCTGTTCAGACTGACATCTTATTTCCCCTTATAAGAATCATAGGAAGATAAAATAAGGTCATAAGTTTTTGTCTCTTAGCCTTGTCTAGGTTAGTGCTGCTTTATAGTTGTCAAAAAGCTACAGCTTCTAGTGAGAATGTTGATGTTGTACAAATTCTAGGAATATGTCAGGTTTTTTATACTTCAATATATTTTAATATTAAAATTAACATTTTAATTTGTTGGGTTTTTTACACTAGTGAACTGGTTAACATTTGGTCTTTGGTTGTAACCTGATGATATATAGAGAAGTGCTCTCCATCAAGTTCTATCCTGTTCTGTGGGGGGAGAAACTGGAGTTCTATGGGTGTTTTTTTAAATATTTTTTAAAATATTAGCTATTTATCTCACTGTAATAAACATTATACCTTAAGTAAGAGATTTGATTACTTTCTTTTTTGCATGGTATAAATACATTTATAGCTGCCTGTAGTTAATCTGTCTGTAGTAAAAATCTTAATGCACAGGAGTCTAGATTTTTTGCTCTAGCATATTCCACATATTGGCTATTTGCTATGTAAAGTGTGACTTGTTTTAGTGAAGCTTACGTTCTTGAAATGCTAAATAGAATGAAGTATAAAGTAAAGAAGTATAATTAGGACACACTAAAAGATTGAACGAAAAATAAAACTAAAATATATTTTTCATAGCTTTAGTTATGTTTGTGTTGCTGCATTATTTTAAGTTATTTAGCAGAAACTATGACCATATGCAGTATAGTAAAAAGTACAATACTTATTCTGTACAAAGTTGGTTTAAACAATATGTGGCAATTATTCTATTTTAATTTTATTTAAATAATTTAATAAGATTCTCAGTGTTAATGATTTGTCGGGTTTTTTTTTTTTAAAAAGATAGAAGAGTAAAATCATTTTGTTGCTTTTAATTTGTTATCCTTTGCTGCCCTCTTCAGCTCAAATGATGTACATCTTTGGAGCAAGGTAAGTGGAGATAATAATAATGCTGTAAATAAAATAAAGTTCTTTAGACAGTGCATGTTTGTGACTCATCCCTGTAAATCTGAATTGTGAGCCTTATTATTGGCAACCTGACTAATTTGAGCAAGACTTTTGTCAGTGACAGATGGTACAACTGTATGAAATTGAACTTTCAAATTGGAAAGTTAAGGGTAATTGTGAAAAATCAAATGTGGTGTTATCATGTCGTGTAGCTTATGCTACTCGTATTTCTAGATAGTGTTGTTATAGCTGAAGGTAGTACAGAGTTGTAGCTTCTGGAACAAAGCCTGCCACAGTTGTGCAGTCTGACATTGTTTAATTCCCTTTCCTGCCTTCCCTAAACTTTCTTCCTATCCCTGCATTAGTACTAGTAAAATAATAAGGCACAATTAGAATTTTAAAGTTTCTATCATATAACTTAAAATATTGAAGGCAAAGCCAGATGAAGGAAGTCACCTGGATGAAGTGAAGGGGAGATGACTGATCATCGAACCCTCCCTGGTATGGGCTACATTAGAAAGACAGTGCAATATAACTTGGTCAATACATTTTGTAGAACACTAGGATAGATGAGATGTCTTTTTTTTTTTTTTCTTTGATAGTGTAGCTGCTGTCTAATAAACTAATACATGGTTTGCAGTATATTTTAGATTTTTGGAATGAAATGGAAATTGTAATTTAAAAAGTCACTGATTAAGGATTTGTATAAATCAGGTACAAGTGTGAGGTGCCAGGGTTTTTTGTATTTTGCTACCATCTTCTGTTGTGTGAAGATTATAGTGAGAGGTTGTTTTTTTCCTCTGCCTCTATTCTTCCTTTTTCCATTTAAAAAATAAAAAGGGAGGGCAGAGAGAGAAAAAAAGGGGGTCTCTTATTACTCCCATTATGAAATTAATTTTGAAGGACAGTCAGAGGACTGAAGTAATTGTGGTCTGCACATGAAATAGTACTAGAGTTACTTCAGCTGTTCTCCACAATGGAATAAAGATACATTTTGTTGTCTTTGCTAAATTTATGAGTAAATATGTGTCTTAACCTTCTAAAATAAGAAATGATAGCATTAGAAATAATATCATGCATTTTTTTTTTTTCTGTAATCCATCCTTTTTGGTATTCTCTGAGATTTGATTGAGAAGGAGAACTATGTTATCATGACTTTCTTGGATTTTTTTTTTTTGTAGTTGTAGGTTCTTCTGTCTGTTGATTTGTCATAGGAGAATGAGGGCAAAAGGGCAGAAGAAAGCTGTAGTTTAACTGTCCACAGTGTCCGTGGTATTGGTAAAATGAGAAGTCATAGATACAGTATTCCATTGCACGTTTGGTATTTTCTGGCTTTGTTTATCCATTTTCATTAACAATTGAACATGAGAGTTCCTTTTCTTCTGTCATTACTTAAAACACAGCACTGACAGTGGGAATGCATCTCCTTCTAACTTCTTTCAGATTCCATTCTAGCATCGTGGCATATAAAGCAAAATTCTTGAAATACTTAAAATCTCAGCTTTTAACTAAAGCTGATGTAATTTTCTTAAGGACAAATGGATTTTTGAAGTGACTTAGTTTAGATTAAACTATTTGTAGGTAGGACATGGGGGCTTTTGGGTAAACGCTTCTTTTCCTCTGATGAAGGAAAATCTACGTATTCCTTCAGTTTGTATGACTGATGGAATGTGTGTTAAATTTAGTCAAATGCAATTAATTTTTATGGATGCGTATTTTGTCATTCAAAATTGCACTTATTTACAACAGCTGTACTAGTTCTCTTAAATCTAGCAGAGCATGATAAATCGTGTTCCTCTATTTTCTTCATGTATTTCCTTCTTTCAAAATAAAAAAAGAAAAAGCTTTATGGGCCAATTTCAGCCTTTTGGTAAATTGGAACATAATTGTACCATCTCTGGGAGTGACACTGGTTAATGTTTGCTTTAAGCAATGTCTTACAATAGCTAACTTTCTGTAGAATGATACATAAACAGAATACTAGACTGTCTGTCTTACTGCCATACCTCAGAAAGCATTTCTGTTTGCAATATATTTTTTAAGAAGAACCTATTATTTACAAAAAACACTTCATTGTATTTCTTAGGGAATTACTATGATGTGGTAAAGAATAATACTTTAACAGAGAAATGCTTTATTATTTTGAGAATTCAATTTCAGATACTATTTGTCCTTGCTTGCTTCTTTTGGCTGCAATGTACGATTATTCTGTCTTACCAGATAACGGAACTGTTGTACAAGGATGAACGTTATTGCCTGACGCCTCTAGGACCAACTGGTAGAGTTTCAATTTCTATGATTGTAACTTATCCACAAATCCGTTCTTCTGTGTAATGATGGGTTTGAGGGATTACAACAGTAAACACTGATTGCTTCTTTTTGAAAGTGAAATTTGAAAACATGTTGGGTAAAATCCTGATTCGAATAATCAGAGCATATTTTGTGAGATCCATGAGATCTTTTTTTTTTTTAGAATTATAAATAAATCTTGCTGATAATGATTTATTTTTCTAAAATTATTCAACAAAATAGAGATTTAGAATGAACACAGTATCAGTGCTTAAATACTTTAAAAAAAATAATAATAATGCAGTCTTTCAACCTAGTTTTAACTTCAGTAGCTCTTCTGATTTTTTTGAAGCAAAATGGTACTTATCACAAATCTTCTACTTTGCAATAAGTATACTTTTTTGTATAATCTGTTTTTTAAAAAACGGGGTTTTTTTTTCCCTCCTGTCGGGGCAGGAGGAGCAAGGGGGTATGGGGAAAACTAACATTTGAGAAGACAATTACTGAAGCTCTTCCTAGCCTTAGCCACAGGACTCCCTATATTTTTACATTTGCATAGGTAAGAAACTTAGCACTATTTGATAAAATCTGTGAAATCTTGATTTTCATTGGCTAATAGGCAACTTCTTCAGTATTAGGTGATCTAATGGTTAAAATATTTTTTATGTTCTTATATTAATATTACAGTACTTACTGTAGCTTGCTAATGGAATATAATGGGTAAAATGTACAGAATAAATATGCAAAGTGTTAGAAATCTGTTTTTTCTTTTGAGCGATGACAAAATATTTGTGGCAACTATTTGGGGTAGCGGGCAGGAAAGGGGGGGAAGGCCTTGGGCAGTACCACTTCTGTCACACGGCAGTGGAAAAAATAGATTGAAGTAAGATTCTGTACTGAAAAGCTGTCACTAGGTCTGAAAATAATTAATATTCCTTTCACTCACCAGTTAGATATGTGCTCCCAAACCACATAATCTCTATGCCTCAGTGATCATTGTTGCCATTTCAGAGCCTCTCATCAGGGTGACATCTCACACCAAAATGATTTCTTATAAATTAATCTTGATAACATGACAGTCTCGGTAATTTTAGTGGAATGCTTTCTCTTGTTTTTTTCCACAGAAGCTGTTGGCTATTTTCTTTATCACTTGATTGACAGCATGAGTGACTCAGAGGTACAGGCCAAGGAGGAGCGTTTGAGACAATACTTCCATCAGCTGAAGAAGATGGTACCGTTTCATTTTTTGCTACATAATGCCTGTCCTGCCTGACATGTATCTATTAGATTTGAAATTGCTGCTTTTAAGTACAACCAGACCACTTCTCAATGACATGCAAGAGCTGGAGACTTGAATTACGTCTGAGATAATTTCTGTTAGACAAATTTCAGTTTGGTTGTGTTTCAAAACTCATATAATTTTTTTTCCCCACCTCTTGGTACAGAATATAGTTATCCCTACAACCCACTACAGCGGCATTTGCAGACTGCTGGACTCCTCTCAAGTTCCTGAATTAATTAAGGTCTGTGGTTCTATAGCAATTACTTTGAAGCTAAAATATGGACTATCTGTACTCTATGAATATATTCTCCTTTGCAAAATAAATCTCTATGTAGTGATTATATGTAAGCCTTTTAACCTTTCCATGATTTTTCACTGTTGAAGCTGTTTTCATTTCATATGTGAAAGTTTTTGAGGGATACATTTAATAAGTGCTTTTGCAAGTCAATGTAGTAATGGTGAAGAATACAGCTTTTTTAAACATTGCAATTATATGATTAACCTGAACATTTTTAGCATGATATGCTTACTTAGTCGTTGAACTTTTTTGGGGGGATTAGTGATATCTCTGTCTCACTACATTTTAGGATGCAAGGTTACTGTCTCATAAAAAATTCCTGTCTACAGACAACATTCCAGAAGTAAGTAAATTCACAGCTCGCTATGCTTGTTCTTACTGTAATAATAATGTTTGGATATGGGTTTTAGATCAAGTGTAATCACTAGCTTTCAGATCATGGAAGTATATTAAGGTAATTTAAATCTACCATTTGAAGTTCAGAGGTTACTTTCCAGAGTAGAAGTAAAGGCTGTCCAGATTTTCACATAGACCTGATACTTGACCTTGGACTTGGCTGAGTTTTCATGCCTCAGTTTCCCTGTCTGGTAAATATTTTTTTGAAAGTTCTAGTTAGTTAACAGTGGTGATGTGAGGCTTAATTCATGCTTGTAAATTACAGTGATCCACTTGAGTGGCAGGAACCATATAAATCCATACTCCTTCTAATGGTGGAGTGTCAAGTCTTTACATCTCTGATCTGAGCAGAGTGGAGATGGAAAATGAAATAGAATTCTATTCCCTACTTCCCTGAACACAAAGAACTGAGTATGAGAGAAATAGTAATGTTGACCTTTGTAGATATGTTATTTAATGCTTTTTTTACTGTATTCTGACTCAAATCTTCAATTAGTATGTACTGTTTAAACAGATAAAAGCACCTTAAATGATTAAAAATTTTCTTATAGTATGAAAGAAAAGGATTATTTTGTCTGTCTTTTATTAAAGTGATCCGACAAGTTGTTCAGGGAAGGGTGTTTTTGCAATTGACATTCTTTCTGTTACCTCCATTTAGAGTGCTAAATCTGACGTGTCTGCTTTGGAGAAGAAACTCGAAAAGCGAAAAGCTGAAAACCAGCCTATTACAGATGTCTTGAAACAACTCATACATGCTCTTTGTGAAGAAGAGGTATCTTAAGCAATGCAGAGATAATTGGAAACACATAGCTATATTTTTAAAGGGACAGAAATGTGACTGTATTATGGAAAGACATAGTTAAGCAAAGACAAGTGCAGTGCTTGAGGTTTCATGGTTTGATGCTTATAAATCAAACATAAGTGCAAAAAGCAATTAAATCAAAAGGTTAACTAATTTCAGCAACACCTTGAATGGCATGTTTTGGGGTTGCTGAAGTTTGTTTACAATAATCTGCAAAGTGAATGATAGTAACAGCTGTGATAGGTTTATCATACATGCCAAATGTCCTTTCAAGCCATGGCTCCGGTCTCTTATATCTAGATTGTCAAGCAACTGATACATGCACTAGTCATTTGCAATTCAAATATTAGTAGGTTGTTAATGCAGGGATTGAAATTCCATTTTCCTGCAGGAGGAAAGCTCTTCTGAGATAAAGGGTCTCTTGCCTGCATTCGGCAGGCGTCCAGCTGTAGTTTACATTCATTTAGTGTGTGTCTGTAATTTGTGGGGTATCACCACACTTTTATTCAGTTTCTTGTTCAGTATGATCCTGCCTATAAAGCTGTATATATAGGAGCAGTAACAGTCATGCAGATGATAGCACAATATTCTCTGTTGCTAAGAATGCAACTTAGAAAGAGTGATTCTCAGATGTCTGTTTCTGTGATTTTGCGTATGAAATAGAACTAGAAGTAAACACTGTTGTAAGTTCAAAGTGGTCAAATGTATGAATAGGAATGTGGAAAAAAAAACAAAAAACAAACAAACAAAAAAACCCCCTTTTAAGTAGTTTCTTATTTTTTAAGTAGTTTCTTATTCTTTAGAAAGTAGTTTTCTTATGTGTTTGGCAGTGTAGCAGGTGAAAATTTTTATGAATTCCAAATAAATAAGAACTATTTTAGAATTCGGGTTAATCATGTTTATGGAGTCTGTCTGGATTAGAAAAAAAAAAAAGTCTTACATTAAAACATGCTAGGAATATAAAGCAAGAAAAATTATTTAGAAATCTACTCTCAATCTAAAAGGTGTTTTAGAAAAGTACTAATTTCTGCAAAATAACTTTCACTTAAAATTTGCTAAAGCATTATAGCACTGTGTTTTCAAATGTGATCTTACACTACTAAATGCACTAAAGCAGTCATGTACTGCATACTGAACATAGAAGAATCATAATGTCATCTTGACTTTTCCTCTAGTTCACATCTTTGCTTTGTTCCTTTTTTAGAATATGCAAAAAGCCCTTGAAGTGAAAGCCAAATACGAACCGGACATGGTTGTCGGTGGCTATGCAGCCTTAATAAATTTGTGCTGTCGACATGATAATGTAGAAGAGGCAATGAACCTGAAAGAAAAAGTGTAAGTACACCGGCACTGAAACATGTCACAGAGATTTATGCTGATACACAGACCTTGTTGAATTAAGTAGGTTGAGTATTAACCCCCTCATCCATTTTTAATTAGTTTTCCCCACCGATGTATGTGCATTTAAAACAGTCAGAGGTGTGGTTTTTTGAAACAAAAAATTTGCTTTGTATAATTGAACATCAAAAGCAGCTACTTTGTATGGTCAGTAATTATCTTTCTTTTTTTTTTTTTTAAAAAAAGGAAGATATCAATGTAGGATCTGTTTGTTTTTATTTTAAACACAGTGTCTAAATTGAAGTTTTGCTTAATTTAAGGCGGGGAAAAAAAGTACCTGTATTGTGTGTTAGAAAGCACCTAGAATGTGTTTCGAATATGCTGCACAGTGACGTTATTTTACGATTGTCAGCTTTAAATTTTTATTTTCAGAGCTTCGTATCTTGGCTGTGAACATTAGCTCCTAGCTAAAACATGTTGTGCATGACTTATCCCAGAGCAAATTCTTTCTTTTTTCTTCCCGTTTTCCCTGTGGAAGACTCCTTTCGGTCCGATGCTACAGTGATTATAGAACAAGTTATGTGTTACTTGAGGTTCTCTCTCTCTCATACGTATTCACAAAGTATTTGCTTTGGTTTTACAGTAGGTTGGCAGGCAGGTGCTCATTACGCCTTGGTAGTGTTTGAAATTATGTGAAATGATTGAGCTCTGAATATCAAGAAATTTGCCACTCTGCAAATAATGGTAGTGTATTGGTTTTGGCCGTATTACCACTCTCGCACAATCCCCATAGTGAGCTTGCATGAAGTACAATTGAGTCTTCTAGCGGAGCTTCACTGCAGTAGCATGCTTTTACTGATCTGCCTCAAGTGTAGCATAATATTCTTCAGAAGTGACTCTTTCAGTTGTTACAAAAAGAAACAGCAGAGGAGGAATTACTTTCAAAACTTCCAGAAAAAAAGCAAACAAGTACATAGCAGAAACTTCAAAATAGTAGCTTTTAACTTGTTACCATATATGAATACTTTCATATTCTTTATCAAAAAGAATATAGCCCCGTCCCAGCCATGTGGACTGAGTTTTCTTCCCAGGCTTCTGGGAAATATCCTGTTTTATGCAATAACTACCAAATAATTAATTGAACTATTTGTCTCTTTAAAATACAAGTTTTGGGTTTTGGGGGAGGGAAGGTGTGTGGATAATATTTTTAAATCACATTTTAACGGTGCGTCTTGTAAAGTCTATGACATTTTTCCTTAAATACTTACTAAAACTTTTAGCTCTTAATGCTGTTGTTTTGTTATATAGTTTTAAAAATAAATCTTTAAGCTGAATCCATAAAATGTGAATTTCTGTTGATACAATTCTTAATGTTTTAATTTCTAGCTTCCCTAAGAATTCACCTGTTGCTCTTGACACTGGAAAGTACGTAGCACTGGTAGAAGTCTTAGGAAAGCATGGTAGACTAGAAGGTAATCCATTTGCTTTCTTTGTGTGTTTCTGCTATATAATAAATATATCTTGCCTCAAGAATAAAAATGTGAGTTGATATTAATGGTATATCATGTCCTGAAAAGTGCTTGAACATTTTGCATACAAATTTGCATGTGAATTCAACCAGAGATGCTTGGACAGTGCAGGCCATTAGTTTTAATGGATTGGCAAGCTTGTCATTTACATTTGCACAGCTCAGTGCTTTTTGCATTTCTGCAGCTAGTTTTTATTAGCATTGCTGTTTGGATTGAGTTTGAAGATCATGACTTATGGCACAAATTGCGTATGTGCCTAGACTAATGGCTTTGTTTTTGCTTAAGAAGGTCTGAAGGCTGAACATAAAACCTATAAACATAACCTTCTTACAAGAGCCAAGTACTGCAAAAAATCATTTAACTTTTTATAAAGTATATATTTTTCTGATAGTATTCTTTTACGTGTTTGTTACTGAATTGAGAGTCAATCTGTCATGCTGCCTGGAAATTTTGGCTTTTAATGAGTGTTCTGGAAACTGCCTATTTGGTATTTCTAGATGTTTGCATTAAGCTGTTAGCACTTTAATTTCTCTAATTTAGTCTAATACAATTCTGCAATTTACATGATTTGGTTGATCTTTAAAACAACTCTAGGCTGTCATCAATTTTAAAAGGTGATTCTGAATATTGAGTTCTATGATTCTGTAGAAGACTCAAACCATAAAAGTATTGTCCAAGCCTAGACACAAAATGTTATGGTTTTATATAAAACAATGTACAGTAAAATAAAAAAGCTAATGTAATTTTTTTTCTTGTAAGATCTTTCTTTGAAATGTGTCTTGGCCTCTTAAGAAGCTTACTATTAGAAAAATAACAAACAAAGCTGATGTTTTCCAAATCATAATAAATCAGATCATGACCACCTCTACATTAAAGCAGTTTGAAAAGATTAGCTTGCTTTTAAGAGCATAAATGTCCCTCAGAAAATAAAACAATTCATAAATGTAGCCAAATGTAAAGTGGTCAAAACATTCTGTCTATGCAATAATTAAGAACATTATAAAAATGCACTTATTCCATATACCAAAATGTTTGTTTCTGCCTTACTAATGAAGCTTAATGAACCTAATGTTTTAACATGCAGTCTGTTAGAAAGCTTTCATTGGCTCTCCTTGGCTAATTAGTATCGACACAGCAAACAGGCCCTATCGGTATCAGACCATTAGTCTGGCTGTATATACAGTGTAAACATATCTTTATTATCTGGCCTCGTGACAAGCCATCTGCTGAAGAAACAATGGAGTGATTTAGCAGATGTTAGCATTGAACGATAAAAGCATCCATTTAGTAGAATCTTGCAGCTATAGGGCAGGCTATACAGGGTTATGTGGTGCAGAGTGGGCACACAGTTCCTATCTATAATTTGTAGTCAAAGTTGCAGCAAAATGATAAAACCATGCTATTGTGGATTTATAATTGTAGTCTCGTTTAGAAATGCAAGTAGTAATTAACTTGAAATCGGCATTATACGCCAGAATTTACATTCCTGCTGGGTTTGAAATGCTGTTTTAATAGCAGTTTGTTTTCCCTACATGAAATTACCTAAGGGTCTTTTGTGTTGTTTCATTGTAGATGCTATTAACATTCTAACGGAGATGAAAGAGAAGGATGTTCCTATCTCAGACAGAACAGTTGCATCTTTTTTCCGCATTCTTAATGCCGCTGCCATGAGAGGTGAAGTTGAAACAGTGAATCGATTACATGAGACCATTGTGAACCTGGGGTTGGCAGAAACTGCTGTCCTTCATGCCCCTCTGATTACAGTTCACCTTGAAAAGTAAGCTATGTTTGGGCTTCAGATGAAAGAAGTTATCATATGATATTTATTTGTGTTGTATGACCTGTGTACGCTATACACAGCTGCACATTCGTGTTTGAAGGTGCTGCTCAGGCACATAAACATGCACGGACATATAATACTTAAGTGATCTAGGAATAGTAATAAACGAATATGTTTTAAGTTAGATAAGTCTGTTTTCATCAGTTAGGCGTCATGTCTTGATGTTTGGGAGCAACAGCTGTGTTTTATGGACACATCAGAGATGAAATGGCTGTATATTGGAATATGCTTATGAATTTCTTGATTCTAAAATTTTCCCATCAAAACAGCATTATTTTGCTGTGCCATCCAATAATCTCAGGTGAGTTGAAGGGTGATTGTTGAACACGGAAATATTTTTAATTCACGTAATTCAAATAATTTGATGTTATTGCCAATAGACTGCTATGTTGCTGAATTTAAAATTCAAAGAAATTACTGTCTAGTTTGTCTATTGTGATTTCCACACCCCACACCCCCCATATACTTTTAATACCATTTAATAGGGAAAAGGAAGTTCATATATTCATTCTAACAGGAAGTATCTGTAATTCCATGTGTCATGTTCCTTTGCATAAATTTTCATTATGAGGTGTGGGATATTTCATTTCATGTATGTATGAACTATATAACAATTACTTACTAAAATTGAGCCAAGAGTCCCTTTTAACTTCCTTTACCATATGCACAATCCTCTTATTTTTTTTCTTATGTCATTTATGTAGTTGCTGGATTTTAACCTCTTGCAGCTACACTGATTGATTAATTTCTTGCTGTTTGGTTCATGTATATGAATGTTCTTGGCTTAAACATAGTACCTATGAAATCAGCGAATTTCTCATAGTATCCTGTAAGTCAGCCTCAAAGATGCATATTAATGTTTCTGTTACCATGTAGGGTTTTTAAGTTCTTTTAAGTATTCTGGGTATGCAAGGTCTATACAGTGTTTTCTGTATTCAAAATTGTTGTCAAAAAGATGTAACTCTTAGTGGGTGCATGTACATTCTCTTCTAAAAATAGTATTTTAGTGTAGTGGTCAACAGTTAAGAACATAGTGTACATCTTTTCAGTCAGCAACACTGCCTTGGTTACATCACAAGAGAAGGCAGATGTTTATGAAAGTAATTTAACTGCAATCATATGTAACCAATGTGTCGGAAAAATATCTGATTTGCTTTGCAGTGTGCGGTAAGACCAGCTGCATTTTCCGTAATTGCTTTATGCACGTTGACATGCGAGCTGTACGTGGTGCTACTTGGGTTCTTTTCTTTTCAGAAGTAGTATATGATGATGTAAATAAAAAATGGGATCATGCGTGGATGCAAAGGGGGACAGCAAAGGGTTATTTTCGTTTGATTGCACATTCTTTTGAATTATAAACGTTTGGTAAAACTTTCTAAAAAGTTTTTTTTAATGAAGGGACTCTTGATGAGACTAGAGGTTTAAAGGAAAAGGTAATTCCACGGTGCGGAACTGTCTGCCTACAACTCATTGGTACTCATCTATATAAACTTTAATACATTTCATATATATAAATACAATACAAAGTAAGCTTATTTCCTGTGGGTTTTTTGCAGCCTTATGGGTGCAGAGACTTGCTTCCTCTCCGGTGTCAGATAGAACAGAAGGGGGAAGCTTTTCCCACAGAGTTTGCTTGGGAGGAATAACTGAATTTCACTGATTTTTATTTTTTAAGTTTTTTCTTGGAGACGATAAGAGTTTTTGAAAGTTATGAGTGACTGAAATAAGTGTTAGTCATTTCTTGGAGCAGTAGTGCTTACTATTTGCCATCCTACAGCTCTCAAGGATCATGCTGAAATGCTGTCATTTAGCTGCAGGTCATCAGCATGCCTCTGAAATTAGCTCTGGGATGTTTTTTAATGTTCCACAGCAGTGGTTGTGCTAGTGGTTTGTGTTCTTAATTTATTTCAAACTTTTTAATTGCTTGTAATGAAATCTGTGATTTGCTTTTGAAGATTTCAACAATTGTAGGTGTAAAATGTTTTCATCTACCCCTTTTCTCTGAACCCAGTCCTGAATATTGTGAAATTCTTGCTGAGTCCTAGTGCATGTTAAAAATGACTATTTACAGCAGAGCATGGAAAAGAAAAAAAACGGTTGATGAAGAGTATAACTTGACAAAAGCTAATAAAATCTACTATTTTAGTGGAATGTACATTTTGCCTTTAATATTTTGAGAAATATTTAACTAAAGTAACTACAGAGAGAACTTATATTATCTTGGTTTTTTTTTTACATTGAGTAAATTTAGGGGGAACCACTGCCCTGTTTTTAATTGTATGTTTTTTATTTATGACTCTGAACAGTTTCTCAAGATGGTGAAATCCCATTAAAAATGGAGACAGTCCACATGTGGAATCTTGGTCTGTCATCCAAGGTGATAAACCTGCCTTAGATAGTATGACAAAAATCTTTCTAAAAGCTGCAAGGATGTGAAGAGCATGTCATACTTTTGAACTGGTTCTGATACTAATTGGAAAAAGTTGTGTTACTTACACCATATAAAATTTCTTATGGTTTTAAGGATTGTAGTTTTGGCTTTTACCTTCTCTACCAACTGTCAGGGGAAACCTGTTTGAACGCGATCCGATTTACAAAACTGAGAAGGTTTATGAAGCTAACCTGCTCCTGTGCTGTCCGATACTTTGATAATACCTATTTACAGGATGATAAATTAACAGATACAGTAACTACTGATTTTTGCCCAAACCAACTTTCGTACAGCCAACAATACAAGTACACATCTGAAAAATTTAATGTGGTTCCTGCCTTTTCTTTAACATGAGTTTGTTTCTGCTCTCCTTGAATAATATCACCTCTGACAACAGAAGCAAGACAAAACATCTTCAGGTTTGAAATTTACTAATTGCCTATATCATAAGTGATCTTAAGCAGAGGGAACAAAATTTGCAGGTAAACTATGGAAACATTATGTTACAGACTGTATGAACAAAGTATTTAGTAGTTTCAAGTCAGCGAACGCAAAGTTAATATCTGTATTTTAAACTGTCAAAAGGCTTAATTGTGTTTCTTTAAAAATGGTCAATGTGTTTTAATACAGTGTTGTCCAGTAAAACATTGTGTGCTGGTTTGCAATTAAGTTCATACGAACCCATTTTGTTTGGTTTCTTATGTAGTAGATGCAGGGGGAATCCGGTGCCTTGACAGTTTTTCTTCTGTTGTTTTCACAGAGTTAAATTCACCTGTGATTTTGTTTGAGATGATTCTGTAGCACATACAATTTAATTGACTTTAAAATTTACTTTTAAAAATAGGCATCTTTAAATTAGGTGATATTTTTAGCGGGGGAAAAATATCTCTAGCTGGGAGAGGTTTTTCTAATTTTTAGCGGCTTTATTTCAAATATTTGTATTAAAACTCTTTACGTGTTGCAGTGAAATTAGGGATGTTTGGCTCTCTTACTCCATTATTGCAATTAGGAATTTAGCATCATCAGTGCCAAAGGACAAAAGTGTCTCATTTGCCCTATGGGGACAGGACAGTGATAAGATGATTTTTCGTCAAGGATCATTGGGTCGTAATTAAGTTACATTCATGGCTATTGCTTTTTGAAGGATGATTGGTAAATGACAGGCTTCATGTGCTTGGTACGGACAGTGTTCACTAGGGTTTTTTCTCCCTCTGTCAGAAAATCCTGTTGAGTCTGATAATGTAAATGTGGCATTTTATTCTGAACAAAAGAGCAGGGAAATGAGCTATCTTGTCTAATCATTCAGTTGTTTAACACCGACTTCCAGTTTAGACTCAATTGGCTGGAAAGCACTTGACATGTGAAGTTAGTGCTGTTCGGAACGCATGTTTGAGTAAATTTTAAAGTAAGTGACAGCTAAATTGTACCTAGGGAAATTACAAAGCCTTCAACACAGTTAATTTTTTGGGGAGGATTAGTTGTAATTGCAACACCAGTCTCCTTGAAGATTCCTTAGTATAGCAAATGAACAGAAAAACATTTAGCTCTTTCAAGAGCCCGTTCTCTTTTTACAGAATAATTTTCGTAAAGCTGATTGTACCTCGCTGAATTTACTTCCCTCTACACTAACATCTGCTTCAGATTTGTGGAGAGGGATTTGTTTTACCAGTCTACCCTCCACCCCCACCCCAGAGAGTCCCTTTTTTCTTTCTACCTCTCTAGTGATTTCAGGTTTGAGAGCTTTTCAATCAGTAAACCCCTTAGGTAAATTGCCACTTCACTAAAGCTTTATGCATAATGTTGCAGCACTTCATTCCAATTAAAATCAATATTTGGAGTCTTATTTTTATCAGGCAGACTCTCTGGTTGGGAAAGTTGTTTATTGCAAGTAAAAGGGTTCGATTTAGTGCAACATTCTTGAAGCAAGAGGGGAGTGGCTTGTTGAAACTGAAGGGGGGGACGCTGCATCCATGCACGTTATCCCCAGTCCTGCCGCAGAGTGTGTTCTGCAAACACTCAGGCATCTGAGTAATTTTGTCTCTTCAAAGAGCTTTGTGCAAGTAAAATTGCCCACGCAAATATTTTGCAAGATTGCGCCCATATAGTATCTGGGACTTCACAGGCATCCTAAACAAAAACCAAATAACTGCACAAAATTTACGATATCTTAAGCCTAGCATCAATTTAGTTGAAAAATAATGCCGAAGTAGGACTCTTCTGGGATTACATACGGGCCAAGCGTAATACAGTGAGGACTGAGGCTCCTTCTGTCATTCAAAAATAATAGTCTGTCTTCTTTTCTAAAATAACAAATTTCAATGAGAGGGAAAAATACACCTGATCTTTAAGTGGAACAGGTATTAGCCCTGAACAGATAGTATTTGTGAGTGACTTAAAGCTATAGTATCTGGCCAACTCAAAGTGAAGCATGGATCTTCGTGTTTTTTCCAGACTGACACTGGAAATCAGATTTTTCTGTTATGGCCATGAGTATATGGGCTTTATTTCTTTTTTAACTTGATCCATATTAATTAAATAGTAATTTTGGACCAGCTTGTAATGTAGTAGTGTAGTAAGTATCCTTTGCGAACATAATAGGGTGCTCGACATGCGTAAGTTCATACAGAAAGACTGCCAGATTGTTTTCAAATGTACATCTGTTAGCTTAAAATCCTTGTGTCTAAATAGCATTTTTGTTAAAATGTGGAAAATCTTTTTCATGCAGTTCCTTTAAGTTAGTGAGTCATAACAAGAAACACATTAAAATGTTACCTGTACTTGAAATTTGAAGCCTATAGTAAGTTCTTAATTTTCATTGGGCTTTTTTACCAGGATTGTATAAACTGCTTACAAAAGTAGTTGCTGGTACTTATTTGGAATTAATTGCGGTTTGTGACAAGAGGTACTGCAGGTTGTTGAATAAATCATATTAACTCGAGTACAAGCATAAGCTCGATGTTTTTTTTCTTTGCAGTAGTAGTACAAACAATTTCTTTGTAGAGGCTGAACTTTTATACCTTTTATTGTTTTACAGCTGATTTTTGCTGGTTTTATCATTTATCTGTTTTATGAATGCCGTTATCTAGTAAACTGTGGATGACTGGTTGGTTGCTTGAATGCAACAAAACAAATATATCAGATTTCAATTCAAACGAATGTTTAGTAAATTAGTGTGTAAGATACTGACTTATGTAGACTTATTCAGATGCCTTTGAGCAGTAAATACCAGGAACAAGCACAATATTTCCCTTTTTGTTATCTCCGTTCTTTGCTGATTTTTTTTTTCTCTGGGTATACAGTATTAATGCCTTCAGAAGTATACATTTAGAGACTAGGAAACTCTTTAACATTCCTGTTTGAATGACATTCCAATTATTCATTCATTTATTGATAGCTTTGACCTAAAAACAGTCACTTTAATCCTTTAGGAATACAGCCGAGACAATACTATGGCTGTTTGAGCATCAATCTGAAAAGCTAGATTTATCACTGAAAACTTTAATTTGAATGTATAAATGTTGTTGTGCTTCCTTAGAAATTGAGTAGTTTTCTGTAAAACTGTTTTTTTTAAGATGTTAACTGAACTTGCATCTAAAACAGGAGAAAAATACTGATTATATAAAGCTTTATATCTGTCTATGGTAACTACCATAGTATTTCTCTTTTATGACAGTAATCTAGCCTGCAACATCTACTTGCAGTTTTGAAATTAACCTGTAATTTAGTCTTCACCCCAAATGACAAAAATTCAAATGACTCCATGGGGTGCCAGAAGATGCACTGTAAACAGGGCTCAGTAAGGGGGATAAGGTAGAAATCCATCATCTTAGGTTCATTTTCAGAATGCCAGTATTACTGAACAAAATTAATTCTTGTTCTGTGATTTACTCTTAAAATTTTTAAAATATTAGCCTAGATGAAGGTAGTATATGATAGTCTAGATCATCCTTTGAAAAGGCAAAATTTGTGCTGCACATGAAATGCAGTGTGAGGAGAGGACATCTGAATTTGGCTTGTTTTATCAGTAATATCTTAATTTGTTACGGTTCAGTTGATCAATATTCAGGAATGCACAATCATTATTTCAAGTCAGTTTTTTTATGGCCTTCAGTTGCTGCTGCTACGTGGGGGGTTTTGGTTTGGGTTTTTTTTTTTTTTTTTTTTTTTTTTTTTCCCTTTGCCTACTTCCGCCACCCTTTATTTGATAAGCCTTTTGAAATCTAAAAGGCAGTCTTATTGATGGTTTGGCTAGTTACAACGTTTTGTGCGTGTCATCTCGACTTGTTTCAATTTCAGTTTAAAACTTCCCCTTCAAAGAATAACTTCACCTATCATTTTACCAGTGTTTCAGTGGCTGTCCTCTCTTGTTTTGATTTGGTTGTTTTAGGTTGGGTTCTAATCCTTTGAAAAAGGGTCTGCAGCAGATGATTTAGTTCTGTTAGTTGCACAGTGTAGAATGTTAGCTTATATTTGTTGTTATTTTAAGTTCCATATCTGATTTATTTTATGGCTTTTCAGTTTTGCATTTTAATTATGTATGCTTCCAAAGGCATTAATACTGCATATGCAGGGAAAAAAGTCAACAAAGGACTGAGGTGACAACAATGGAGATATTGTGCTTGTTAGTGGTCCTTA
Source organism: Rissa tridactyla (assembly GCF_028500815.1). Classification (NCBI taxonomy): domain Eukaryota; kingdom Metazoa; phylum Chordata; class Aves; order Charadriiformes; family Laridae; genus Rissa; species Rissa tridactyla. The sequence goes on along the minus strand of NC_071468.1, from coordinate 29,135,622 downwards.
GTGCTCAAAGGCCCCTGAATTACATGCGTGTAAGGAAGTCAGCATCTTACGCGCTACTTTACTAGTACCATGGATATATACTAGTGCCATGTCTGTATGTGACATGGATAGGCCAGCATAAAATACATTTTGGTACCTTAATATATTGTTGAATTAATTGCAAAAATCACTTTTTTTTCCAGAAAATATATTTTGGATTCTGACCTTTATATAGAATAGAAAAACACTAGCCTTGCAATTGTGACAAAACGGAAATTAACAGATGATTTATAGCTTGTCTGTTAGGGTGTAAAACAAGTATAAAGCAATCTAAAGAGCTGTAGATCTATACTGAAATAAAAATGCTGTGGAAAAATTTTAAAGAGCTTAAAAATTGAAAATGCCTCAACAGAGACTTTTGGAGGTAATACAATGTGCACAATATTACAAGAAAAACAACTCAAATGCAAATTGAAATTTCTGAGGAATTGGGGTTTTGTCACAATAGTACATAGCAGAACTTAAGAATTTTACTTCAAAAAATAACTGCATCCAATGATGAAGAGTATTCACACCTTTAGTTAATTTGTAGTGAACAGTGGTCATGCAATCAAAATTATACAGCCAAAAGGTTTAAATATAAATCCGTAATTCTGTTTTCATTGCTGTGGCTGTTAAGCATACACGGTGTTTGTTTGTAGGAAAACTTTACCTGTTATTTAAAAATGACTGTAGCATATTGGGGGTGGGGTGGGGTGCAGAATACACTCTTGGATTGTAGACCACTGAATGAATTTTCCTTGAAATTTTCAAGACTAAAGTGGGTTCAGCATGTACCATTCCTTCTTGGAAGGTTTGATTGTTTTTATTCTTATTTTGTTTCATTCAACAAGGGATGACATGCCTGCAGCTCTGGAAGCTTTAATCAACTGTTATAAGAAGTATGGTAAAATTCTTCAGCTTCATAACATCTACTGTAGACTGATAGAAAAAGGAGACGCTGATCTTCTGCAAAAGGGTTAGTTGCACGTAGTCAAATGCTGTCTGGTTACATGGAGTGTTTTCTGGAATCTTTTCTTCCATGACTTGTATATCATTTCCTTCCACTGAAAGAAAAAAAATTGTTTGTGTCTATATGTGTAGCTTTAAAGCACTTAAATGATGCTGTCATTCTTCAAATTGAAAATTGATATTCATTTTAAATGTAAAAGAGTCCTAATGTTTAGCTAATACAGCATCAAGCTCTCAACAATTAGCTACATATACTGCTATGAAGAAACAACTTAATAGTAACGCAATAGTAAAACAACACATCTGTTTTTCTAATAGTTGTGTAGTTAAGAAATCCTGTATCCTCACTATCCACAAGTAGAGAATGCTGATATATACTCTGTCTGTTTTGTTGAATGTAATTCAAAATGCAGTGCACATAAATAGAAAAACATTGTAAATATGCTCAACTGCAAAGCTACAACAAATTTTGTAATATATTGCAATGATTCCCTGTGTTTCAAAATTTATTTCCCTATAGCTTATTCTTGGAACTTTCTGATGCTTAGAAAATATTAGTATTCAGAATATCTGACATATATATTAAAATGCTTCAATATATTTAGTACATTAATGAGTTTTATTCTGTCCTTAGTTTCAGATTTTATAAGCAGAGAATATGGTGACATGATGGCTCTTTATGATCTCTTCTTCGCCTTCTTGCAAACAGGAAAATACAAAGAGGCCAGGAAGGTTATTGAGGTGGGATTTTAACTATAGTACTGTAATTGTGCAGCTATTTAGACTCTTAATTAGAAACATTTAAAGTTTTTAACCTTTAATTAGACTTGTTCTGATGCATGTTAATAGAATTCAATCCCAATAATAAAAAAAAACCTTGACCAGCTTTATTTTGTATAATTACAGTTCAGAAGAGAGACAGTCTTGTTGTATATTAAAATTGTTTCCTCACTTTTTCATATTCTCTGTTATATATCAAAATGATATTTGCATATTAAATATCGGATTGTGGAACAATTAAATTAAACTGGCATTCCTGGGTGTAAAGTTGCTAATCCTCTTGCCGAAGGAATTCTTTGTTCTTAAAAGCACTGGAATTTAATTTGCTGCAGACCATGCTCAGATTTATTTGTAATGCTTGTCTACAAGTTAATCAGCCAAACAAGCGCTGTCTGCTACTGTTTGGCATTTAATTTAGCATTTCTTCTCTCTCTCTCTTTTTCAGGATAGTAAGCAGCTTATAGGAAGTGGTAGGTGACAAACTTGGTCTATTTAGGATTAGTATATTTTATCTAGACTTGATTGAAATTGTGCTTACTGAAATTGATAAGTCAAAGGGGCAGCTGCAGAGTCTGCCCAGATTGTGATTATTTTTCTTCTTAACACAGTTGTGTGTTTTTAAAATGCTGCATAAGTTTTCCAGTTAATGTGTGGGAGGAGGCATCTTGTAGAAAAAGTAATACTTTGTCCTCGTCGATTTTGTGTTATGTGCATACACAACTCTGTAACCTAATTGTTGGGGTTTTTTTCCTTCCTACGACAAAGTATACTTTTTTCCTAATTCCCCCTAGAATATTTGAAATACCAGTTATTCCTACTTGAATTATCTAATAGAATTCGTGCATCTAAAAATCTTAACTGAAGATCTGCTTGTTTGTCTGTAGTGGAACAATACTGTCCTGCTGTGGGGTGTGCGGAAATTGCCAAGCACAATGTTGAAGCATTGATAATTTTGTTCTCAGAGGGTTTTTTGGAGCTCATAGTGTTACGATACAGAAGAATAGAAATATCAGTATCTGACAGAAGATGATGCTGAGGAGTTGAGCTCTTTTATAGTGATTAAAGCATATAGGAAGTAAAAGGATGAAATCTGAGAATTGGAAGTAAAATTAAAGCTAAATGAATAAAATTGGTACTTGATGTGATTTAGCAGCTGTTTCTTTGATACTGGCATTTAATTTCTCAAAACGTATATTGGCGGCTACAGTTCAGCAGTCAGAATAGGATAGTAAGCAAATTATCAAATCGTTAGGGCTTTGAAACTTCTGTCATTTTCTTAATAGGTGCCAAAATTATTTCTGCAAATACTCAGTATTTGGTGATTGATCATAAATTATTAGTAATCACAGATGGACACTTGGGCATAAATCTGAATGCCTGATATCTGGAAGTAAATGGAAGTTTTTCTGGCATTTTATGTGATTTAAAGTAGGTTTTCTTGCTCCTGCCTAACGTCCAAGTATGAATTACAGCTTTGTCTGTGCTGTTGGGGAAAAAGAGGTTTTAAGTTCTGGAATTTTTAGGAGTATAGGAATTTAGCTAAGAATAGTATGCATGTATTTTACCAGTGGATAGTTTAATTTATCAATTACTATAAGATGTGTTATATTTTAAGTATGCTTTTACTATGTAACAATATGTTAAGTATTTTCAAAGAAATTTTCCCCTGGAAGAGCGGATCTTGAAATTGGTATTTTGCTGAAGAAGAAAATAGTTTTTATTGGTTTATTTGCTTTTTTTTATTTGTTGGGAAGCCGAAGCCTTAATGAATATAGGATCAAAGATACAGTACAAGGTGTGTTTCTCTAGTCCAGTATTTTTTGTATCTAAATTATTTCTCTTGTTGGCCATCTCATATTCTTTTTCTGTTTTCCTTTCTTGTGAAATAATATTCAGTAAAGGTGATCAATTGGTGCCACTTTCTCCTTTTTAGAAGCTGTTGCATGTTAGACAGATTACCTCTCAGCACACACTTTTATCATGTATTGTTGATTATGGTGGTCAGTTGATTTTAGTGGTATAATTTGTTTTAAATATATTTACTGAGTTAATAATTTTATTGGGTATGTAAAAGGGTAGTAATGAAGCTGGAAAAAAGACTATGGTGATCCATTGATTTTAGTGACATCATTTGTTTTAAATGTATCTACAGAGTTAATAAAGAGTTTCTAAAAGGGTAATAACTAAGATGGAAAAAAAATTCTTTAGGAGCTAACGAGATGAAGATTCTGGAGGAGATATGGTTGTTTAAATGGGGTGTTTCTCATTGGAGACCACTGCCTCTGCTTGCTCTTGCTAATTTTAGAAGTCAGAGGTACACTAGGTGCTTATGTGAAACTTAGTGACAACTGCTGCTTTGAAAAACATGCAACTCAAAGTCCCAAGAATAAGCAAATAACTCTTAAATCTCAATATTTGGTAAAATAGAACTGGGTGACCATAGTGGGGAAGGCGGAAGAATAAGATTTGAGTGAGATTATAAAAATTAGGTCAGAGTTGGGTATATACATTATCCGGTCACAAATGTGTTGTGCATGCATATATATAAGCTCGTGTTGTGGGATGTTGTCATAGCAAGAAAGCTGAAAGCTCGGGCACTCATTTGCTTGCTGGAAGGACAGCAAGACTAAGCAGAGGATGATAGTACAAAAGACAGCGAAAGGTGAATAGAAAGGAGATGAGGCAAAGAATGCATCTGACAGATACCAGAACAAATGAACTGGAGCATATGGTAGTTTGGAGGTGTTGGTCTCTTTTGAAGCCATGCTAAGTGGAAGAGAAGCTGTGATTGAGAAGACTGTGGGGGGAAATGCAGCTAAGTTCTAAGGCTTCACAGAGTTTGATTGATAAGGTAACAAGTTTGCCATGCTGCTAGACTGCCTTGCTAAGCTTTTGAAAGTCTGTTCTCATTTGTTCTGTGGCAGGTGGCTAGAGAAGGAAGCCTCTCTCAGAGACAGTACCTCCAAATGAGTTTGCCTTGGCTGCTCTGTAAAGTAAAAATCTAGCTGTGCCTGAAGATTCCTGAGCCCTTGAAGTTATGTAGATGGATGTGCTGGTAGATGCTCTTTTGCTTTCCACTGGGAACAAGTTCTACCACTGGGTCCTCTAGTGTATCAAATCATGATTTAGTCTTCAGTTCTCAGTTGTAACTCAGTTGATAAGTTAGCTTTTGTCTTGAGTCCTTCAAAGGTGATCACGTAAAAACAAAGTTCGCCCATCTCTCTTCTTGCCTCTTACCGTAAGGTCACATACTAGCTTGCTTTCCCTTGGAGTGGCACAGAATGACTTCTGTGTCACCAAATCTAGCTCTAATTACTTAGGATGTTTTCCCATACTTAGAAGGGCAGTTTATTTGCCTTTTTTCCTTCAATTATGTTTTTTGTAAAAAAGAAACAGGAGAGAAAGAAAAGTGAGTCAGTACATTTTTACTTTAACTAAATTAAACTACATTAAAACTAATGTTGGCTAAAAGAAAGGGATATGAATTTTCAATAAATAGGATTAGGGGAAAAGTACCTTCTAGAAAAATATTTTCTTTTTCTGTCTTTGAAAATGCTGTCTTATTTTCAAAATACCTAATCAAATTTTGTCCTGGAGAGAGATCTTACATAGTTTTTCATATGTGTTGCTCCACAGTTCCAGGTAGTATATCGGAGAGTCTCTAAGAGTTGCTTGGCCTAGTAATCTTTTAAATCTGGTATATAAATGGTAAGAGAATTTTCTAGAGCCTACTCCCCCAAATTTCTCCAATCCACAGCTTCTTACATGTTGCCGTAACTAGACAATGTCTACTCAGTTGTTGACCGCCACTTTATTAACCTGATCGAGCTGGTGATCGAGAGCTGAATGGATGTGAAGGTCATCCAGGAGAATGGGAATGAAAAAGAGAATGTTACACCACCTTGGAGGAATCTACTTCCTTCCCCCTTCACCTGTTATACTGTTATCTTGTTTGTATGCTGCATGGAGGTTTAAAGAATTCAGTACCTAAAGTATTTAGAATATAGTTGTTGTCTGTCATTTTGGTCCAATCTTAATTATTTGGTCATCTCTGAATTTTGCACTGAGATCTCATACTTGTAGCTGTTTTACCTGCATGATGGTAGAATATTTCTAGACTCACCCTTTTCCTTCATTTATTATTCTTACTGAATGCAATTATCAAAATACTCTCTGAAGCTGTGTGTAATTAAGCCTGTGTCCATGCTTGGCTCTTTCTGGTAGAGTTGTGGGGCTTAGAATCATAGAATGGTTTGGGTTGGAAGGGACCCTAAAGACCATCTAGTTCCAACCCCCCTGCCATGGGCAGGGACACCTCCCACTAGACAAGGTTACTCAAAGCCCCATCCAGCCTGGCCTTGGACACCTCCAGGGATGGGGCATCCACAACCTCCCTGGGCAACCTGTTCCAGTGTCTCACCACCCTCACAGTAAAGAATTTCTTCCTAATATCTAATCTAAATCTCCCCTCTTCCAGTTTAAAACTGTTGCCCCCTGTCCTATCACTCCACTCCGTTGGTAAAGAGTCCCTCCCCATCTTTCCTGTAGGCCCCCTTTAGCTACTAGAAGGCTGCTATAAGGTCTCCCTGCAGCCTTCTCTTCTCCAGGCTGAACAACCTCATGTCTTTTGATGAACAGTCTGCCCCCTGGCGTAAGTCTTCAGCCTGACTTCATAGGAGAGGTGCTCCATCCCTCTGATCATCTTCATGGCCCTCCTCTGGACTCACTCCAACAGGTCCGTGTCCTTCTTGTGTTGTGGGCCCCAGAGCTGGATGCTGGATCCAGGTGGGGATCTCACCAGAGTGGAGTAGAAGGGGAGAGTCACTTCCCTCAACCAGCTGGCCACACTTCTTTAGATGCAGCCCAGGATGCGTTTGGCTTTCTGGGCTGCGAGTGCATATTGTCAGCTCATGTTGAGCTTCTCATCCACCAACACCCCCTAAGCCCTTCTCCTCAGGGCTGCTCTCAAGCCATTCTCTGCCCAGCCTGTATTTGTGCTTGGGATTGCCCTGACACGTGTGCAGGACCTTGCACTTACATGTCATTAAGTACTGCAACAGTCCTGCAGAAGAAGTTCAAGCGAGCCCTTCTATAAATCAGCTTTGCAAAAATCTCAACCATGTTTATAAAGTAGAAGTACGAACACTTCATGAAGTAGAAATGAACACTTTACACCTATGACTAAAGTATGCAAGGTTTTAAACTGGTGGTGTATCCATTTCTGCACTGTACTGATAAGATCTTTCCACCTTAAACTATATGTCATTGGACAGCAAAATACTTCTGTAAAAAATCCAAACAAGCGCCACATTAAAAAGGTATCAGATCTCTGGCATTTTTAGTTAGCAGCTTATGGACTCCTCTGATAGGAACAAGGAGTTGGTAAACACGTTCAACTTCATTTTGTTGTTTGACGGATACTTCTTGAAATCTTTATAGATCAAATCACTTCAGCTATTAAATTAACATTGTTCCCTCAGTGAAAGAATAAAAGCTCTTATTTCTGCTCTGTTAGTAGTTTTACTGGAAATGAAGGCTAAGAGAGGATTACTGTGTTTGGGATATAGGGAGAGATCTCAGAACTATATGGCAAAATATTTTAGTAGAAGACCAGTCTGTACAAGTTAGCTCCCACAAGAGGAACCTGCCTTGAAAATGGCAATGTGTAGTGCATGGCTTCAGAATTCTTTTAACCAAATTTTAATTAAGTGTGATACTTTCCTCATCTTCTGTTCTCATACTAAATATATCATTTATATTTGATAGTTAAGTATATCCAACCATATCTCACGTATCTCAAGACATTTATGTGAAGAATTGAAGGACAAATTGTTGTGAAGTATTTTAATGAAATATGTTCCAATGCAAATAAATGGAAAAAAAAAAATGCATTTACTGCTAAAATTCAAGACCTGACAAAAGAACTGTTTTGGGTGAGTTTAGTATACAGGAATATATCTATCAACAGATGTCAAGTTAATTTAGGAGGTAAATAGATTTAAGCAAAGAATTGTGACATCCACTGTCAGCAGACCTCAAGATACCAGTTGCCATTGGATTTAATCTACCATATAAACAATGAGAATATTTCTACTTGATATTGAGAGATTACAACCTTCTTTCATCCAGATTGCTTTTTTTAAGAGTCTGCATCATAAAATTGAGTCTTGCTGATTTTATGCTGGAGATAGACTATTGGAGAAGATGCTTTCTCGATTTGTGACAGCAGGATTTAGGGGGGGGTTTAATGTGTAATTTAATGATGATCAGATCTAGTGTCTGAATTTACCTACAAAGACTTATTTTTGGTCCTGTTAAGAAAAGGGTGGAAGTGATTAGAACAAAATTTAAGTGTTTGTAAATGTTGAATGCAAATTTTATTAGATAGCGGTGGTCTGAGATTGAGGAGTAGTTTGTAGGGGGTGTAATAGCTTTTATTAGAGTAACTGTATACAACTGGGAGGAGGGGAAAGGATGAAGAGCTTTTAGGCACGCAAGCCCTATAATTACAAGAAAAGATTATTTTTTTCTTACTATTGAGTCCTATTAGTCTAATAAAAACATTACTTCTCCTTATGAAACTGGACTCTGATACAACTATTAGTGAAGCTGGATTTTGCATCTATGCATATGTGCATGTGTGTATGTGGGTTAATAAAAAAAATGGCTGCTTACTACTTCAATGCATATTAAATACTCCTTTCTTAAAAGAAAGCAAATGAATATGTTTCAAATAAGTAAATTTGTCAAAGGAGATGACTACTGAACAAATTCCTTCCAGAAAGAGAGAGGGTAATGTGTTTGGAATGTGGGATCATGGTAAGAGCAGGATCATGGTAAGAGCTGCACATCCTTCCTTAGCTCCAGGGACTTTGCGTTAGAGGGAGGATACTAGTGAGTTTCATAATTTTTTTTTCATTCATCATACAACATAAAACCACATTCCAATGCAAAGAGCAAACTTTTGCTCTGTTTTGAGTCCAGAGCATCCTTGAGGATTTTTTGTATTTTTGATGTTACCTTTTCTTCCAGCATGATTATTGTTGGGAAGTTCTCTTACAATGGGTTTTTTTTATAATATTATTTTATTGCATTATTTCTCTTGGAAATCTTACTGGTAAATGTAGGATATTCCAATAGTACTTAAATATACATCAGTCTCCATTGTCGTGAGTAATGATAAAGTTGTAAAGCTCTTTCCTATTATTATTTTGTTATTTTAGGAAAATAATCAAGTTTCCTTATATTTTTCTCATTATCTGCCTAACATAAAGCAGCATTACATTCCTGTTTCAAGTGAAATAAGTAAAATCATGAGTGTTTAATCAACAGATACTAATCATGTTGGTAAAGTCAGTGAACTGACAGAAGCTTTGAGGCAAATGCATACTTCAGGAAAAAAAACAAAACCACCCTAATAGTAAAAGCTTTCCCAGTGGAGACTATAAGCTTTGCATTTTCTTATTATGAACTACTGCTGCTTTTTATTTAAAAATTAACCTAGTAGAAGTAGGCTAGTTGCTGCCTTGGGTGATTGTAGGATAGGCAGAAACTTGAATTGTAATCACTCCCAACAGGAGAGTTAGGGAGGATAAATATCTAGACATGTCCATTTATGTCGTTCATTAAATATTGTATAGTGCGAATAAAATACCAAATACACCACAATTTAGCAGATTTTGAGGGCAAAACTTGCAGTGGAGCAACTCATAATTTTCAAAACTCTGGTGCTGCATTAGAGTACTCGCCCTCACTACCAAACACAAAAAGTAGTCAAATTGAAGGTACAGATTTAATTGTATTCAAGCGTTCATGGAGTTATCCCTTGCCCAAAAACTTGTGCAAGTGTTGGGATGTTTTCGATGAGCTTATCATTCAAGAAATCACTATTATGAGGGTTGGGTTGTGTTTAGTCATATTTATTTCAGGGCAAAATTGCTTACAAAGAACAAAGGCAAAAAATCTTTTTTTTAGAGAAATCCCATCATAGTTCTGAGCAGTTTGCAAGGTTTTCTTTTTTTTTCAGAAAGACTGAAGTGGATGAGGATATCTTTGCATGCTGTGAGCAAAGAAACCGTTTTTGAAATCCGCAAGAGCTAAACTTCTTTCAAGGTGGAAAATGAACTTGTAAATAAAAGATTCCTTCTGTTGCCTGCCATATGCAGGTGTAGCTCTAGTGTTATCCTGGTGGTACAATGACCTAAAGGAAAGCTAAGCTAGAGAGGAGTAATGTGTTTTGTTAGATAGCTGATATGATTGTAACAGGAAAGATGCTTTTTGATGCACAGAATATTTTTAGATCCCTCGGTCTTTAATGTCGCTTCTTTTATAAACTTCTGTACTATGGTGTAAAAGTTACGTTCAGAGCCATTAATCAAAGCAGTCTTCTGTATTTTCTTTATATCCCCCTATGGTACTTCACTTACATTATGCTATAAACATTATAATGTAAGAAATACAGCAAAGTGGTATACTTGTTTCATACATATGAAGAGAATTAAGATTATTTTAAAAAATATAAATGTTTTAGTATTTTTTTTAAACTCATGCATTGCTATTTGAAGATAAAAGGGTATTTAATAAGAGACAAAAGAGAGGTGTAAGATAATTTTAACAATCTCATCTATCAACTAGACTTAGAGGGCTGTGTAAGGTACAAAAACTTTATATCTGCCTATTCTTGTAACTTTCTGATTCAACAGCACACCTACTGCGTAGTAGAAGTGAGGACGTCTGCCAAAAGTTTTAACATAGGGGAAGTTAAGAGCATAGCAAACAGTGTTCATGTTGTAAAAAACTTTGTTCAAGTAAGCTGCCATGCAAAAATATCCCAGGCTTCATTGAAGCTGCATGGAATTTGTGAGATTTTCATAGACATTTTTGTGGAATCAGGGAAAAATCTGTCTTTAAATTAAGAACTTCCCATCAAATGTTCTGTTTTCACTGATGCTTATGTTAGAGCGCGTTGTTAGAAATGACATACATCAGTTCTTATAGCTGTCTGTTCAAGGCTGTCTCTTTGGAGAAGTAAGGCATTTTCTTGCAAGACATTGCTTTGGCATCTAAATCTCAGTAACTGGTTCTGGTACTGGTAGCATAAGTCTGTTATGGCTGTTGATGTAACTCATCATGAAACATTCTTCTTCCTTTAGCAGCATTAGCTGTCTCTTATTATTACTGGCTTTTTCAGCTGCAAAGAGAGGAACGAATGGATCTACCTGTCCAAAAAATACCATCAGAAAGTGGAGCATGGATGGCGCTAACAAAATTTGGCTGTTTCTTTCCAATATGTTCAGATTGGTAATTATAGTAGGACTGTTTCCCTAAGAAACTGTTTCCCTAAGAAAAGATTGAATTTGGGAAGAAAATGTAAGGATTTAGAAGAAAACACTTAACGAGGTTAAGTGTTTAACGAGCCCACTTAACGAGGGCAGAATTAAACTCGAATGATTAGAATTGGTGAAATTCTAATACCGTGAAAGGCTAGAATAAGTTGTCCAGAATATGTAACAATTATTTCGCCAGCCAGTGCACAGTAATAGTTTGTGGAAGTGCAGTGTTGGAAGGTTAAAACAAAAGAGTAATCTATCTCATGTCATATATGTGCTAAATGAAAAATAATTCTGCTGGCTTTTAAATAATTATGCATCTTAAACCAGCTGTAGCAAAAGTGGTACTGTTTTGGGACACTTTAAACTCTTATTTTTCTGAAAGTCCTCTCTTTGAACGATATCACAGGGTTTCTGGTCTGTGTGTTGTTTTCTGTGTTTTTTCTCTGTAAGCAAGTTCTGTGTTTTAAGAGAAAAAGGTTGCTTTAGGCAAGTAGAGAGAAGTAAATAATATTTTCGATATGTGTTCTGTAAATTACTTAACTTTTTTTTTGAAGTAAAAAAATAGTATTGGTCTGTTAGCTGTAACAATTACAGAACACTATTGTAAACAACACTTTAATATTTCTATCATTATCTAAAAATCTGGAAAAACATCGAATGGATTCCTCTCTGACAGGTCAGTATTTGCCCAGACAATCTGTTTTCTTTCAGCTGTAATAGGTATAAATTAGCTCAACCAAAAATGTTCATACAGAAAAGATTTTCCTGATGATTAGACCCCTTCAATCACCTGTCTGAAGTGATTGGTTGTAGGAAGGAGGAGAACAAATCAAATGCTTTCAGTGTGTTAGGATTGTTGCACTCACATGATTTTTGAGCGCTGCTTGGCAAGAGTTCTTCTGAAGATGTAGTACATTTTCTGGTTAGTTTTCCTTTCTGTGTGTGAATGCATGAGTAAATTGGTGTAGGGTTGTATGTTGGCCCTCAAAGATAGTAACAAATGTGATCAAAAGTATGGAATGGTTTCCAGAGGAGATATGACTAAGGTGAGTTCTGCTTAGTCTGGAGAAGAAACAGTGAAACAGGGAATTATTATATATACATCACTCGTTAAATTAATATGAAATTGAGAGGATAAAGATAAATCAATTGTGCATTGTCTTCCAATACAAAACCCAGGGGCTCCAAACGGAGGTAGCAGAAGTTAGACTGAAAACAAACAAAAAGTAATGGTATTTTGTTTGTTTTCTGCAGACGGTAGTTCAGGCAACCCTTTGCAAAAAGATCTTATGAATGATAAAACTTACGGAGTTCCAGGGACAACCAGAAAAGCTCATGGAAGAGAAATCACATGCTCGAAGCAGTGTGACCCACTGAACCTCAAGTAGTTGGAGAGTAAAAGAGCACTGATGGGGAAGCATTGCTGGGTTTTCTGTCATTTTATATTCTCCTATAGGCACTGTTAGGGAGAGGATAACAAGCTAGATGAACCTTTGGTTTGGTACAGTACAACTGTTTTGTATTCCGAGAGAACATAAAAGCCAGAAAACCTTTATGTTTAGTTTATATGCTGTATGAATTATTTGAGACTCTCAATAGTTGTTTCATTCTTTAAAGCAGTGAATGTCTTAACAAATTTTAAAAAACACAACAAAATAAAACACTAAGACTCAATAATAGTTTTGGGTTGGGTTTTTTTTTTTTCAGTCCGTTGAAACAAGCAAAATCAAAACAGTAAATGGGAATTTGGGAAGAGTAATTAGAGTAACAGGTTTTTACTTAATTTTTTTTATTCTGTATTTTAGTCTGCTGTATTGTAGAAAGTCTGCCTCCTGCTAAATGCAATGTTTAAAATTCCCTAAGATGGTAAGGGATAAGCTACAAATATGGACTATCAGGCAAGCCCTGGAGATTTAGTTAATCTGACCTAGTTGTTCTTTTGATGATTGAGACCTGCAGTATGTGAAAACACTTCTCAATTTCAAAATGAAACACAAGGATATCTGTTGTATAACTCAGCTGTCCTTGTAGTGACAGACACATCAATCATTTCTGAACAGGAAAGGATTTACTATAAAAAGTTTGTAGCTTTGGAGCTGTTGAGTTCATTGGCATTCGGATCAGCAATGATATTGGAAGTTGTAAGTGAATTCAGCATTTGAATTTTACCATGTCCTAAAGAGGATTAGCTACAAATGCAGGCAACATACTTTTTTTTTTCTTTTTCATTTTCAAGAGCCTGTTGTGTAAGATGTTAATTCTTGACTTAGTTTTCAGCATATTTTATGTGAAACTGCTGGGTGGCTCTTAAAAAAGCACTGAACAGGTACCTGTAAACATGAATAATTGTGGGGGGAAAAAAAAAATAATTGGGAAAAAAGCAAGTAACCTGGAAAGCAAAACTGTGTTTATATGTACCACTTCTGCATACTTGAGAAGCCACTATTTTTCTGTAATCTCTTGGTTTGAGAGAGTTTTTACAGTACAATTAAGTACATGGAGAAGATGCTCCATGTTGAAGAACTGTGAGGTTAACATCCTGTTTTTTAAAAACCTTACAATGATTGCATAAAATGGTTTGAATGATTGGAAGGATTATATGGCCTAACATTTACTCTGCAGAACACTGTTTCCTATATGTTTAGCAAATTTTAATGGCTTTGGCTGAAGTTTTGTGTGCTGGTTTTCTGGTGTATGATCAATTATTTCAGAAAGATGTAATGCTAATAATTCTGCACTTGGAGAATACAGGAAAAGGAAATTATCTGTGTTAAAAACACAGAAGGTAAATTGACTTTTACAGTGGTAATTGCTTCCACTGTTTTGGAACTGAGGCTCAATACTTCTCACAGCTTTTTGTTCAAACTACCTCTTTTATGCAAAGTGGGGTTTAAATTTTGGAAGTTGCCCTTCACGTTTTAACAGTAGAGACATATAATATTAACAGCTAGAAGCCTTCAAGAGTCAAAACACATGTTTCTCTGTAGGGATGAACAGACACTTCCTCAGAATCACTTTTGAGCTGTAGTAATGTGAATCTGAACACCTGAAATGAAAGCAGAGTCCTGTCTGTAAATGATCCTTGTGCTAAAACAGGAGAGTATAAGCAAAGTAAATTCAAGTACTCGGTGGGAGAGAAGGGTAAGAGGTGAAAATAATGGATGCTTTGCACGCAGGTTTTTTGTATCGTATTTTTAGATACATCAGACATAAGTACTGGCATACCTGTAACGTTTCTTTTAAGAACTTTGAATTTTCCTATGTTTGTTTAAGAATTTATTTAAGTGATCAAACAGATATTTTGATTATTGCCTGTGGTGCTGAGAAGGTGCTATGTGGTAGTCTACCAGATGGAGTTTCCAAGGACTGAAATGTTTTTGAAGATGTGTATTCTGTATCTGTAGTCCGCTTGAAACAACAAAGGAATGAATAAACAAAGGCTCATCAAACCTGGGAAAATTAAGAACAGAACTATGGCATGTTAACTGTTATACATCAGTTCCTCCAGGTACACACACTTAAGAGTAAGCCTTTGCTCTGTTCTGGAACAGGAATTGCCTTTACATACAGTATATCTGGCATCTGCATTGGCAGCATATCGCAATTGTAACAGTTACTGCTCTATAAATTCCTGGTTTTTTACTGAGCAAGAGAAGTCAATATCTAAACACACTAGTGTTTTATACTTAAACACACTATTGTTTTTAGGTACTAATAGTCGTAATAAAATGGCTAATGTTAGCAGATAAGGGGTACCAAATGGTGGTGGTGTGGTTGAGAGGCATGGTTTTCTAGTTGCTAAGACATTGCAGTGGGTGTCGAATATGAACATGAAGAAAGTTTGGAAACATTTGGTGTAATTCTTTACCGTGAGTAACAAAAATGATTACCAAGGGTATCAACTCTCTCGGCAGTGTTCAACCAAAAAGGAAGATGTCTTGAATAAAGTGACTGCAATTTTTAAGTCTCATAATTTCAATGTAACTTGATTATTTGTGAGCTTGTAGTCTCGTTCACATTTCAAAAAACAAACAAAAGCTATGAGCTTTTGTTACAAGTACATGTATATGTTTCCTTTTCCTTAGAATGTTCTATGTAATATGTTCTAAGTAATGTGTCTCTTCTTGTGGAAATATTTTACAGACTCCTGGCTTGAGGGCACACTCTGGAAGGTTGCAGTGGTTTGCAAAAAAGTGTATATCAAGCAATCAGGTATGTGGCTCGTATGATGTCTTCTATGTAACTGGTATTATATTCCAAGAAAAACTGTTTTGAAATATTTCATTGCTTGATTTTTATGTTTGTGAAAGGACGTGTGACAGGCTGATGAGGTGAACTTAATGCTCTGTGTAAATGCTGGTCTATACTTAAACAGAAACATTATTTTAGCTGAATGCACACAGCATGTAAGTGCACATATATAGAAAAATAATTGTTCGGCTGAGGTAAAACTCGGTTGTTCTTTCTTTTTAAAGATGGAGACTTTGGAACACTTGGTAGAATTAACTCAAAATCTATTTGAATGTGATAGAGATGAGATGTACTACTACCTGCTTCAGTTGTGTGGTAAGTGAGCTTGTGATCTTTTTCATGTTGTAATCTGTTTCCCTTCGTGATTGGAGGTAGGACATAACCCTTATTTAGAGAGGAGTTTTATCCTGATATGCAGTTAGCCTGGATACCATTTCTGAGGCATCTTGCCGGGGAGGGAGTACAGGTTTTTTACCTGCAGACCTCAACACTTACATAGAACTGATACAGTATAAGTCTTCCAATCCACATCTTGTATCCTAATTTGAAAGTTTACTCTGGTTTTGGTTTTAGTATGCTTAAAGAAGAAAAACTGCTCATTTGTTATATCTTTGTAACTGATGAAGATCTGGAGTCTCCTGTAATTGGATATGGTTCTGAAAGTTGCATTTTTTAAAAATCTATCAATTCTTCACCAGCCACAACCTAACTTTTGCATCATTTACAGGAATGGAACCGTTTTTAAAATTGAAAGTTCATTTCTATGCTACAGACTTAGCGTATGTTGTATGCATAGTGTTTTTCATTTCTTCTTTTCTGTATTTTTCAGTCTTTGTTGGTTTTGTTATTCAGTGTATCATACTGCATTATACATAATAAAAATTCTGGAAACTTTAGTTCCAGTTATTTTAAAGTCTTGGAAAAACATTTTGTGTTAAGATTGGATATAGAGCACTAAATAATAAATTGGGACATTAAAAAAAGCATTACAGGGATTGCTATGTACTTTGTTAAAGTGTATATATATTAATGAGCCATTACAGCAATTTGATATATTTGAGCAAGGGAAAACTTGCATTAGATCTTGAAGTAATTTTAGGCTGTTCCTCATGTATATTTTTGGTTGACTAGAACTAGTGATGTTTTAATGCTAAATAAAATACTATTTGAATGCTCTTTTTCTTTTCATATGGTAATAAAAGGGGCTTCTTCCGCATTGCACTTATCACAGGCAGAAGAGATGAGTACTTACACACACACAAAAAAAATTACCAAAGACCCCTTGAGAACTCTGTTGCTTTCCATTTCCTGAACAGCCTCAGAAAGCTTCAAAACTGAACTGTAGTGTTGCCCAATTGTGGCTTTGCACTTACTGTTTCATCATCAAAAATCAAGCAGGCCTGAAAAGCAATCTTGTCTCAACGGGGAGGGAGTCTTCCTGTTTCTCCACTCATCGTGTTCACCTCTGGCAGTGACTAAGTCTGACAGTGTGCCTGCTAGCAAGAGGATCCAAGAAGATACAATTTATCCAGTTCTGTCATGCAAAATCTTCAGTCTTCTTTCAAAAGACAAAACCAATTCCATCTATTCAAAGAAGTGGAAAACGTTTGTGGGTTTCTGTCACCATAAAAGACAAAAACCATGCGCATTCCTGCTTTCAACCATTGTAGATTATCTATCAAAGCCGCCCCATGCACAAACACAGTAGAGAGTTGTCACTGTGCAACTAAGCCATAACTTCAGATCTATTTTAACCATATTAAAAAAGAATCTACCTTCTAATCCAAGCTGTGATCACAAATGTTGAAAACAACACATTTGGTTTTGTAGAATCAATAATTTATACTGGAGAGAGCCTCAGGAGTTTCAGGCGTCGCCCTTTCCCAGAGCTAGGACAGCTTCAAAGTTAGATCATATCATGGCCTTGTCTAGTAAAGTTTTGAATGCCTCCAGTGCTGGAAATCAAACAACCTCCCTGGGCAACCTGTTCCAGGGTTTGATCATCCTCAGATATTCCATTCCTGCAACTTTTAACCATCACCTTTTGTCCTTTGCTGACACTTCCAAGGAGAGACTGACTCGCTCTTCTCTGTAACTGTCAGGTAATTAAAGACCGCGATTAGATCCCCTGTTAGCCAGCATTTCTCCAGGCTGCCCAAAACTCATCATCTTTGACTTCCTCTCTTCATCTGCACTGGCCTCGTGTCTGTCTCGATTGGCTGAGCTTGCTCCGGTTGCCAGCATCTTTTATAGTCGTGGAGCCCAAAACTGGACACAGTACTCTAGATGTGGCCTCATGAGTGTCAAACACAGGGATAAACACAAAAAAGTGTTAAGACATTCTCTGTCCTGCTCTGTTAGCTGCCATAATAGTCTGCATTAAAATGTTATATGCAGTATTTAGTCAATAAAACCAATCATTTTATTTGACTTATGGTAGTCAGCAAGTTTGCTGCCTCTTTCTAAAAAGCTGAAGTGATGCCAGAACCTTGTTGAAAGTGGGCTTGGATCTTGAACCAGCATAGTTAACACATCCACGTGTTTTGCTAAACTGATGCTGGCCCTGTAAAGAAGAGAACATTGCACTGTAATGCTCAGTATTACATTGCAATACTGTTTGCAAATCAGTATATACTGCTTTGAAATGCCAACTTTGTAACAGTTCTAGAGAATATCCAAGTGCTTCCAGGTGATTGCTCCAGCTTCTCCTTGTGTTATGACTTGGTCCAGTAGAGTCTATAGAAGTGCTGAAGTTCCTTAACTGAACAGTGGAAGAAGAGCTGAACAGCTGCTGTTGCAGGCTGAGATATTGCCCTGTGAACAGTTCATTCCATCATCTGCCTTCTGACCCTGCCTTCTTACCTTGCGTCTCTTCATTTCTGGGATTCTGAATTAAACCGTGGAACAAACAGATTTACAGCTAGCAGATGTTAGGATTAGGTAGCTGTGAGTAGGACCTACAACTAGAAATTGATGCTCTTATGATGACAGGAGACATTGCAAACCACCTGTTCTATGTAGTTAAATAGTAATTAACGGTTTTCTTTCACAAAGTTCAGCTTTCTATTTGGTTGTGGTTTTGTACAGTGGTACATATATAATTGCTATTCTTGTTGAAAGCAGTTGAATTATTCTGTGAGTTTGTTAGCCATTTATTTTCTCTTGGCAAGAGCCTAGAACACTTCTTTGACTTGAAAGTGGTCAACTTCTTGGATGTAGGTGCTCTAACTCAGTAGCTACATAACCAGAGGTTTTAATTTCAAGTTGTTCAGAATACAAGTTAAAAGTGGTACCTTAGAGTGTTTGTGTTTTGTCATAATTTATAAATGTTTGTAATTATTTTTACAGCTAACAATCAAGAATATTAGAACTTAAGAGCTAGGAGGAACTTCTGCAATATTTTTGAGTTGAATTCTCATTCATTTGAAAATTCATATGATCCTTTTTTTTTTTTCCTGTTTGCATCTTCTGGTGTCCTCTGTGATATTAAAAGGAGTTTAGAACTTTTCAAGTTGATGATCATATGAAGCAGAAGTACATGATTAATTGATGAATTATTTTCCAAAGATACCTCTTTTGAATCACTTTAGATATTTATATATACTCTAAATGTGCTTTTATCTGAAGATATGGCTCTTGTTTCAGAGAACAACGGTGACTGGGGAAAGGCTGAAGCTGTTTGGACTAAAATTCAAGAAGAAAATGTTGTTCCTCGTGAAAAAACATTAATCCTACTGGCTGATATACTTGAGAAAAATGGTCAGGTTGTTCCGTTTGAGGTACCAAAGGTAATTGGAGTTTATCTTTCCTAGCTAACAATACTTTTGAATACATTTATTTCCATTGAAAAATGTTAACAGATAGCATTATAGTAACTTAAATAAGTTTATTTGTTTTAAAGGTTAGACATGAAGATACCAGTAGTTTAAGTGCTTCTAGTGTGGAAGAAAGAAAAATAAGGATGCTTTGCAAGAAAAACAATGCAAAAGGTAAACTGAAAACACTGCTTTCTTTACCCCTTCAGCATTAATTTTAAGATTTTGATTAACTGCAGAGCAACTGATGCTTGCTGCTGCTTTTTGTTGGTTTACTAGTATGTTAGGAAAGGTACATGACAGTGTTACCTGCCTATATTCTGCTTCATAAGCTGATATGAGAAAGATATGCTAAAATATTTAAAATGTAATCAGAAATGCTGACTTTTAAATGCATGTCTGAAAGCCAGTCTATGGTGAAGTTGACAGTTTTAGAATTACTGAAGTACTGCTGGTCTGTAGTTCACTTTATCCTGTTGGGTTAACATCATGTTCTAGACTTTCAAATGTAGCCATTAAACACCAGAAACTAAATTTATGTACAGGATTGATGCTAAAAATACCATTTTTATGGTTCCCAGAAAATCTAGCTGTTTGGTTGCAAGTTTTATGGTGTGAGACATGAGAAGTGTAGTGAGAAGAAAGAATAATATCAAGTGAAATAGCTGGGACATGTTTATGGGAAGGCAATTAACTATTGGAAGAAATTGTTCAGAGATTTTTGAAAGCAGATAAAAATGTAGAATTAAATAGGTTTAAAAAATTAATTTTGTTGAGTGAGGAAGATTTATAAATACAAGATACCTAGTTATTTTTTTCTGAGTGTTATCAGTATATTTAACAGGTTGAACACACAAAGTTTTAAGCTTTGAGTTTTTAAAAGAAGAATCTGTCAGTCATTTACAGTTAACTTCCGTTGTTAGTGAGATGACCCTATAGAGTTATTCATTCACAGAAGCACTGATTAGAAATCTGGAGTCTGGGTATTCTGTATATAGGGAGTGCAATCTTCTGTTATGTCGCAAATTTAAGAGTCGTGCATATTATGGCAGACATTAAAATTAATGTTTTCAGGAAATTTTTCATGCTGGTAAATTTCGGGGATCAAAAGAACATATGGGAAATGCAGAAATGTTTTTCACTGAAAACCAGGCAAAATTAATGGAATACATTTTATAATGTTATTCCTAAAGAAGTGTCCTGTGCCTTTGATATCATACGCGCTATCAAGTGGAAAGCAGGAGGAAATGAAATATGCCTTGAACCTTGCAGGGAGACTACTTTAAAACAAAAATATAAAATGTAACTGTTAACAGTCTGTGATGATATTTGATATTGAATTTATCAGTAAATTATTCCTGCATAATCTTGTATTTTAGAGGGGGTTGTCTAGAGCTACTGGGAGTTAAGGGGGAAAAGGGAAATGTTGGTAAACAGTTCCTCTCTTGTTGGGAATTAGTTCTTTTAGGTTTTTATAGTGGGGTTTTTTTAAGACAAAATTGTCACTTTATATAACAGCATAATGTAATTTTGACGTGAATGTAATAGGGCAGAATATAACTTTTTACCAACATCAGCTTTTTGATAGGAAAAATATTAACTTAATCTAGTTATGTAACTAATTTCATGAACTTATCAGCTCTGACATGGAGGTGCTTTGAAAATCTATTCTCTGAAGTGCTTGATTTATGCAAAGTCATATTTTCATTTCTATCTTGATTCGTCAGCGTGAGAACCTGACTCTAGGGGATCACGTTACACATATCCCAAACAGTTGCAATTGCTGAAACAAATTTGACTGTCTTGAGAACTGAGACTTTCTTGGCAAGTTGTCACTTTTCAAACAAATCTTTCTACTTGAAATAGCTAGTATAACACAATATGATTTTGAAACCAAGAACTTTATCTTTTGAATGCTAATATACTTGAGTAATTTTAGATGCCATCTGAAGAAGTAATAAGCTGATAATACATGATCAGGCATATGTCTCAGTTCGAGACTCATTTAGGAATATTTCAAACGTGCTACTTGCACGTTTAAGTTAAGAAAATAATCTGAATAATCATTCTGAGGTCAGGACTGACATACACAATAAAACATCCTAGAACAGGAAAACAAAACTGATACGAAGATCTTCAGTTCTTCATTGAACTAGTCATTATGGAAAAGATTTAAATATATTTCCTTGTAGAGATAAATCTTATATTTTGTGGACTATGATCATCGATGGTCACGTATGCTTGGTGTCACGTATGCCACCACGTCTGCTCGTGGCAAGGCCCATTTTGGTACCCAACCAATGGAAAGCAATATTCAAATACGGGGGGAAATCCTGATTTGGTCTAAAGACAGCAGAGCTTTTGTAGGAGTCTCCAAGGATAAGGATTTTTTGGCTTTAAAAAATATAATTTAAACAGAGTTTGACAAGCAGAAAGAGCAAACCTATTGCCACTCAACTATGTTTTTGTAAATAATTAGTTAACACTTGTAATAGATTATACCAGTGAAAGGGGATTTTTTCTCGCTGAATGTGATTGCTAGTTTACTGGTACCTCAGATTTCAGGAAAGTCAAAGGGAAAAATGTCTTTCTCACTGAATTTAAGTGTGAACACTCTATGAATGCCAGTGTTCAGCATCTGAGCAGGCAAGAGAGTTCACCACATTGCAACAGGCCAAGCTTTAACCTCAGACCTGTAAGTAAATGTGGTGGAGGATTTCAAGACCTTTCATTTCGTTGGTCTTTTGGTTCACACTGCAATCCCTATTGTAATGTCAGACGTCAGTCATAGTCTTTCTCCATCTCTCTGATGTCTCTGTCTGTCTTGTATACATGAAACTCGCATACACAGAAGTGGATTTAATTTTTACTGTGATATCCTTATCCTTTATGTCTGTTCATATATATATTTTTTTTTTTTAATGTAGCTCCAAGCTTCCAAAGTAGGTTATGGATGGCAATGTTAATTCTAATTTTTAACTGAGTGTAAGAGTTTGTCTTGTAAATTTTTATGCGTAGTCATTTTTTTGCCTACATTTCAGGAGGTTTTTTATGTATACTCTTTGGTTGAAGAAGTTTAAGATTCAAACCAAAAGTCACACCAAAAGTTTTGGTTTGGGGGAAAGCCATCTTAAAATTCTGCAGCATGCTGTAATAAGTGCTATTGGTGTAACGCTTCTTGTGACAGTAAGATTCAAATGAGTTGTCTTCATCTTTACTTTCAAAGTACAAGAAAACAACTTAACACTTAAGCTGTGAAATTTGTAGTGATAGTACAACTATTTCTAAAAAGTTTTAAAGGTTATTGTGGCTGTGATTTGAATTAGCAAATGGATTATTTTTTGACTTTCATTAAATGAAACATTTAATCACAGTTGAGATGGAAAAGATCATTTGTGGTTCTTAACACAGCTTTCTAGCTTATGTTACAGCCTGGATGGCAGTCTTAGCTTCATGTTTATAGCTGCATAATCTTGTTTCAGAAAAATAAATGACTGAAAAGTGTGCTTATCATTTTTTCCCCTTTTTGGTAACATCTTTTCATACACTGACAGTTATTGTGAATGCATGAAATAAAACTGTTAATCAGTCAAACAAATGCAGCGTAGTTTACTTGTTAAATATCTGTATATTTGTAAATTGTATGTTTTGTATAAATCTTGTCGTAGCCAAATAATTTGATCTCCCCATATTGGAATCACCTCCTATATTATTTGTTAAACGCTGTTGTGATCATGCACCAGACACTGTAACTATATACCCCAGAATTAGGTGTTGCTTTAAAAATCCTGAGTCTTCCCCTTCCAACCAGCTGCGTTGGTATTTAAGCGACAGCAGCATATAGAAAAAGAGCAGTAGCAAACTTTTTGTTCTGTGATGGTATGTGTCAATTGATTGTTGTATACAAGCAGTTTTGAACAAGCTGTGACCAACAGCTTTGGGCTCAAAGATGTAAGCAGAGGATAAATAGATTTAAGATGGACCTTTTCAATCAGCACGTGATTTCTTTCTATGATCAACATCATTGCAATATAACATTTTGTTTTGGCTTTTTTTTTTTAGAGGCCTATGATATTTTCCTGAAAATGCAAGGAAAGGATGGGTTTCACTATCGTTCTTACGACACCCTTATAAAAGCATTGTTAACACAGAATTGTCTTGAAGAAGCCATCGAAGTGAAACGCATGTAAGGCTTTTCTGTGTTTGGGGGATTTTAATTGTTGGGGGGCGGCAGGGAGGGGAGTGTTTTAATTTCTGGATCATTTTCAAGTCAGTCCTTATCTTTCAATGGGAAAACAGGTCATGACTGATAATTAGGAGTTATGGTAAAAAATACAGCAGTGTTTCATAGGGCGATAAGCCATGTATAAAAAAGGTACTAGAGTGACAGTATGTGTGGCTAATAACTCATTTCAACTAACAATCTCAGCGAATGTACTTGGCATCAGAACTGAAAGTCTGCCCTTCTGGCAGTCTGCCTCTTCCTCTTTAGAGCAATATCCAAACAGACAAGATTCCTTCACTTCACTGCCTGTGAGCCTTCCCCTCAGTGCCCGTCCCTGCTGCTGTCCTACCCTACCCACACTCCCCGGCAGCTGCCTGCCTGCCAAATGCAAAATGGTACATTTGACTGCGATGCCAGTGGCTAGGAGACGACCATAAACCTTAGATCCAACTCTTACACTTCTGAAATAAATCCAACCTGCTGTCATGCGTTATTAGAATCACCAGAATCGAATTAACCTTTAGCAAGTTGTATGGTACACCACTTGCTTTAATTATTGCTTGTAATGTGTGTTCTGGTCAGATTATAGGCTTCAATGTAAAAATGTTACTACTCATCGATGTAGAGGTAAGAAGAACAAAAATTTAAGTTTAAATTTAAAGTCTGTCGGTTTCTTCAGCTAAAACAAGAACAGTGGTTGTCGTCAAGTTTGTTCGCTGACAGAATACAGTGAATTTGAAAGCGCCTGTAGGTAACTCACATGATGCATAGGGCACTGTAAAAATCTAATGATCTTTAGTTTTTGACGTTCAGGAACAGTGTGTAGTGTAAGGTGATGTTTATCGTTTTCATGTTTTCTTTAAAAGTGTTTAGACTGAAGAAATGCCTTTCGTTGAAAAGGTATTTGAGTTCTGCATTCAGAAGAACAAATGATGTTTTTTCAAATAGATCTCAGTAACTGGGCTTCATGATAAGGAATGTTAGTGATTGCTGGATTTATGGCTTATATCAAGGAAAAACTAAAACAGTTTATCAAATTAAGCTCCCTGAAATGTAACTGATGAATCTTTGTAAGTAGAAGATGGAAAAGAGATGTTTTAGAAGTACAAAGAAAGTTGATGAAATTTAGGTAGTTTGTTAAACAGTCACAGAAAATATTCATGTATCAAAAGTTTTATTCAAAGATTCTTCAGGGAAGAAGTTTGAAATTTTCTACTGAAGATTTGTACATGCATTGACTGTTTCCCTGCCCTGCAACTCAAACACACTTGTAAGGAAGATGCACAAAGTATTACATGTTATCAGCAGTAATTTGCAGATTGGAACAGCAGAAAAAAAGTGGTGGCTTGCTCCTAGTATTATGATCATTCAGAATTCCCACTTTAGATAGTTGTTTTAGAATGTAAATTGAAAATGCAGGGAAAAATTAACAAAAAATTTTAAAGGCTAAAAAAGTTGGAGATGCGTTTTAAACGACTAAGCCTCTGCACCTCGAGATATTTAGGAAAAAAAGAAAATAGGATTTAATAAGAGATTTTGGTTTTGGTCACTGGTCAAAGACAACCATCGTAATAACCCCTGTGCTTTTCAGAACTCTCATACTCCATCTTGTAGCATAAAATGCCAAATAATGACATTCTAAGCAGCCTGTAACAGCTCACTGTTGCATCAAGACAGAAAATGCTTCATATTGGCAGTGTTCACGGTGTTTATCTGTGTATCTTTTTTCTTGTAACAAAACGATGCTTACATTAAGCATTTTCAAATGTCTGTAAGTTTTAAATTATTCACTGAAACAGAGAAAGCAGTTGTGTATGTACCCGTGGTTGAGGAATAGCAAATCTGCGTGTTTTGCACACATTTCTGCATGCTTGACAATTTTTCCAACCTCATATTACAAAGAGATTATTCCTGCAAAGCCTAAATGTGTGCAGTGGCCTGAAACTTGTGCAACTCCTAATATTTTCATAAAATACAGGAAAGCTACCTTCGTTTATATAAGCTAACATCTTTTGCTTTTTACTCTGCTTGAAGCCAAATTTGAAATTTAAATAATATTTAGAGAGCCTTCCTATGAGCATTAGCATAGGCAACAAAATAAGTAATCTTTTTATTTTAAAAGATAATTTTAAAACTGTTTTCCCTGGGAAACTTCCACGGAAAAGTGATGCGGTAGAAGGAAAATGCACTCTGCATTTGGAAAAAAAAACCAAACCAAATCAACCCAGGTTACTGATCTGTTGGTCAACCCAAGTCTAGTTGCTTTTGCTTTCTGGCACTGTCTTGAAGAATATTTACTGCATTTAGTCCAAGAAGTTTTAAATAGAAATTTAGGAGTATTGGAATGATGGATTAGTTCTGTAATAGTAGCTAACATCTATTTAATCACACTAAAGATTGGAAGATTGGAGAAAGTAAATCCTTTGTTATATGTAATTTACAGTCTCATGCATGAATTGTTGACTTAAGGGCTTTGACAGATGGGACAAAGCGGGGAGGAAAAAAAAAAAGGCGGAACTGAGCAGTGGGTGCTTAGGCAGGGATTAAGAGGATTGGTTGGGAGAGTAAGAAAATCCCGAGTCCAGTGACTGCATTTGTGAGCCTGGGAGGCTGAAAGTGACTGAGAGGATAGTCATATTGTATGTGATGTGAAGGATTTTCTTGGGATTGGGGAGAATAATTTAGCAATGACCCTGCTTACCTCCCAATCCGCTCAGCCTCTAAGTTCAAGTAGGTAGGCTGCTCAGTTGTTTGCCACAAGATGATCAGTGAGGTTTATCTTGATTGCTGATATGGTAAATGGCAATGCCCCCCTTTTCTGTGTAGAGATTTTGTAATCTAGAAATGAACATTTGTAAAGTTATCCTTATATATTAAAAATGTGGCTATATGTCATTTAGGAGCGGGAACATTTTGTAGTGTAAGATCAACGTGATTGCTGGTTAGTCTCTCTTGACTAATTTCCAGAGCGTTAGAAAAAGCTTTAGCAGTGTTATTAAAGTAAAGATTCTCTTTGCTATAGATACACGAAGTTTTGTATTACAGGAGATAAAGAATTGATAAGCGAAATACAATTTTAACGTGGCTAAGGCAGCAAATGTAGTATGTTCTCTTTAAAACCTGTATACATCTAGATGACAGAAATTTGAAAATTAATCAACCAAATGATATGGTGTTAGTTCATAATATGCTTTAGTTTATGTTTAAAATATACAGTGCTGAAAATAAATGTTTCATTTTTATTGCTGAAAGAATAGTTTTACATTTTATAATTATGGTTACTATTGAAAAAAGAAGAAAAAGTATCCAGCTTAGGATACAACAGAACAATGCAGGGCATGCAGTTATTTTAGTCATCTAATATGTCAGCATTCAAGAATCTGAACCGATTGTTTAAAAAAAATCTTGTACTTTGTTTCTTTTGTTGCTCACTTCCAACTTTGTCATCTGTCAGAATGCAAAAAAAAATTATCCTTCTATAACCATTGACAGGATAACACAAAAGCTGTCTCCAGGTCGATATTTTGCAGCAATATTTTTAACATACGAACAGTAGTTTTTATAATTTCACCTTGGTGCTCAACCATTTATTATCGTATCAGAAGCATGTCAGTAATTCCTTTCTAAATGTCTGCTTCTTTTAGTGCTGAGACCCACATCAAGGGCTTCACACTGAACAGTGCTGCCAGCAGCCTCCTCATCATATCGCAAGTTAGGCGGGATTATTTGAAAGGTATGTCACAATGCTTGACCTTTACGTCACATTAATGCCTCTGCAGATTTTTCTTGTAACGCCCTTCGAATACTTGGATAAAGGAGTCCATTTAGCAAATTACCTGCTTATCAAGAGCCTTTTGTGGTAGCTGAGAGACGTAAATTACTGTACATGCATTTATAATACAGCTTGAATATGAATGTACTTGTCATTTGACCACTTAGTCCAGTTTCCATTCCATTTAACACAAGATGGGTTTTCTTAAGATGAATCACAGCTCTTCAGACATGCAAAATTTGTGCTCCAGAACGAGAGAAAGTACAGGCTTTCAAGTGCGTTAAAATTCACAGCACAAGTCATTTTGCTTTGGAAATTAACATACTTTAGAGCATCTGAAACAATTCCCAGCAGTTGTTTCTTGCATATTGTGGTGGTTGTGTGAGATACCAGATGAGTTAAATTGACTGTTAAATGTGCGTGATTGTGCGCTAAATGATTATAATATTGATTTAAAAACTTAATCAAATACTTTTTAATAGTTCTCAATACCAACAGTAACAAAATATTCAGTTTGGTTTTCTTTTTAATGTAACAACGATGATAGAAAAGCAAATGGTGGCTGAAGAGTATGTAAGGGTACCCAACAAGATGGTGGATAAAGTTTGTAGTTGTGTTATTTTACTTCTCAGCATTGGTTGTTTTGCAGCCTAGAGTTCAGCTCCACAGCATTACATTTTACTTATTAAGTTGTTCTGCAGAACTCTTGCAAGAGAGGAAAACTCTGCAAGCGCATAGTTTTACATGCAGTGCTGTGTCTTTTATCCCTGCGCAAGTGTAAGTACGGTGTTGATACGTACTTTCATCAGTACCTTTAAGCGTTAAAGCAGCTACCTACGAAGGAGATGTGTTACACTGAACTGGGTTTTACTTTCATAGCAGAAGGCGTTCCAGAAAATCCCTTTTTGATTCTGCCATCAGTTAATTTTAGTTCATTTCATTATGCATAGCTGTAGTAGCCCCTACCCATGTAACATCAGCTACATTAAAATACTCCAAGATGAGCATTTAGATGCATCTTCTCACTTGTACCCTTTCCTGTAGCTTATAAACTTGTTTTCTTTCAAATTCCTTCCCCATTCGGTCTCCAGTCTGACGTCATTGCCAGGTGTCATCGACTGAAGTATTTGCAGTGAATGCAATTGCTTCTCTTGCTCTTGGCAAGTCTAAAGTTTTTGCAGCTTTCAAGTCCTTCACCTGACATTCCTGTCTGATTTTCTTCGAATGAATTTTCTGCTTTTTCTTGTCCAGCGTGTCATGAAGTTTTGCCAGTTCTTCCCAAATATTACACACCAAAAATCTTCCCTTCTTCAGAACATCACTGACGTTTCTGTATTCTGTCAATCTCTTGCGCTAACTACATGATTGCCTTTTGGCTAGCATACTAAATTCTCTGCCACATCAACCCTCTCCCTTGCTGTACTTTCAAAATGCTTCTTTTTGCACAAGACAAAGTTTCTCAAAAAGTCTGTGGAATTACATTGGTTTGCAAAATTACTTTTTCCTTTATCTTGTGCGTTGAACTGGCTTTACTTTCCTTTGGTGTTTTAATTGAATAGTCAGACTTGATCCTTGTTTCTGTTTTAATTTGAAAGATACTGCTTCTCTTTTTGTAAATGAAGCCTTGAAGACAAGCTACTAAGTATTTCAACTATACTTGTCATTTTCTGAGGCTCATAGATTACCCAAAAAATTTTTGGGCGCAGTTTTTCTGCAGTGTTTTGGTGGTGAGCTCCATTTGACCTGCATCCTGTGATGGCTTTCACTTGTGTAAAACTTGCTGACTTTATCACTTCCTCATATAGTTCACCATCATTCTTTTCTGTGTAATGTAGTATAGCTAAAGGTTTTCCTGTAGGTCCTGAAGTATACTCGTAAGAGCTCTAATATCTTCCAGCAAGAACTTGGTAAAACCCAGGTTATCTTGAGTCAGAACTTGAGTTTCACAGTGTGGGATTTGCAGAGTTTATGGGAAAGCCTTTTTAAAGATAAGCAGTGGGTTTTCACAAGTGCATAGTTACCTGCTTTTAAGCACTGAAGAATCAAGGGATTAAATTATTAATTCAGATTAGTAATAATGAGTGCTTTTGCATAAGAAAATAAAAAGGTACCAGCAGAATTGTCTAATACGCTACTAGTATGTGATCTCTTTCAGTAGTGCTGCACACATGCAACTTCCAGATCTTTCTCTGTCCTTGTTGAGAAGGCTGGTCATGCTCCGTGCTAAAGGGAGGGCCACGCTTACAGTCAGGAGAAAATTTGAACCTAGCATATGTTTTAAGTTTGCTTTTTAAATTCTATGAATCTTGCCCCTGATGTATTGCTCCTTTTTTTCCCCCCAAAAATAAAATAAAATAAAATTTGCTGTGAAGGAAGGTTAGGCATACAGGATGTTTTTTCTTCCTTTCTTGTAAAAGGTAATATTTGGTTTCTGCAGTACTCACGTATATTGAATCGGAATGTTAATGCTGTGGAGTTCAAGTGGGTGTATATTATGTTAGATGTGTTATCAATTGGTATTATAATTATTATCTGTGAATAATCCTGCCTGTGCTGGTAAGGAGTAAGAGATTTTTACCAGAGGGGCATGTCTTTCTGTGTGTGTTTGCTCATGTATAATGTAAATTGACAAGAATTCTGGTTAGGGAAAGGAGGGCGACTGCATCTGCGGTGGGTTTAGGGAATTTGTGGCAGACGGGCTGGAGATTTGTGTGTTTTTAACATAGGTAATTGCTGTCATTTTAGGAGTTCTTGAGGTAATTGTCCAGTTTTGAGGGTTTTTTTGTTTTCATATGAAGACTTGTCCCATGCATTTATTTAAAAATTAAATGTCAGTAAACAAAGTTTTGGTTTACACTTAAAAAGGCAAATCTGAATACTAGACTTCAGCAGTTTTAATATTGAATTGCATTTTTAAACTATATTTATTCTTAAATATGCAACATTTTTGGTTTTTAGTAAAGAAAACTGGTTATAGTTTGTAGAAAAAACAAGCTGAAAAGGTTGTGACTTCAAGGTCAAAAGGGAGGTCATTTATGACACAGCTACTTTCCTTGAGCTGGATACTAAAATAAATCAAGTAAATGTTAAAGTTATCTTAATACTTTTTATTGAGCAAATATTAAAGCTTTTTAACCTGAATTACTATTGAAATTTTTTATTTGTGTGTATATATTCAAGTTATAATTCACTAGCAGTTTTGGGGTTTAAGCTCAGCAAGAGAATTGTTTTCTCTATGTGTTTTTAAAAGGGTAGGGTTAATGATACCAGCAGCATGGTTGCCTTCTGAACTAAAATCTGATTTCCTTTTCCCTTATTTCTTTGCCATTGGTAGATGCCGTGGCTGTTTTAAAAGGAATGCTTGACAGTGGCTTGTTGCCTACTAGACCAGCAGTTGTTGCGCTCACTCATGCTCTGGCAGAAAAAGGGGACCTAAAGAACCTGCAAGCACTTAAAAACATGCTGGAAGACATCACAAAATCAATTGGTGTATCTGCCTCACTAATAGCTAATGCTATTGCTTTGGCTCATACTAAGAAGTAAGTATTTCTAGGACTGGCATATGTAATTCTTTTATGCAGAGCGGTGGGAAATCACTTGCGTTATCCATTTCATTCTGTTTCCATTCGTACAGTGACCTAGATGTTAAAATTCTGGTCGAGTTGTGCAGTGTGCTGTTCAGTTCTGTTCTGGTATCGTTTCCCAAACACATTTGGGGTTGAAAATCATTTAATGATATGCAGGGATAGTTATAAAGTGTTGGGGAGAGCATAAGGTCTTCTCTGGTGTAATTTAGCTTTGATACTTTTATTCTAATGTATTACACCTCATGTAAACTGTTCTCCTTGGTGTTAGATCAAAAGCCCTATGAAATCTGAATGTAAAATTGAATTACTTCATCAATATACATGTAAAAAATCTTGGAAGTTAGCACCCATACATATAATGCGTATACCCATATGTATAATACTTACTTGGAAACAAAATTCTGCTACCAGTTCCAGTAGTTGAAATGACAAAATATTATTGTGTTTATCCTCAAAATGTGAAAAACAGATATTATGTGTGTGGAGCAGTTTTTTGGGTTTTGGGTTTTTTTGGTGAGAATTATAAAACAATCGGTTGCTATGCTGTTTTAGGCCACAGTTTCAATCATGATAATTATCCCCACCCTTGGAGTATCCTTTGATTCAACTATCACGTTCTGCCTAGCATTTTCATTGTAGTTGATACCTTGGTGCTGCGCTAGTTTATCCTTTGTATAAAACTGCATGGGGGAAGCACTTCTGGGAGAAAGGGCATACCATGGACTTCTCAAATATGCTTTGCAGGATCCAGTCTTCAGGAATCTTACATATTCTGTTACTTTATTTCAAACCAGTTTCATCAGGTAGAGCTCCTGTGTCTAACTTGGCAGGAAAGCTGTAGAGAACTGTGTAATACATAACAGATACCTGATCGCCTCAGGCATGCCAGGCCAGAGAGAATAGTCACTGAAGTGTTTGGAACAGCAAGAGGACTTGAATTGAAGGAGAACCATGCAGGCCAGTTCCAGTAGTGAGCTCACTATGTTTTCAGCCACTGAAAAACAATCTGTCTAATACTTAGATCTGAGTGGTCCTTGGCACACAGTTCTAGTGCATTGACTTTTGCCTAAGTTAAGCACTCCAAGCAGGAGAGACATTGCAAGATTTGTCTCATAAGCTGCATATTTTCCTATATTTCCATGTCATAAAAGTTTTGCAAAGTAATGCTACGTTCTTAAAATGTAGATATGGTGACGAGAATTAATAATGCAGTATGCTGGCACAGGTTAAGCAGCATCAACTTTTTCCATGCTGAAACTAGGTTGGATGCATGAAAAGACTTAGCAGCAGCATAAATAAAATACACCTTATATATTCTTATATATCTTGCAAGCTGTACCTTGAGAACTATGATAAAACAGATTCTAACAGGTATTTTTAATACCTGTTCATTTATTGGTAGATTCATGTTTCTGATATAGTTTTCAAAGCATTTTTCATAGCTTTCGAATACGCTGCGTTTCTGCTTCACCTAAAAGCATTCATCATGCTCCGATTTCTTTTTCAATTAAATTAGTTTTTAGAGAGGACCGATAAGAGATGTTGTCATTTGAACTTTTTAGAATGCTAGAAGTAGAGCTTGCACTTTGCTGAATACTTCCTGCATTGTTTT
Organism: Rissa tridactyla; assembly: GCF_028500815.1. Taxonomy (NCBI): domain Eukaryota; kingdom Metazoa; phylum Chordata; class Aves; order Charadriiformes; family Laridae; genus Rissa; species Rissa tridactyla. The sequence goes on along the minus strand of NC_071468.1, from coordinate 29,103,258 downwards.
ATTAGCATTTGCTATACTTAAGCCGTAAGATTAAAAATGTTAAGACAAAGGTACTGACCAAAAGACATTTAGTATTGCCTTTTGCATCCAAAAAGGCAGGCATGGGAAAAATCAGGTAAATAATTAATTGTATAGCATTAAAAAAATACTTTAGTTGCATGTATTAATTATTCAGGTACCTTCCCTTAATGTTCTGATTTTGCCTTCTAGATTTTCGTAAAGCAGCTAGCTGAACTCTTCTTTCTTAATGAGGAAAAAAGTGTGTCAAAACTACTTAAGCTTTGTTACAGGTCAAAGGTTATAAAAAAAAAAATTATTTATGGGTTAATTTATCGATTCTGTCATAAATGGTTTCACTTTTACAATATCTGAATAAAGTCATAGGTACTTAACCAATTCCTGGGAAATATAACCTTAATGTAGAAAACAAAAACTTAAATATAATTGCTTCTTTAGGTTTAGAAATCTTGCGTTCCGAAACTAAGCCAGTTCAATCTCTTTTCCTAGCAATGACCTTGATGCTGCGGTGGAATACCTTGAGCCTCTGCTTATCTCTGGTGCACAGAATCCTGATCAAGCTGTCAAAAATATTTCCTATTTGTTAAGAAAGGTGTCTGAGGATGGATTAGAACCAGCTTTGGAAAAATGTAAGTTAATTACAATGATATTTAAATATTCTGACTAGACGGAGGTGTTATGAGAGAGCTATTACATGTAAAACCTGCTCAGTCAGCATAAATCATGCCTGTGAAGTTTACAAAGTGGCTTTTCAATCAAAGATTTTCCTTATGTACCCATCATTTTGCAGTTGGTGCGATGGCAGAACGACTGGCCAGTCAGTTTGGAATTTACAGACCTGTCACAGATCTTTTCCTTCAGTATGTCAGTGCAGACAGAGTGGATGATGCCAGATCGCTGATACAGGTAATGACATAACAAGAGAGGTACAGAAATGTGTAGAGCTCTTCAAAGGTTAACTGAGAAATTGTCAAAAAGAGGTGGCGTATAACATAGGCTTGTACTAGTGTATTTTTGAGTTTCAGTGTGAGTAGCAGTAGCACAATTGAGACTATTCTAAACCATGGGCTAGAACTCTAGTACTGATAGTAGTAGTGGGTGCCAGGGTCAGAAGGTTTTTTTGTCTTCTAACAACCTGAAGAAAATAAAGGAAGACTGGTATATTGCTTGAAATTCCATCCAAAGCAAATATTCTTTTAACGCTTTCTGCTGGACAGCGGTTGCTTCGTGCAAACCATTTCCTTGCAACTTCTCACATGATTTCTTAAGTACTGTAAACATAATATCTTACAGCTGTACAGTTTGCAAACCAGAAGCAGGCAACGTTTACTTTTCTTGTGGACCTTATTCCAATTGGTTGCTATAATATTGTATATGCTGTATTCAAGCTTTATTAAGAGACGAATTTGCTTTCTATTCACTTGCGTGTCACAGATGCGTTAAAAGACAAATGCTGGTCTCTGTGCCACAGTCCCAGCTGAGTTAGCGATCTTCAAGGAACGAGACAACTGCCTTCGTGCCATTTGTACAGAGCTAAAGACGCAGGCGAGCCAGAGGTGGGATGAAGTGGGGGTGACGCCAGCTGGCGCTGGCAGCCTGCACAAACAGGCTCCCTCAGGGAGGCTCATCCCAGCAGGCGACAGTCACCCTGGTTCCGTGGGTTGTTCTGTGTGCATAAGCTGCTGCCTCACATTGAGGCCTCTTACCATCTTCTGGTAGTGCATACTACTCACTCACCAGTTCCTAAGTATTTTAAGCTGTTAAAGAAAAAAAAGCTCCGCTTCGTCCATCAGATGTTTTATGATTATTCCAAGACCATTTTTTGAGAAGAATGCATACCAGCAAATGTGTTTAGTTACTTCTGCTACAGTGTGAGGTGTATTATTTGTATATTCCCTGCTCTGGAATATTACTTTGTTTATTGCTTTGCTTACTGGGTCATCGAGTATTAAATTAAAAGGAGACAAAAATTTTGCTATAAAACCTCTTGCTATATAGCATGAAACAGCACAAATGCAAAAAAAAAACCCCGATATTTTCCTTTTCCTGATTTTTTTGATTGCTCTTTGAAATGAATGAAATTGAATGAGTGAATCAAAATTGGTTACAATTTCTTGCTCTTGTGAAGATAGGGGGTTTTGCATTTTTAAGTGAAATCTACACATTCTTAAAGTTTCTCAAAACATGGAATAATTTTCATTCGTATGTTCCTAAAACTTCTTACTACAACAGCATTCAACTGTTGGAATTAAATTCATGGCTCTATATCAGACTTGAAATAACGTTGTATACGCTATATCTTGAGGGAGAATTTTAAAATATTTCACATTAAGTGGACATTCACAGATAAGCTTGAGCTGAAACTACTGTGTCTATGAGAAAATTTGGGCTTTATATGGTGCAGGAGAAGTTTCAGTTGTGTTAAACATTCTTGACTGCTATTGTGGATCAAGTATTCTACTAATAGGTAACTAGAAGATAGCAATAATCACTGTCTGTTGCTTATTATTTTCTTCAAAAGTAAACCACAATCTAAATGAATTATTTTGCTTATAATAATCTGAAATATTAGTATACACATGGAGAATCCTTGATTTCTAAAATGCGTCTAAGGGTCTATTCAAAAGTTCAAGAAGTAGCAACAGCGTCTTTTGTATTGTCTGGAGGGAGAATGCTTTTACTGATGAAAGTCAAAAGTGATTTGATATTTCAGCATGAAAGGAAGCTGTGAAAAACATTTCTCCAACTAGACTGTCTCTTTCCTCTCAGAGCATCCTTATTTCTTATACTGACAGTAGGTGAGAATGGCTAGAACCAGTAAATAAAATGTTGCAAGTTTCTCCCATGAATATTTTGTCTCTGTTTATCACCATAAAACAATTTTTTGTCAGAACACTACGGCTACACTTTTGTCTCAGTTTGCCTGATGGAATGAGGTTTCACACCTTTTCACCTTGACCTTAAAGAGCTTATCAAACCATATCATATGTACTGTACGTTCATAATGGCATAAACCAAAATTTCTTGTTTGCACATGTCTAAAATACTAATTAAATTCATGGTAGGTATGTTTTTATATGCGCAATATTCTCTTCTTCCTGTGCATTTTCGTACTGATAAAATATCTTGCAGCTGGTAAAAAGCACTGTGCATTGTAAGAATTTTAAGACTGACACCTTTGAGGAACGTACACTAAAATAATGTCTTGTATATCTTATTTTACCCTTGTTTCTAAAGTAAGATAGATTTTTGATTTATCTGGTCTGTCTCAAACTTTTTTTAACTTCAACTCTCTTTCTCAAACACTGTCTATTGCAGTGAAAGCCTTTTATAAAATAGAGAGATTGAAATCAGTCCTTTGTATGCATAAGTGTAGGTAATTATACTTTAAAGAGAACTTGCTTTGTACATTTTAATTTTTATAAAGAAACGAGCAGTTATCTCCCTGACACCTTATTAAATGTATAATTAACCTTATGATCCCTAGCTCACTTGTGAATGCTTGGCAGTATAATTGGAGAGGAATAGTGTTTCTCTTTTTCATTCTTTTGCAGTCCTAAACCTCGTTTTTGTGGTGTGTTGAAGTATTAGTTTAATTCTTTCCCCTTTTGTTTTAAACAAACTTTATACTTACCATTTTAAAAACAATGTTTACCGAAACGGTTCATGAAATTAACTTCTTTCCTGTGTTCAGTGGTGTTACGGTTTTGTTTTTTGTTTCCAAACTAATGATAATTATTAACTTTGTAAATAGGTAATAGATTAGTGTCTTATTTTAAACATCTGTACTTGGAAATTTTTACCTTAGTCATTTTGTTTATCACTAACCTACTCATGACTGCTACATTAATTGTTTCTTTTTCTTTAGAGATGTGGTGCATTAGTTGAGGAGAAGAGAACTTTCGTGAGTTTTATGGCTAGATCAGCATCTAAACCTGGAGAGGTATAGTATTTCTACATGTATATCGTTCTATATGTAGAAAAATACTATTTCATCAGCCTTTGTTGAATTGTTTTGGATCTTGAACTTCACAGTTGATAGCTTAATCAGGTTTCTCAGGGAGGGGGGTGTTAATTTGCAGAGCTGGTTACCTTTAAAGGAACAGTTTACTTTACAGAGCATAATGGAAAGGAGGGTGTAGTTAATATTTTTCGATTATTTCAGTAATTTCCTGCATTTTTTGATGTTATACCTTATGCCCTACAGACATTGTGCTTTGAATGTTTTACTGTGCTATCCAGTTCAGTATCACAACCTGAAAGTACTTATTTTGTTGGCGATGTTTTATGAATACAAATGCAAGTTAAAACCTCAGCCTCTCTCTAATGATAAAATGCCTCTATGTTTACATGAAAAGACACATTTCATATTACTTGCTATGGTGATTTGGGCATGTAACTAGTTTGAGCATCTGTTTGGATTCTTGGGTTTGTGCTCGTTCCCTGTAATTTGAAATGCTCTCATATATGTGCCTGCTCTACTCCTGTCCCTCCCTCTTCATATAACCCCCTCAAAGTAGGAAAAAAAACACACACAAAAAAAACCAAACAAAAAAACCCTAAAACAATCAAACAAAAAACCCACCACGCAAAAAAAAAATTAAAACCCCAAAAACTGAACAACAACAACAAAAAAAAACCAAAACACACATGCATGCAAAACCACATTAATTTCTTTTTCACGGAGGAGCAGCATCAGGAGACAGTGAATACATAAACTAGAGTAAATATTTTTCAAACAAGGGAAAATGCACATTTATGTTTTGTGGAAACTGCCATTAAATAGTCATAGATTAAAAGTTCTGTTGAAGTGGTGATGATGACAAACACAATCTTCTGGTGTCTGTAGGAGAAATTTAAAAAACTTGTGACTTTCTAGCTTTTCAAGCTGCAATTTTAATAACACATAGAAGTTAGTAGTATATGGTAAAGTTGTTATTAATTTTTATAAAATTTTTGTAATTCAAGACCTCAGAGGTTTTGAAACTGGAATCGGAGGTTGAGGGAGGGAGGTTCCAAATTTAAGCACATTAGTTAGTGATCTGACATCTTTTAAGCACTGATCATAGCTACCATTGACCTCTAAGTCAGCGAAGGCTGCTGAGTGGTTTGCATTTTTTTTTAATTTGGTTGAAATCCTGACGTTCTCATTAATACATTAATTGCTTCCTTCAAAAAATTGAGAAATTAATGTTTAGGCTTCTTGGGTATGGCTTCTAGTCCTGTATTTTGTTCGTTTTGTTTTGTGCCTGATTTCTTTGACTGTTTCTTATCTGCGTATGAAATTTTGTGAAGGAAGTTATTATGTCTCCTTTCGGCTGCACAGTCCATTCCTTGTTATCAGTACAGATCATTTCACTTAAAAGATCTGAAATCATTATTCTAACTTTGGCAATTTTATTTTGTTCTTTAAGATTTTAAGCTAATGCTGGTTTTGTCTGTGCATTAAATTTCATAGGCAAAGAAGATCGAGACACTTCTAGAACTGATTCCTGAGCATCTAGATATGGAAACTGCGTACCGTTACCTCATGAGATGTTATGGTAATTTACTCTCCTTGAAATAGGGTTTTTTAGTAAGAACTCTTCAGACATCTAGAAAGGTCATGGAAACCCTTAGAATGGGGAGTAGGATGTATGCTTGCTTTACAGTTTGAGCCACAAAAAGGTGGGGCGTTTGTCTAGGGTTTTTTGTTATTTAAGTCCGTTGGGTCTGTGTGCTATCCTAGCTATTAGGTTGGAAAAGCAAACCAACTGACCTGAGCCTTGAATCCTTTACAAAAGGAGCTGTATTAGATTAAAGGTTACTGGTACAATAGAGGCGAAGTAGGGGCTTTGTGGAATAAAAAAGAATCCATCCTAACCCATGGAGAGAAATACTGTAGAAATGAACGGCTTTTAAAATTAATCTAGCTTTGTTCCTGAAAAATGTAATGAGTGTATTTGTTCCTTTTATGTGTTTTTTATGTGTTTCAAATTCGTGATTAGTTCTATCAGCAATGTTCAAGGACCTTATTTTTAGTGTAAACTCTTTATACCAGTTTTAATTTAGCCAAAGTTAATATTCCAGATGCCTTCATTTGGATTTACCTAAATAGTTGATTTGAAGTGCTAATCAGTTCTCTTTATAGTTGAAGTCAGAGAGGAACAGCTCTAAAAAAAAATCAAGTTGCTTACTTATTTATTTACAACAATCACTCTTGAAAAACCAGGACATGCAGCACTCACTTGGAAGCTTGCATTTTTGTGCTGTAGTGTCGTTTGCCTTGAGTACTCTGGTATGGTCCTCCAGTTTTATTACAGGAAGCAAATACTCTTCACATGTGTAGTACAAGCAAATGGGCTTCAATCAAGCACAGAGGAGGTAAATAGGAATAATTAAGTGAAACACTTCAAACCCAAAGCCATGGTATGGTTTTAAAGGAATACAAACTACACTGTATTTGAATCAACTTGTAGAAGTTCTCGTGATGTATATCTAACTTAGAAAATTCACTTGCTTAATAACGTTCAAAACAGCAATCACTACCAAAATCCTTTAGCCCCATAGTTTCATTCACAGCAGGGCAAGTTTTCTAACATATTTTTAGAAAATAAAAAGTCACCCTTTTGTCACCAGTGCTGTATTTGCTGCTCTACACTATCATTAGTCCTTTACTGCTTTTTACGTCAGTAAAAATTCCATAAGTGAACTAATTAATTTTTTCAGTATCCTTTCTGACTACGACATAGTACAACAATTTCGTAAAGAGATTGCAGAGAATTAATCACTTGCTCCATTATACCTAAAACAGTGATTAGAGTGTATTCAACATGTGAAGCCACAGTGTATGTGAACAGATGATTGCTGTAGTTTCTTCAGGCAGAGGCATAGCTGGCTCATAGCAAGTTCTAGAGGAGACATTCAGTACCAGCGTGAAGAGTTTTAAAAGCTGTTTCCAGGTTACTGTGTACAAGCATCTCACCTGTATGAGACGTGGATTCCGCTCCTCTATCAGGTAGAAGAGTTACTTGACCCGCTTTACCAGGGCTGGGCTGGATGAGTCATACTAGGATATCTTTGCATTTTCTATTGCATCTTTCTGTTTTAAGGAAGTAAGATACTGTTGTACTCTTAGGATATTCAGGGGCATTTACTATATTCTGTTCCCACCGTGTATAAGATGTAGAGACTTGTACACGTGAACAGCCATTTCGCTGCTTCTTCCCCTCATCCCTTCTCTTCCATTTTTAATACTTTCTGCAGTGGTGAGTATGTTAGCTTCATTTGGCCATTAAAATGATCATCAGCAAAATATGTAGCACAACTGTACTAGGAGGCTGTGCTTAGGCTGTGTTCTAGCCAAGAGGACTAGAAATAGGATCTTTTATTTAAGAGATTTTATGTCTATTTTTTCATTTTACAGTTAGCTTTAAAACATTATTTCTCATTTTGGGCCAACTCCAACCTTGTACCATCATCATTTTCTAGAGAACAAATGATTCTACTGTCAGGTCTATTGTTATTTTTAATTATTTAGAAAAGGGAATGGAAGATAATAGAGTACTATTACTACAATTGGTTATTGTTAGTAGTTATCAAAATAAACGGACAAATGAAATGATAATTGTGTTTGATAATTGTTTATGTGTTTAGCAAAGATATAGTAGAATATAGATCACAGCTGGTAGAAGTCTGATCGTATATCAGACATCCATGACTGAACAAATAAAGGGATATTTACTCCTTTCCTTGTCCTGAGACATGATCCACTGCCAGGACTAGATTTCCTTCATCTGGTGAGATGCGTAATCCTTTGCTGTATACCTTCTAGAAAAAGAAATACGTAAAATCACATCTGTGTGGTCCATTAAAAGCAATCCAAGTATCAGCTCTTTTTTCGTTGTCCACACCATAAGTACACCTAGTTTTAATAAATAGAAAGTTAATGATTTCTATTAGGCTTTCATTAAACCATCACTTCATACGGTTTCTGCAGTAGCCTCCCACATTCAGAAGGAAGCTCAGCCACTTGCCAGATGTTGAGTGGGAAGATTTTTCTCAGGAAAAGGGGAACCAGACTATCCATTTCTGTATAATTGAAGCTTTTTTTTTTCTTTAAGAACCATTGTTTTTCTCGCCCCTATGGTTGTGAAGATGGTGTTTCCAAATGAGAACAAGTGAGAACTCAAGACAGCTCCCATACTGCAGGTTTTTGTCTTTTCCCAAGCAACAGAATGAATTTAACTGGACATGATGGCTTCCTTATTCTTCACAAGGTTCTAGGAACTGTTGTACTGTGTCTAGGACCCTGAGGATAACAGTGAAACTGTCAGAGGTCACTTTAATTTCATCCTGGTGCTTCTCAAGCAAATGCCTGAGCAGCAGCAGAGTCTATGGTGAAGCATGAGTCAAGGGAGAAGGAGGAGTTTCTTCGCTCTCCCACTTTAGAGGAAAGACAAATATACTCCACTCTTCTTCAGTTACAAGTGAATAATGCTTTAAATAAATGAAGAATGGATTAGTTAGAACCCGTCGCAGGTGATGGTGCCTTCTATGGAATATCCTGCACAATGTCATTGGTTACCTAAGCAGTTAAATTTTGTAGTATTGTCAGTGGGTCAGCAAAAATTTTCTCGTGCTCAGTAGGATGAAATGGGTTTTTCTTTATGTTCTAACATGAGCATCTGACCTTTGTTTTCTTTGTTCCCTTAGGTTATAGTTTTGATGTAGCCAGCACCTGTAACCCTAACAATATTCTGCCCTTACTTAAAGGAATTAAATTCTGTTCTAGAGTTCTCACGTGCTGAACTTGCATGCCTTTTGTTCTGGCTCTTTCTATTTTTTTATCATTTGCTTCAGAAAGAGGCACATGGCTCTGGATCTCACATGCTGGAGTGGTGTGTTCTCACCGTGCTGCTCCTACCCCTTTGTGGCTCTAGCACATTCTTGATGGAATTGGTCCTCCAACCTCAAATAAAAAGGAAAGCTAGAATGGCTGTGTGTTCTGTTCCCTTTTGTGAACTGTCAGTAGGATATGAAGAATATCCAGAATATTTGGAATATTATATATTAAAATATTTAGAGTCTGTTTTGGCAAGTAGTAGGAATGCGTGACATCGTGGAAACAGGTGAAAAAAGGAACAGTTAACCACTGGGTGTTTTCTGTTGTGGTTTGTTTTTTTTTTCCTCAGAATTGGATGGGGATGTTGCTTCTGTAAAGGCTGTGTATGAGAAAACAAAAGCGAAGAACATAGAGCTGCCCGAGCTATCTCTGAAATCTTTAGCAGCTTTTCTGAAGAAAGTAGGAGAGCCTGTCCCTTTCACTGAGCCCCCTGTGAGTATTTCCTAATTAAGAAATAGATCTGCAGGATTGTGTATGTTCGATGTTAATAAAACAAATTGCATGAATAATTACATAGGGATTAGATCTCTGCAGAGACTCCTCAAAGGAGGTAACGTATGAAGAACTGAGTGTTGCAGGAGCTATAGCAATCTTGCATTGGATTTGACTTGAGGAAATAAAACCTCTTGGGGCTTACGATATTTAAACTACCTGATCCTTATCGGGCACTCATCTACAGGTGTACCTTCATCAGATGTCCTTGGGGCAGTTATCTAAGCAATTGAACTTTAAAAGGCTTATAGAATGTGTATTTCATTAACAATTAATGGGGTTTAGTTTTCCATAATTACCTGTTTTGTATTTAGTACAAGTTGCTGCTTTAGTAGGACGGGATTTTAGACGGTAGGAATTCTTTTTCTATTGCAGCTTTGCTTCTAGCTGCCTTGCCAACACATATATGCAGTTGTGCAAATATATCTTATTTGAGGGTGACAAGTGGCATGACACTAGATCTGTCAAGACTGTAAATACTTCTTTTACATGATTCCTTTGACTAATAGTCTACTAGTACCATTTTAGCGAAGCAGACTTTAAAGACTTTTATTTTCCCTCTCTAAGCAAACTTTTTATTGCTATTTTCTAGCCACTTTTTATATTCTAAACTAAGTGTTTTTCTATAGTTCTGTAAAGACCTGATTATATGCTGTTTCTTCACATTGCTTCATGATAAATGCAAATTTCTTTTCTCATTTTGCAAAGAATTAGAGAAAATTTTGGCATAAAATATTTGTTTTAGCCTTTTAACAGCTGTGGAGTTTTTACTGCAACCTTGACATATGATTTCTAATCTGAATTTTTATGTCAACTGTGTAAATTTAAAACCTAGAATGTCTGTTTCTTACATGTAGGTAGTGAAAATAGGAGTGTTTCTTCAAAGTCACTGAAATTATTCATTTTCTGATTTCCTTGTTCAATTTTTCTCTAATGCAGCTTGGTCTTTAACAGCATCTCATTTTTTTTGACACAATTGCAGATTGCAGTTAAAAAGTATTTTCATTTTTAAAATGAAATTGATTATATTATTGCATTTTGTAATAGAAGCTTCATTATGCATTTTTGGCAACGTTTTCCTTTTCCTTTTATTCTCTCTCTCTGGTATTTCTCTTAATTATACAGACTTCAGTACAGATCTAGCTTTGCATGACAGAGAATAATAGATTTTGCTTTTGTCAGGACATAAGACTTTGTTCAGAATTAGTAACTTTTCTGTTGAAACAATGTTGAACTTGTTTATTCCACTCTATTTATAGGAGTCATTCAAGTTCTATGTGGAAAAATGGAGGAAAAGAAGATTGGAAGCGTCATGAACAGTCAGTCTTTTATGCTTTAGTTGTTTATGAAATTGTTTAAATATTACATTCAATAAAAATTTAAAAAAGCATGTTGTTTTGTGTAATTTTTAATATAAATCTGTGTTTAAACAGCACTTTCCATAGCTGTAATTGATAGAAACGTTCATTAATAGAAATGCTGTTAAAATTGCTAATGAAATAGAAAGCTGCATCTTGATAGGCTATTTCTGTTTTGATGTATCATGCGCTATAACCTGATCTGTAACGTGGCTCCTGTTGATTCACCAAATATATGTATATCAAGAAAGTTGCTAGAGGGGCATGTAACTGTAACTTAAGCAAACTGTCTTATCCTTTGTTGTTCTTTGCCTGGTCAATGTACTTTGGGATGAAAACAGAAGGGTAAAGAGCATCATCTTCAGGATTCATCTGTATCTACACAGAAAATAAACACATGGTTGTTTTTTTTTCTTAGCTTTCTCTTAAATGTACTTCTGTTGTGTTAAGTATCTTGTTAGGGCATTTGATATTATAGGGGAAGACAAAATACTTCTACCTTTTACACTAACTTGCGTGTTGTGGTTTTATAGCATCTTTAATTCATTCTCGTAACTGTTAGTCCAGTTAGTTTTATGGGTACAAGAACTGTGTATCCTTGAAAACATGCCTTTTTAACAAAGGAGCGCCCATTATTTGGAGGGGTAGCAGTTGTTTACTTGCTGGGAGACTGGTGGGCGTGATTTGTATCAATGTGGGGAGTAAACCTACTCTGGTGTGAAGTTTTACAGTCCAGAGTTGTGAGATCATGAAAATAAGACACTTAGAAATTACAAAGATGAAAGAATACATAGAGAATACATCCATTATCTCTCCAAACAATGATGGAAACTCACAAATGTGCACATCGGTACAAAAAATGGAACACGGTTCCCATGCAGTACTTCAAACAGGTTTTAATGAAATGAAAGCTTGTTTCTGTGCATTTAATAACTTTGTTTATTGATCTTTACATTTTCAGTTAGTTAACCTTATCTTTCTTAGGTTTTCCCCGCATAGGCAACACTGTGGTAATTAAAAATCCGTGTGTGCACACAAGATTCAGCAAAACTTTGAAAGACTTGTACGGTACTGTGAATGTGTCAAAGTTGGGAAGAAATTGGGACATATTTATTTCAGGTAAAATTTCCAATTCATTAACTAGTATGTTTAGGAATACACAGAAAATTCCTGATGCACTTGAAAAAGGAGGCATAACTAATCAAGGGCTGAGGAGAGTGGTAGATTTTGTTTTCCAAACAAACCGGATGAATCCTAGCTGTGTCTGCCCCACTGGTGGTGTGGTTTTACGGTGACCTCCATGACTTCGAGAGCATAGACCCGACAGCACACCGCACCTACGTGGCTCTAACCGTCGGGCACCCTTTGTTCCTGGGTTGTCAAGATAAGGCATAAACATTTGAAATTTTATTCATAGCCTAATGGTTGTGTTGCCCTATCTGAAAGCAAGCCTGGGCAGTACTTGGTTTATTTCATTTCACAAATGGAGTTGTTGATTATTTTTTTTTTTTCCTAAAGCTACAGCTACTTTACATGTGTTTCGGTGTAATAGCAGCATAATTGAAGACTCTGTCAACTGGTTAGCAGCCCTTTCTCGAGTGCCACAGCTCTTGTTTTTAGAGGTCATCTCATGAATCTTTCGGTTTCACAGCAGTAGCTGTGCTCCAGTAAGTGGAGTCGCATCTGGAGGCGATGGGCCTGTATGCTTTTTGAGCTAAGCTAGCACATAGGGTAAGGATTAGGGTAAGGGTAAGAGAAGGTTACTTGGAGTGAACAAACAGCAGGCTGTCACAGAGGAACTGAACAGCAGATCTGTAGATCTTTACCTCCCTTTCCAACAAGGAGGTGGCATCTCCTGTGGTCGTGGACCCAGGTGCAATTGACTGTCAGGTGCGGCACCCGTCACTGGTCTGTGCTGGGATGCTGGCAGGTTGTGTTTCCTGGCAGGTTGTGTTTCCTGGCAGGTTGTGTTTCCTGGCAGGTTGTGTTTGCTGGCAGAAGAGCAGCAGATGACAGGGCAGCCAGCGGCAGGACTGCCTGAGGTCTGACCAGGCAGGGTTAGTACCAGGTGGCATCTACACCTTTTTCTTCTAACTTGCTTGACTTGAACTCTTAATGGAATAATGCCTTATGATTTTAGAGTTGCGATTGTGAAAAGAAAGTGTGACAGCCTGTAACTGAAGAATACAATTTGGATTGTTTTCAGCTTTGAAATTGCAATTTTTGAGTGGCCTTGTGGAAGAGCGGGCTGCTGAGCCAGTTAAACATGAGTGAGGCGCTGCAGGAGCACGAGCCCAGACAGCAGCGGGGTCTCCTGGCAGCAGTGACGGGGTGATGGGTGAGGCTGCACGCTCACCGCTTGGCATCACGTTCCAATAGCCCTTGTCCATGGAGTCTCGTGGCAGAGTTGGGAAAGCAGAGATTATTCGAAAGATAGGGAAAGGCTGCCGTTGTGTGATAATATTTCCCATTTCCTGTTCCAGTAAATGTTTCGTGTACAATTAAGGAATGATTACACAGAGGAGTGAGGTCTCTCCTGTCTTTAAAATGTGGGGCAGTGAGGGATTTGTGCCACTCCGGGACACAATCATCTCAGTCTGAAACAAGGTTATACTGGGAAGGTTTTGCAGAATTGGCATTTGTGCCGACTCTTCTAGAATACGCTTGAAATGATAATATTTCTTGGGCATTGGTGTGCTGAGACTCAGCCACTTCAAGCATGAAGAAAAATGCGGTTCAGAAAGGTTAGCTTTTCTTCACCAAATAAGTAGGCAGTTTCATTATTTATTTCTTCATATTCAAAGAAGGAAACCTGTAAGATGACAAAATGCAGGATGGCAGACTTGCAAACTTGTCACGGTGATTTATTAGTCCAGATACCAAACCTGCTCTGTCATACTGACCATAGCACTTACCCCTTTAAAGCAGAAGAGGATTATTTGCCACCGGCTAGTGGGTAACTGGGATTGTGCGAGATCCAGACCCGGCGCAGGGTCCGTGAGGTAGGAGTGTGCTTTTCCAGAGGCCTCCGTGGGAAGCTGAGACTGTGCTGACGTGAAATGACCTGACATGTTACTGTAAAAAGCAAATTGTGTGAGTTGTGTATGTGTTTGCATAATAGTGTGTTGTGATGGGGGTTGAGAGGACTGGAAAAAGCTTGCTGCTTGAATTGAGGTGGCTTAATCTCGCTTCTGTGCCCTGCGCCACATTGTGGACTCGCCTCTTTCCCCAGCTCCCCTTGAGGTAGGGGTGGGAGGAGGGTGCTTTTTGGTTTCCGAGCTCAATATGGGAAAAGTTTCCCTGTTAACTACCAATACAGTCATTTTGCAGCGTGGTAATTACATGCTGTAGTTCTATCCTTATCTACTAAAACAGTTCGTTCAACTCATTGTCTCCTGAGACCCTTTTCTATAGCAAGAAATGCAGCTCGGTAGGTTGGTAGCTGTCTTTAGACTTTCTTAATGTGTACCCACTGTTGAAAATGGAGTAGCTGAACGGATCGTGTCTGTGGCAGTGACAGCTCAGAAGGTTTTTATAGATTGAATGCCTGAGTCAGCAGGATTCCAGCTGCAGTTTACAGTAACACGGGAGGATCATAACAGCGAAGGTAGGATCACGAGCGCGCGTATTGACAGAGAAATAGACTGGAAGCATGTTCACCACAGTACTACTCTATTTATTGCTTTTCTCAAAGGTGTGATGCTTCCAGACTCTCACGGAACACAGCAGAGGAGGAAGTGACAGAAGTGATGGATGTGACCGGGAGGTTTTGCTGTTCAATGTGAGAAATCTGTCAGCATCTAGAAGGAATGTCCCATTTCCCGTACCGATATATTGTTGCTATGACAGTGAAAAAAGCAAGCATGGAAGAAAAAGCCGACATGGTCATTGAATTTAGCCTTTTTTTTTTTTTTTAGCAAAGATTTCTCTGCATTTCTTAAAATTTTTCTCATAATTTCTATGCAAAGTCAACTGCGAAAATATATTTCCTTTCTGCTGGAAAGGAAGCCGTTCTGCAGAATGGCTGCAGCTGCTGGTGACTCGCCAGTACCTCTGTGAATCGTAATCAGAGGAAGCCCCGTATCCTTTGAAGATGGTGGCTCCAACTGAGACTGCAGTGCAATCTAAGGACGTCTTTCTGAGTATGAGTGTGCAGATTATCAGCTACGGGAGCGAAGTTCTGGGTTTCCCATTAGGTATGGAAATAAGAGCAAATATGGAAGTTTGAGCTTTGAGTTTTCCCTGCTGTTTCCTGTAATTAAGCAAATGAGAATAATAGAAACTGTCTTAGGCAGTGCCTGCTGTAGATGGGGGTTCCACATTGATCTACTTTTAGGTAAAACTCTTAATGCGAGGTTTCTCTCTGATACTTCTAAACCTCTATATTACAATTGGCTAATGCTTCACAATTTCTCACGTGATTACCCTTATAACACCGTGATAAAGCAGCGGTATCTACAGAATTGCTACCTCTGCAGCCATAGCTCCAAACCTCTTAGTAGTCCTGTGTTTTCTCGTAGTCATTTCACTCGGCTATAAGTGCCAATAAACTCAAGGTTCAGAAAGCAACAAACTTCAGGGTCTCACGGTGAAAGCGATGAGTCTTGAAAACTAGCAGCAAATTTAATTCTTGGTTTTGCAAGTAGTTTGCATCAGCCGTTCTTCACACACTCTGTGAGACCAGGGCCAATCTTAAAAATGTGGAGTTATGGGAAGAGTTGTAGATAGCAGAGATGAATCTTCAGGGGAGGAGAGGAGGGTGGATTTTTAGATAGAAAACAGATTGGGCTGGAGAGAAAGCAGGGAGGTGTGGACAGGACAGGGTTGGCCTGGCCAACCTCCTTCAAGGTTGTTGAAGAAGGCTTTGAAAGGACGTTTTGCTGGGTGCTGGATATTTATTTATGGGAGAGGGGCTATGAAGAGTGGTAGGCAAAATACGGGATTGCTGCAAAGGAACTCTGAAGGGATTGGAAGTACTGGGAAAACACCTGGGTGGGAAGAATGAGAGTTGTATTGTGGGTGTCAATAAGAAGACAAAGCTAGCAGCTTCAGCATGATGCCTTAGGCCTGGTTGGATTGGGAGTGAGTGAGTGTGAGGGGAAGGAGGGGCCTTCAACTTGCTGTCAGTCTGGCTCTGTGACACACGACCGTAGATCTTTGCCTTTTTCTTGGCTCCCACTGTCTCTCCTCAAGCGCTTCTCCTTGAGGTTCGCTGCAGAAGAAAGCGGTGGCAGCAGCAGGGGCTGCTGAGGGCGATTTGGTTGCAAAGCCCAAGTCAGTGAAGGAAGAGGCTGTGAAGGACTGATCAGAGCTGCTGAGCCAAGCCGGGTCCTCTCAAGCCTTTCCACCATGGGGAGTCATGATGGTGCTAGTCCTGGAATTGCAGCTGGGTGACTGGAGGAACAGGAGCATCATCAAGTGCCAAAAATCCCAAAGGAAGTTTCTTCCAGCAGCAGCCTGTTAAACCTCACACTTCTCACATTTGAAAGCAGCTGTAGGAAAACGTGTTTTTAGTGTAATTTAGGGTGGTTCTAAAGCTGAGTCTGAACACGGGACAGTGTTTAGCAGTGGGGCTGTTCTGGTTTCTTTGCATGTTCTGGTGCGGAAGTTGCAGCCCGAGGTGAGGCTCCAGCCAAAGCAACCGCGTCAGGTTGCGGAGCCCACTGCCTCGCCACGCTCTGAAAAACTTCCTGCCGAAACCAAAAATAAATCAAGCAATTACCCTTGGTACTTGCAGCGTTCTCTGGGGTTTCCCTCTGATTAGTTTAGCTAGTAGCTTGAATAGTTCATGTCCGAAGGTTAGCTCAGCTGTAAATCTGTAGCAGTTGTACATTTTTAGGGCCCTCGGAACCCTTTGTAAAGAAAATTACACTCTAAAAATTGGAAATATGATAGAAAAGTATATGCTCATGAGAAAATCCATTAGGACTGATGTATCCATGGACTTTGCTTAAACAAGGTTTCTGATTTCCTTGATGATTTTGTTGACTCAGCCTGTGTTTCAACCATCAATGTCCAAAGTGAGAGAGCTAGTAATACCGCTTGTCGCACCTGGTTAACCGTTCAGCATTCCAGGGAGGAGGAAAAAGCCCTGATCGAGTGCCATAGCTGAAAATAAACAAGTATCTATAAAATGTTAATTTTTTTTAATACCCTTTAGTTTTCCATCTTTTTTAATACATTTTTAATGACATCCATATTTTTCATCATCTATAGTACCTATAAAATATTGTGCTCCAATTTAATTTTTTTTTATGCCCAGGAATACAATTTCTGCATTTGAGCGTCTTTCTCGCTGACATCAATAACATTATAAATTTGTCTAAATTCAGCAAGTAAAAACAAGGTTGAAAACTATGTTTTATACCACTAGCTGCAGGGGGCATAAAATTACGGTAATTTGTGGCTTTACTGTTGTCAGTCATGTACAAGAGTTTTTTCCCAGTGGAAATTTATCACGCGCCTGACACTGAACACGCTACAAAGCTGCGAGGCGTTTTTCCGATACAAAAGCCCTGAGAAATTCCCTGTGAAGTGTATAAAGTTAATATTCATTCTTTGGTCTTGCTTTTAGAAGGGACAAACCTGGAGCAAGCGTGTCCAAAGCGCTTGGCAGCGCCGAGCACTGCTGGTCATCAGACAGTGCGCTTTTCTAGGTAACAATAATAGTAACAAAAATGCCTTTTTGTTTTGGTTTGGGTTTTTTTACATGATTTCTGCAGGAGCTGTGGGTACAGGGGGAAGGCAGGAAAAGCAGGTACAGCAGAACTCCTGCCAGAGTGGTGGGAGGGTGACAGCTCTCGCTGGCCTGAAATGCCCCTGCAGCTCCGCGGGGGTGGCAACTTGTTGTCTGTGTTGCCAGGAACTGCAAGCCAAAAAGTTTATTAAATGATTGTATTAAGGGGACGCTAAAAGAGCCAAAAAAAGTTGTTGGCGCTCTGCCTTTCTCAGCAGAGGTGAGAGTCTCTTGGGGTGATGGCTCCCACGGGTTTGACCTCCCGCTCCCCCACCTGGAAATCCAAGGGCTGCTGTATGTGAGGTGACATCCTGCAGCTGGGGGCAGCTCGTTAGGGCAGCACACGTCCTGGTTTGCAAAGTTTTCAGTTTGTGCAGCACAATTGTGTTGTTGCTTGGTTTGGAACTCCGGGTTTTGGGTTTTTTTGCCACTGTGCCTTTCCGCACTTAGTTGAAGCGGTGCCACAAGGCAATCAGCTATTTTTAAAATAAGAGCAGTGGAAGATTTGGGTGTTTGTTGAAAAGCAATCATTAAGATGATACTTATTTCTTTTAGGGTGCTTTTCTCAGTGTCGTGACTTGCATCGCGAGAAGGAAGATGTTTATTTGCGTCAGGGAGGAGCTGCTGGTGGAGGCTGGACTGGTATAGCAGAGGGGCTACTTTTTTAATTTTTCTTCTGACTTTCTCGGTGAAACGTGAAGTCTTTTTTATTTTAAAAAAGTTTCTGCTGTTGTTTTCTAAACTCTTCCCTCAGCCCCGAGTAAATGAAAGTGAGTGGAGGTACTGTCTTGAAGAATGATGGTGTTAGCTAGTACGGTTGTGTATCGTCGCAAGGCTCTGTACATTTGGGTTTTGTCTATTTGTGAATGTTCATCGATTTCCAATTGTTATGCTTTTGCTTGAAAATTCAGTACTGAATTAGTAGATGACTGTCTTGTGGGCTAGCTTGCTTACGTACAAAATACAAATTATCTTTGAGGCAAGTGGCATTGTTCGTTTACTCAGCATATGGTGAGTAGTTTTATGCCTCTAAAACCACTTGTTAAACACGAAAAATTAAGGCGAGGCAGAACACAGTACTGAGATATGCCAGGAATCTTAGCAAAATCTGATTAGGTGCTTAAAAAGGAGTAAAAAATCCAAATGTGGTGTTGATGGGTGATGCTGGTTCTGGAGCAGGGATGCGAAGGTTGAGGGGGTCTGTTAAGTTGCAGTTTCTTAGCACTGGAAGCATTAAAAGTATCACATTGTGAGCACAAAAGCAAAATAATGCCGACGAAATTTGCAATTCAAAATAACCACAAGTTTGATTCGATGACAAAATAAACATCAACAAACAGTTTTATAATTAATTATATAAATTGGCAACAGCACTTTTATAAATTATGGATCTGAGTTGCTTTTTAAATATTCCCCAAAAAACAAATTTTGAGCTGTCATAGGCATTACTGTTGTGTGTGTATATACATATATATCGAATCTATTCATGCAGATACCTCTACATATACATATTAATACGAACACACGCACATATATACGCTTTTTAAAGCTCGTCAGTTCTTAAAAGGGTTAAGCAGTATTAAAATTACCTCAACCCACTGCTTAAACATTGTTGCCTTAATTAATAGCTGCTAACATATGAAGGGCTTGTCTTGGCTCTCAGAGTATAAAAAAAAAAAAAAAAGCAGCAGCATGTCACAGAGCTCCATGTACACTGTTTCTTGTCTACTGCCATTAAAATTAGTCATTGTGGCTAAAACCTGAAAGGTTTGGTATTTCTGGTACAAGTGGACATACCAACACCTGCGATTTCTTTCTGACAGAGTCTTCTTGCATAGCATATTGTCTGTGATTTTTTTTTTTTTTTTTTTAAAAAAAAGGAATTTCGTGGGTGGTGGTTTTTTGTTTTTTGGGTTTTTTTTTAGTAAAAAAGGATGGCTATTGATACTTGTTACTGATTAAGCATTTCTGAATGCATTTTGCAATGAACAAATATGGGATGAAACTTCCAGCAGCTACTTATTAATTTAGCTTAGCCAGAGTGAAAGCTAATCCTTCCCAAACGACGAGTTAAAAGTATTTTGGAGGACAGCCACTACCCACGAGCCAATATGCAAAGCAGCGTTTCTATAATCCATTTCCCAGCGCTACAAAAGTTTGTCCCTTTTGCCAAGCGGAGAGACTGCATAAACTGGGAGTGGAGGTTGGGAAAGAACTTCCCACCTCTACCTGTACTTAAATACTTAATAATTTAAGTAATTTAAGTAATAAAGACAAATTTTTCTTATCTCTTTCTTTACAGATAAGACAACTCCCATACATAGAGGCCTTGTAACAACACATGGTTCTCTTGTCCACACACTGCTTTATTTTTATAGTATCCATGTAAGCAACACAGATTTTTATTTTTTTTTTTAATTTTGTGTTTGGTGAATTTTCCTTAAAATATCATAGTTGCTTGGACTTGATGTTCCCATTCCCAAATTTGATGTGTATGCGGACCGAAACCCTATAGCCTGTTGCAGGTAGGTCACGCCCCGGCTGGTAGTTCAGACAGCAGTTGGGCAAATCAGCTTGTGAGCTCCACAACCAACTAAACGTGGTGCCATTTCAAAACCAGCTTCGTGCTGCCACACAGCTGGTTGCTGCAGGAGCAGGGACCGCAACGTACAGCTGAGATCTTTTTCCAACCTGCCCAGGGCGGGATACAGGGGAGCAAAGATGGTGAATCCTCGGGATGGCAGTGTTGTTGGACTGGTGGGCGCTGCTCTGCTCCACTCCGATGGCGGATCTGCCTTGCCGTGGTGCTTAAGTCTGTAACGAGATAAACGTTGCCACATGTGGAATGGGCAGTACTGACGTGTTCCGTGCCGCGTCTCGCTGGTGGTCTTTGCTCTTTGTGCTGCGGTGGTTGTGGGCTGCGGTGCCTCTGGTTACGCTGGTATGGGGAGGGCAGGCAGGAGGGCATGCCGAGCGGCTGCTGACACCGGCGAGTCTGAGGAAAAGGAACTGTGAAATTTGGAAAGCGAAGCTGTGCTGAAATGAAATGATGACATTTAGCCTTGGTTAGAACCCCCGGGAAGATTTCTGTTCCCTCGCTAACCACTGTTTTTTTGCAGCGGCAACGGCTCCGCTATGGAAGTGTGAAACCTTTCCCCCACGCAACCAGCATGAAGCAGGACACGAACGTAGAGGCCAAAGCGTGATCTTCGCTGCTGAGAGGTGCATAATTCCCCCTAAACTTGTACTATTTTTCAGCTCCCGGTAACGCGAGTGGGGCAGGTTGTGTGTCATCCACCCACTCTTCCCTGCGCGCTTCTCTGTACACAGCCCCACGGCATGCTATTGTTAGGCACGAACGCTAATTGCTGGTATTTCAAGGCTCCTATCTTCTTATTGCTAAAGCCTGTAACAATAATCACAGCCTATATTCCCCATCTCTAGGCATCAAGGAAACAAGATATGATCATAGGCAGCGTGCTAATGTAATTGTAGTATATAGAATGTGAGCTTTTTCTATGTAAACACGGGCCTGGCCACATCCTATGATAGCTCTTCCTACACCCCGTGCGATGGCTGTTCCCAGGCTCCCCGCTCAAGTCCCCATTATGTCCCCATCTACCCTTGTCATAACACCACCTCTGAAACACTCACACCGTTTGGTCCTGCTGCATGATGTTAAGAGGGTGGAATTTTAAATCGAAAAAGGCTGTTTAAGTAATGTCAGCAGCCTGACTAATTTCACAAAAGGAAGGAAATTCGAAGTTAAGGCTATGGTATATTCTTATCTAGGTGCCTGAAGATTTCTGTGCGTGACAATATGCCCCTAAAATTCAGAGCTGTCCCTTATGTCTTTAATTTCTCCCATTGTGTCTCTCCTTTTTTTTTTTTTATTAAACATCAAAGTGAATTCACAACAGAGAGTCAGCCTAGAATTTAATCCTCTAAATACCTTGAAAATAGAGGTTTAGACTAGAAGTACCAATATATACCCTTAAAACTTCAGTGTAATATAAAAGAGATTCTAATCACAACAGATCATTACAAAGAAGAGTAAACCACTTTAAAAAAAATTAAATGTCTTAAATATAATAAGAAGGAATAATTAAGAATCAAACAGGAAGCTGCTATTCTGACAATTTAATGATGCTGAATTGGACTGAAAGAATTGGCTTTGCCATTAGAAGGCAATGAAAATCTGATAATTCCAAAATGGCACTAGGATGAGATCAAGTGGGTTTTTTCAAAATCAAATGCAGCAGAACCAGAGAGAAGTGGTAGAATTCACCTTAGAAAAACCTTGGAGTGTTTTGGATTCCTACAGCTGCCTGGGGCTGAAGCTGTTACTTTATCAGACCTGCTTAACATCTCTAGACTAAGGTCTTCCTGGGAATTTAGTACCACGTGGAACCTGTGGGAAGTAGTGTGGCAGCCCTAATTGCCAAACAGAATAATAAAATATTGATGTTCTTCCAGTCTTATTTCTTAAAAAAAATTATATGTATAATAAAATAAGTAAAGATTTACTTAAGAGTATCCAGGGCATTATAGCTGATTACACCAGGAGTTTTCCACTGTATGCAACACGTAAATGGAAGTGGAGTAGACGGTGTGCTTTGGGTCTCTGTATATAAGCACAGACATACGCACCCAAGCATTTAAAATCAACCAAGCTAATCTTATAAAATGCTCGCAACAACCGTACACCTCATTTGCACGTGCGTTTCCCATGACTGTGTGTGAATTACAGCCATTTATTTACTGTTACTCATTTTCGCGGAGTATTTTTGTCTTATGGCTGAGCATAACTAGGTGCACAATTACAAGCATTTCATAGATTGCACCATTAGATTTTTAATTACTGGAGGGGCAGTTTGGTGTTTTCTACCTGAGAATCTTAGGAATCAAACTTGTCAAATTGCTGTTGGTATGTATTTATACTGTAGCAATAAATCCAAGCAGGTGAGATAAAGTTATCCATTACAAGAAATCATCTGTACAGGGAGAAAATACCCATTTTGGGCACCAACAGCATCTAACTGGAACACAAAAGCAAAGCCTTAAAATACATAAGCAAGTAGAAACAACACAGCGTCGTTAACAGTTGTGTTTTCCATCCTTGCGCGTTCCCCTGAAGCACCAGTGAAATCTTCTGTGTTGCTGTCCTCTGCGCTGCTCTTACGAGTGCTCAGTCTTATACATGGCGTTTTCTGTGTGCTGATCTCGCCTCTCTCGGAGCTCTCTGAATTAAGTACGTGATCACTATACGTTCAAACATTATGGACTAAAATATCAGCTATTACAAAGTGGGATGCGGCCTTTTAAATCAGTGGCCTATAGCTTAGAATAGTTCAAGGTGTGGAGAACTCGTAAGCGTCTTGTCACCTATAAAACCCCTATGTCAAACAGACAAAACCCAAAAATAGACAACAAACAAACAAAAACAACGACAGACACAGCCCCAGGCTGAAGCCCCAGTTTGTTGCAGGTTCTGTGGAGGAGCACAGCTCTGCCTTCCGACTCCTGGAGTTCTGCTGCCATCCTGTGGCCAGCTGGTACCAGCCAGGTACCGGCCGCGGAGGTGACCCAAAATAAGCTCGATTTCTTGCAAGGAACGCTGTAACTCGCTGCCCCATCCACATGGTTTGCTCTTACCAGTCTTGGTTTGATTTCTGCTTGATGAACCGCAGAGATAAGTAGTATAAAAGCAAGAAGCTGCAAACGATAGCAGCGAGGACAAGATAGCTTACGTAGAGAGGATGGGAGTCCAGGTCCAGAGCGTGAGTGATCTGTAACCACGGATAATGCAAAATTAGAAACAGACACAAAAATTTCCTGCTGGATCTGTGAAGTGTGTTCAATGTGTGAGCTCCCCTGGCCCCTGCTGCCTTTCCCTTTGGTTTCCAGCTGGATGTCCCTTTCAGAGTGGTTTGGTAGCTGGTTACAGCTACGCTGTATCTAGGGGCTGTGGTATTTCAGACGAACACAGCTCAGCTTCTGAACAATTTCGGCAAGCACGTAGTTGGGGCTCGTGTAGAAAAACAGTTGCCCTTTTTTCTTCCCCCTCCCCTCCTTCTTCTCTTTTCCTCTTCCACTAAAAATAAAAGGATAAAAGGAGTGACTGCTGTAGGGACAAATTAAAAATATACCCAGTGTCATGCAACTTCACGTATTGGTTTAGTGCTTGCCAAATTTGAAGCCTACAACATCTAGCTAAATATGACGGGCATGTAAATAGCATTCTAATTAGATTTCAAATGTTTGTAAGAATTTTTTAGTGACTTACAAGTTTCCCTGGTATTTGAAATGTAGTATTTCCAACAGTCATTTCATATGTAAGGTCAGTGAACTGAATTTGCATCATGCCTTGAAAATTCCATCGGAGAAAAGAGATTTTAGAAACCCAAAATGGAACTGAAAAAAAAAAAAAAGGCAGAAAGAAATTTATATACATACACAAAATTTACTTGAGACCTCAAAAACTGCTGTGTTGCTTCTAAATACAGCAGGTTTGTCGAACTTCTTGATGAGAGGCTTGAAATAGCAGTTTATTATTGGACAAAACGGCAGATATATTTTACATCATTACATGGAGATAGGAAATTAGGAAAGAGCTAATACGCACATCCATCAAACTCCCACTGTCAACTAAGTCTCGCTGGAGCTCAGTCTTCATCTACTGGATATGATTCTTTTTATTGAAAAATTTAGCAACCGTGTAAGGATCGAGCCTTTCACTAGTGCTTTTTTGACAAAACTTATCGTTATTTCATTTTCAGATGGAGAAACTGATGTAAAACGAATGCTCTGATTCCACCGTCACCACCCAAGAAGATAACTGCAAAGGTAGGAATAAAGCCGAGTTTTCCTGCACAGGATTCACTCGGCCTCACAACAACCAGTCACTGATGAAAACCACCAATGTTTCAGTTTAGAGGGACGGTGGGAGTTTTGGCTTACCGGTCCAGAGGTTTTCCAAGCTTATCACAAAACCACCGCTCAGGTAGAACGATGTGAAAAGGACATTGCCGAAGAAGGCTGAGAGCTGTAACGTCGGCAGCAGCGCTGCCACCCAAAGTGCCATCGCGCGGGCACTATATACAGCCAGCCACACGGAGAAGAAGTTCAGCAGGAAATGTTCTGGCTCAGGAATGAGGTTTGCCAGCCAGTAGATGGGAACCCCATAAATTATAACAAAAGCGCAGTGTTCTGGGAGCTCCCCCAAAATCTGCTCAGGAAGAAAAAATGGAAAAAAAAAAAAAAACCAGGAAAAAAAAAAAAGTTGAATGATAATTACAAGCCCGTCTGAGATGTACCTTAATGTACTTATGGACTATTTATAAAAACTATAGGAAATACTCCCTTAGAATGTAATCATCTCCCTGTTAGGTGTTGTCAGTGACGTGCAAAAGCAATCCACAACAGAAGTTGAAATCCACACTAATTTTTTCTCCAGTTGTGACAATTCCTGTAGCTAATTGTTAAATTGAGACAATTCTTGTTACAGATTAGATGTCTTGTTTTGTTACAGTTTTGGCAGCTTCTAAGAGTTTAAGACACTCTCCCTGAGAACTGGTGTGCTTGATAACAGCAATACTGTTACTGACTCATGGAAACTCTTATGTCTTGTCCAAATTTGGTTGAACCTCATGTGAGATCAAATTTGAGACAAATTTAGCTGTTGGTCACTTCCCCATTTTGTCCCAAAGGCATTCCAGTTAGTAACTCTTTAACTCATTGTAAAACAAAAACATGCTTAGGATTTTCTCAAATACCTAAAGATATGTATAGAGAGTATTATGATTATTTTTTCCAAAGAGGGTTGTTACTATCCTCTAATACTAAGGTTGTAACAAATTACATCGATTTCTCTATGAATAATGTGCAATCTTTGTGACACAATGCAAAGAATATTTTTCTCTGGCAACCACTAATAAGCATTTAAAATCTTGTGCAGAAATGGAAACCTAAATTACAGATGCCATGGCAGGCAGAACTCATCTAACAGTGGCAACATCACAAAGAAGGGATTATTCTAAACCCTTGTGAAAAAGAAAATGTCATTTTTTAAAAAGTTCTAAATTTATTTTATTTATTTCTGGCTTTTTATGCCCTCAACACAGCTGTTTGTCTCTGACCAGTCCAGGTGCAAACAACTACTGGAAATACCACAGTTAGTGTTTTGTCGTTTCTGGTTTACCTTTGTTTTAGCATTAATATGAATATTTTGTTTTACAGATCAAGACGTGTAATCAAACTTTCAAAGATGCTTCAGTGAATGGAGTATGCAGGTATGTAAAACTGCCTCAACCCTCAAATTTGAGTTTGAGATTTCTCAGATTTTGGCCAAACAACCCAGTGAAAGATTCTTCTTTGGCTTTTCTGTGTGGGATCTCAGCCATGACTTATGGCAACATATCTAAAGTAGTGGGAGGTTTAATCCATTAATGCCAACGAAGCAGGAATGATAGCCTTAGCTGGCAGACAGAAGAGAACAAAGTCTGATGTGAATGTGCTTATTTATACGAACAAGGCTTTGGTTTGTTTGTGTTTTTTAAAGTTAAAGCCAGCTGTTTGTATTTCCTGGCAACAAAACCGATTACCTTAGCAAAGAAGTATGGGCTAACAGAGTACATGCCATCTTCCAAGTCATGATAAAGCATAGCTCTTTCCGAATGACCTGCAGGGTAGGAACAAACAGGTTGGTTTCATCCTAGGGTTGCATTAGTAAGTATAATTTTTTCACTGATTTAGGAATTTTCTGATTTTGATTGCTTATAACATTTACAAGAAAACTGACACTTACATTTGGCAATAACATCCAAAATCACTGTGAATGGGATTAGTGCACCTATCATGTACAACAGTGCTGTTGTGTCACGAATAGAGAGTCTGGTTTTGTCATGGCCATAGTACAAAAATCCAATTAATAATGACATGAGAAGGGCCTCAAATCCATGGATTAATAGCGTTGAAAGATCTCTGAAGTCATTGGAGACTTGACGACTAGGAAAACAGCAACATTGACTGTAAGGTATAGTACTTACTAATGCCGCTTACATTCAGATACGTTGCCCCAAATGCTCTGCTAAATTAAATTCGTGGAACTTGCTGACTTGGAGTAGGATGGGAGTTGGGCTGTCTGTTTCTGTAAAGGTTTTTACCTAATCAAAGCTATTGTGCTTCTGTAGCTGCCTAGTATTTCAGGTCTGAAATGCTGAAAGCTTGAAGGAAGGCGATGGGGGGTGGGATGCTCTGATTTTGGAGACACAGAAGCAATTATTTCAGTTATAGAAGTCTCTCTGTTAAGGACCTGTAGTGTAGGCTAACAACAGCTGATACTGGTAGTGATGTTCTACATGTATTAAACCAGTTGATCATGTTTCTTTTGAGTACGCAAGCATGAGACCCAGCTACAATACCCATCAATGCTGGCTGTAATCAGTGAAGCCTCCTGGCTTCAGATCTGAGGCATGATGGCAGTGTGTGATGATGGCGATGCCTTGAGCCTACCATGAGGCTGCCTGGGCTTGCTGAGGGTTGAGTCACCAGGCTTTGGCATGGAGATCAGGATAGCAGTACCCAAAACTGGGACAAACTTTCCTGAGCCTGGAGGCTCCTGCTGTTCCTTAAAGCCCCGGGTTCCCAGCAATGTGAGCTGGAGGTGAGTGTGTCTGGAAGGAGCCCTGGGGCAGAAAGAGGGGGCCGTCCTGACATCTGGCTGCTGCCCTGCTCAGGGGGCTGGGGTGAGCTGGTAGAGCAACACCTCTGCACTATGGCACGCTCAGGCCTAAAGCGAGCTGGGCACTTTCAGCATGCAAACAATTCTTATTTTGTGCTTCTCTCTTATGCTCTAAAATACAAATGGGCACAGTAGATAACTGTTTAATCTGGAGATAAGTTACCTTAATAATATAGTGAACTGCTTTAAGACTCCTGGTAACTGATCACTTGAATGGTGAGGCATGTCAATAGCCTCTTCTGAATCTAAATGAGACCTGCCCAAAAGAAAAGAGGAAAAAAAAATAAATTGAAATGAGCACAGGCTGTAGCTGTTATTCCAGATCTGCTCTATGACACACTTCTTTTTTACCTTTGCTTGCTGAATGTGGTTGCAACATCGTCGTCTTCAGTAACTTTCCATAAGAAATCGTCAAAATCTTTGACTTTTTCTAGGAACAAGTTGGCAAGAGTATTTGCTCTTTGTCGGCTTTCTATCTCCTTTTCTGTGGTCTGTTTATCGATGCTAGTCAAATCAACTGCAAGACATTATTTGACATGAGTCCATATGCTACAGGTGTGATAACTTTATGATGTGTTTAGAATCAGAGATTTCATCATGAACAAACAGTACGACCTGTGTGCGTGCATTAAGCTACAATGCTTAAAACTTTATCAGTTACTTTAGGTAATTAGAGAAGAACAGATTGTGAATGTATATTTTGTCTTGGGAGATGTTTCTTATCTAGTCATACAATGAATCACTGAGAGATTTCCTAATTGATTATTGTAAACTAGTACTTCAGATTTTTCTAAATTTAATAGTGGCTTGAGAGGGGTGCTGAGAATAAACAGTTTGAATTTCCTTCCTGGCTTGCAGGCATTTACAATCTGTTATGTGACCTTGATTTAAATCACGTGTGTTTTTCTCCATCTGCAAAATGATAGTTATCTTTTTTTTGTATCTTACAGAGGTGCAATAAACTTTACCTGATACTCAGAAAGCCCAAGAAGAATATTATCCAAGGACAACGCAGTAGCAGCAACAATAGTTGACTTAGCACTATTTTTTTATTTAACAAAACTATTTTTTTAAATCTAAAACTTTTACTGGTATATTCCAACGCTGCTAGTGTAGAGTGACAATACCTGATGTTTTGCAGATGCTTTCTGAGACAACTATTGCTGCACATTTCGTAACTCCTTACACTGGGCTGATCATCTCTGTTCAGCCGCTCTTCAGTGGGAGTTCATCAGAAATGAGTTGCAACCTGCCCTGCCTTTTCCCTTCTGCCGTGGTCTCCTGTTTCTCTATCTGACACACAGCCAGCATTTGTGCGTTTCCGTCAGGCGCTCCTTCTTGCTGTGGCATCCTCTACCATCCTGTCCTATTTCTACCTTCCTGCTGCCCATCTTTCTCTTCTCTTCCTATGGGTACTGACTCTGTGCACACCACTAAATGATCTTCATCTCTCTCTCACCTCTCCCTTTCTCATCTCTTCCTGCATCCATGTCTCTGTAACCACAGGCTGTAGTTACAAGTTTCCCCAGGACTGCCTCATATTCTCCATTCCCATACGGGGGTGCTGCAAGCCTTCCTTGAGGTTGCACTTGGCTGAGGAGGACTGCTCTGAACCGTGGTGGTGGCAAAGGTCTTTTTGCAGGGCTTGACATTGAGGTTAACTTCTGTTTATCTCTGCACAGCTGATACAAGCTGACACCACCTGCCACATAGGCACAGCCGAAGAGGTTACTCCAGAGCACTGAGGCTGATGTCTGTACAAGGTTTCCCAGCCAACTTGAGTGCAAAGACCGAAGGGCTGGAACTGAACCAACCTCTGTGGTAAGAGACTACTGCCATTAGATTAATGGGGCCAGATTCCCTTTGCATGTTGCAAAAACAGAAGAGCAATGGATTTGAAACCACGTAGTTAAATTTCTTTGAGAGGAAGAATAAAAGGATTGCTGTTTTGAGTTTGGTTTTTCTCCCTTCCCATGTCCTCTGTTGGGCAGCACTCCTCACTCCCATGCACCGTTCCAGGTGTGTATTATTCCTCACACTAGGAAACTAGTTTCCCACATTTCTTGATTCAGAAGTCAGCCAACTGGCTACAGAAAGCAATTGATGAGGTCACCCACGTCTTTCTCAGTGAGGGTAAGAGTTTCAACCAGCTAAAACATGGGAATAAGTGTGCTAAACATGTGGAAGAGTCGCTACACCTGGCAGGGTTAGAAGTAAGATGATTTAAAATTTCTTTTGTCCATACCTCTTGGTTTTGTTACATTTCCTGTCTGACAAATCAGGATCTTATTAAAACCTGAACAGTATTGATTTGAGTCAGTTATAAGGCATTTCTAAAACAGTTATGGTCAATAAAAACCAATGTTAGCTGGTACGCTTACGAAAGCGAATGATTTCCAGTAACCTTTTTTTATGACAGTGCTTGATACTAACCATAGAAATCTGCAGGATTGCTGTACCTTGGGCAGGGATAGCCGAGTTCTGTGAAATACTGGACCATGTCTCTAGCTGTTCCAGAATAGACAGTGACTCCAGAAGTCATCAGAAGAACTAAATCAAACAGTTGGAAGATATCTGAGCGGGGCTGATGAAGTGAAAGAAGAACTAATCTGTTTCCTCTGGCCAGTCTGGATAACGTTATCACAAGGTTATGTGCAGTAAAACTGTCCAGTCCAGATGTGGGCTCATCAAGTATGAGTATTCCTGCCAAAGACAATAAGTTTAGCTGTGGAAAGCAGCATGCTTGATTTGGAAAATATGTTCTAAGTGAAATGGTGCTAGTGCATGAAATCTCACTGATATATTTCTTTTTTTTTCAAGTCCAAAGTATATTTCATACTAGCATCACATAATATTCAGCAATGGAAATTTCTTCCCCTATCTTACCTAACGTGACAACCAAGAATAATTCTTTTAAATCTTATCTTGCTCCCACTGGAAACAAGATTTTTTTTTTTTTTTTTTTTTTTTCATTGGGATGCAGATTTAGGTTCCTTATTAAATTTACATTCTCTGCAGTTTTGCACTGCCTGTACAAATATCAGGTACGTGAACGTTAATTAATACAATAGTACTAGTTTTGTGTCCTGCCTACTGAAATATTTTAACCTAAATGCTAGATATTTAAACCTCTTGCATTATTCATGTGTAAATAAACAGTATTAATTTAGATAGTTCCTCCTCCTCCCAACCTGTGCTCTGTTTTGCACCTATTTGCACATATACATCAAGATATGCATATGTGTGGATTTTTTGTTTGTTTGCTTTGCAATTGATTGTTACAAACTTGAAAGTGTTTTATTATTTTTGTAGTGTTTGTGTTGTTATAGAACTTAATGGCCTCAATCAGTGCAAGGCAATATCTGTACACAGACATGGTTTCTGTGCTGAGGGGTATAACACATGTTTGAAATGTAAAGAAGACTTTACTTACTTTTTCCTAGAACTAACTATTTTTTTACTTCAGTACCAGTATATCTATTCCTGAACATCACTTTTACAAAAAAAAGAATTCTGCTGACCTAAGATTAGGAGTACCTTTGGTATACATAAAAGCAGATAGGGTATTCAATCCTGCAAAATCAACTGCCTCATGTTTTTCTTCTGCTGAAGATGATGGAAATTTCTAGTTCACCTGCGGCATGAGCCAGCCACGTCAGTGAGTTGCACAAGACCACAATGACTGACTATGCAGCCAAGAAAATTACCTTCCCTGTTAACATTGTACGTGTAAATTGGAGGAAAGGAAAACAATCCAGATGTTGTTATAGGCCAACAGCCTTCCAAAAGTAACTTGTGGCATGTGGTCAGATAAAAAGCAAACCTCGTACTGATATGCACAAGCCAGAGCACTGCTGGGAGGGTGACTTCAGGCAACTTTCAGTAGTCTGTGTGATGGTGGTTTTAGACAGCGGTGGGTGAAGGTTACCGAGGGGCTCTGCCTGGCTCTGTTACTGCTGCTCCATTGGCAAAGGTGACAGAAGCAAAAGTGGCCTGGCTCCTGAACCGCTCCATTTACAGAATTATTACTGTAATAATTACATTATTATCTGTGATCAGCACCGATTTCAATTTAAGCAAACAGAGCAGCACCCAGTCACTGTGTCTAACTTTGCTGGGTAAGCTCTGGCAGAGAGTGATGCAAGACCTGTTAAGTGTCCTGAGTGTGAACTCCTCAAGCTGCCCCGGGGGCAGCTGTGTGTATGACTCTTCCCTGAAAGCTCCTGTCTTCATTTACTGCCCCATTTCCCCCAGTGCTCTGTGGTGGGCACAGGGAAGGTGTCAGGGTTTTGCTCACCCGGGTTCCAGAGCAGCTGCACACCGATGCTCACTCTCCGTCTCTCGCCTCCCGAAACGCCGCGGAGGTACTCGTTCCCTACCCTTGTGTTTGCACACTGACGCAAGCGTAGTTCTGCTATAACATCTTCTACCTGGGGGGATCCGAAGGGTAAAAGAGATAAAGCAAGAGTTTATTTGCACATTTGTGTATAGATAAAGCTGAAAATACGATTAACGTGGTTAAAATTCATCTGGATGTTCCAGTGCCATCTGATCAAGACAGACTTGAAAACAAATCTTGATTTTAGAGATAACATTAAAAAAGGCTCAGCGATCAGCAATTTAGTTCTTCTTTCAGCCTCTCTAATGCTTTCTCTAGATTGTCATTTTTTATGAGCTTTGGAACAATTGCTGGTTTCTATCTTGAAAGAAGAAAAAGGTTTATAATTCATAATCTACATAAAAAAATGCCAGATTAGCTGTTCTGACTCCAAACACACAGGATCTCTTGGATAATTCCTGTCAGACACATTTTTGACAACTTTATTTTTTTCCAACAGCTTAATTACCCTTTTTTTCCTTTGCGAGTCTGAAAAAAACTTTGGAAGGCGCAGTTTGGCAACGAACAATAGTGTTTCTCTGACAGTCAGGTGGGGGAGCAGTCGGTCATCCTGCCGCACATGTGCTATGCATTTCTTAACAAGCTGGGGAGTGCTGGGTTTGTTATTGATCAAGATTTGACCAGACTTGATTTTTCCTCCGTGATCCCGGCAGGTTATCACGTCAAGCAAGGATGTCTTTCCACCAGCTAGAAAAATCAAAATTGAAATTCAAATTAATTTCCAAGGAATCATTTTGAAAAGTGATTTAGTCACCGACGGAGGACAGAAGTTTCATTCCTTAATGCCTTTTCCCCAACCCTTCCTTTTCCAAAGCCACAGAGGCGGAATGGTCTTGAAAGGAAATACCAACTACAAGCTCATGTTCAGGAAATCTCTCTCCTCTGGAATGGAGTACATGGCTTTGACCTTTGTCATTTCTCAGCAGCATTGGGTGGTCAGGTGTTGAGGATAGCTCCATGAACTCAAGAAACACAGTCTCTTTGTCCTCTTGTTACCTCTCTCTCACTTTTGAAACATAGGTGAAAGGTGGTATCCTGTGCTTAGCTGCAAGGCTGGCACCTAAATGCTCGGCAAGAGCTTGCTTTGTGGAGGAAATTGTGAATTCAGAAACAGCAGCTGGAACAGCTGAATGACTAAGGCGCTGAATGATTATACAGACAGTAAGAATGTTAATCATGACTGAAATAAAAATTATTATGACTTAAATAAGACAAAAAGTCATTTAAATAATTAAGAAAAGCTGGCTCATACTCAGAGGTAAGAAAAGTAAAACAATGAAAACAAAACCTGATTTGGAATTAAATAACAAATGAATTTTTCCTTTTTGCTGTATGATACTGTATGTAAACACACAGAGCTCTCTTATTATGATTAGATGTCATTTATTTCTAGTCTCCTTGTTGAAAGATTAACTCCACACTTGTTTCTTAATATATACATTTTAAAAAGAAACCCATCCATCTGTAAACCACGTATTGCTCTATTTAAGAGTGACATATTGATTGCCATTGACAGTGTGAAACCCATCAGCAGTTTAATCCATTTTACTGAGGCATTTGATGAAATAGATGATAAACAGCTTTTAAAAATAGTTTGACTAGTTTGCTGAAAGGGGTTTGTGCTCAGTGTATGTTACCTTACAAAGGTGCCATTTCTATAACTCAATATGTTATTTCATTGGAAGCTTTTCCTTTTATTATCAGGAGAATCTCTAAGGTACAACTTCAATTACATTGAGGATATGTGCGATGAAAACATTCCCATGGAAATGGGGAAGAAAAACCTCCTTTGCAGGAATAAAAAAACTTCGTTGGCCAATATGCCTTGCCTTTGAGAGAGAGCATCTCCACCGAATCCCTGAGCTAACCTGATCTAAGAGTCTAGTGGAGACACAGCATGGGGCTTTTTGCCTCCAAAGTATGGGTACTTTTTACTTCAGTTTAACAGGTCACGCGTCTACTTCTTATCCCCCTAGGTGAGCTTAGACGCAACTAACCACATGGGGTAAAGACCGTCTCTCCATTAGTCAGCCTCACCCTGGAGAAGACTAAACCAGTCCCACCAGAAAATGAAAGGGGAAAAAAAAAAATGTGAGAAAGCAGAGACCCATTTTAAAGACAAACAGAAGAGGAACTGCCTTCTCCGTAAGTTTCTCTTAATTAATCCAAATGCGATATTTTATCCTGTTAGAATTGCTTCAATCTGAAGGGATTTCCTGCTTATCGC
Source organism: Rissa tridactyla (assembly GCF_028500815.1). NCBI lineage: Eukaryota > Metazoa > Chordata > Aves > Charadriiformes > Laridae > Rissa > Rissa tridactyla. Next base: position 29,069,402 of record NC_071468.1, on the reverse strand, counting down.
TACGCAAGTTGCCACTGACCTTTCTTATGGGGTCTCACATTATTTGTCTGCTATGTTACTGGGTAAGGTCTGTAATTGGCCAGTTTTGAATCTCAGCCATGAAGCTGATTCACGTCCAGTAGAACTGGGACTGCAGGCCACAGTTATAACAATACCCTACTACAGCTCAGGAAATAAACAGCAAATGCGTACAAGTCGTAAAAAAATTGGCTTTGAAAATAAATTCTAATTTTTTTTTCCCCCCAGTATCATTCCTTGTTTACTTATACATTTTAAAGAATGTATTTAAGGGGGGACACATTTTGAATAGTTGTTTCTCAATTAGATTTTGCCATTCAAAAGCCTGCAGAATATTGTTCTTGCCTCTGTACGTTTCATCCAAGAGTTGGACAAATCATGAAATTTGGTTGCTCTTACCTGTGCTTCCTATAATAGCTAGCATTTGACCACTTTGAACTTTTAAATTCAGATTCTGAATGACTGACACATGAGAACGGGGATCCGATTTGCAGGTCCATGGCATTTTCATCTGTGCGAGGCTTTCATACCAGGGAATCTGGGATGCCATGTTAACCTAACAAAGAAGAAACAAGTCCCATCAATTCTAACAACAAACTATTTAGCGATAAATATATCTACAAAGTTATGATGTTACAGGCAGAGAATACGTTAAGTAATATCGTTAATCTTCATAAATACATGGAAGAAAGTTCATTTACAGCCAAGTATGTTTTTCATGCTTTGAAAAACAAATAGTCGTGGTGCATAGCGACATGGCTTAGTGATGGTTTTGTCAGTGTTAGGTTGATGGTTGGATCTGATGATCTGAAAGGTCCCTTCCAACCTAGACAATTCTATGGTTCTATGATTCTTATTCCTGTTAAATGCTAAAGCTATCTCTGTCCTCTGTTACTTTGGTAATTTCTTGCTGTTGCAAATTTAAATTTTTAAAAAATTTGTGTATACGATTTGAAATTACTCAAAACTGAAAATTGTGAAGTTAACTTCAGAGGTCATGGTGGCACAAAGGGAGATTAAAAATTTCACTGTTTCCCTGAAAGCCTCCTTATGTTTGTTATCCTCTCCTTATCTCCTTCCACATATTCGTTCTTGACGGCAAGGGCTCCCGACATCCCTGGCTGAATGGAAAATCCCTCTGCCCTGGCCCTCAGAAGAAAAATAGAGAAACTGAGAAAAAATAGAGCCTAGAAACAAAACTCTTTTCCTGTCTTATCCCCTAGATTTGCTAGATATATTTACAATGGAAAGTTTAGCCTGATGTCAATATCGCAGCCAAGAGCATGATTCTCCTTACAAAAAGGCCGCGTATTTGACTGTGCAGTGGTCATTTGAGTTAGTGTTGTGAACTTTGTATGGCTTTTAAAATGGTTTGCATATAGAAACGGATATTGCTGAATGTGCTCCCTGCTGAAAAGAAGATATAAAGGACAACTTTTACCTGGTAGTTGAGTTCTTTGACCTCGAGAACGTTTGATTTTCCACTGTATGTGAAATATAGACTGTTATCTTCTTCAGAGCAAAAAATACTGTCCTGGGCCTTGGTCTGGAAAAGTTAAGTTCATTATAATAGTTAATTAAAATACCTAAAGTGCTGTTAAAACATGACTTCAGAAAGGGAAGTATATTTTATGGGATGTAACTATTGTTGATAAGTTACTGTAGTACAGAAGTCTGAGGGATGGAAATCAGTTATCTGTTAATCAGTGTGAAATGTACTTTGTTCTAGCGGCATGTGTGAGGGCAAAATGTGCTTTACTATGCACTTCTATTTACTTTTAGTTTAAATGGGATCACTTTCAAAATGGAGATAAATTTCATGCCACCATAAAGAGACGGGACTCTTTCTATTTTTGAGGAAAAAATGTAATGCTTCTGCAATGTTAGTCTACTGGATCAAAGTGGTGCATATTTAAATTCATACGTTTTGGCAGCTAGAAATTAAGGTTCACTGGAAGTATGATCGTTATTGAATTCCACAGAGACTCATTAACTTGGAGGCTTCATGAACAAGTAGGTGCGTGACCAGGAGTACAGTCTCTCTCTTTCCTCATTTGTCTTTTAAATTCACAGTTTGTCAACTGGAACTTGATGTTCTGAGATAGGAGTTAAAATAGCAGAGTCTCTACGTGGCTTCGTTAACCTTTTGCATATAAATGCAATTAAGAAGTCTTTGCTGAGGCAGCTTTCTGGCTTTGGGTTTAATTCTGTGTTCATGCCTGTAGTTTTTACTCCAGACAGCCATATCTCTCCCAGAGCCTTGTGCTTTTCCTACGAGTCAGGCTCATTTCCTAGCCAAGGCAAGCGTACCTCTTCCCTGTCTCGCAGCCCCTATCCACAGTCTTTGTGTGCACCTCCTACCCTCACAGCAAATGAGGCTAATAACCTTCTCAGTCTAGATACGCAGTGGAAAGCAGCGCCACACCAAAGCAGCCTGAAAAGCCATGTTAAAGCCCTCCAAGCTCTCCCCCACTGCCAAAGCACTCTGTGCTCTTGCTTGTATTGAACTTAATTTTTAAAAAAACAGATGGTCCCCAGCAAATGTGAAGAGCTGGTTTTACAACCTGAAGGCAGGTCCTGGGAAAGCCAGTCCCGCCGTGCTCAGGGGCTTTCTGCTCCATCCACCGATTTGAAGATCCCCTCCCCCAGCCCCACCACCGTGGTATCTGAGCGCAGCTTAGGTGGCACTGGCCTCGTCCCCACCGCACTCTTGTGGGGCGTGAGGATGCTTTCTGCTCCCTGTTTGGGAGCTGAAGGAGATAAGGGGCTTGCTGCCTGTGAAAGCCCAGTGGACAGGCTGGCCACCCACCTCTCCTAGCTCCCGGGCAAGTGCTGTAGCTGTGGGATGGCTGAGCCCATCGGCTCCCTCCCCACTCCCCGCAGGTCTCGCTCACCGGCAAGCCCTTGCATGCCACCTGGCTCCAGCCGGCACCCTCCAGAGAGATATTTTCAGCGGCTTCCTTCATGTTGGCAGTGGAAGGTCTCGCTCCCTGCAGGCGGCTCCACTATCGGCTCTTTGCAAGCTGTGGAAATCCTTCTCCTCTTGGTTCTGAGCTCGGCCCTTTCCAGGCACCCTCACCACAGCACCATTTCTCCTGGCACACTGGGTCTCTGCAGCCGCTGTGACCTCGTGGACAGGGAAATATTCCCCTCCTCTGGGACACTATCAGCTCGGGCTAAAGGTACATCAGATAGTGGCTTCAGCTAATCGCCTATCAGTTGTTCTCAGGAAAAAGAAAGAACTGAGTGCCCCTCTATTTTCTTTCAGGCGCTTCCCCGGGTGGCCAGCGCTGAGGGCAGTGACCTGCTCCGGCCCGGCGACAGTGGGGAGCTGCCCCTGCCCGGTGCCGGGCACGGTGGTGGCACGAGGCATGGTGGTGGCAACGTCGGGCACCTGGCCAGCAGTGTGAGGGAGGGAAGGAGCCCGTGGAGTCCCAGCACCCAAGGATGTCGGGCAGAGGGTCTCCCGCCCTGGAGAGGAGCAGCGGCAGTGGGCAGACAGGCGAGGCGAAGGCCCCGGCACAGCCCTCCGACAGCATCAGTGTCCAGGGCGTCTCCTACACCGTCAGGTAGGGCTGGGAAAGCGGCATGACGGGACGCTGCCCGCCGCGAACTGCTCCTGACCCCAGGGACCGAGGGGAGAGGGGCTGGGACCGGCGGGATGTGGATTCGGTCCAGTAAAGAAGGAGGGACGTTGTCCAGGCCGCCCACCTCATGGCACTGGGCCACTTGCCACAGGGGTAGAGTACGCGGCTTGAGGGAGGCAGAGCCGGTCAGTCCTCCAGAGGCTTCACCAGTTCTTCTTCGCATCTCTGAAGGAGACACTTTAGAGATCTCCAAAGATTGTGCCTCCTAGCAGTCATTCTGAAAAATCCGTACCTTCCAGATAATACTGAAGTTAAAAAGTTAAAGCCGGGGTGGAGGGGGGGTTGGGGAAGGGAGGAAAGAGTATTTTGGGGTTTTTTTTTTAACCCCTAACACTGTAAAATCCTTGCAGGCTCCCATCCCACATGCAGATAGCTATAAACCATTCACTTGCTTTATGCAAAAAATGTAAATCTTCTCTGTTTCATCTTTTTTTTGGTGTTTGTTTTCCAAGAGAGCGTGTTGGCCCATGGTGGAATGTTTCTTTATATCATAAAAAATGGACCCGGCAAATACTTAAGGATGTTTCATTTCACATAGAGAGTGGCCAGATTATGGGGATTTTAGGAAATTCTGGTAAGTTGTTCCAGTACTTTAAAAGATATATGGTTGGAGTTAACACCAGAGACTTCCACAGTGGTATGAATGTGACTGAGATCTGTGATTTAAATAATGAAATTGTAGCTGGTTTTAACCTCTGCTTTGCAAAACTCTGGTGCTTGGTTTTCAGAGTTCAATATTCTGTCATCTAACTAACAATTATAACTTCAGTAAAGGAAAAGGTTACTTCCAGACACAAATGTTTCACTATGAAGTGTGAATTTGTATGAATTACATGCTAATTTACACACATTCTAGGTTTCCCATTTACTTCCCCTTAACTAGCTGCATTTTCAGGACCTATTATTTTAATGTTATTGAGAAAAAAAGCACTTTCTTCTTTTCATGCATCTCCATCCAAGTGAGGCTACAACTCTTGAAATCATAAAATTAATCTCATCACATGATTAATTTCTTTTGTTTGACAGGATCTGGGAAAACAACGCTTCTGGATGCAGTATCAGGAAGACTGGGAGATAAAAACAACTTCTTTGGTGAAGTGTACGTGAATGGGCGTCAGCTGAAGAGGGAACAGTTTAGAGATTGCTTCTCCTATGTGCCACAGGTTATTTTCTACATTTATTTCTGTGCACTGTGCTTCCTCTCATGTAAAGATAGTAAAATTGCTAGTGTAATGGAGTAATCTAATCTGACTGTGATTTTCCTAGTAAACTTGGTACAAAGCAGTTAATAAATTGTATGACTGAATTAAGGGTGCAAGCAGGGGCAAGATCTTCATTACTAAAGGACTAACTGCTTCTTCCTCTTCACTTTTTTTCTTTTACCAGAGTGACACTTTGTTAAGCTTCCTTACCATACAAGAGTCTTTGACCTACACCGCTTTGCTAACTCTACAGAAATGCTCCAACGACATCATCAAAAAGAAGGTCTGTATTTTATCGTCTTCCACCAGAAAGGCAGACGTGATGTCATGTAATGCTTTCACCAGCAGCACTTTCCATCCATGGCTGTGTTTTACATTTATAAGGTCTTGTAATCTGCCTCATTCTGCAAATGGGGATAAATCCTTCTGCTGAGCTCCCTGGTGCTCCCCACCTCTGCAAGGGGCTTGTGCTGATGCCCCAGGGAATCACCATTATGCTGGGACAAAACTCTCCCGCCCAAAGCTGCAGCAGTTACTGCTGCAGGAGATGCTGCTGTTGGTATCGAGGTCAGTTCCCCTTCCCCAGCTGGGAAACCCAGTTCTCTGGGGTGTTTAGGGCTATGTCTGCTGTCAAGCCTCCTGGACAGCAGAGGTGACTTCGACACTACTCTGGCTCCTGTAGGATGTCTCTCACTAACCGGAACAGCTCCAAAAAGCACTGGTCTAATAAGCCCCCTACAAGCTATATTCTTGACAAAATAGATGTGTTTCAAGTCTATTAAAGGACTCTTTTTGGCCTCTGTTGAGAGTAAAAATTGGATATTCCTGACCAAAGGCCACTTGCTCCCTGTCTTCTCTCTTCACCTGCCTTCCACTCAGTATTTTATACTTCCCCAGAATTTATGTGCCTTTCTGCTCCCTTATTTTGTAAGCCAGACCAGCACATTATGCTTCATACCTTAACTTCTAGTCCTGTCTCTGAGCTCTTCATCTCTTAATGTGAAATCTAAAATTGTACTTGTTTCAGAATACATGAAAATAAAATTTAAAAAATAATAATTGAAATAATATATTAAAAATAATCAAATAGAAATGAAACCAGATACCTTCCAATTAGAATGGATGCAAGCATCATATAGGGAAAGCCATAGCTTAAAATTATGTGGTTTTTTCTTTGATTTTTTCATTTTGTACACACATATCTGAGTTGGACTGTGTTTAGTCTTTCTAAACTGTAATTATTTTTCAGGTAGATGCGGTTATGGCTGAGCTGAGTCTCAGCCACATTGCTGACAAAATCATTGGAAGCCGCATTTTTGTAGGAATTTCTGGGGGTGAGAGGCGTCGTGTTTCAATTGCAGCTCAGCTATTACAAGACCCTAGTAAGTACCACTGCATGGATTTTCAAAATAAAACAAAGCAGTGTCACTTCGCGCTCCTACCATGGGCCTCCATAAACCACTTTAAAATACAAAAGTATTTATATTCTGTAATTCAGCAAAAGCTAGTCTAGTAATGACAGAAGAGGATGAGCGGTAACTCAGGTCTGCCATTAATCTATTAGTTGATCTTGGAAAGTAGGCAATTTTAAAATCTTAGGGACTGAACATCGGTTTAGACTTGCATTTATCCATTTTAAGTCTTTCTGGGCTCGCCCTTCCTGTGTATGAAATGTTGGTTGTGGCACATTAATTTATAGTTTTTTGAGCACATTAAAGCCATACATATGCAAGCATTGGGCCTTGTAGTGGGATAGCTGCCATTGAGCCATGTATGTGAGAGCACCACGTATGTTCCAGAGCAAAAAAAAATTCTGATGAAAGAAAATCAAAGCAGAGTAACTAGAAGGATTAGCCATGGGAAACAGCACTATAAATTTTGTCAGTTTTGAGACAGTTTTTTAAAGGGGCCAGAATCTTATGGAGTGAATGGATAGAATGCATTTATTGGATTCTGGAGTCCTCACAGCGGTGCAGATGTGCTAGGACCGCATACCAGGCAGGAAGGTAAAGTAAATAGCAAAGTGAAGTTTATCACTGCTACTGGTGACTCCTGGAGAGTTCGCTGGGTGTAGTTATTGCTCAGTAAGTTCACTAAACTCTATGGTAAACATTACAGTAATTCTGAAACTCTATAGTAAACACTATAGTAATTCTGTGTAGATAAACATATAGAGAAAGCTCTCCTCCCCCCCCTTATCCTGATCAAGGTTGAACTGCTCTCTTCTCCGCTATGTCTCATCTATGTAAAAATAATGGATTTGACTGTATCATTTACCCTTCCTTGTGCAATAAAATAATGAAGAAAATACAGTAAAAAAAACCCCACCTCTCTCATCTATGGAATTATATATACTGTATTTTAACAACTCTTAATTAGTTCATAACAAATTCTGTGTGTATATATAGATTTAATTCAGATTATAATGTCTAGCTAATTATGGCAATTATATTTACATCCATATACATGCTGAAATTTATCATTACTGTTCTTAGAAGCTGATGTGTACATCAAATCTATTTTGGTAATTTTCAGATTTCACCTGAAGTGAGAAAAAAATGCTTATGCCCTGATCCTGCAGTAGTTTGTTTTGTCCTTATTCTTAGTCATTGAAACTGAACCACTGAAGCTAACTAAAACTGAAAGATCACATCATGGCAATATCTATGCATACTCCGCTTTACACATGGAACTTCACATGTAAAGTAATTTCTATACTATTTGCCAAATTAGCTTCAGAGGCAGAAGCTATAACATTTGCCAAATTAGCTTCAGAGGCAGAAGCTATAACATTTGCTCTCCATTTACCTGAGTTTTAATGCTATTCCTTGTCATTTCACAGAGGTTATGCTTCTCGATGAACCAACAACAGGGCTGGACTGCCTGACTGCAAACCAGATTGTTTCGCTTCTCTCAGAGCTTGCACACAGAGACAGGATTGTGATTATTACAATTCATCAGCCTCGCTCAGAACTCTTCAGGGTAAATGATACCTACTCACTATTTGCTTTTTTTACCAGGCTTTTTAGTACCTAGGTTCTCTTCAGGTATCTTTTCAGGATAAAAGTACAAGATCCAGTATAGTTGTCTTAAAAGGCTCTCTTCTTCCCCCTCTGCATAAATACAGGCTTGTCTTGAACTTTACAGCTCTGATCATCTGCCCGCCACAGGACACTTTGAGATACATACTGCCCTGTGAAAATAGCATGCACACTGACTGTGTGCCTAACCTTTGTGGTATGTAGCTACCCAAGTCAAAAACCCTGGGAGAAGCCATGTAAATCCCCCATGTGTGCAGGCACTGTAAAAAAACTAGCTCTTTGTTTATCTTTACATATTCATATTTCAGTAACACTTGCAACTTGAGACAGATAAAACCATGATTTGGAATGGAAAGAAAAAAAAAATATCTTATTTTTTCTTCTTTGTGTCAAGTGGTGTGGGTACACCTTGGTCATGTGGTAGGGTATGCCTGCCTTGCCGGGCTTGGAGGGTGCTTCTCCTTTCCCATAGCTATTTTGCACTTTGCTCTTCTGACACATCCACCACCCACCACGTGAATGCAAGGCACCTCTTCCCTGGCTGACCGAATTGAGTGTAAGTGGTCATGAAGCCAGAAGGGAGCCACGGTGCTTTTCTGGACTGAAAGCAGTCCTGGTGCCTCGGGAATATGGATTGATCATAGCTGGTGGGAACCCTGCCCTGGCAAATGTTCACCCAAAGAGCCATGCTGTTAAAGTCCTTAAGCACTTCAGGGTCATCTTCCCAAGAATTTGGGGATTTTACAGGCTGGGGCTATTATGTGCCAAAGGAAGTCAGTCAGTAAGTGAAGATGCATTAGAAGTGAAGTCAGAAGTTCACAGCTCCCATTTCTGTTTGTGGATTACCTCTGTATGCTGCCGGCTCTGACAGCTTTCGGAACCACTAGTTTTAAGAGCTTACAAACGTTTCATCTTGCGTAACCACCAAGGGGTGTGATAGAAAGTACAAATGTCCTTTGACAGAAATATACTAAGGAAGTTTGAATGTGTCAAAACTATTTTTCCTGTCAAAGCATTTTTATTATCGAGACAGTAGCTGTACTCGAGAATTAACGTGCTGCTTCTAGGTATGTATTGCTAATATACTAATTTGCTCCCAACAGTTATTTGACAAAATAGCCATCATGAGCTTTGGAGAAATGGTTTTCTGTGGGAACCCTATGGAAATGATCACATTTTTTAGTGACTGCGGCTATTCTTGTCCTGAGCAATCAAACCCTTTTGACTTCTATGGTAAGTTTGTCCAAGTTGTTTCAGTAAAAATATGGGTTTCCTTAAACAAACAAGTTGGTTTCTTCCCCAAGTTTTTCGAGAGATAGAAATGTGTTTGAATTCTTCCCCAACTTTGTAATTATTCTCAGCTCAGAGAAAAGCGAGGGCTGGGCCCGTGTAATCTTCACTGAGTCCGCAAAACAGCAAAAGTTTGCAGTAGGTTTGAAACACATCAGAAAGGAGTAGACTACCAATAAAACAGGAATTTCAACTTCATGCAACCTGTGGATTCCTAGTGGCATCTCCCTGTGGCTGCCTGTGGCTGGACGTTGGAAAATCAATTTGATTCCAAAACTGTGGAAAGTCCTGTGTTCTTATGGACTCTGTGCTGCCAAGCAACTGAAGACAGTTGTTGCCTGGAGGGAAGGATGTAGAATAAATATGGGATGAATGAGGCATCAATTTCCAGAGATACTGAGTTTTAGGTTTCCCAAACTTTGGGGGGTTGCTAATACCCGGGTGAGCTACTGGAGCAGAACATATCAATGCTTCACGAGGTGATGATAGCAAGCTGTTAGCAAAAGCTGAAGAGTCCTGTTTTACAAATTCAGGATGAAAAAAAGTATCAGCATGAGACTTTGGAAATGAGGCTTGGTTTTGCTGCAGGGCATGTGTGTACCTGATCCATGCAGACACGTGTTTGAAGAACACATGTATGTGTTTGTGTGTGTATACGTGTACATACGTAAGTGTGTCTGTATATCTATCTAACTATCTTTTTTTAATCTAGTACGTGGGCTGATTTCTGATGATAGTAGCTGAGCATTAACCAGGGAATCTGACCAATCCAAAAAGCTGTATTCAGAAACATGGCACGTTCAGAGGAGGCAGTGTTTTTCTATTGTCTAGATGGCATCCTAAACTCAGAGGGAAGAGAGGACTGTTGTTGACACGAAGCTGGAATGGGATGAAGCTGAAAATACTGGTGTGACAGTGAGGATAATTTTGCCTTTATGAATTTGAATAGTCTTGAAAAGCATAGACGATTTGAGATTTAGACCTCCTTTTTAAAAAGCTTGGTAAAGAGAGTGCTGCATTCTTCAAATGTCAACCTTTGAATGTGACAAGAAAAGGAAAAAATACAGTTTAGAGCAAAGAATCATCAGAATATTTAGTCTATGGAAAATTGGTAGTTTATATTTTTTGTGTGATTTAATGATGTGAATGAAGGGACAGATTCTGCTATCATTTACACCAACAGCAGAGGAAACTAGATCCTATGTATTGTGTGGATTATGTTATTGAAATGTCACATGTTGTGTTTATAAAGAAAAAAAAGTAGAAATGCATGGTAGGCATTAGCTAGTTGTTTGGTCTATCTATTAGTCGGTGTTACCATTTTTTTTAAAACACACATAGTTGCCATTTATTTCCTGTGTGACTTCCAGCAAGTCACACTGGCCAAGTTTTAAAAAGTGTGTCTGTGTTTCAGTTGTTTTACATATTTACAAAAGTGAAGACCTCATTTTGGATGTGTTTACCATTAAAGACAATTCTGCTGAATTCCAGTTTTCAGCACACTGGGGAAGTATTCATAAGCTTAATTCAGGTTTTGAGGACAAACTAAGAATCTTGGGCAAGGACCCTTTTTCTCATGTTTAATTTGTATTTTGAAGTTGAATATAACATCGTAAAACTGAAATCTAAGAATGATAGGGACCTTAGGAATAAATAACTGATAAAGACGTCTTATCAGATGTTGAAAAGTAATATAAAAATCTGTAAGAACAGCTATTCCTGAGAACAACGATCTAGTTTTTGAAACCTTAGATAATTCCTTGCTATTAGGGAAAAGGGAAAAGTCTAATTAGCATTATTCATGAATCCTTATGAGTTGTACAAATAGCACACACAAAGTTCCCATCTGCCAATAAAAGAACTGGTGTTGTCAGGAATAGGTCAGTTATAGGTGGATTTATTAGAAAGGAACGTTAATTCTGTGAAGTATTTACCTTTCATAAGTTCCACAGCAGTAAGTAATGTTTTCTGCCTGCTAGGGAAATTTGGCCTGCTGAACATCCTCTAACTTGACGTTAAAGCAGAAGCGTGTCTGAGAAGTAGGTGGGTGAAACCCAGTGCAACAATGCAGTAACAGCTTAAGTAGAGAGGAGCGGTGTCTCTGCAGCATGAGCTCAGACTAACGGAAAAATGAAGCTCCATGGTTATGGAGGAGCAGGCAGAGGACAAGGGAGAATCAGGGAGCTGTGTCTGAGTATTTACCTGAAAACCTGAGAAACATGTGACCATAAAGCGATCTCTTCATCCTTGTCAATGTTCATCCTCAGCTGGTGCTCTGTCTTGCTCTTGGCAGCAGTAGCACTTCACCAGGGGCCCAGCTCTGTGCTGTGCAAGCAGAACGCTGAAGGTCTGACCAGCGCACCACTCAGTCCTTGCATTTCCAGATAAAGGACTCGAACTTCAGGGTCTACAGCACTACATGCTGCTTCTAACAGAAGGGAAGAGTAAAAGAAACCTCGAATACTTTCAGTGGACCTTTTCTTCTTTGCATATTTTAGGATAGAGACAGGGAAAGGTTACTTGCAAGGAGGGGAAGAGGTAAGAAGGGAAAGTGATTGAATATATGGTAAACGCTTTGTAAATTTACAGTGGATCTGACATCTGTGGACACCCGAAGCAAGGAACGTGAACTTGAAACCTACAGTAGGGTTCAGATAATTGTATCAGCCTACAAAAACTCGGAGATCTTTAGCAAAGTACTGGCAGTCATTGAAAGAACAAAGTGTATGAAAGAGCTGCCACCAATACCGTTCAAAAACAAAGACTCACCCAGTGCCTTTTACAAATTATGGATTCTTTTACGGTAAGACTCTTTTTTTCTTTTTCTTTTTTTAAGGATTTTTTTTTTTCTTATCCACTAATCTCTCAGGTTTTCCCCCCCATATATGTAAATGCGCTTTCTTGGTTTTTTGGTCTACCACTGTACTTATCACTATCTTTTTTTAATATTCCCTCCTTATGGACATTGTGCGTGTAAGATTTGTTCAAAGCTAAATACCCTACCAATACGTGGTCAGTCGTAGCTAACAGGTATATTGTTATTGTTTTGTTTCATTATCAGGAGGACAACAAGAAATTTCTCCAGAGATAAGATGGGCATCATCATGCGCCTCCTCCAGAATCTGTTATTTGGCTTGTTTGTAGCATTTTTCCTTCTTAGACTAAGGAATGACCTGGAAAAAGGAGCTGTGCAGGACCGTGTGGGGCTTGTCTACCAGTGCGTGAGTGCCCCCCCCTACACAGGGATGCTCAATGCCATTGCCCTTTGTGAGTTTCTGTCCTGTATTATGTGCAGCAGGCAGGTATTGCTGCCACTACTTTGTAAATAAGAAAAAGTCTTTTTTGAAGGTAGTCATTTAAAGGATCTTAACAGTTTTAGATAACGTCAGAGCTGATATAGCAGCACAAAATTCAAAGGCGAAGCAACAGGAAGATTCGCAGCACAGAAAAAGATTAGCCCATCAGAAGGGCTCCGGGTTCACTGTACTTAATGAAGGAATATGCCCTGATCCCTGTCTCCCCCTTTCGCAGCTGGCCGGTGTATGGAGCTTTTATTCTGAACCGTGCAAGAGTCCTTAACTTGCCCGCATGTAGCAGTGTAAAGGCAGGACAAAGTCTAGGTCTGTAGTTAACATCCTAACTGAGATCAAAACCAAACACATGGAAAGGATAGAAGCACAAAACAGCTTTGACAACAATTAAGCATAATTAGATTTAAGAGTATTATGAGATGATTACATTTTTCTTAGAGGGTGTTTCTCTTACAGCTGCCATACTAAGACCAATCATAGTTTCTATTACAGCCCTAAAAACTGTTCTGCTCATGCAGGAAACATACACTGCTGTCATCACCTTGAGATCAGAGCACCTCAAGAGATTATGCAGTGACTGCGGTTTTTTCATATCTTTAATTTCTACCTGCAAAAAGAGAGGCTGTCCTGCACGCTGCCTAGTTAGACCCCTTTCATTAAGTTTACCAAATTTTGCAATCTGCATTTATAGTGGGAGAAAAAGTGATCAAACTGGTTCATACAGAATGTTGCTGATATATTCTCAAAGTTGCCTCTGTGCTTCAGGTCATTTTTGCTAGCAACAAGTCTTGGTCTCTTTATTCAATGGTGATGTAATTTATTTCTTGTATGTTTAATCCAGTCTCGCCTTTACGTGCCATCAGTGACCAAGAAAGTAAAGATGGCTTGTACAAGAAGTGGCAAATGCTTTTAGCTTATATAGTACATTTCCTGCCCTTCAGTGTCATCAGCGTGGCAATTTTCAGCACCTTCATATACTGGTAAGCATTTGTACCATCCATTGGATTGTTATCTTCTTTTTGTTATCAGTCTCAATTCCCATGTCAGCATCAGGCCTCTTGGTGTGTCTTCCCGCTGTTGTCTCTCAGACTGATTACAGAGAAAGCTTAAGGGAAGATGATGCAATTTTAACCCTTCGCTTTCGGGCAGTGTTAAAACACCTACTGAGTAAGTTACCAGTTCTCTAGGCAACTTGGGAAGTTTTAATGGGCCTGGGACATGTATAGTTCTTGTGTCATACCGAAAGCAGGAAGTGTCATTTTACATTACATTTAGAAATATAGGAAATAAGAGGAAACAAAGTGAGAAAGACAACAGTAGGTAGGTGACAGTAATAAAGCTTCATATTTCCTGGGATATTTGGGGTTCAGCTACAGCATATGGAAGTGATGAGGCTGGATCTCTCTCTTTCACTCTCCAGAGAAAGGCACAAAAGTGGATTTCTGCTAGCGGGAGAAAGGGTAAAGCTTGCTTTTTCACCCCCAAAACATTCATTTCCTCACATCATTGTGAAGTAGTACCTCAGAATGGGATGATGAAATATTTCATCTGGTCATTGCCTTATCTGTCACACAGGCCTGCTTTTCCTCTCTGTTCCATTGATTTCTCATCTTCAACCGAGACCATGGCTGTTTATGTAAGATAATAGCAAAGCAACAAGGACCAATTTCTGTCCTTCACTCTTTTTCTGTTGTGTTTTTTTTTGTTTGTTTGTTTTCCTAATTATGAAAGGAGAGGTGTGTAGTGCACTAAAGTTAATTTTTGTTTTCCTGTGACAGTTGATAATAAAGTTGCAATCAGATGGCAGTCTATAGTAAAATGCGTACAAATGAATAGCTGGCTTAGTTTGTGTCCTGGATGAAGGTTCTCTGGTTAGCTGTTGAGAAATGGTAAGTGGATAGACCCTTGTAAAAGACATAAAGTATGGGAGCTATTGTGCGGTAGGTGAGCGTGTTAGTGCTCTTACTCTGTAATAATATGCCCTTGGGCAGCTTGAAAATGGTGGAGTGAAACTGCACCAAATCGCTTGGACTACAGAGTAAGAGCTTCTGCACAGGGAGCTAGCCTGCCATGGGAATTTTGCAATAGCTGTTTTCCCATCTAGAAAATCCCAGGAAAAATATTGCTGCTTTCTTCTTTCTCCTGGCCTGTAGTAGGTAATGAGGGGAAATGTTCAGCATTTACCTAGTTCTTTCCATTTGAGATCTCAGTAACTGTCAGCTCCTAGATGAAAAGACAAAAGCCCTGAGAGAGAGATTTCTGCTCCTCCAGATGTGAGGACTTGCGTGCACGGTTTGGTGGTTTTGTAGTTTGGTGCTGATATTAAAAGAAGCAGTTTTGTTCAAGCAAGGCCGTCTTTCTCTGTGTCCCCTTAGCTACCTGAGCTTTTATTTCTGCAAGCTGCCAGTGCTGCCTGCTTCAGGCAGTGCTCCCTTAGAAGTTCTTTTTCACAGACAAACAGAAATTACCCCTCCTCCCTCTAAGCGTTTAGAGGATGCACTGTGCTCACCAGAGCCCTTCCATTTCTGCTTGCTAGTGAGCTGGTTGCTGAGAAGGCAGCCATTTGGAAAGCAGCTTTTCAGGTTGAATGAGGGAAAGTCTGTCGAGCTCTTGAAGATGATGAGCCACTGCCTGTCACTCCTTAGTGAACAGGAAATTTGTATGGGCAGAGACTTTACCCTTATGCTTTAGCAGCTTCAAACACAATCAACAATAAAGAGTGCGTGCTGGTTAATGGGTAATATTTACAGATATTAGACTCTGCATATCTTTGCTGTCTTGTGGTTGTCTGGAAGCCGTCAGTGATTTCATAGTGCCCTTAGACTTCTTAGGGCAAGGAGTTCCTCTATGAAATTTTGAAGATTGTATCTGTGCAGGACTAAACTTTTCTGGATGGACTAACTTTTGGAGAGGCTTTGATAGACCCTGGTGTAACTTCTTACAAGCCATTTCTCTCAGAGTGTGTGTTTGTAGGGTCAGACAGATCCAAACTCTTACTTGTTCAGAAACAAGGCAGTTCTGGCCAAGAACAAATACAGCCACTTTTGCAATCAAGTAAATATACCCTGTTTATGCAGATTTTCCTCGTTAAAAGATAATCCTGGAAAATGTTCTAACAGTTTATATTATCCTACCATTCAATTGTTGCAATAGTCTCTCTTCTGAGTTGTTTTTTTTTTCCCCTTCTCTTTTTCTTCTCTTTCTATTCCTACCCCAGATTTACTACAGCCGTAGTAGTTTGTATCTACATAGCTCTCTGTAAAGTATTAGGGCACCTCAGAGAAGGTGATATTTTTATGCTAGGACTTCAGAGAGCTGTTCCTCCTGCACCAATCTGTGATTAACAGTTGTTAGATACCTGCTAGCTTGTTGAATGTTTAATACTTGAAGAGTCAATGTTCAGCCCTCTGTTTATAATAGAGATTATTTTGGTATTATATGCAATAATGCTACAGGAAACCTGAAAGAAAATTAATACTTCTGTTTTAAGACCATATTCAAACATGGTGGAGTAAAAAAAAGACATAGGGCCTTGCATTGATCAATGAAAAAGGAAATAAAATGTTGAATAGCTGCTTGTTAGCTCAGCAAAGCATGCAGTCTGTACCTAGCGTGAGACAATTTTGGCAAAAAGTATTTTGGAAAAAGGAGTATGTCACCATGAAATAAAATTTTTTGTCATCTGTCGTATACACTACAGGGCTGAATTAAGTTTGCTAAGCAATTGCTGGCCTTTCTTAACTTTTTAATGTTTAGTGCAGGTTGGGGGGAACGACTTTGATCCTTAGGTGAGCTCAGGAAAAACTGGAAACAGCGTGTTGTATTAAAGAGTGCAGGAGTATAGAGGAAATTGCATTTGGATGAATTACACGGGTGGTGAATTCAATTAGCCTTCGATTTAATTGAGTATATTCATTTTTACATTTGCATGCACAGTATCAGAAGTGCAAAATTCCAGCTGTTAATTATCTGCATAAAGACGTTCTTTAAATATGTGACTTACGTAAATAACTCCCACTGCATAGAATCTCAGAGGAGGAGGATGTTAGTTTAAGGGATTCTAAAAGCCATGGTGGTTATCTTGAAAGAACATGGATTTCTAGTACAATTACATCTTTGCATAACTCTCTTTAATCTAGATGGAGAAAACCTAATATATCTGCACTTACCTCATGATATTGATTGTCCTTTAAGGCTCCAAACAACATACTAAGGGTTAAGACATAAACTGTTCACTTAATGAGCTGTAATTGCAAAAAATAAATCAAAACAAAATTAAAAGCTACGTTCCAAGTTTAGTACCGAACCGCTGTTTTTTTAAATACTCTTTTGCTCATTTTTATACAGGACTGTAGGGCTGTATCCTGATGCTTCCAGATTTGGGATTTTCTTTGCTGTTGTCTTAGCGTCTCATATAATTGGTGAACTACTAACACTTGTTATACTTGGCGTGGTTCAAAACCCAAATATAGTCCAAAGTGGAGTGGTGCTACTTAATTCCGCAGGTGTGATAGTGGGAACTGGACTAGTAAGGTAGGAAATTATTTTGTTATGGTTTTAATGTTAAAATAATCTGCCTGTAGAAGAGTCATGAAGAGCCTGTATTGCAGAAGCACAATAATTCACAGGTAGCAATGCAAAGAAAGTGCAGCTGTTAGCCTTCAGAGGTAGAAATACCTAATCACGTTAGACCTTGTAGTAAAGACACAACACAGACGCTTAATAACTTTAGATATCAACAACTATCTTAACTTTTTTTTTTCATTTTTTGCAAATAAATTGAAGAAAAAACTGCGCAATTAATATCTATCAGCTCAGCTGAATTGTTTTTCTTATGCCAACATTATGATGTGAAATGCTGTCCTCATTAAAGGAGCCTACGAAAATAAAATCCTATAACTTTTAGTAACATCTGGAACTTATCAGAAACTAAGCACTGGGAATGAGGGTTTAAATAAAAGTTGTTCTCAACTATCTTATTAGTGTTATTTTCTGGTTTAGCCAGTAAACTTTTCAGACACCTTTTTCTGCCTGTGCAGACTGAACTACATAAAAATAATAAAGAAAAAACGTCATGTAGTAAAGATGAGGAAAAATTATGATCCACTTGCTCTGTTACTGTGCAAAAAATGTTTTTGCATTGTAACTGCATGAACTTTGAACAGTTTTCTTCTTGTATTTGTCAATACTGAAATTACTGGTTTTTGAGAAACATATCATCATAAATTATTGTCAAAAAAGTTTTCTTGAGATGTTGAGCAAGTAGGATATGCTCAACTGAGATCTTTCCAATGAAAATGAAGTACGCCTAACAAAAGATGACATTGAATTGTCCTCAAGAAAAGCATGAGTCTTCACAAAGCTGATGATGCTTTGTTTCTTCAAAGTAGATCTCAGCTAATACTTGCTTATCAAACAAAACTGAGTTCATATCTAATAAATTTGGTCCCTGCCTAATCTCAGGAAAATGTGTGCTTATAGTCACAAGACAATTATTACCGCTACCATAGTCTAATGCCTTCATGATAACTTTTTAAAAGTATTAGAGTGGTTTCTAATCTTATTTTACAGTAGAGACATTGCTAATTAATATTGTGAATCTCTTTGATTACACGTTTCAGGCAATTAAAGATATTAAAAATAGTATTGAGACTTGGGTTGCTGTTTTTTCTGTTCATTTGTTTCATTATAAAGTCTTGCAGTATTTTAGGTGCAGAAATTGCCCAGTCTTGTTGAATAATGTTATTTGAAAATATTCATACTCTGTTTCTCTTCTCATTATTCTTTGCTTCATTTTTGTGTTGTTGTTATTGTTAAGACGAATTGATATTCAGTCTTTTTTGGTTTTGAAGATGGAGTGGGGCGGGGGAGGGGTGTTCTTACTTTGGAAGCAACATATTTTTGCAACTAAGGTTTGTATTGGGTCTTGTCATGTTCAGTTTATCACTGCAACGTGAAGAGCAAACAACTTCATAGAATTATTTGTGACTGTCCATAAACAAGTCACTGCTGAATGTTTATGACACTGTACCAAAGTCAGAGACAGCCTTCATGGGTGTCTCCTCATTTAGCACTAAAATGGACTTTGTATTTGAAAACCCTACAGGTACAGCCAAGAACTGTAACAGGCTGCGACTAAAGATGAGAGCTTGTTTTAATTTGGGCTAGAACCAGCCCTCGGAATTGTAGCAAAAGCCAATTTCACTTCTCTGTTTCTTTAAGGACCATCGAAGAAATGCCGACACCTTTTAAAATTCTCAGTTATCTTACCTTTCAAAAATACAGCAGTGAGGTTCTTATAGTCAATGAATTTTATGGCTTAAACTTCACATGTGGTAAGTGTTCCAAAAAAGGAAAAAAAAGGCCTTTAAGTCCATTCTAAATAATTTTAATATGTTGATTCTTATTTTCCTTCTACATACAATAAAAGTATCTTGATAAGTTAAAGATAACTTGTGAGTTGTTTAAAAAAAGTTTATTCATTAGTAAAGACTTCTAACACCACATCAGGAAGCTAGACAAAAGTTTGACTTTTTTTTTTTTTCAATCATTTCTCTTTCTTTAATTTTTTTTAATCTTTCTCTTCTTCATCTGTTCTTTTATCCCTCCCTTTGGGGGCATTTTGGAAAGTAAACTTTGCAGCCCGTGATTTGCTCATCAGAGCAGTATTACACAAACAGAAGATCAATAGAATTGCACAACGTGAGATCAAACGTCAGTGCAGGGAGCACTGACAGGTAACACCTGACCAGATGTTCCCTCTCATTGGAAGTCAGGCTTCAGTTCCAGTATGTTACCATGGCACGTACTGAGCAGCTTGGATCTGTCAGGCTGTGGAGCCAGCTAACTGGCAAAACATGAGCATCAGTCAGGCTGGCAGGGTTAGAAGCTGACATACATCGATGGGGGTGAAACTCCCAGCTTTGGACTCACACTAAGATAATTTGGGCTTTGTAGCCAGGTGTCTGTGCTCTTCTCCAGGGCTATATATATTCTTTATCCATTCATCTCTCCTGTCTCTCTTTATTACAACAAATCCGTGACTTTGGTAGTAAGCAAAACCAGCTGATTTTTAATGTGCCCTTCAGACAGCCTCCATTTCTTGAATTTTGGAAGCACTCAACAAATACTGTAAGTCTACCACATTGGGCAGCTTGCTTCCTGAGGCCCCTCCAGATACTGTGTCTGAAAAGACATAAATCTTTTGTGTGGCATGAACAACACGGAAAGCTCCTAGTGACCCTTTAGTCTTCTCTTAAAAAAATATGGCATAGATTAACTGCAGAAACATATGGCTTGTCTGTTCTTATTCCAAAATGATGGGAAATACTGCTGTGGGTATTGTTCATCCTTAAAATAATGTGAAGGCTAGGTATATTAAATGTATGAGCTAGATACTGAAGCCTGAATTTTAATTTTAGTGATTCACCTACTAAAGAAATGAACTTTTTCTTTTGACAGGTGGAGCCAACAGTTCCACTGCCAGTAATGCTGCGTGTGTTTTCTCTCATGGCGTTCAGTTCATTGAAAAAAACTTCCCTGGTGCATTGTCCCGGTTCACAATCGATTTCTTAATACTCTATGCTTTTCTACCAGGACTTGCCATTATAGCAATTCTGAGCTTCAAAATAAGAGAGAGAATTATTGGCAGGCAATAAAAAAGTAGCCGTATTAACAATGTCTAATAATACACTTCTAACTGGATTATGGTTGAAGGCTTAAATTGATGGATTTTAGATAGAATTGAAGTGATTATAGGTATAGAAACACGTTCACCTTCCCATGTTTGTTTCTAACTGGGTGTTTTGCATCTTGAAAAACAATGTTCTCTTACGAGTGTGAACATCTTCCTGCTATTGGTATTCGCACCCCACTCCCAAGTCAGCCACAATCAACAGTATTACATGTTTTAAAAGACTTCTTGAATTTAATTTAGTCAGCTGTTGCTGTCAATTTTTAACAATGTATCAATGGTGCCATAATCTTTTTCACACTGTTTTGTTTTTTAACTGTAACCAATAAGCAGAGAGGTATAACAGCTAGTAAATTTCGTATTTTTAACTCCTATGCTTTCTTTTGATACCATTTTTGGGATTTGTAGAAACACAACATATCAATTATGTGTAAATAAAGACAAAATCAAGAAATCATTCCATTTTAATCTTATGCATACTTTACAACCAACGAGTACAGGATCTTTAAGCAATATAAAAATTACCTAACATCTTTTTGTCTTGTAAACGACGGTAAATCACAGAAGACAATTATGTTATTTATATCCGCTCCTTCTTTTCATTATTGAGTTGTTTCATTATTGTTTTGGAAACAGTTTGTGAATTACCAGAACAATTTTTTTGTTGTTAATAAAATGTCAAATCCTCCAGTTAATGCAAGTTCTCCACTTCAGTGTAAGGCCAAGATTTTTTTCTAATATCTTTATGTATAATATTCTAAGATACAAACGTTATATCAGAAAAATATGTGATGAACAAATATGTTAAAAAATAGCATATAACTTTAAAGAGCTGGAAAGATACCACATTAGTTTGTTTTTCCCATTTTTATGTGCACGTAGGGTTGTTTGTCAGGGAACGTTCTTACGATCTCATCTGCCAAGTGACTGTTCAGCCATTTATTCTCTAACAAGAAGTCTTAGCTCTCAAGAGATACCTCTGGCTTTAATCTAGATCTTGTCTTGCGTATTCTCAAAACACTCAGGCCATCTCGTAATAGCGAGGATGCCCATGGACAAAAAGCTGTATCTGGTTTACGGTAGCATTTCACCAGCTTAGGCTGTACGTGAATCAATGATACTTCCACCACTAACCAAATAGCTGACAAATTGCCTAGACTGACTTCCTAGCATTTGCATATTTGACAGAAATGTTGCCTTCTGAATCGTGTGCAAAGTTATTACAACATTATACATTGCAAGAAATAATTCCTGTGTTAATCTGTATGATACTGAAACAGAGATAAAGAAAACTTCTGAATTTTAGATCACATCAAACCTGGTTTTAATTCCACTTTATTCTGCCAGTTTTTGTGGAACTATCCTATTCAAATACATCAAACAATGATGCAAATATATTCTTAAGCTTTGCTTTTGAATTATACATGGAAGGAACTAGGAAAAGATGCCTAGCATAATTTACTATGCAGTTTCATGTTTTGGGTGGGAAATAAATACATGTTTAGGACAGGAGCATTCAAAAATTAATGAAATAATGTGTTATAACTTATAGGTAGAACTGACTAATGCCAGTCTTCGCAGTCAGACCCATCTCTGAATAATCTAGAACTCCTTTCTCCCCACTTCTTAAAACTCTGTGTCAGTACCAAGATACACTGAAATTTGGATTGAATGAATAAACAGCCATTTTTATTAAAAATAGTAACAGGAATGCTTAATAAATATTAATTTTGTAGTTTGATATTGTATATCTTCAACTGCATCAGATTAAATTGCTAGTACCATGTTAAAATGATTAAATAATTTTGTGTTAACCTGAAGACACCTATAGCATTTCATCAATCAGTCAAAATCCATTTCTTTCCAGGATTTAGAGGCATTTCTTTTGTATTGTTCAAGTTCCTGAAACAGAAACAGACAGACATATTAATCTAATCTCCTCATTATTAAAAGTGATACCATTCAAACATTGGCCACCTAAACATTTGAAGCATGTACAAACATTTTTCACTGTAGAAAAAAATGTACTACATGCTTTTTAACAAAATTATATTATTTGCCACATTTGTTCTCACATAAGGAGCTAGAATTTATTTATTTAGGCCTAGATACTTGCTCTCTAGGGTAGAAGAAATTTTGGGTGGTGTCTTAGACATTCAGTTTGAGAAACCAGGCTCCCTATGAACATACAGAAATGTAACACTACCTGTGCTTTAAAAATAGAAAGTAGAATTACCCAACAGAAATTACTGTTTCACACACATGAAGTCCGGCCCTTTCAAGATGCAAAACGGATTGGCAATTCCTTAAGATTACAGAAAAGAAACTAGAATAACAAAGCCTGCTTTCTTTTCTTTTTTTTTTTTTTTTTTTAAGCACAGGACTGAATCGAACTTCTGTAAGTTTATACATCGCCAGTGGTGATAACCTGAGAGAGCTAACAGAGGACCTTAGAAACCCTTGCAGAACACAGGCTTGTCCAGGAAGCAGTAAGCAGATACATATGTTAGGGGAATGCAATGGGTGTAAAGAAATGGACATACCATATCTATTCAATCTACGGTACTGGATATTTGCAGAAATATTATTCATCATTGCTTGAAGTTTTTCAGGAAGTGTATTACTAATGACAATGATGCCCTGCCTTTACTTTTGTTTAGTTTTTCAATTAGTAGTTTAAAATATTCTGTTGTACTGTTTAGTGGATTGAAAAGTTAGCATCTGTGTGTAAAAATAAAATGCAAACCCAATGTGGTAATTAAAAATATGCATCTTCTAGATAGTAATTAGATTATTAAAAGCAGAGGCTCAAATCATGGAGTTATAAAGAAAGCAAATTAGGTATGAAAGATGAGGCAATCTACATTATGCTACACTTGACATCAGCTGAGTACTAGCATGGTAGACAAATGACCTCATTTCAGTCAAATGTGCTGCTGGGAATTTTGAAGCCTATAGTAAAAAGTTCTAGCAACATTATCAAACAATAATTTCATCTCCTGAATTTTATGTAGTGGTGCGTACTGTCAGGAATTATTTCTGAAGATTTTTCAGCAAAAATTAATTTAGAAAGCACTATGATTGCTTTTTGTTCAAGAATAAAGTGGCTTTCAATGTATTTGCAGGAAGAGGATAATCTAATGAGGTACTGCTAGATGTAACCATGCACTGGCTTGTAAAAAAAAGTCAGCGTATCTTACTTAGATCAGGAAAAGAGGTGGATATAAGCCAGTGATTAGTGTAAATGTAGCAAAGAGCCTCAAAAGCAGGCATGTGTTTTATATGATTGCTATTCTGATTTTAATAGAATGGACTTAACACAGTAAGGGAGGTTTCACTGTAGGTATACAGGTGCCAGAACCAACAAAAATAATAAAATTCACACCCGGTGAATTTAACAGAAGTATTAATTATCAATCCAGATCACAGAGGGAGGAAGAAGAAAACAAAGGGCAGAGCAACAAAGAAATCATCATCTAAAACTTGCATGGAAATAATAAATGGAATTGTGTCTCTCTCAGGAAAATCAGTTCAGCAGCTTTGTCAGCAGTGCAAAATTTTCAGGAAGCACCACAGATTTACGAGCAGTAAGAGGATTTTTAATTAGTGCATATTCTTCATGTTGCTTGCAGGAGTCTAGTTTTACAGTTAAATAACTCATGAGTGACACAGAACATACCGAGTCTAGTCTAAATCTAGTTAAGTTGCATTATTAAATACAACTGTAGTACTACTGAACTGTTCTTTCTCTAAGCCAGTCTTTACTCAGTATTTTCACTCCCTCATTATTAATACAAAGTAATTATGATCTTGGAACATACTGAACTGTTGGAAACTTGCCAACAGTTAAGAATAGAAAGAATACTGTGATATTTTAAGACTCACGTAACCTGATTTATGCTAAGTAAATAACTTCAATTCTAACAACTTTCTCAAAGGTTACAGGAAGGGGTAAAATTAGACAATGAAGTTTTACGCATAAAGACAATGCTGCCTGGGGGTCATGTCTACAGGTGTTGCCTAAATAATTAGCCTTACAGATTGATCATCTGGCTAAACTCTTTCAAGAAAGAGGCAGATAATTTAGCAGAATTTATTTTGCTGTAATTTTAGCTAGGTAGAAGGCAATTACAAACAATACAGAAATGCAAAGTATCAAAAACACAGCATATATTAAAACTGTATAGCTATTCCACTACATGTAGAAGTATAAAACGATAAATATTTATTTCAGAGACATATCTAGGTAGGACTAATGTTTAAACAATGAGAAATGAAAGAAAAAAAACCAAAACAACCAGGGACTGAATGGGAGGATATTTACAAATAAATAATCTTTAACAAATTCAGTGATTCAGGAGGAAAAATGCTGTCAGGAAAGTACACTTTCTTAGTTTTCATGTAAAATAGAAAGTAAAATAGATCCCCATAAGTCAGAAATGTAATGGAAAAAGATGTTGCAAATACAACTTAAAGATCGCTCCAGAGACCCTTCTGAAAAAGGGCACCTTCCTGCTCATGATGTCCTATACTGCAAATACAAGCAGAATTCTGGAATATACTGTAACTATGCAATCAGCTAAGAGATCCTCTCTCCAAACTGAAAGAAGATCCTATGAAAGAATATATCTCAAAGTATGCCAAAATACTTACGCTAGCATTATGCTTCGTTTTCTGGGTACCAAGTGTAGGGGGCACAGATCAGCTTTACAAAGAATTAACAATTGCAATTTAAACATGCTTTCAATGTGCTCTGAGTGCTTTAAGCTTTATTAGTCCTAGAAGCTTGTCCTAGATGTCTCAACACTAGCATAAAGTGGATTTTTTTAAAAGAATTTTTAACCTTAATGCTTCTGTACTTCTGTGTTTCTATAAAATCTTCATCTGTCAAATGGGGAAGATCACACCTAATCTCATAAAGGGACTGGGAAGAAAGACTTAACTGATGTTTGTGAGGCACTCAGATAAGATAACATTACCACACATTCTCAGAGGAAAAAAAATTAATACTTTTGTGTTCATTGAAGTGTCTGAATGGCAGGTTGAGACATAAGGTACACAAAGAATAAGGATGATGAAAAGAAATACTGAACAATTGAATTGAGACATCAGCAAAATAGTACATGATCATGTAATTAAAGACAATGCTATAATGCCTACAAACAAGGAGGAAAAATTAAGATTGTAAGAAAAGCCTTAATTGTTGCATTTCCTCAGTTCTGAGGGACTGACAAGACTTTAACTTTCTTTTTCATTAAGTTTCTTACTGAAAGTGCCCTCAATCTGGACCATGGTGAAAATAGCCATGTACTCTGAAATAAGGATTAAAAATCTGAAGCACCAAACTTCAGTAGGAAATTTAATAACAGTGCCCTAATAATGGTCTTTAAGTTGGTTTAAAAAAAAAAATACCTTTTGTACCCCTTTGGCCATGCTTTCATGTGAAAATGAGAAAGCTTACTCTTGGCGGCTGAGTAAACATCCTAAATAACTATTTCCTCCACAATATGAAGACTAGCACTGCTCCTGCTCTGAAGAAAACAACGGATGCTGGTGCTCTGTTACCCATGGTAAGGTGCCCGTCATTCTTCTCTGCCCAGTAACAGTGGTCTGACCAAGGAGGTTCATCACACAATATACAATCTTCTGGTTTGTTGAATGAGACTGAAATTGTCTCCTGAATTTCTGCAATACGGTCACATCAGAGAAGTATGCTGAAAAAATATAGCGCTCATTCTGTTGGCCACCACAGTCCCAGCTGCAAATCTGACACCAAGATGACTTTTAGTTGTGAATGACATGGTTAATTAGCTCAGTCCTATTTTAGGGGAAACAGAGCTATGCTTCCTTGCGAGATGTTATAGAACCTCCCCTTCTTCTGTTTAAAACTTGCTGAAGTCTTAACAGTTACAGCCCTGTTCATTGAGATCCGCTTCCATTACTTCTTGTTAGCTGATGCCTAACAGCACCAGGCATCTAGCTTTTTTTTTTTGTTTGAGTATGCTTTATGGCATTAGGCTTCACCTAAAACTGGCACCAATCCCTAAAGTAGTACCTTTGTGTAACAAGGACCAGTCAGCGTGGACTTTGGCATTGCGTGACACCGACTTCTTAAGTACCCAGTTGGGAGGCTATCCAATTCTTCGAGCTCAAGGTTAGTTTTATCATTTGCTTCTACGCATGAAGCTGCAGTCAAACGTCCAGATGAAAAAGGTCCAATCACCTGTTTTGAGCATTAGCAATAGAAGGTGTAACAGGATAGCTGAGACTTGAAACAAACCAAAACCTTCAAAAAGACAGAGCGGTAGAGAGATATCTCTGTGGTAGAGAACACCTGCATGTGCCATCTCACTGCCACAAACATTTAGATGGAACTAAGGAACAAGTCTTTCATGCAATCCTAGGTGCTTACAGACGCAGATAGTATATGTGCAGCGCTAATCAACAATATTATTTTAAAAAATCTCTCTCATTCAAGTTATGGGTGTACTTAAAGTGAAATTAAGGTGACCTAAAACCATCAAAAGCCAAAAAGCTGGCAGAGAATGAAGAGAAATAGATGACAAGTTTGCCATCTTGTTTATGTTTTATGTGGGCTGTATGAACAATTGTAACGTATGTTCAGGTTTAAGGCCTAAGAAATATGCAAAATGCATGTTTTTCTTGACTCTTGAAAGCCCTGCAAAGAGCACAAAATTCCAGTCATTCCCAGAGAGAACCAGCTAGTCAAGAAATACATTAAAAATGTGAATTCCAAAAAGGTCCCAGGTGCTGTATTGTCTCTCTCTCAGAGCGTAACTCCAGAGAATGAAAGAGCAGTAAACAATTGCAGCAGCACTATCTGGTATAAACCTGCACGTTGTATGTCTCTAGGGTAAGAACTAGGAAAAGAATTCTGAAAGGACACAGTTGAAAAAGAGAGATGTGCTCTATCTATCTTGAACAAAGGCACAGTGAGGAAAAGATAGCTTCCAACAGTTTTATAGAGCAAAAAGGTCTAGAAATAAAGCAGGTGGGTCTCATAGTTAACTCTGAAAATATTAAGGAAGCAAAATAATCTGGTCTAAAACAAAAATGCTCTTGTGAGAGGGTGCTGATGAGCTGGAGTCTTTTAACTTCTATAGCCAAAAAAGCCTATCAGATAAATACCAGCTGGCAGCTAGTACATGAGAGGGAGCCAGGTACTTTCTTGTTTCTGTACTTTTTTTTTTTTTAAACTGTTTTCTAATTTTATACTCGAGAATTTAACTTTTTACTCTGCTAGAATGTACAAACTGTAGCTGCAGACAAACCCTTCAACCAAGGTTGCAAAGTTGGAATTGATTTAATTAAACTTTGTATTGCCCCAGTTATCTATAAATCTATTACAGTATTGTTAAGCAGTCTGACCAAGACTAAGTCAGTCAGGTATGCTCGTTCTTCTATCAGAGTCACTGACAGGGGCTATATTTTGTTTCTGTTGGTGCGTTTTGTGTTTATTTTTCCTTTAAAGCTTATCTTTAAGATAAACAACCAAACTGGTTATCACCTAGAGTCCAAAGTGACATAATTAACCGAAAGTAACCGAGAAAAATGATAACGTGCACTTAAATGATATTAAAATATACACTGTCATCATACAAAACTTTCACATTGCCTTATGTCGCATGATTTCAATAGCAACATGTTGCATATTAAACATCTTAATATACTGTTCCTCTTACACAATAGATACCATGAGACTCCATAAAGAATATCAGACTTACAATGCATTTAAAAATGCTGCTTTAAAAATAGGATTTTTGTGCCACTTTCCATGTAACCGGGAAATCCAAAGACACTTCAAGAATCACTGCAACTACAGAGTTCTTTTATTTTAGATGTATATTGCTATCTTGGTGCATTTCAAATTGAATTAAATTCTTGGAGTATAAAACATTTTGATAATGTGCAAATAATCTTGTAATAATTGAACTTCACGATAGAGAAGTTTAGGAAATAGCTGCAGATAACAAAAGTAATTTTCTCTTTAATGCTTAAATTACTTGTAGTAGTCCAACTAAAAGAAGCTATGCTGGTTTGCAATGCCCTTGAACAGATTAAGATTCTAAAAGCTTGTCTTTTTTGTTTAAAAACAGAAAATTAATAATTTCTTGTATGATTTAAGCATGATATAATCAATGCATACTGTTTTTTTCTTTTGCAAGACATAAGTATTATCTAAAAATAACAAACCTTGTACACCATCTAGTTACTTTGAGATATATAGATACACTGAGTGTGAGATTACATTATAAATTCCAAAAGCAACGTGCTTTACAAATTTTAATGATTTCTAAGACTGTTCTTGATGTAACAGCAATTCAGAACTGATGCCTACATTAACAGGATATTACAGGTAATGTGCAAGTTCAAAGACTGCAGGGGATTCTTGAAATTGCTTTATTCTTTTACGTTATTAACGTGTTTCTTTGGATCGGGTAACTACAGGTTTACTGCCTTATGCAATCTAACTAAAGTCTACAAAAACGCGATAGTAGTAATAATCTAATCCTTTGGCTTTCTTTTACAAGCACGCAAAAAGATGAAATTTGCCATGGTATTTTAGGGTTAGTTGAGATTAACTACAGTGCAATTCAATAAAACTGCCTTTCATCTTAAGAGTGGGTGGCTGTAAAAGCATGGGATTGGTACAATCCATCATCTTAAAGCACTGTTAGAAAAACCTCTTTTAACTACAGTAACTTGGTCCACAAGGAAGTTAAATGGTGTACAAATAGCCCACATATAAGCTGTGAGAATAGAGCAGAATGTTTCTCAGTCATTCTAGCAAAGAATTTTCCACATGTGAAACAACAGACTCTGTATGAAAGAGTTTCCAGAATAAGTATGTGATATACCTCTTCCAAACAAAGAAAAATACACTATAATCTTGGATCGATTTTAACAGACCCGTGCCTACGATATTGATGAAGACTATATACAGTATTTCTACTCACGTGACGTTATACACTGCTATCTATAAGGCAATGTTCTAACCTTTGTCTCGTTTGCCACAGAATTTTTCTGTAAAATTAATTCACCACAAGTGTAGGGAAGTGCAGAAACACTTCAAAATTAATACAAAAAAATAAGAGACCCTTTCCCCACTAAAGCTCTTTCCTGGAATTCAGGGGTTAAGCCAAATATCACTATGTGGAATAATTCTGTTTGGTCTCTTTAAGATAAAACATACAGAGCCTGCACACTCAAGTCAGATATGTTACCATCTCAGTACCCTTCCAGTTCAAATAAGAAGTTTTGAATGAGGAAGACAAAAAAAAAAATGAACGCCCCCACCCCAAGCCTTGATGCTGCTTCCTAAGCTTTCTGCTAGTCAACACCCAAATGAGAGTAGAGGGTGCAGAAATGAAGAAATTACTGCCAAGAAAGCTCCACAGCTTTGCTTAAGTATTATTTTAGTGAAATAATTCTAGGAGGGAGCTAGAGAGAAAATTATTCATTTCTAAAAAAACTAGAGAGCCAAAACTTTGAGATCTAACAATGGGAAAAAAAAACCAAAACAAAAAAACCCCAAAACAATCAACCAACTACTGAGCTGAAAAATAAAGTTTAAGTTATTTAAAGGCAAAAAGGGGACTACGGGTATATTCTACAATTAATTCAGCAATGCTGGTGGTTCTGGAACACCTGACTGTGAACAGCAATTGGAGAAGAACAACACACCTGGTTTTTCTGAGCTCTCATGACATCGACTTCGTACTCAGCGTATTGTAAATCCTGTGCAGGGTCCTTGGTATCGTGTAAATCACAAAAACTCTAAAAGAAGACAGGACAAAACCCCAAATGATGAAATTTATCTTCTGTTCTTTTAACAAGAAAATGCCATGCTGTAGATCTAATGTAAGCATTTGCTTTTAATACAAGCAAATATTATAAAAACAAATATTAAAATCCTGCATTTAAGGAACAATTTTGTGCTATAGGACACAGATTAGATAAAAAAACACCTTAGACTGGTAAAATGATGAGAAAGTGATAGTGCAGTTAGATCTTAAATGAAAAGAAAATATTCTTATTTGGTAGTTTATTATTCTCTCCTCAAAATAAAAATAGCCTTTGTGGCCCATGACATTTGGGCATAGTTAAGGTTGTTCTTGCTAGAGCATTTCATACTCAAGACTAGAAATCAGTTCCGATTACCAGAAGCATTACTTCAATAGCTGAGAAATTGCTTACTATCTTTTTGCCAAATACCTGAAATGTCATTTACTAACCTTGAGGGAACTATAAGTTTAATTCCAAAGAAGCAAATATATTCATACAAAGAAACAATATCAAATAGAGAATCTATTTTTAAATGTTGTCCCGCATATTTCTTCTTACTCATAAAAAATGGAAAGCAGAAAATAGAAAGAATGCAATTATGTAAATGATGGAATACAATAAATCAGTGTTATTAGATGAGGCAGTGGAAAAAAAATTCACAATGCATAAAACCAGCTTTAAAGTTTAAAGCATATTTTGGAACCAAAACAGAAGACTGGAAATCTACTTGGCAAATCTTCTTTAATTAGACTGGTATTTTAGAACACCGCTGGATCTTGCAAGATGAGAAATGTAGTCATTTCTCCAGCTGTTTCAGGGGGAGTTCGGGAGCTATTGGGTGGGGAGTGGAGGAGGGAATGTTTGTTTATTGTGTTTTAAAATGCTACGAGCAAAAATAACGTGGAAAAAAAACATGAAAAAAAGTTTCTGAAAACTAAAGTTTAGTCTTTATCATGTTGGGGCATACTGTACTGAGAGCAGCATCTCAGTGATAATTTATTCTGGTCACAAGCCACCTGAAATAGTTTGTAGGCTTTGATATGTGTCGGTGAAAGGGTGAATTCAGACTCCTTCTCTCTAAGAATGGAGATCCACAGACTCTAGGTTTGTGCACCATAATTTAAGGCACAGTTTCATAGCCTTGACTGACTTCCTTGCCTGCCCAGGTACGCCATAGGGCAAGGAATGGACAGAGATAAAGAACCGTGATACAGTCCAGTACATAAGGGGAAAGCAGCAGCTTGTATTTGCTCAGATCAAATAGAAAAGAATTTTGATTTCCTAACAGCAGCAATTACTTTTATTGAAAAGAAGTATTTGGGGGGGTTGACTCTCGGGACCAGAAAATTCTGAGATATGTACAAAATTTATCAAGTACCAAGGGATCAAGGGATTCTAATTACCTTGCAAATCCAAACACTTCCTATAGCAAAATGACAGATTTTTGGCAAGGAACACACTCGCCTTATTTAAAACCTCATGCCCTAGGAGAACAAGGATCAACAGCTTGCTGCAGCCACGAAGGGCTCTCCTCTTGGAACATCACTGTCATTTGGTTTAGGCATTCGGGGATATGTCACCTTATAAAATTCCAAATGGGTTGAGTACAGCTTGTCTCTCAATATAATGAAAGGCAATGGTATAACTTTGGAAAAAACAGAGGGCTGCATCAGTACTTTCATTATTACTAAATGTAGGAAGATGACTGAAGATGCACAAGCTAATAACCAAAGCACCGCTACATACAAATCTGTATCTTTTAAAAACGTATGATTTAAAGAGGTTGGAAGACACAGGACTGCTGAGTGAGACTGAAATTCCTGTCACTGGACTTGAAAGACAAAAATTAGTAGTGATATTACTACTGTTCTGTGGGAAAAGAAGCTGTGCAGCAGATGTGTCAATACCTACCTTGGGAGGAAATGTTTTCTCAAATACTTTCTTCCACAGTTCCAACGGTGTGTTTGCATGCATCTTTCCAATGTCACTATCAGAGGCAGGTGGTGGTCCTAAGGATTACAGCACAGCACAAAGTAATACTAGTATGTTGTCATGACAACATAAATTATCAAATCATTTCGGATAATGATCCATCTAATTTAATGTTTTACCTTCTACAGTGATAAGCTGCAACAAGTTTCAAAGAACACTGATCTCCTGCCATGAAACGGGCTGAGTGGTATTGTATATTATTTTTTCTTTTAGATCTAAACTTGTTGGTACTTTACTATTTGAAGAAGACACGATACTTGATGCACTACCTAACAAAAACTGCACAAGTAATTCTCAATAATATAAATACTGAATCGTAATTCTAAAATTTCTAAGCCATTTCATTCAATAATCCGTTAAAACTGATGCCGATGTGCTGTAATTTCACTTTATATTTGATTTGCTTAAAATTTTTTTCTTTTTCAAAAACAATTAAGCAACAAACACGATGAACAGGAAATGTCCTAACCTATTTGGCTGAGCGAATCCAGGCCTGCTGGTATAAACAGAGGTTTGCTGTGATCCACTGATACAGACTTGCTAAACAAAAAAAAGAAAATGTATCAAATGAGCATTTAGCAATCAACGAAAAATGACATTATTCTAGCCAAGATTAGACTCTTCCTGGGCTTTGCATACAAATACAGGTAAATAAAAATATACTCAATTCTAGTGGTGACCATGTTTCTAATCCATCAGTTTTGGCATCAAAAACAAGGAGTTATCACTTGTGCAGAGATAGGCAGCTGAGACACAGGAGTAAAATTCCATGAAAAGAATCTTTCAGAGATCATATTTACGGAAAAAAAAAAGTTTTGGTAATTAAAATATTTTTTATTAAGTACTTTTAGATTCTAGGCAAGACATTTAATAGTAATTATGTTACCTTTTATCATAGCCAAATGCCAGGTGATTAATAAGAGCACGGGCTTTCAGGAGGAGAGCCTCAGATTTACTGGTAAACTAAATGAATCAGAAAACAAAAAATATGTTTTGATCTTCCATCATAGAATTATTACATTATGTCATCTACATAGAGGATTTCAGATAGAGCCTGGCTAATTCCTGACCTCAGTAAATTTGGTATATGTTCACTGAATTTACTAGAATAAAAAATCTCACCCTCCCTTTCCAAAATGTGAATGTATTTGTCACTGAATATATAGATCAAGAAAGATTAGATGAAAAATAGCAAAAATAAAGGTTAAAGAATAAATTTTAAAATATTGATTCACAACTTCTGAAGCACGCCCTTTAAGAGACAATTTTTTTTCCCAAGACTCATGAGTTATTAAGATTTTAAAATACATTAAAAATTATCCAGAATACCATAAACATTTAGAAATGTAATGAATAACTAAAATGGTTCACAATGGTTCACACATCATAAAAGCAGCTTGATAGTGGCAGAACAAGTACAGATTTATCAGAAAGCAGCTCCCAGAATATCTTCTCAAACAACATCCTTATTCCTGTCTAAGGGCTTTTGTAACCTAACAGATTCGTGGCTTTGAGAAAGAAGTCAGATCCCTACTGTGGGAAACAAAGTTTCTCCCACTCATTTCAATGGGAATCTGGATTTAGTTTCTGCTGATACTGGGAATTATGTAGTTTGTTTGTTCACAAAGTATATCCATCCACCCATCCATCCCCTGCAAATACCCGTAACCTGCTTGACAGATCAGCTCATGAAGTGTAAAACCAATTCAATCCCATTTTCTCTTGGAGTTTTACATTTCGATTTTTTAAAATATTGTTTTGTAACACAAATATTGTTCATCTTCTCTATCGTTAGTTAGAAGGTGAATATACATACCACTAATGATGCTCCATAATAATGTGAAACAAATCGAAGTGTCTTGCTTATAATTTTCCTCATTTCAGAGTCAAACTCCTGAAAAAGTTGACATTGGAACATATACATAAGAAATAAAAAACAAAATATTACAGCTAGAACTTTTCATTTTTAGTATAAACTGCAATGCACTTAGGCGACAATATATATGAGACTTTCAGCTGTCAGCATAATTATATCTTAAGATAGAATCAGTAACAGCCTACTCTGAAAAGAAATGTCACAATTTCCCTTTGTTTCTTTTTTATAGTGGGAGCCTAATTCAGGCAAGATGTTAGTCCAGAAAAAGTTTCTTAATTGGGAATATGTATTCAATTTTCAATTAATTTGTTTCACTTTGTTTTAAATTTTTAGAAGTAGAAGTATTGCCTACCAGAAGAACAAGGGTTTTTTCTTTTCATGAAGATATTTAA
The DNA here is from genome assembly GCF_028500815.1 of Rissa tridactyla. Taxonomy (NCBI): domain Eukaryota; kingdom Metazoa; phylum Chordata; class Aves; order Charadriiformes; family Laridae; genus Rissa; species Rissa tridactyla. The sequence continues at coordinate 29,035,133 of NC_071468.1, read as the reverse complement.
CTTGCAGTAAACCTTTGGGTATATTCTAATATTTTATTCTAATATATTTTGGATAAATTCTAATACCTGCAATATGTGAAAGGTGCATAAAAATACCTTTTCATAAATCATTCTTTAATATAAGATCATACAGATGGCCTTGCCTGGATAAAGTGGCTGAAAACCTCATCCCAGTGAAGCCTGCAGGAGTCTGTCCATAGATTCCAATGGAATTATTGCTTATATATTATTCTGTGCTTATTACATGAGAGTCACAGATTTTTAAAGAGGTCATGGCTCAGCATAAAGCCTCAGTATGAAAGAAGGCACAGTACCTTATTAATAACGAATTAAGTAACTCAAAGAATCAGCCAAGTATCTATGCACTGTGTAGTCATCCAGAGAAGCACAGGCTGCCAGCTGCAGCTAAAAATTAAACATACTGTTCTAGTTTCTAATGATCAAGTGCTGCTTGAAAACTAAGTATGCGTTTGTTTGGATTTTTAATGTCCTGGGGGAGAATCCAGCAGTACTATGACATTTCTTTCCTCTCCTCTCTAAAAGATGCAATTACTCACTTGTCTCTAAAAACATAAGTAATACTTTAAAAAAAAAAAAAGTTGCAGACTGAAATGATACTGTTCATGCTGCCACAACTAGCAAAAAATCTGGCCAGCTGACCTGAGAGATGCCCCTGTTTCACTGCCATAAACTTACAGCTGCTGTCAGAATGCACACCTGGAGTTGGATTTCTCTCATTATAAAAGGAAGTCATCAACATGTTTTCTTGCTTCCCTCTCTGGTCTGCAGCAACTTATATCTCAACACTTCTCAAGTACAGCACAAAAATCATCAGTTTGGGAGTATGTTGTGAAGGAATGACAGTACACCTTTCATAATATTGTTGGGTGAAAGATTTTTTGTGGTAGAAAGCTGACTGGACGTACTTTCGTTCAAATTATTACTATTCTATTACCAAGATTTTAGTATATAGAACCTTTACCAGGAATCTTTTAATTATTAAAAAATAAATTAAGTATTACTTACATGAAAAATATCATACTTGCTTCCAATTATCACCAAGGGTATTGGAAAAGGGTCAACTAACTCATAATCCTATTAAAGAGATATATGACAGTTAAGCAGTGTAAACAAACTGTGGAAAATCGCAACTGTTAAGACAACTGAAAGCGGTTAAAATTAATTCACAGAAGATGAGGTCTATTTTTTTAAAACCTTATGTTAGATGAATAGATTTAACGCAATAGCCATACCATATTCCACAATTTTCTCATTTTCTTCATAAATGGTCAGGAAGTAATCCCTCTGAGCAGTCAGAACACCTACTGGCATAAAAGGGCTCTTACACTATATACTCCAGCTCCAACATTAAATGGGAAGGGAAGAGAGGAAAACCCCCATACAGTCACAGAACAATTGCCAGACTGGATTAGTAGAACTGGCTCTTTGACACATTCCCGCTCCTTGCATCATATCCAAAGTAATGCAGAAAAAAGCTGAAGAAAATTAAGCTGGATGATTTGCTTGTGTTACCTATTTGTCTTCCCCACATCACATTTTCCAAACTGTTAAAAATTATTTAATGTGATTTTCAAATGTTTGATATCAGCAGCAAGAGGAAATGTCACCTAACAACCATGAAAATGCAAATCAATACCAATGGATGAAAACAGCTATAGGGATGTAGATTTAACAGTTAAATAGTTACCTTCTGATAAAAGTTTTAATATGTAGATTATAATAATTCTCAAGTTATCTGGAAAGCTTTCCTGTAGTCCATATGAAATGAGACAATCCCCTCATGTGCTCATGCAATTAGTCAAGCTGCTTTGGCTGCAGCAGAGTGGAAAAGAGATGTGTTGTAGCAGAGGTTAACCTAACTGTTCCCTTCGAAAACTGGTTATTTCACATACAGGTTAAACGACAGTCAGTCAGACAGACAGGAAGGAGTGCACATACTGAAAATCCTCTACTTTGAGAGGCAAAATAATGGCTTCATTCATACACTGTCAAGGCAAATGCTTTGAGCAAAATTATCATAACTTAACAGTGGATGTTAAAAATTACATTTAGTTTCTTAACTAAGAAAAAATTAACTTGGGATAACATCAGAAACGTTTAAACTGGCATACTGAACCCTATTAATCTTTTGACTATGGAATTATTTATTTTTTTTACTATGGACTCCTGTAGGTGCATCCAGCCTTTTTAAACAAGGTCTGCAATTGATATGCTTTATCATCACAGCCAATAATCCTTTATCCAGGCCAATGGAATATATCTAATCCTTAAAAAAACCTCTAAGTACCTCATCAGTTCCCGTTTATCATAAAAATATGTTTAGCTATAAAAAGGCAAATAAAATTTGCGTAAACTGTCATTTACTTTGACTGTAAAGATAGTATTTCCTCCCACAAAATTGACATAATTTTTTCTTGAACGATGAGGAAAGTTTAAAGGGAACCGAGCAGTAACATAACATTTTGCTTGCAAGTGAAGGCTGTATAGAAATTCTAGTTTAGAAGGTATAATTGTGTTCCCTATAGGGCAAGTACAAGTCGTCTCTTCTTAAGAGCTAATGGCATTATTCTTTTTACTTACTGAAAAAGAGGTTGCAGTTTTCTGATATGTAAGCCTCTATATGTAAACTTGACACTGTGGTCATGATTTATTGCCGAGAGTGCTTGTAGGCATTTTCTTTTTGTGAATTACCTTCTCTATAAGTAAAAACTGAAATCATAATACAGCCCATAATCCAATCCATAAAGCCTATGCTCTAAATCTACTGAGTGGTGCATGTGTTGCTTTCTCAAAAATTTGAAAAGTTACTTTTCAATTTTGAGCTATCTAAGCATTTGCTGTATGGCAGCATTTTACAGAAGTTTCAGTAACTAGATTTATGTGCCGAGTCTTTGAATTGTTGAATACTTATTTATGCATTATATACACACAACATTTGCAGAGGTTTAATGCACAATGACTTTTCATTTCTATTGCGCATAATCTAGTTTAGCTTTTCGAGAGATTTAGTTAGCAATTATGTTTAAAGGACTGATGTTAACATTTCTGAAACTTTATAATTTAATTAGTTGTCAGATTATCAAAAGGCATTGAGTTTGTGATAGACATTTAAATAAATGCAAAGTATATAGTCATGTTGATGGCTGTTATAACTATATTCTTTGCTTAAATTTGTACCTTCAGCTAGTCTTTTGCTAGATGACTTTTGTACATTCTAGTTTTCATCTTCATTTTAAAAAGATGAGGGGGGAAAAAAGCAAACTGCTACTCTAAAACTATTTCTTTTGATTGGTGTAACATGCCATAACAATCACATTAGATATCTAACAAAAAGATATAAGAAACCTTCTTTCCTTGTTTCTGCTCTTATTGAATTTTTATTAAATTGCTATAATTTTCCAGTGAACAGGTTCATCTACATCAAATGGATTTTCAGTCATGCATAAAAATCTAAAAGAGTTGTTTAAGATTTTCAAAAGCATTATCTTTAACTGTATAAAGGCCCGTGACATCTGGAGAAAATATTAGAAGTAACTTACTGGATGATCCCTCTGCAGATTGTTCCGCATCCTCTGTTTAATTTCAGTAGCTACTTCGGGATTTGTCTTTTCTAGTTTGGTTAAAATTTTGTTCACGTGGTTCCTGGTGACCTGCAGAAGTTTCTCCATAGTAGTCCAGAGTTCATTAGGTTTGGACAAATCCAATACAAGGACTACAGCAAATGACCTATTAAAAAGGCATTATTTGGTCAAATATTTAGCACGTGAGACAGTTAACATTTTCATATACAGGTTTCATACCTGTAGTACAAACGGTGAAAGCAACAAATGTGAAAATACAAATGCTAAGAGAGAATTAAATGTGCCAACAAAGGGAGATGGCTCTTTTAAGGATACTATGAGCTCTCAAGAAATCTTTTGATCGTTTCTTGCTCAGAACTATTATGTTGGCAACTTTCCATCAGAATTTTTGGGGGATTTTATGTATCAAATTTTGTTTCTGGAGACTTTGTTTCAAAGCAGTAAAATACGCAAATATCCTGAGCCCATTTAGCTCCTTCTTCCTGTATGACTGGGGACTTCTACTCTCATGTATCCCTGCCATCTCCTAACTCTGCAATCCCAGATGAAGCAATGTTAGCAAACGATTAGAATCTTTCCTAACCATTAATGTATTAGAAAGTTCTATACTTCCATTATTCTTTTGTAATATGAAATGGAAAAAACTGATTAAGGGCAATATTCTGTGCCACAGAATTAGCTGGAACCTCAAATAAGCATATGAGAAAGTCTTCTGACAGATGAACGGAAAAAGTCAGAGTACTCAAGACATACTTAGCAATTACCAGGCAGATTATGATGAGAAATGTTTACATATAAGCCCCTCTCCTCTGAAAACCCTGCCTTCCAAAACTCTAACTGCCTTAAAGTGCAACTGTAAACAACAACATCGCAAATGCAGCCATTTAAATGGATGCCATCATCTTTTCACATTCCATCCTGACTTGAAAAAGGGGATTCCAGACCAGAGTGGTATTAGAAAGACGACAAAGCAAAGTAAATGTCCAATTTCATTTTAAAATGCTGTGGGGGAAAAGAAGATCTGGTGAAACGTCTCTCCGTGAAACTAGATATGGTTCATGGAACTTTTAAATAAGCAAATTGCTTGACTACAGACAGATGAGAAAAAACAGTGAAAAGCACTTACATTTAAGTTGAAATGGTAGAATTTTTTACTAGTATGTTAAAATATTGCCTTATGAACACAAGTGATTAGAGAACAATGTTGCTATCCCATCAAAGAATCTTAAAATCATCCACATCAGAAGATTCCTTATCAGTAAAAAGGGAAGAAAAGACTGATGGAGGTAGAGCTCAATTAAGTTCATTCAGGCAATAGTTGAAAAACAATAGTTGATTTTTCCCCCAAGCTCTTCGAGAAACAAAAAGCTTCACGTGCCAGAAGTGGGGATTTTTCCTTCTTAGTCTCTCACAGTAGCAAATGCACACGATAAAAATTGTATCCCTCCTTTTTTTTTTTTTTTTTTTTAACAGCATCATAATACAAACAGTATCTTTTGATCCTTTTTTCCCCCCTTCCACTTTCAACTCCATCTTCCCTAACCAGAAAAAACATAAAATGCATCCCCCATCACCTTCTAATTTCTTCATTCAACTTCTCTTCATGCATTTTTCTTCCTATGCTATTCCATCACTTTAACGGATTTTTCTCACTACATTCTCTTAATTCTCTCTAAAATCCTGTTTCCTTTTGTCTTCAAATCATTTCAGTAGTTTTAGTCCCTCTTAGAAACATCATCTCTTCTGTATGGTCACTTCACCTCCCAAAATCCAGAGATTCTTTTTTCACCGTGTTTTGCCTTGTTTTTCATCCTAAAATACTGCCCCTCACAGAGCTAGCATCTGTGTTTGCACACAGAAGTAGGAAGCCAGATTTTATTTTGCATATGCCCTGAAGTTGCTTTTTCTGCTCTTTCACTGAGCATAAAGATACTAAGTCTTCTCTTTTTCTGTATTTCTTGTTCTATCTGCTTAAGGCCAACCCATTTCCTTCACATTACTGCTCTCTCTTGTTGTTGGAGATTGCTAAGAACTTGGCTTGTTACGAAAGAACAGTGAAAAGGAAGGTCAAAGTAGAGTATGTGTAGTATTACCATGATTTTTAGAAAAATTCATAAGTGTTCTATCATACATATTGAAAGAGTTTCACACAATAAAAGGTCTAGAGATTTACTTATGTGTAAAGGAAAGCTGAAATTAACTTTGGAATTGTAATATCAATCACTTACCTTATGTTGTTGCTAGTGATTGGTATTCGAATCAGTTCCAGTAATGAGGTTCCACCACCTAGTTCCCAAAAATGAGCTATATCTTTAGGCTGTAAAAGAGTTTCTTTATGTTAGAAATATGTGCTTCCATGCAACACCAAGAAAGATCTTCATCTGGCTTTTCATGAAAGTGACTTAGAACAAGAGTACATACTATTTCATTAGTATGTTCTAAAAACCAAAACCAAACAACTTCCCCCCCGTTCAAGAAATCCCATACAACACTTAGGAAAGACTCTTAGCATGCTTATGACTCTTGATAAATGACTAGAGTAAAGTATAAAAGTCAGGAAGCAGCATGATTAATGATAAACGTAAAAAAAAATAATTATAAACATAAAAAAAATCAGGTTCTCTTTGTTTATTGCAGCTCAAGACTAATGCTTTTTGAGAAGTTTGGAAAAGTAATGAATCTCTACTTTTGCATTTAGTTTCTGGGAAAAGTTTTAAGTGATTTTTATCTTTCAGACAGAGGCAGATTTTCCACTCTCTGCTTCAGTAATAGAAACAGCAATTACCTACAGCAACGCTTACTGCTGCTGGGCAGTGTTGCGCTGAGATGGGAATGGGTTCAATATTTCTGTCAACACAATCTGCAGTGCAAAATTAAGCGATATGGACACGTAACCCAAAAATTTAATTATGACTTAATATCCTCTAAGATGACTGCTTCTCTCATAAAAATGGTTGTAAAATATCTTCATTGGTTTGTACTCATTTTGTATTTTAAAGACAAAGTTAAAGGCATGCATCCTATATTACTCAAACACGACTAACAAGGTAGGTTTTAGAAATGACTCTGACTGCTCTGTGTTACAATTTGGTCCCTTATCTACGGCATTTTAGTGAGAGGTAAAAACATATTACAGATTAAAATACAAAATTATGCTAGCTAATTTTAATAAAGTGATATTCAAAAAACCCTTTAAGTTTCACAAACAATAAGCTAAAAACCCTAAGGTTCTTATACATAAAAATAAAACACTTATTTATTTTGTTTGTGTGTGTGAGTATATATATATAAAAAGATATAGTAAACTATACTTTCTGGATACTCACTGTATTGTGTCTTCTTGCCCTTCTTCCAAAAGTATATTCCAAGGCTAATGTTGGCTTTGGAATCTCTTCCCTATGTTAAGGAAAAATAACTTCATTTTGTCAAGACCCTCTAAATAAAGAAAGTTAATGCCACAGTTACTAAATTATATTTATCAGTCAGTTCAGAATTTGGCTTAGAAAAAGCAGCACAGAGAGGATGCTTTAAGACAACAGGTCTCAGTTGCTAAAGACAGAAGGAACAGCACCAGTCTGAACACAGGGCCGTTGAAGCTCTCTAATACCGCAGAAGAAGGACTGAAGGGGTCAGATTACAGGTAGTAATGAAGGGAAATAAGTTTATCCATAAGTGATCAACCAGTCACAGAAGACAATATCTGTATACATTTATTATGAATTATCACACAATATAATTATATTATGTATGTAAAATCCTAATCCACGGTTGAAAACTACTTTTAAAAATGTAACACATACCTCTCAAGACACCTCAGTATAATAGTGGTCTTTCCCTGGAAATCAAAAACAAAGAATAACCCTACTGTAATGTCATTAAAGCATAGAAGTTGTATCACTAAATTAAACTCGCTCGTTTAACATTCCAATAATAAAGTACCGGAAAAGTGTAAACTCATGTAATTGTTTGTAGCCTTATAGTGGAAACTTAACTGCCAACTTTCTGTCAGAATCAGGTTGCACTACCATTATTATAATTATAAACTAATAGATGTGATAAATGCATTAATAGGAATAGTGTGCTTAAATTTAGACATTAGTGATCAACCTGGCCAGCTCTGTTAAACTGCCTAACAGTTTTTAATTATTAATAATACAATTATTTAATGTTTGGTTTCCACTGGAATTAAATTATTACTGATGAGATGAAAATAAAAAGAATGCTGAAAATACAAATAAACATACAGAAAAATATGTCTTTACACTGTTGAAATTCAGACATTGAGTAGCATGCCACACTGAAGGGGCTAGCACTTCAACAATTTACTCCTGTGTCCTTTCCTATCTTAAAATCAGTGAATTTCAGGTAAATCTGAAATTGTGTAAAGTCACTGTATTTTCTCTGAAAAAAGTATTTTTAAAATTGCTGATCAGAGGTTGTACATATACCAATCCTTCTAAATTAAAAATTGTATTCTTAAAAATATTACTCACTTGGTCAAAAAGGCAAACATTTCCTTATTTACTTTTCAAATAAATGCTAACAGAAGAAAAATATGAACATACTAACGACCCACCTTATGGGACAATGAGGTAAAACCTTGGACATATAGAATCATAAGCCTGCAATCACTGATAACCCATGTTCAAATCTGTCTGACACAGATACAGACACAATTCATAGCAGGATGCCAAGGCCTCTATTTACGACAATCCTGGTATCAATCAATGCAGTTAAATTGGATTGTTACCAGTTTACACGGGGAAATTTGACATGTCAAAGAATTAAAGAAGATAGATAGCATTATTTCTGGCAGTTACTTTTAGAAAAATTAATGAAGCCAAACCTCAAAGAATTAGCACATCATCGATAACAATGGTTGAAGTTTTGGCTCTCCAAACCATAAACTTGAACTTCTGAATTGTAATAATGTCTAATTGGTCCACACTCTGTGTAATGCACACTCTCTGCAGAATCAGAACATGACGCATTTTGTCTTTAGAAGAATTAAGTGAGACACATACTTATCAGATATTTTCCCTGACATGAACTACGGTCAAAAAAAGCACAGAATCATACAGGATTTAACTTTACCCCATTTTTGTTTCCCATAAATAATACTGATTTTTCCCAAACTTCCACACGCTTGCCATCATCGTCAGGCTTTTCTCTCTTCTCCACTTCAGCTATAGCAAGGTCCCATAAACTATCACTAGTTAGAAAAAACAAAGGTTGTCAATTAGAGAAAAAGATTGGACAGTAGACCATAATTCATGAAGATATGTAAATGGATAAATGAAGGGTATTGTGCTTTATTGTGTTATTGTCATTATGATTTCACGTCACCTGCCCTCTGCTTGTCAAAGTAACTACTTTTAACAAAACCAGGTTAAGTAAAATTCCCCAGGTAACCTCTACAGGCATTCGTGGCACAGCCCTGTTGCGGCAGGCTTTGTTTTGAGTACATTTAGGGCACATTTAAAAGGTTTTGTAACGATTAAGGCTTTTCGCAGCACCCTGCAGCCCAGCCTGGCAGTCCCTGGAGCCGGGAGCTCCCGGACGCCGGCTCCGGAGGGGCCGGTCCGGGCTCAGTGGGCCCGGGAGGGCTCAGGACCTGCCCCCGGCTTCCTGGGGGTGTCACTGCTCGGGACAACGGGGCATCCCCTTCTCGGGCTCTCTCGGAGCCACCTGCGGCCTCCCCCTTTTCTATGGGGTCCCTAAGGGGAGCGACCGCCTTCTCGCACCAAGGGCCAGGCGTGCCCCGATCCTGCCCCCGGCCCCGCTCGCTTTCGGGGCGAAACAGCCCCTTATACACCTCCCTCCCTTCCTCCTCTAGGCTCTCCTTCCCGGCTGCTGTCTCCTTCCTCACACAGCAGCGGCGAGACGGGAGGCTACCAAGCCCCCCGCGCCGAGCCCGAGCAGGGGCTCCCTGTTACCTGGCCTTGGGCATCGCTGCTCTTCAGGGCCCGGGCCTGGCTCCCCGTCGCCATGGGGACGGCGCAGGGCACGCTGGGAGCTGTAGTTTCGGAGGGGGACGGGCACGGAAATGGACGGAGGCCGCTTCTCAGTGGGCCCGTCCCGCGGCTTCGCCCCGCCTTCCAGCCCGGCGCTGGCCGTGGGGTGGCGACCTTGTGTTCGCCTCAGCCCTTCTTCCTGCGTGGTAGCAGTGCGACGGAGGGCGGGAGTTTCTCTGGCGGTTGTTCGCGCTGCGGCGAGCTCTGCCGCCTCGGGGGCCGCGGCCGCCGCGCCCCTGAGGTGAGTGAAGGGCCGCCGCGGTTCCGCCGAGGGTCCTCCGGGTGCGCCGGAGTTGTTTGTGGGACCCGCAGGAGCTTCTGTTTTTCGGGTGGTGAAAATGGCGCCCCACCTTGCTACCAGAGAGAGCGGAGCTGGTGTGAGGGGTGGCAGAGTGGCTGGGTCCCTTTGGGGGGGGGACCTCGGCCCTAGCCCTTGTTAAGCGACAAAATACTTAAGCTGTGGAGTAAGCCAGGGACGAATAAACAAGTCATAAATGGCGGGAGCCTTCTATTTTACCTCAGCCTAAAGCATCGCCTCCTGATAAACTGGTGGTCCCCAGATAACTTTGTTAACAGTGGAGGGAGTAAAACGAGACCTGAGATCGTTCCCACCCCCTAATAAGTACATTGTATAAGAAAATCAATGTAATTATTCTGTAGTTGGGCATGCTATTACATTGGGCAACTATTACAAACGTAACTAAAAGTAAGATGCTTCAACAAACAGGACACGCGGGCTAGATTATTTCAAATAAGATCTATCAAAGATCAAATCCAAAGGTCACATTAGGGTTATATTAGAAAGTAGGATTTATAGGGCACAGTAAAACTGCGGGATGACCCAGCATATGAAAGGGATATAGGATGTAGGTGAACCCGATGTGAGAAGTCAAAAGTGTCCAACGTCAGGGAAGTGACCCAAAATCCAGGACTGCAATTACAGCTACTGTAGCTGAGTAGGTGCTTTGCGTCTTGAGAGACTGGAGGCAGAAAAAATGAAGTAAAATCCTCTCTTACCTGTTTAATCAAAACCAGGAAAGTGGCCTCATTCATAATGATTAACTCAGAATTAATTTTAACTGTTCCTTCTTCCTTACCCAAAGAAGGCTTATGTAGCCTTCTACAGACCCTAAGTAATACTTGTTCTTTAAATGAGCATTTTTTTCTGTTTAACTTGCATAATCACTCAGTTTCAGTTACAGAAGCCTTCATATAGTTATTTCCACCCTATCTTTGTTTAATTCCATGTTTTTACACGGAGCTTCTATAGCATTTGCTACCCTGCTATGGGAACCATGGTCTCGCTAATTAAAATCCAGAAAGAAACCTCATTGTTTAGTGTTGTACAGTGGCAGGTCATGCTGATGCCCTTCTGAGTGTGTTTCTTTCATCAATTTTATTTTAACAGAATGTTTCTGCTATCTTGGTATATGAAGCCAGTGCTGGTCTTTAATCATCAGTTAGAGGTGGTGAAAACTGTGGACAAAGCTGCTATTGCTGTGCCAAAGAAAGCAAAGCTAAGGTAGGAATTGCTCCTGGCAGTATGATCTAGGCATATATTACTGCAACAGCAAGAGTGTAACGCTAAAAAGCAAAGTATTTTTACAGTGATTTACTCACTGTCAGAGAGGTGGCGAATCTGGAAGTTGCTGCAGTCCAAATCTGAGCTGGGCGTACAATTAATAAGTTGTACAGAAATCCAATCTGGAAGTGAAAATGGAGTTTTCAGTATTTTAAGTTTCACCTCATTCAGTTTCATTTCCTTTGCCCTAAGAAAATGTAAAAAAATACCTTTTTTTTTTCCTAATTCATTATTACTGAGTTACTAATCATCTTAGTTAAAATTAACTCAAACTAATGGATTGGACTAAGCTGTATGGACTATTAAAGCTCTACCTAAAGCTTTAAGTGGTGCATTCCTTTATGCACGGATGATTTTTTTTCCTTCAGGACCTAACCTATAAAAACTGTTACAAAAACAAGGAACTCCAACACCAAATATCTACCAGCATGCTTTTACAGGGAAATATATGACTCTATTTTAAATTTAACTATAAACCAAATTAAAATCTAAAATAACAGAAAAAACACTAATTTTGGGGATTGTATTAAAAACTCAAAAGCTTTGTCATTTTCTTGCTGTATTTCAGGAGTGAATAGGTCTTGCTTGTTTTAGAAATGAGCAGTTTGCTTACTGATAATGCTGCACAAAAATTGACAAGGTAAAGTGAAGTTCAAGTAACATACTAATTTACATTGCATTCCAGATATTATTTTCAAGTCAATCCAATTGTTTATACGGAGAGTTACCAGTGATCTTTCATTGTCAAGCTCAGATTCATCGACCATTCAAACTGATCATTGTAACCGACCACTAGTTCAAAGCAAGCACGAAGGATGTTCTGAAATTCATCATAGAAGGTGAAGTCTCCTTGCATGTGCTAACAAACACATTAATCTCATCCTGACAATATTTTTATAACCTAGGTTCTGCAAGCCTTGAGCAGGGGAAGTTCTTCAGCATCAGTCCCAGAGGTCGCTGCTCGTTTGACAGCTCCCATCACGTCATCGCTGCTGAAGATTAGAAGGTGAGAAAGGTCTAATTCCTACCGGGGCTTTAGTAGCGGATTAGGTAGCACGCTATGAATTGTTTTGGTGGGTGACTCAAGATTAAGACTGAGATGTGGATCACTCATAAGGCTCAGGCTGAATGGAGAAGGCAGAACAATTATCTACCTGGACTGTGAAATTTTCAGCTTTGGTTGTGTTGCTCATGTTGTGTGGAGCTATGTTAACATAGTCACCCCGAGACTTGCATAGCTGTGTTTGCAAGCTGAGCTGTTGAAGCGTGCTTGTGCAAGCTGTGTAACAGCTTGCTCACTCTGTTAACTTGAAGGGAAGCGTCTGCTTGAGGAGGTTACTATCGTACTACAGAAACCTTACTCTCGCTGATCAAAATCCTGGAAGAAACTTCATTGTTTAGTGTAGTGTTGTCATGGTAACTGTGATTCTGAGCGCATTTATTTCATAAAAATTAACACAGCATTTCTCATAATGTGACTGTATGGGATAATGGTGACCTATAATGAGCAGTTAGTGGTAGTAAGTCTGGAAAGTGCTGCCAAAAAAAGGGAAACTAAGGCGTGGATTGCTTCTGGCAATATGATGTAGAGATACACTGCAGCAGCAAGAGCTTAACACTAAAAAGCAAAGCAATGTCTAGAGTTATCTACCCAAAGGCAGGCAGGAACATCATACTATACTTCATAGATTATATACTGCTTTATAAAACAGCTGTGTTAATGAAAACTGTTTAAAAGACTCAAAATCTGCACATCAGCTGTTCGTATTGTGCATCATGTTGTCTCCAAATTTAACAAAGGATTTATAAACTACATGAACAAGCTCACTAGCAAAATGCTCCACTTTTTTTGCCTTCTAATAGAACCTGATATGCCACATTCACTTTCAACTGGACAACTAGGAAAGAATTACTAGCTGGAGTATTTTAGGTTGACAGTTACCATAATTTCATGATGACGTGAAGATTTTTGTATTTGTAAACCGAAGTTTCTGATCATCATATTTGAGAAGGTTTAGACTATGACCTGAATATAACTGATGCAGTAGCATGTTTGAATTGGCAAACACCCTGCCCCCCTTAAATCTCTGAAAGTTAACTGTTCTGCTGGTTGCAAAGGGATGTTAATTCCTAACTCAATTTCACCATGGTATCAGCATCACTTCATGTGGGGCGCTGCATAAAAAGATGCTGCAGTTGGTGCCAAGGTCTTATGTAGCTTGCACTATGCTTTCCTTGATGATGGCGCCCACTAGGAGGTAAAACTCCTGCTGCTGGCCCTCCCTCGTTGAAAGAGAAGGATCTAGTGCCACAACCAGCACCAAAGGGTAAAAGTTACCACAAAGCTCTTCCTGCATTGCAAATGTGAAAGCATCTAGATACAGTATGCTTGTTATTTGCTTGTCATTTTCAAGACAAAGCATTGGCCCGTAGTGCCATTCATAAAATAGTGCTTGAGTCCTGCAGACTTAAGTAGCTGTGGCAGGGCTTTGAGAGCTTTGAGAAGAAACTTATTTATCAACTCAGCTTGCCAATTTGTCTTTCCACTTTTTAAGAGCATGTTCTTCTCAGAACCTGTATCTCCCTTCCAACCTATTTTAATTCTTCAGGAGGAAACTCCTTACCTTTCATAGAGGGCAAACAGCTGAAAATTCCTTTTCTCTCAGTATGAGTATGTATATATCTGAGATGTTCAAATGTCATAAAACGAAGAAGATTTTCAACCTTCAAATATTAAAATTCATCATTGTGAAATTACTTCAGTTTTAAGTAATTAAAAAAATCCAAAATGATGAGGGCTAGCAGCAAAGGATTAATGATCCATTAATCATTTGCATGAGCCAAGTAGAAATTATGAAATGAATATAAATCAGTGATTTATCTTTGACTACCTTCTCTATGGTTGGACCTAAATTATCTATTAGAGTATGCTGCTGATCCATTTCAGAGCCTGCAGAGATGGTTTCATTGCACAGAAGTGAAAATATGAGGATTGGAAGAAAAAACGGGTGTAATTTCTATATATTTGACCGTATGTAGCACTGAGGCAGCATTATGTCTTCAGTGTGCAAGAACATTATATTAGCATTATGATAGGAAATGTATAGATACAAATGAAAAACACGAAGTACAACTTTTACAAAATATTATTCTGAATCATTGTATATACATTATACACATTATACATGGATTTTATGTCGCATATGTCTCCAAGTTTAGACACAACAGTTCAAGCAATGTCTTTCTGTGTTATTCTTGTGTTTTCAATTGTGAGTCTGTCTTGCATCTGTATTATATTATTACTATGGATTAAAGAAGAAATTAAGTATGGGGTCTTCTTTAACAAAACTATACTAAATACAGTGCCTGTCCAAGTTAGATTTTTCCAAAAGGCTGGGGCAGAGAGGGATTATTTAGAAATTTACCAGACCAAGGCTGAAGATTTGCCAAGTAAAATAGCTGTATAACAAAGGCTAGAGTGTATCATGAGAATACTCTTTAAATTTATAATAGTTACATTATGTGCCTTTTTTTTTTTTAAAGAAGAAACAATTATACAAATCAACAATTTGTTCTTTTTAGTCCCATGGTGCTTGTATTGCAAATAAGAAGGCACGCTGGAAGTGGAAAATATTCTGTTTGACTTTTTTTTTTTTTGAAACAAAAATTCCTTTTCAAAATGAACGTTATACAACTTTAGTATAATTTTGAAAAATAGACATGAAGAGTTGAAGACAGTTTGGTCCCTGAGAAAATATCTGGAAAACTACTAAAATCTATACGGCTGTTCCCAAGGCCACCTTTCCGCGTCATTATCAACAGACACATTTATTTTTGAGCTGTAGGCACAAGCCACCCACAGTAAAGCACAATCCTTAAATTGGCTCGTCATCATTCCAGTTCAGGCCAGGGCTTTAATTAAAGGGCTCCTCCTGTTATAAACCACTGAAATGAATGTAAACCTGTCCGCCTTTCTCTTGTTTACAGACCCGCTTATGCTCTCTGTCTTCTACATCAAAAAGCTTTCAGTCAGTGTAGAAACCCTGTAACAAAGATGCCTTATCATGATACATAATCCTTTCATAACAAAGTGGGACATTTCGTTGGTCTGTTGTTTGCAAGCAGTGGCTGACTCCCCATTTCCTTGAGTTTCTGTCCACTCTGAGGTGTCAGTAATGCTGGAGCAGAGAGGTGATGAGCAGCTCCTTTCAGCTGATGAAAGTTGTTAATATAGCTGGCAATCAGTAGGGTGATCTCAAGAATCTATAACAGGAACAGACAAAAGTCTTTGAAAAATACAGTGATGTGTTTTGACTGCTGAAAAAAAAGCTAACTTTTTAGCAAGTGACAATCACCACCAACTGGAAAAGTACTTTATCAAATAAATTAATGACGGGAAGAGAGGAGATGCCTAATAGAGCTTTTTTCTATCGCTCCTCGCCAGTAATGTAATGTTATTCCCATGAGTATGCTGGATACTTTGTCTGCCACAGTCTTAAATGATTCAAACAGATGGTTTCTTCCCCTTCAAGAGAGATTTTGAAGTCCGAAAGATGTCGCTCTCAGAAAAAACTTTCATGATGTGTTCCCTCAATTTTGCTAGAAAATATCTAGTGCTCAGAGAACTAAAGACACAGCGTAGATAAAAGGAATAAAGACTTCTGGGAGCTTTTTACTGTAGTTTCTCTTTGCAATCCACACAACCTCGCCTGTAAGGGCACAATCTGAAGGGAACTTGAACAGATGTATTTTACTATGCTTATTTGTATGAAGCGTTGTGTTTTGACCCAAATTTATATCTGGAATTTTGTATTCTGTTTCATAAATTTTTCTGACTAACAGCAAAAGACTTCAAAACCTTTGCTTTTTAAAAGATACAGTCAACCTTACCAGTAAAGAAGAGAATCTAGATTTAAAAAGCAACAGTTTCTTTACCAAAAGTAAAAATATCCTAGGATTGTTAAGAAGGGACTGATGTTTCAGATACTGTGTTCTACAGTTCCACTGTAGAACACATATGTACCTGCTTAAACATTATCTCTGGTGCCAATCAAGCAAATAGACTAGTTTTTAGGTACTGCATATACTTCCTGTCTTTATTAGCCTTTGTCCTTCTATGAAAAAAGTGGAATGTTATAGACAGGGACATGAAAAGAAAGGGAACACATCAGTATTGTCACTGTTAGCTCTTACATTACTAATTGTTTTGCTCTAAAACCATCTGGCAAAAGTCAATAATCTGAGAATGCTAGGAAAAAAGAAGGTGTTTCATCTTTCACATCTGTTAAGGATTACCCACTAGAAAAAGCAGAAAAGTAGCAGATGGTCGGAAACTATTTCAGGGAATATACCAACCTTTGGTTTTGTCATGGCAAAAAGGTGTTTTTCTGTTGATTTGTCCTTCGTCTGAGCATTATTAACAACCAACATAAAATCATCTTGATAGCCTCCGAAAGTCATCAGACTCTTATATGTGTATGTAACTGTTAATCGCTTAAAAACGAAAACCAAAAAACCAAAACGCAAAGATATAAGCAGGACAATGCAGGAAAAACATATTAGGACAAATACTTCTTTTAAAATAAAATTACATGTGTATTTTTCAAAACGCTGTTGTTAGCCTCTAGCCTCTTATGAATCTTGAAATTAATTGTAAATTTTGGGACAGCTTCATTCAGACCTTTGCTATGAGGAATTTCCATTGCAGATGGTAACTCTTGTAATTTTGACCTCTGTTTCTATTCCAAATTAATTAGATCAAAGATATTATAAGCGGGTTTCAGCTCAAGTGTGTTATTCAATTTACACAAGTATTGACTGACTTTAAGAGAAATTAATCTCAGTAATTCCATTTGAAATTGAAGCAGCGACTAACTGAATTAAATGGCAGAGTATGAGACATCTAAAGGGATTTAACGCCAGGACACCATTTGTGCAGTGATGTAGTTTACATACACACAAATGAAACAGAAATCTGTTCTCTTTTTTTCACATCTCTGATGAAACATAAATGCTTTTCAAGGGTCCTCTGCTTTCCGTGCCTCAGCTCTTACTGTTCAGTGTTCAACACTACACTAGTGGCCTTTGAGTCTATGATTAGCATTTAATTTATCATTACGACTCATATTAATTTGCTGCAGATGTTCACAGTTAAAATTCATCGTAAGACAATATCTGTACAATAACTGACTTTAACGTCCTTTAGATACTAAACGTGTTTTTGCCCTTATTTTGAAATAGTGTTTTCTCTAACTACCCCTTGCAACAGCATTTCTGATACCCTTGATCCTCCCTACAGAAAAATCAGAACATTCCCTGGAAACCAAACATTTCTTGAATGGTGAGTAAGGCCTGCTGCTATTGTAAACTGGCAGCGCTCTGCAGAAACGCCGTAGCTAGCTCTCTAAGTAGATGGTCTTTATAGAGCTTTCTGCAGTCTGATGTGAGCTCATTTTGCCTGGTCTCTGAACAGAGCTGCTGTTTGCTCTCCTCGTGTTCTTTGTTTTATTATTTCTTTAACTGCAAAGAAGTGTAATGAAAAGGCCTGTATCAGTACAATTATAAAGTTGAGATTTTAATTTTCTGATATTCAATATTAGCACTTGCTAATAGCACCATGCCATTCTGTTTCTTTGCAGGATATAAATTAAAGCAGGGATCTTCTCAGGCACTGCTTTTTTACACTGATTACCATGAGTCGTTCTCTGTGAAAACTTTTATTACAAATAAAAGAAAAATCAGAGCCTAAAATGACATAATTAAACAACACTGGGTTATATTACCTACTATTAAACAAAAATAATACAATGAAAATAACAATCTTTTAAACTAACTGCTCTTTGCAGAGTGTATGTATTATGAATAATAATGGAAAATGAAGCCTCAAGAAAAGAAAATTAATGTTATTGTAAGAACTGTAACTATGGATCTCCTGACATCTGAATGATTAAAACATTAACATTTCATTAAAAGATATAAAAACTGTATCTGATAAACAAAAATAAATTCTGTGCAAAGAATTCATTACTTATTTCTATTATTAGTGCTACTATAATGATGATAGCATTAAAGCGTTTTGAAAGGAATGAATTTTTGCTTTAGGAGAAAGACTAGATAACTTAGCATGGAAGGCTAATGCCATCTTTTATGTAGTATGGTGGTGAATCTCTCCATATAGTCAGTATTAAAATCTACTTTGTCCAAAATTAGAAAAGAAATTTCACTTACCATAGAGCTGTAATCTAGGATGCTTATGCCGTCTTCATGTACAGCAAACCATATGAAGGACTTTTCAACTGAGGATGCTGCTAGAGGCTACAAAGAGGAACGTTCTTCAATTACTACTTCAAAATGAGGCAGTATGAAAATAACCATTAACTCTCAGCTATTATAGAGCTCTCTCCATCCACAGATCTTACTGAGATTTACACTGGGAGGGAGCTGATGTGATGGAATTGAAGTAACTGCCCAAAGCTATGTAGGTGGCCAGTGGCAGAACTGTGAACTCAACCTAATACTCTTGAAGCCCCCGCTGGTGCTTAGTCCAGAAAAAAGTATAGTCTCATTAATAAAAAAATAAATAAATCAGGTGTCTTAAAGTTTGTTCACTATCACATATTGTCTACATATGCAAAGAACAGAGTGCTAGTAGGCAATTATATATATATATATACTGGGATTACTTAATAAAACCTAAGGGGTGAGGCGGGAGTTCTGTTTAACATAGCTGTTATTTGAATCAAGAGAATTAAGATACTAGTGGTTTAAGAGAAATTGAGAGAGGCCAGCATGGAAAGGAGTGCTCTAAATACCCTTAACAACCGCGAGTGTTTCTGCAAGGTTCAGCTTCCATAGCCAGTTAATGGTTCCTTTTCAATATTCTACTAGTTATCAGGTACAAAAAGTCTGGAACAAAAAAGCTATCTCAAACTAAGATACAAGAAAATTAAAAGATACCACCTAGATTAATAATGCAAAACAAGCAGTAAGTGTATTGGAAAGTTACTATTATGGTATACTTAGTACTATGGCTATTACATTTCACCAGTATATAGCTTAAATGAGTTAGTAATTTGACAAGAGATTCAATCAGCACATGTATAACACACTCTTTTTCAACAAAAAGGTATTTGCAAATTACTATTTATGCAAATATTAAAGAACCTCCACCACTCAGGCTCAGTAAAGTTTCTTACTTTTGCTGCAAACAATTTAGCACCGAAGAAAGACCATTTCCTGGCTACAGTGAGATAAATGCGCACGCAGTCTGCAGCACTGTGCCCCCGGAGAGCCATCCATCTTGTAGACAATCGCTGACAAAGCTGTCTGTTGAAATTAAATATGTAATTTAGTTATTGAAAGGAATTTAAATGCTTACCCATAGCGAGTTTAATGAGCAAAAAAGAATCCATTTGTTAAAATGATAATTTAATACAACAACTATCACTTATACAGTATTAAATAAATCCAAAACATCATTTAATATTTTCATGCACGTGAAAATTATGAAGTATCTTCTAATTTCTGTAACGTTATGATTAAATATTGATGTTGCAGTTGCAGTATAAAGGGAAAAAGTCTAGGGCAGGGTCTAATGTGTCTCTACAGATAATCAATGCATCTTTATCAGTACTCAACAGCTATGCCAGTTGTCATTCCAAAAATCCATCCAGCTTAGCACAGTTCTTTACCTGTGGCCAGTAGTAGATGTGGAAGATATGGCTTAACACTACTCTTTTTTAGTGTATCTGGGCGCTGCTACCAAAAAGGGTGCTTCTGATGCATGATGTGTGCACGCTGGCTCTTTTCTTTTGTGGCCCCACGGTGAGCTGGTTCAATAAAATGATTCTATGGAAAACTAATCCTCAAAAAAACCCCATCCCCGAATACCTTCCTAGCACGCTGACCTGCAGGAATGACGCACCCAGCAGCCACAAGACTATTGAGATGCAGCCCAAGAAAAGGGAGGGGGAAGGTGTAGTACAGGGAGAGCTTTCACTTGGCACTTATTCTTACTGGAAGTTTATGAAGTCAAACTGCACCCTTCGCAAAAGAATACAAGCAACGGGGCAGGTATAGAGTGATTCTTTCCCTGCCACAGACTTCCAGCTCTGGCAATTGGTAGTTTAGGGACTAACTGAACAGTTTTAACAGATGTTTGATTTATCCTCCATGAGTTAATCTAATCTAGGACCTCTTACACTTTGTTCTTTGAAATTAATTGCACAACTTTCTATTTGTTGTGTGTATGCTTTTGCATGTCCCTGTTATCTTCTGAGTACGTAATAATGTTACTTTGTGCGTATGATAATAGCTTTAAACTTTCTCAACCCTGTAGTGAAGGATGAGAAAAACATTTCTATGATGTTTACTGGACTTCAAAATTGCGGTATCATTGACTTTGGATAATTTAATACACTGTTCTGCTCCTCATGTTAGTAGATGTTGGTTGAAATAACTTGCAGGTTATTAATTTTAAATTAAGTGCTACTATTGTCCCAAAGCGGGGTTGTTTACCTTCTAAAATACATTCTACCTTTTAAAGTACATCACTACCTTAGTTAGCAAGTCCACTAAGTTAACGTATTGCCAATTTGACTGGCTGCCAGAGATTGCACATTTGAATAGCAAACACTCAGATCAGATCCTCATGTCCTTTACTTTCAGTAGCTCTTTAGTCTGTGCCCAGACTTTATTTAGATTTGCTGAATAAGAAAAATAAGAATTTCAAAATCGCTGGGTTTTGTAATATTATGTAGTAACTTGTAGAGCTTTTGCTGGAATGCGTGCTTAATGATGGTCCTCTGTTTAGATTAGAAATGTACAGAGGAAATGGGTTCTTCAATTTAGTAAGAAAATGAGTTTCAAACACGGGTTTAGGCAAATATGGCATATCAGTAAATTGTGCCTAATGGCAATTTAAAACGTCCTCATTTCACTTCTAGATTTTTAGAGAATATGAATCGCAAAATACATCTCACCTTAACTGTTCCTCTGAACAACCATGCCTGTATCTCTTAGGGTAGAATCTCTCCAAAACTTGTTTTAATGTTTGATTGGACTTGGACTGGGAAGTGACTTGCCCTGCTGGAGTTGAGAAAGGCCGTTCAAAATCTCCAATCTCTACCTAAGGGAAAGACCATGAAAAAAAATTTTTTTGTTACTCCAGAGTAATTTTCTAGCTGGGTACTATGAGCTATCTTTTCCTCTGTCTTACCAAGTATAAAATGAAAAACAGTTTGTTAATCAATATGTATTTTTCACTGATACAAAAGTCATGCAAGTAATTTTATTTTTCTTATTTTATATTTACCATGGAAAAAAGATAAATATCAAGTATAAATTGTAAAAATATAATACTTAACTAGTTCTGCTCTAAGATTGCTACATCTCCAGCTGACAAACCAGTTTAGATTTATTGAGTAACACCATCAAATAACTTTCTCAATAACCTTCCCTTGAGCCTTTAATTTTTAAAAAAGAAAACAGATCTTACCAAGACCGTGTCTAGTAAAGGCGTCTTGGTCTTTCATTAGAATCTTGGGAAATCATGTCTGACTAACCTGATAGCCTTCTATGATGGCATGACTGGATGGATAGATGAGGGGAGGGTGGTAGATGTGGTCTACCTTGACTTAAGCAAGGCGTTCGACACCGTCTCCCACAGCATCCTCATAGGGAAGCTTAAGAAGAGTGGGATTGATGAATGGACAGTAAGGTTGATGGATAACTGGTTGAAAGACAGAGCTCAGAGGGTAGTGATTAGGGACACAGAGTCTAGTTGGAGGTCAGTGATGAGTGGTGTTCCCCAGGGGTCAGTAATGGGTCCAGTCCTCTTCAATATATTCATCAATGACCTGGATGAGGGGATAGAGTGCACCCTCAGCAAGTTTGCCGATGACACAAAGCTGAGGGGAGTGGCTGACACACCAGAAGGCTGTGCCGCCATACAGAGAGACCTGGACAGGTTGGAGATTTGGGCAAAGAGGAACCTTATGAAATTCAACAAGGGCAAGTGTAGGGTGCTGCACCTGGGGAGGAATAACCCCATGCACCAGTACAGGTTGGGGGCTGACCTGCTGGAGAGCAGCTTGGTGGAAAGAGACCTGGGACTCCTGGTGGACAACAGGATGACCATGAGCCAGCAATGTGCCCTCGTGGCCAAGAAGGCCAATGGCATCCTGGGGCGCATCAAGAAGAGTGTGGCCACCAGGTCGAGGGAGGTCATCCTCCCCCTCTACTCTGCCTTGGTGAGGCCGCATCTGGAGTACTGTGTCCAGTTCTGGGCTCCCCAGTTCAAGAAGGACAGGGAACTGCTGGAGAGGGTACAGCAAAGGGCTACCAAGATGATTAGGGGACTGGAACACCTCTCTCATGAAGAAAGGCTGAGGGATTTGGGTCTCTTCAGTCCAGAAAAAAGACGGATGAGGGGAGAGCTTATCAACGCTTATAAATACTTAAAGGGTGGGTGTCAGGAGGATGGGGCCAGGCTCTTTTCAGTGGTGCCCAGCGACAGGACAAGAGGTAATGGGCACAAACATGAGCAGAGGAAGCTCCACCTAAACACGAGGAGGAACTTTACTTTGAGGGTGGCAGAGCACTGGAACAGGCTGCCCAGAGAGGTGATGGAGTCTGGACGCGTTCCTGTGCAACCTGCTGTAGGTGACCCTGCTCTGGCAGGGGGGTTGGACTAGATGATCTCCAGAGTCCCTTCCAGCCCTATGATTCTGTGATTAAACAGCTGTTACTTTGGTGCATTAACTTGCAGAAATCATGTAAGGCTTAGTAAGTGAAGAAAGGGTGTATGATTACATGATATTTAATCAGAGGGCCTGACTAAGTAGGAGGTAAAGTGCGTTTTAGCTGTACTGGTGCTAACAAACAGCAGCACTGCCACTGAAGTACAGAGTGAGCCTTACACAAAGATTCCAGCCCAGTCTATTTCCTGCACTATCACCTATAAAAGGTGGAGGTCACTTGACTGTCAAGCAATCCTGCACCCCTTTCTTTATTCAGGTTTTTCATCTGTAAAACTGCTGTGTGAGTCACTAATGCACAAGGATTACCTGAGCTAAAAGGGCTGTCAATTCCATCGCTAGTTCTTTGTTTACAGGGAAAAGTCCATTGACTATTTGATCATTTGTCTGATATACTAGCAGCAGCTTCTCTCTCTCTGTCTCCCCATGGACTTGAACTGAAAAATAAAGCCTGCAGAAAAGACAGAAAGTTATTAAATAAAGGAGATAGGGAAATGCATTAGCTCTGAGGATTAGCAGTATCTGCTCCGAATGTGACATGTTTACATCAGTGTCAAAACACATTAGCAGAGCAACACTTGGACTGGAACCAGTGGGCAAATATTTAATTTCAGTCTTCTGAGTTCAGTGTTGCCTTTTTTTGGATTTTTTTGGCAGCCCTGCTCACCTCTTAAAAACTAGCAAAAATTAACTGTATGGTTTTTTTTTAAATTCTCCAGTTACACCCATTTGCTATTTTTGTTGCAAGCTTTGAGTCAGCCAGTATTTTTCAGATGAAGAAACTCTGCTAAACTTAAAAACAAATCTTGGGACAAGGCAGAGATGCTATACTTGCTAAACAAACCTATTTTTGTAAGTAAGGCGGACAGTCCTCGTGCCTTCACATTTCCCAGGGTGCTGTTCTTTGGAGGCTTGCTCCCATTTTGAAATAATGTCACAGATCTAGAAGGAGAGAAATATAAAGCTGGCTTTGCCATGCATTCTTCTTTGAAAATACCTTAGAATAGAAACTGTCAACTTATTAAAATATCTTTTACCTATTACATATCAGAAACATACATAGCTTGAATTTTTAAACTTACTGAAAGATAACTTTACTTGCATTTCTTAGTTGGAACATTTAATAATTAACATTTTTGTTGTTTGTTTATCCTGCAACACACACACACACTACCTTTGGAAATGAGCCATAACATGCTTGTATGGAAAGGCCAGGTACTTGATTTAGCAGCAGCCAATGAATGTGTAATTATACAGAGTGAGTTGTTATATAATTAATCAAATGCCTTTGATCTCTGCCTTCTCTTTCTGCTGCACACTGGAGTTTTTCAGGTCCTTTCTAGTAACTGCTATAAAGTTTTTATGAAGTTTGTTATGAAGTGCAGCAAGAGCAGCTCACAAGCAGCGGTCTAGGTGGGAAGATGGGGAGGAGGCAGAACAGAGGTCCTGGGAGCCCTGCTGGGCTTTGTGTCACTGTTCCTTCATAAAAGAGCCTTCCTGGAAGCAGTAATGCTTCTAAAGTTACATTTACCAAGAAAATAAGTACATATTTTATACATTTTGCTTTCCATATGGTAATTTTTCTGGTAGAGGGAGAGAGCTGATTGTGATGACTCTTCTTGTTTGTCACTAGGGCCTGGTTGTACCGCACCTTGTAACTCAAAAGTGCAGCTATGAACATTGGCCAAAGGGTGCAAAAGACTACTTGGTGGAAGCACAAAAAATGCATTATTCATTAGTTGCCAAAAGGCTTGAAAAATATCTTCTACTAAAGCACAGATTATACTGCATTTTGCCACTCTTTACTGAAAAGAATTTAATTCTAGCAATAGAGAGAACTAAAATTCAGAATTCAGAACAATGATAAACCAAACGTCATTGGAAATTTCCTCAACTGAATTCTAATTATTCTGTATTTAGATAAGGAACCCTTTCTTTTTTTTCTTCCCCAGGATTTCCACCCCAGTATCAATGACTTTTTGGCCCTCAAATGGTCATCTTTTGGAGCTATACCAGAAATCTTAACTGAAATCTCTCAATGCATGTTGGACTCCCAATTGCTTTTTAAAGAACCGTGATTAGTAACCGCTTACTTTTTCTTTTTTAACCTACCTGTTACTTCTCTGAATAATATCAGTCTCCTAGACAAAGCTTTTAAATATAGCTCACTGAATGAATTTCAGCAATTGAAAAAGTGATGTTTTTTTAAAATCTTTCCGCTTACGTTACGAAGAAAAAAAACTAAAGACAGCTTTCAGTCTCAAAAATGTTTTCCTTTACATTGTCTGAAGAGAGGTCTGTAAAATGAAGATATTTTGTTGTTTTATATGCATAGCTCATTAAAGGCTTTTGTTTACCTTGATGTTTCCTTGAAGACAGTGCTCTATATCCTTGCCAGAGGGATCATCAGAAAACAGTGCAAATCCTGACTGAGCTGGTTTCCTCATCCCTGTATCCTGGTTTAGGGTGTTCAGAAATTCCTCCACTGTGGTAGAGGCATCAAACCCAACAACCTAAAAAAAACAGCCAAAATGTATTTTGCTACCAAACTTCTAACTCCACCCCATCTCCCATGCTTAAATCTAAGATTTTAAAAGATAATACCTCTAGAATAACAGTGCGAATATAAGACCCATGCCATCCTCTGTGAATAACTTATTGTCATTGGAAATTTAAAATTTCCATGAAAGGTCTGGAAAAGATTTGAGATTTCCACATGGAAAGTCAGTTTAGTGGTGTTTTTCTTCATGCAAAAAATGATTAAATTCCCAGCAGATTGTATCGTACTGCATTTTGTTTATTAAATCAGAGTCACTATCAAAATTCAAAATGCTTCCAAATGTAATACTTTTGGGTTTATTTTCTTTGTTTATACTGGTTTCTTTGCACTTGCTACACTTGAATTTCTGCTACAGAATTTATGTAACAGAAAGCAGTCTAGTGTCTGAGCTTTTTGTGCCAAATACCGCTTGAAAAATGGAGAAAACTATAATTTTCTACACTTTTCAATATGGTGGTGAAACAAATGGTGGTGAAACAAATGAGATCCATTAATCATTTTTCATCATGTGCAACTTCAGAGGGATATCAGATGGCAGATCTACATTGGCAGATCCAAAATATTTTACAAATGTTGCCCTGTTGGTACTACATAGGTCAGTAATATGTAGAGCCTCTAAACTTTATTTCCCCAAATCTGAATTTTTGTCTGTTGTTACTAGTATTAAAGCATTTTAGCAAGAGATGACAAATGGCTTTTATACAGATACTAGTTGCTGATGTTCACTGAAATCTGTTTTGAGTATGTTTTCCTGTATTTGACATGTGGAAGATGCTTTACCCTTTTGGTAAAGAAATGTCTTGAAAATGGATCTTGAATTCTGTTTTGGGCTTTTCAATGGCGGGCATGAAAAAAAAATCTGCCGAATATAGCTTCAGAGATGAATACAAGGGTTTTCAATACCACTATAATTGGTTATTTGCTGATCCCACTGAAGTAATTTAGGTATTTAATGACAATTTTCATAGCCCTTGGAAGTATATATTTTTCAGCAGTAAATAGCTAACGAGCAGTTACTAATTTTCTTTTTCAAACTTCAATTTTGAAACCTTTTAGGATGATTTAAATACATGCTGCTTTTTCTGTTTTACTGGGCAAGCAGCAAGCTTAGAGGGGAAACTTAAAGGGGAAAAAAAGCAGAGTTATTCTGTGACCTAAAATGAAAAGTTTATTTGATATAGTTTTGATTTCATATAAAAACTTGCTTTCTGTCTAAGAATACTGTGAATTGTTAAACAACTCCTTTCAGCCAGCTCTCGCAGTTAGAAATACAAACCAGGATGTGAAGCAGTACGCGTGGAAGCCAATGGAAAGTTTCCTACAGGCTTTGACTGATGAAGTCCCAAAAGAGTTAAGAATGAAGCTGTGTTTGTTCTGTAACAAATACGGTTATCCTTCATGACTGATAATGGGAGTTACAGCTGTGCCTCCAGGCCTTCACTGAGATATTTAACTTTCATGATGTCTGATGAAAGGAAGTGGAATTTAATACCTTTCCCTTTTCTTCAGTCTAATTCATTCATCTGGTGGTCAGGTTAAATAAGAAACAGAACTTTAGTATTTCTCACTCTTAAAATGTTTAAATTTCTTTCTTTCTTTTAAAGATTTTTTTCCCCAAACCTTTACTCTTTGTTGATCAAATCAGATCACAAGTACCTTGTGCGTGCCATTGCTAGTGCTGGCACCGGATGAAACTTGAGCCATGTTTACCTTAACACTAATAATTCCGTTTCTGATATACTACTTCATGTATATGTTAATAGGAAGGGGTTAGGAGAGCTCAGATTTCGTGGTCTACCCGACATTACCTGGTATATGCCGTTCATGAAATGAACTGGAATACTAAAGGGCAGTGAATGGTGGTAGGGGTTTCTTAGAAGAGTGGAAAGGATTTCCATTCTGGAAGGTCTGGCTTCTCGGTCTCCGTTCTGCTGGGTACGCTCTACACATCGCTGACAATATATTGCGTATTTCCCAAATTCAGTCCTGTGACAAAAAGAGAAATAAGGCAATTCCTGGGGACTGACTGAAAGAATAGTAAACTCTGAGTATCTCTCTCTGGGGATGCCAGGTGGGAGGAGCACTCGCATTTCACTCTGTGAGATTTCCAATACATTTTTCCATGTGGAATTATAAAGAGAATTCGTCTGCTGAGACCAACAGAATTGTGCCAAAGATGAACATGGCTCAGAGGGTTTTGGTTTTCACGGTTTTGCAACATAACAGTCAGAGCTCTGCTGCAGAGTATTTTTCAAAACAAAGGATAACTTTCGCAAGCGATGCATAGAAGCAACATGTACTACATTTTAGTAGCACTGGCACACAATTCTATTCCAATTTATTTTCAAGTATATGTCAAAAGATCTGAAATATTAAATGAAAGATTGAAAAAAGGTACTTCAGAAAGGCTAGTCGACTAGCTGGGTAACAATATTCAGGCACACCTGGAATCTGCGTTCTTCTTTAAATGAAGTTTAAGAAGCCAAAGGAATGGGTGCTGGGGCAGAAAGAGTCCGACGCAGAGAGCCAAGAGCTGCAAGCCCTGGACAAAAGGAAGACATTCACTGTTTTAAACATCTTACAAAGTAAAACTTCCTGCTGGGGCTGCTGGCCAGCAGTGCAACTTACTGTGCCAACTCGAGTAACAGCCAGCTGTAAATAGGAATAAAAAATCAAAACACAGAGAAAAAGCTGAGTAAATAAGCATGTCGTCTCACTGGAAGGCTAAAATGCTCTCTTTCTATTTACTTGTGTACAGCAAATTTCTTTCAGGGATGGAAATGGGAAAGCAGATCAGTTTGTATAAAAAACTTTAATACACAGGAAAAAAATAAGGCTGCAAGGCCAAGCGCTAAGAAATGAGGAGAAGCTTATGCAATTTTAATTGAACTTTCCTGTTACATATATAATGAAGCAACCCATAAGACATTCTCCTCCTACCAAGTAGACAGTAGCTTTGGAAAAAAAAATTATTCAATATTTGATTATATTTTCATTTCTCAATATGTATCCATAGGCTTCACTTAATACAGACTGCTCTCACGTACTCTGGCTACACACTTACCAACATTGCAACTACTCTTCTCAGCATTGTATCAATGCATCATACTGAAATTTAGAAAATGAGGTTTCTCTATCTTGATTTATCTGACTTGCCTGGTATCAAATAGAAACTGGACAGCACAGGCACAGATATTCCCTTTCATCACATACCTGTACTTTGATGGAGGATACCATCGGCTGTTTTGGGAAGACACTGCAGTAGAGGCAAGTGTCGAAGACTACAGCATGAATTCAGGATTTCAAAAATTAGTGTAAGGCTGCAAACATTTTACCAAACATGTTAACTCTTAAAAATCATGCCAGTGGGTTACGATAGCAACAATTTATTTATCTGTATCAGAGGGAAGGCCTTGCCAGTGGTACGAAAAGTACCAAAGAAGGCTTATGGTTAGTTTAAATTCCATCAGTCGTATGTAACTTCAGTGTGTGCTAACTGATGTGAGCGTGCTGTATCTGTTATAGAAGCTTTGTAGATATTTTAGCAATGCACACATACTGGGCATCCCAGATACAGGCTCTTTCTAGGTAACAGGTATGTCTGCTCGTCATGTTCTATGTTCCGTGGAAAAAGAAAAAATATGTCTATTACAAAAGCCTTAATATGGTAATTTCCTTTTTCATTTTTCTGATCCATCGCCCAGTTCTGTAGGTATTGCTCCATCATAAGCAATATTGTTCCAGTTCTGTTAATTCTATGCGAACTACTGGCTTTACTTTCAATTGCAGTTCATTTAACTGTTACATATCTGAATACCAGTGAATAACTGGCAGTGGGCAAAGTGAAGAATTTTAAGTGTGTATTTATAATGTAGCATGCAGGGTGCAGGCAGAACAGCATGACATACAAAAGGTGACATCTATCAGAAACCCTCAGTGTATCTGAGATTTCACAACATGGCACTACAGCTTTTCTTCACACTCGTGCTATAGAGACATCTGCCATGTGGTTTAACCCACCAAGCTTCCTGATGCAGCACCTCTCTTAGGAAAGATCCAGTAAAAGAGAATTAAGTTCCACACATGGTGTCTTACTCAACACTTAACTTGAAGACAGCCCATTTTATGTCCAGGCCTTTAAACCAGCAGAGGCACAGATATACTCTTAATCAGCAGATACATGTGCTTTGATGGAGAACAGCATCAGCTTCATTTCAGGAAGACACAGCAGTAGTAAGATGTTAGTTCAGTGTTTTACGTGATTTTAAGTAAGCAGATACTACAGAAGAGCGGAGCCCCTTTACCATTTTAAACAGTCTGGGTAGTTCCTTCACTGCTGTTGAAATAGATGCCATTAAAACAAATACTGGGTTACCTGTATTGGTCCTGCCTGATTTTGTGGATGTCGACGTCTAGTCTGTTTAATAAGCTGACAACAGATCTCATTTTGAAGTTCAGGATGTGTGAGGCAGATCTGCAAAGCACTTTGGGCCAAAGATACATGGTAATCAATGGCAGGAGAGTCAACTGCAGCATTTATAAACAACTGGCAGGTCTAGATATAAAATAATAAGCAAGTGAGTTTACATACAAAAAGGTCAAATAAATCTTTTAGACATTCTGTGTAAGAAACGCATGCTATAACTGAAGTCACAATTAGTCAGTTTAGCAGTAGACTAAGGAAACCCTGCTGGCCCCCCAAAAAGGGGTGAAAAGGGGCCAGAATGGATGAAAAGCTAGCCAGAGAGACTTCAGATAAAAACACCTCTTAAAAAACACTCTTCGCTCAGTATCTAATGGAGTGAGCTCTAGCAGGAGTTGCAACAGTTGTGGTAGGCGAGCTTAAGGACATGCTGAACATCACTTACCCCTCTGCGGGACTTTAAAATGCAAGGTGTACAGCTCTCAATGGCAGCCAGTGTAAAATGCTTGTGCAAGTAGTGAGCACAACACGGCAGAATATACGCAGATAAGAAAACCATAACTCGGAGCCACCTGTTTCACATCTTGGCTTTCACTGGTATTTTTACTGTGGGTAAGTATAACCTTTCATATCCCCAGTACTGTCTTAGGAAAGCCAGGTGTTAAGCATTTGCTATGCTGTATTAGAACGCATACTTACCACTCATTGCATTTACTCTATATAAGAGCTGATGAATTTTCAAGGTATATCAGCAAAATACAAGAAATGGATGGAAGCCCAATCTATTTCTAGACTATCTGAAAATATCTGGATGCACGGGACTGATTTTTGTCAGCAATGGAATAACTGAAACATGACTTGATCTGTTTCTAAATCAGTTCCCTACCTGACTTTTAAACTGATTTTATACAAAGTTTCAGTAAAGGTCATAAAAGTCATCTCTTATTTATTTATTTTAGGCAAGTGTCTGTGATTTGAATTAGGTCTAAAATATACTTCAGAGAGTGATTTCCAAATAGATATACATTTATTTTCATTAGATAAGTGTATTTCCTTCTAAATTTTCATGCTGCAGGATTGCAGAAAGTAAGATGCGTGTACTTCTTTAAAGTGCTCGAAACATTTCAGAGCAACAAGTTGGAAAGTTTGCCTACAAGTAGCTGTGACTGATTATACAGTGCTTGTCTTGAATTCCTTTCTAGATCCAAACCATTACATCAAAATGCTCCAGATGGATAGTTGATGCTTCAGGGAATTTGGTCTTTAGACTTGTGTAAATTCTGTGAAGGAAGTTCATTCATCCAAGCTCCATGCCTTCCAACTTGTAATTTATTTCACAATGTACAGAAAAAGGAAGAGCAAGATTTTGTCTCTGAAATAGACTTTATAGCCTGGCTATTAGTTAACATTGCGGAGTAGTTTTACCTGGGTGAGGGCAGGAGAGAGGAAAAAGAAGGTTTAATGGTATCGCAGCATACCCTCTCTAGAGATACCAACCACCTCTCTGGCCTTTAACTGGGAAAGATATGAGGTCTTACTGGCATACAAAAATTCTCAAGACACTAGCTGCGGCACAGCAGTTATGAAGCATTATGTGTCTCTTAATCACAAAGCCTTTTCACTACTACTGGGAGGTATACATTTGTGTATTTTTAAAGGTGTATGAAAATCTTTAAAAGTGAATTCAAAGAACTGTTGTGAAATACTCTCAATAATTTTAATCTCTAATATTTTTTCTGTTTATATTACTAGAATACCTAATCAGTCTTTTCTTCATATGAAGTAGCTGTTCTTAAAAGATTTTCTTTTTATTAAAAAGAGCAGTAGAATCTCTAGCTTCTATCTCAATTTGAAATAACCCATGACTTGCTTAAACTTTGCTTTGTTTTTCTTCTGATTTTTAAAATGTCTTCTAGCTGATTTAAATATATGTACAACAAAACTTTAATCTACCATTTTTTCTTCCTGAAATCTAATTGAAAAAATAGTATTTCAGATACAGTTCTCTGAATAGAGAGATCCATCCATGCTGTTAGGTTCGCTGGGGCTTATGAACTTTGTGATAAAATTATAATCCATGATGGCTGTGGATTTTTCTACTAACTTGCACTTTATCAATACCTCAGTCGAAAGGCCAAAAGTTGAAGCCTAAACTGCTCCCTCATAACTAAAAGTGGTCTCTCTACATCGGAAGTGATAGTCTTTGGTGAGATAATATGGGGACATTCTGCCACTGTCCATTAGTTACCTCCACTAAAGGTCTTAACTTCTCTTTTCTTTTTTCTTATCTGTTGAACATCTCTAGTAAGCCATTCTTTAGCTAAGAGTTAAATTCGTAAGTCAATTAATAAAAAAAGCTATCTGCCATGGTTTTACCTTAAATAATTTAATTGCTTCAGTTTGCAAGGCTTCCGATGGCAATGTTGTAAGAGGGGAAGCAATTCCTTCTTTGCTGTGGCAAAGAGTAGGATGTCTCCAAATCTGAGAAGCTAAGCAGATAAAACATATAGGTTCTGCAATTAATTCAGTTCATAAGTACATTCAGTAAATAAGTATTAGAAGATTAATATGTTGAAACAAAACAAACTTACTGGTATCACCTTCCATGTTTAATAATTTGCAAATAAGTTGTTCAAACTCAGATCCAACATTTACACTGGTACTTCCAGCTGCAACTGTCAGATGATAAAGCCACGTATCCTGAAGTAGAAAAACACAGCAGCTCACTCATTCTGTGTTGGAAAGAGCTGCTTCATCAGCATTTTGCTTTCAACTTGAAACACTACCATGCACTCTTGTTGAAGCCCTGTTAATGATGCAGGACCTTCTCCTTGCTTATTATATCAAACTACAAGCCAATGACTTGTAGGTCCCCCTCCTCCTCCTCTTCTTTACTAAATATTTGTATCACAGCACCACACTCATAGACACGTTACTGGAACTCAATTAAAAAGTCATTTTATTACCTTCTCGTGTTTGGATCCTATAAGAAGATAAGTAGGTCCTTGATCTTTGGGGTGGATAACAATAGTGTAATGTGTTGATAATAAACTGCGACCACTAGCCTCATAATCTTCATCAGAATCACATGATCTATCAACTTCTTCAACCTTTGCCTCAAAAAGCTTGATTTGACCAAGAGGAAACTAAAAGTAAATATCAGAAGTGGTGAGAGAGCAAATACTTGTTTTGGTGCACACTGATTTTATATTTCTTGTTCTACAAATAGAAAGAAAAACATGAAGTACCATCAATACCCATTTGTATTTATTCATTTTCAGTCCTGCCAAGGAATGTCAGATAAGCCAGCTGTTGCAGACAGCAGAAAGAGAATGCTAAGTGCTAAAGTCTGAAAGTGAGATTTTCAAAAATTCTTTTCCAGAACTACTGCTGCATCTGGTTAATTTAATATATATCTGTTAGGGTGACAGAAGTAGTTCTCCAGAGTTTCCAGACCTGGTTCCAAGCAAAATTTCCCTGGGTCAAGCCTAGTACTTCAGTTATAATCTTGTTATTTCAGAGGGCACCAGTGTATTGTTGATGTATCTATTTTGTTCATGCTATAAATTCAAAAGGTAATCTTTTTGTGTGGTAGACCTTCTCAGTTGATTTCATTCTCCAGTCTGATAGATCACAGTACTTGAGTCTTGTTCGTATATGTAGTCATGATGATCTATCAGGAAATATTTTATATGAAAAGCCATTCATTTATGCAAAGCTCCCTCCCTTCCCACAGCACCACTGCTCTTTCTCTAGCCATTCAGACATCAGGATGTTCAAGAGAGTGTTATTTAATGGTGTAGTGAAGAAGACTTGGCTACGGTTTCTGTGTTGTTTGTGATGTCTAGCAATGCTCAGTGATTCAGCAGAGACAGAGGGATGTTTGTTTCCCTTTGGTAAAAGGATAGTTGGGCACTACAGTAACTAGCATCTTATTTCTGCCGCATTCAAGTGTAAATTGTCTTGAAATATCAACACCAGTGAAAAGCAGACAAGGCTTCTCAATAATACTGTCTTGAAAGTACTGTCCTGGAGAGCGGCTGGCAAGTTTGACTCAAATCTAGGGTGGGCTTCTTGAATAGTGATTTGATAAAATGAGCTCTTACTAATATAATAATTTTGAAGAAAACATCACATAGTGGTGGCTCTTTATTCCAGTGCTCTCACTAGTAAGGATTAAAGATGCATGTGGTGGTTTACATTTTCTGTGGTGCTTCTGAAGCATTCAACTTTTTGAACAAGATGAGATTCTGAGAATCATGAGATGCCACTATACAAATAGTCAAGACTGATTTATTCACTAAGTTTAAGTAAAACACCATTGGCTGATTTTTTAATTTGAATTCCATTTTGAAAGGGGGCCACTTAAATGGACTCCATTACTGTATTAACCGCAGCAGATTGTGTAATTTGTTTCCACACAGACACATTCAGCTACAGCAAACATGTTTTTCATTAGCAAATTGTTGAACATTAGAAAAGAACTAGCTTAGGGAAACTTTTCATACATATTCTGCTTACAAAAGCTAAATTCTTATTCTATTACAAGCTAGCAAATTAGTTTCAATTTTGCTTTAAAAGGGCAGCAAAACTTGTTCCAAATGTGAGGGAAATATTCACAAGAATCCAGCAAAATTCTTAAATGCTTCTAAAGGGCATGCTAAACCCCCAACATCTTCAGTGGTAAAAATGTGTAAATTCAGATACTTTAAACATAGATTTATTCATAGGAGAAAATGCCAGTTAATTTTTATGTCTCTGTAAGATGAGCCAGAAATTAATACTCTAGTAATTTAATTCTGCAGTCCTGTATTACACTTTTTTAAAGAGTAATTTAAATAAAATGCTTTGATGTCACAAAATCAGCAAATCAGTGTGCCCCTTGGGCTATGGATAAGAAGATGCAGAATATATATCACGTCCCGTAGGAGAAGGAGACCCATGGGCGTGCCTTGGATTACTGTCTATTAGATAGGAACCTTTCAAGTTGACAATCTGTGAAATCTGAGTATTTGGTAATCATATACTACCCAGGCCAATTGTACCTTAGTAAAGCTGTAACTTACTGTTTATATTCTACTTCAGTATGTTATCTTCCATTCACTAAGGAAACAAGTAAGCGACCTACCTTGTCTTCTTGATTACGGAAATAATACAGAATTTTTCCAACTAGGGTACACCAAACTCTTTTGGAATATCCATGTTTCACCTGAAATTACAGAACATTACGAACAAGCACAAACAGAGAAATACAGACTACATTTCACCATCTTGGAACTTTGGTGATGTTGGAAATAAATGCCTTGGTTCAAATTCCTTTACACATTACTAGACAAATAATTAAAACTGCATAACTCTATTAAGGGCGTAAGAATTAAAGCATTAGATGCTCATCTAAAGCCTAGTAAGGCCAGTGTGAGTTTTTCATTTTGCTTTGGATCAGGCCTAAATTAGTGGAAGCTAAGGAAATGGAAGAATTAAAAGAGAAAAATTCCTTTTATACAGTATTCTTATTATCTTGAAATAATCTGTCCCAGTGAGTAATATAGAAAAAGAGAGCACTCCACTGAAATAAGGTAGGCCAATTAGCTACTGAAACATATGCTGAACTAGGACATCACTGAATTGCAAATGGAGAACCCCAGCACAGGAACTAATGAATTAAAAAGACGAAAAGAAAAACCAAATAAAATCAAACCACCAGAAGAAAAACATTGCCCAAAGTAGGTGAGTTGGTAGTAAAGTACTGGGAAAGACTGTTTTGCTTGTATTTATTTTGTTGTAGGGCCATTTTCATCTAGGTATTATTCTTAAGAAATAAGGGACAAAGCAGATTGGGGGAAGAAAAGCGTTCCTACCTTTGTAAGCAATCCTTTCATGGTTGGCTTGATTTCGGGCTGTATGAAAAGTGGGCTGGCAGCCTGTATTTTAAGAACATTCTGTAGTACTTTGATCCATTCTTCTAAGATGTTGGGAGAATCTGCAGTCAGGTAGTATGTTCGTTTTTCTGTGGTCAGCTATATAGTAACAGAAAAGTCTTGAACTTGAAGAACATTATACATTTGACCCCACAGTGTGAGGATTGTAACATATACTACCCAATGTAGTTTCACAACTTTGGGGGGTTTATTTTCTCCAAAGTACTTTTCATTAACAAAACATTCCGTGGCCAGGCAGAGCCACTCTTTCTACCTAGAAAGACTAGAGAGCCACTCTTTCTACTTTTCACACTTAGACTCTTTCTAAGTCTTTATCTGAAAAGTTCCAGGACAGAAAAGTTGAGAAAACTCAATTTATCTCCTTTCAGACAAACAACTCTCTCAACCCTAATGGCTGGCCCCAAGACTACTTGTTTCTTTATATCTCATATGTCATGATCTGACCTTTGTAGCAATACAAACAAAACTACATGTAGGCCTTTTTATAGTTTCTGTAACTGAAATGATTCTTTAGTTTCAAACAAAGGGCACTGATTAATTCCAAGTCCACATTTAGACTTCCAATGCAATAGGGACTGGAACAAGGGATTGGTTTTGGAGATGGAGGGAATAAATACGCACTGAAACACACATGAGATAAACAGGTACCTGAATTGTTTGTTTTCCATCACCCCGTTCAATGTGGCTAGATGCATTTAGCTCTATTTGACCTTGAGGTTTTCGAATGACATCACTCTGTATGGAACGAATGGAAAAAGAATATTTTAAATCTACCAATGAATTGCAATAAATAATTGTAGAACTGATTTAAACATTAATCTTGATAACTACTTCCTAGTTAGACATTGAGTACCTCCTACACCTCTTGAGGAACTGAGTCCTGAATCACTCTCTAACAGCTCAGCCACCAGGAATGCATTTCTTTTCCTTCTAGCAGCTCTAGATTCTCAGTAAAAACAATGTAATATTACGTAGCAGGTAAGTTACATGTACTTACTGGAGATTTGTAGTATAGTAATTCACCTCCTTTAAGCACAAACCACCGTCGTTTCCAGGTCTTTACTTTACCACCCATTTTTAAAAGATATCCAGATTTTTCCAAAGGTTCCTGATTATTTAGAAGTTAGATAAAAAGTAGTTAGGTACACATATATACCTATATGCTTCAAAGATATGTATAAATACACACAAACCACATTTTAATGACGTAAAAGCATGCTAAATAATAATTACAGTATTTGATGAGACTTTTAGTCCAACAACAAAGTTTTTACAAGCATCAATTAAGACAAATGCCATGCACGTAGGATAGCTAATTAATATCCCTACTTACAGTTATAGTACGTGGAGAGTAAGTGATTTGCCCAGAACTATACAAAAGGATGAAGAATATGATGACTCCTGGTTTTACTTGCTAATTATTTATAATAAAAAAGGAACAAAATGAATGCAATGTAAATATGTATTTTTTCCCAACTTCAGGGACTAACCTACAGACCAGTTATAGAGCACTGTAATTCAGAGCTCTGCACAGACATATTTTTAGTGTGAACACCTGTATAACACAGTTCACAGTTTTGCTCTGTGAAGGAAGCTTAAAATAAATTATATCACCAGGCAGTCAATCCACTTGTATGTTAAGACACTAACTACTAACACAGCCCATTAAAAAACTCCGGGAGCCAGACCAATACCCTGTAACGGTTTGGTTTCTTTGACCTGTCCTTGCACGTTGCTATACTTAAAATTTCTCTGACATGTAAAGTTTTCCCTGTATGAGGAAACTATAGAAATGTATTACTGCGCGCATAGATTTCTACTGAGGCCTCCAACTCCTTCAGTGGAATGCCAAGCTGATTTTAGTATTTCATATGCAATCTGATACCAGATCTGGTTCCACTAAAGGTAAATCTTAAGTGCTTTGAATTGTCTTCTGGAGTTGTCTGCCTATTTCCATTCATTATATAGAAAGCTCAGAGTTGTCCTCCACTTTCCTTCAATCATTATAGTCTTATGTGGCTAACTTATCGTTGGTATATTTTGCTATTTGTACTCCTAAGGCAGTCTGTGAGTCAGCAAGACTGAATATAGAGATTTGGTAGCAGTCTCTGAACATAAATATGCACATAGCACCACAGGTGAGCTTCTTCACAGAACTTAAGTACTCACATTTTTTCCATTATCACTAGATGAGGAAGAAGTCTTAGGAAGTTTCTGCTCTGGCTCTGAATAGTCTGTATCTACTGAATATGCATCTGGAGGAATAGCATAGTCACTTTCTGAGGTCACAGAAGACAGGGACACACCTGCATTAAAAGAAGAAACATGTTTCTTTATATTTTTTTATTACATTAGACACAAACGAGATCAGAATATCTGTGCAGAAAGAATATCTGAGTAGGATCTGCAGGGAAACAAAAGTATCAACATAAATCCATCAGGAACCAAGCATTTTTTAAAATATCAGCATATTGAACTATTAGCACAGTGCTAATACCTGAATCCCATTTTCTTCATAATTAAACAGAATTTAAGTCACTTGTGAATGAAACAAGAAATGAATGTCTTCTATATATTATCACCTTCTGTTATATTACTACAGCTTTTTTAAGGAGGATGTTAGTGCCATGCATCATATTCATTCTCTACAAAACACATAGGGGATCTTTAATTAAACTAAGCAACTTTCCCTTTCCCCTTTCCATCTAGTGTCTGTATTTCTCATGCAACTGCTTGTGTACTAAAAAGCTATGCTCAAGATCTGCTATGTGTTGAAGCTCTAGATGACTATCTTTATTTTGCAATCATTATGAATTTTTATACTGAGGTTTTCTAAAAATCTGAATTCCAGATTTCAGGATTTTTTTTTAGAGTTTATTAGCTTGAATCCCCCCCCAAAATGTAACCTGTTTTCAATTCTAGTGAATCATCAATGAAAATTCAAACTCCTCCCTTATTCATCATAGAAATAATTATTTTCAAACATGTGAACATGTCCTTTTGTAAGTACTAGTGTTCTACTCTGAAAGGTTACTCTCCAAGATTGAAATGAAGATGTCTTGTTTCCTTTGTTTCATTAATTTCCAAACTCATTTGCCAATTTTATTTTTTAAAAAAAAGCTTTTCTCCTTTATTGCTTTGGTAAGCCAACTGGGCTTTCAGAGTGGTCTCTTCTCAAGCAGGACCTTTAGTAACAAATACGCAGCAAGTTAATTATGTGCCTAAATTTGTGGCTGCCTAGATTTTTAAATAACATGATCTCAACAAAGATATGTACATATGTGTTTTGTGGTTAAGAAAGGTTTCCATGCATAAAACAATGCAAGGGCTATTTTATGAGAAGAAAGCATGAATAAAAGGAATGTTTCCATTTTACAGTGACAGATATAAATTGTAGGTGAAACCAGCTATTAGATTAGCTAATTTAGTTTTCCTGTTGTGCAAACATGTGACATGAGATGCGTCTGCAGCCACGACACTGGTTTTTGCTCAGCAAGATGGAGCTGCTGGGAAGCAGGAACTATGAGTGCCTTTCACACTAAGGTTGCAAAACTGTAAGCACATCACTGGAAACAGGACTTGGTGCCACGTGTGGCTGGCACTGGAAAACTCCTCCTGGACCAGTGGCTCTATCTACCTGCTCAAGTGTGACTCAGTGGAGCTCCTGCTAACTGGGATTTTAACATGTATAACAGAGAGTACTGAATAATGTTATTTTGCATTTCTAAAGCGATGTATAATGAAGGACCTTAACGCTTGGCCTTACTGGGATATTAGATTTTAGTCTCCCTTGGTTTACCCAGTGAAGAATTATTCAGAGGGATATTACACTGATACTGTCACCCCATGAGGAAGCGTTGTATCTTTCAATGTTATGGAGCACATTATTTTCATTCTGCTGATGGAAAACACACGACTACCTACAGCTGTGAGAACTGTCTTCCACAAAAGACAGAACATTACTAGATTCAAGTATTTTAACTAAATCTTTGCACAGGACCTTGAGACAATCACTGTAAAAATGAAAGAAGTCCTTTATTGCATGAGATGACAGAACAAAATACTCACATGAAACTGTTACTTTGTTTTATAAACTTGAATATATGTGGGGTTTTTTTTCTGATGGCAATCACATTTTTCTATGTCATTTTTACTTACCTACAGTTAAAGATCATAGGAATTCCTTGGCATGACAGAGTATAGATAGAATGGGGCTTCTTCCTTTGAATGTACAGGTCACACTGCCCTCATGACAACAGCCAGCTACTAGATTAATGCCTTAAAAAGACATCTACAATAACAGCAATAAAAAGAAAGCCATGTATAACAGTCCTTTCTTGTACTTGAATAGATTTAGGCTTTGATAGCTGAGATAAAAGCCTAGATTTAAGATGTCCATGCTGTTTAAGGAAGAAATCCATTTCTAAGAAGACCGTGTAAACTGCCTAGTTTTCCAAACCTTCCCCAGAAGTTACTCATTCTTACGGTTTTTGCCTACCTCGTTTCATAGCCCGAGGACTACCCGGACCACTTCTGCTTCGAGAATCAGACTCGGAAGTCCTTGAGCTGGACCGAGAGCTGTCTTCTTCCTCAGATCCTGACGACTCATCTATAAATGGGCTGTTGCTTATTTGAGTTGCTTTCTGCAGAAATTAACACAACATTCTTTGATACCTTGCATGAAGGGTATCCGTCATTTCCCTCATACTGTGTCAGAGCTCTGCTGGTTTCATAACATTCAAAGCTGTTCTTACTTGGGTTGTGAGTTTTGGCACACAAAAGTATTAACAGAAAACTGAATTCCCTCTGCTCTCTGTATACTCAACAACCCCCACACTTTAAAACAGAAACCTGAGGTAGCTCAAGGCATGGGTCTTTCCAAATCACAAAAGGCTGCCAGAAGACAAACAATGCTGTGTTACTGCTGGCTATCTGACTATGAACGGCTTTGGCACTGACACAAGGACATTTCTACACATACACACACTTTTAATTATGACATTGAACACCATGTGGCTCTGTTTAATAATTAACAAGCCTTTGGAAAAAATCAGCAGGAACTAACCTGGGCTAGTAACGTTTTATAAGCAGCACTAATTTTTTTTCCAGCTATTTGACATTTCCATTACTTTGGGGGTTCTGTGATCTCTAAACATCGTCTTATGACTTATTTGGCATGGTAGCATCAAATGTGAAACAGCAAGTTCCTGGATGTTAAGCTTAATGGTATTTAAAAATTTCCTTTAAACAATAATACAGTTACCCCTTTCAAAGTGGTGTAGACAGGAGTGGTCATGTTCTTATATATCAGAGATGTATATAATCCAGATATGGAGTATGAAGTTAATGAAGCAGCACCTAAAAAAGCAATGTATTTTATAAACGACGTTCCAAATTTACACCTCAGTTAGTTAACCAAATTCAAATGCAATTTTTTGCATTGTGTAACTGCTATAAAAAGCAAACAACTTCCTGAACTGTTTTGGATGTGACATTTATAGCTTTTTGAAATTTACAACAGTTTTAAGGAGTATAAATAAACTGTAGTCATGACCACTAACCCTTTTAAAATTGCAAGTATATGTCTTACCGTGGTACCTGGTATAGAATCTTCAAGATGAATTGAAAAGAAAAGTGGAGTGAACGAAGTACAAATTCAGCACAAAGTCAAGAGGCAAGGTAATAGAAGACAATGGAAAGATAACCAATGATCTTCTAGGTATTAAATAGCAGATAACTGCATCTTCGTAAAAATATCTTAGAGGAACATGGGACATTCGGTCCTTGCTTACAAATGACCGTAGGAAGAGAATTTTTGTTGAGATAATGAAGAGCTAAACGACTTACTTTTGTTAAGAGATTCCGCGGTGAAAGCTTCAGACATCCTTAAACCAGATTTGGCTACAGCATAAATTCTGCTTTCCTATACAAGCAGAATGGATTTGATGGTAGATAATTAAAACACAACAATTACTTTTCTTTTGTTTAGCCTCCCCATAGCCTCCTAGTCTTTGTGTTAGTGCAACAATGTGATAAAATGATTAATAAAATGGTGTCAGCAGCAGCAGCTGAAAAATGCATCCTTGTTTTATATGCCATACCCATCATATCCATAGTCTGGTTCAACCTTTTTTCACACAATTCTTGCCCTGTAGGTAACTTATTTTTAAAAATACTATTATCAGGGGCCAAAGAAGCTATAGCGAGAATATTTTTTAATGGAAGATTGTATATTAGAAACAGAGAAATGCCATTAGGAGGCAACTTTTCAACTGTTTTGTGTTAAAAGGCTGCCATAAGGAAATCTATAGTGAAAAAATATGCACTGAAATATATATGTAGAGAAGCAGTTACATTAACGCATTATTCATCTCTGAATCATTAATAAATCTCTGACTGTGGAACTGCAGAATCAGTGAGTCTTGACATAGTTAATTTTGGATTTTGTGTAACACGTATTAATATCTATTTTAATTCCCTGACCGATGGCTTTAAAATTTCACTTGGAAATATGATCAATAACTTCTGTAATCTGTAGTTGCCTTCTGTGAACTTAATTGTCTAGATTGTGAGTGGTACAATGGCACCGACACCAGCATTCTTACGCTCTGTTGGTGTTAAGATAAATGAATGCAGTCACAAGCATTACCTCCTTTGATACACTCAAAAGGACATATGTAACTTAGATGTAACATGAAAAAAATGGTCTTATCTACAAAAATAGTGACTGTGTTTTTCAACAGCAGAAATACCGTGCTTCAAATCAAATTTGCTTCTGAGTTTGTCATCTTAGTTCCAATTAAGGTAACACCCGGTGTTGTCATCAAACAGAGAATAAGAAAGCTAGAGGCAACAACAAGCATAGGAGAGAGGCATGAAAATTAATTAGTTTCACCAGTAGGAAAAATATCTATAATTACACTTACCCAGGAAGGAAACCGATGTAACGGAGGGGTTGGAGGTTTGTTGCTAGCACCCTTTTTTGTGGTATCACAAGGTTCCTGACCTTCAGCATTTTGTGCTTCAGTGCAGTCATAGGTAAACACTCCTTCATCACAGCCAATCTCCATTTTCTCTAAAATATCAGTATCTTCTCCATCTACCAGATCAATGTCTGTTTCCTGAGGTCTCCAGGGACGTATCATGCTTATGGCATTTCTATTTCTACCAAACATTTTGTCAGAACTCAGCTGGGGCTGGCTTAGGTGTTTCTTTGCTAATGCTGAATTTATACTAAACACATTAGGAGTCCGTAACTTTGGAGGTGGCAAATTTGAGGGAGAATCCGATGGCGTTGTGCATTGAGAACCTGCAGAAGTTGCTAGAATTGGGTGTTTGGGTGTCAGAGCAGGGGTTAAAATTGGACTTGGGGTATTTGCCTCACTGGATGAGGATGAATAATCTAGCCTCTGAGACTGAAATTTCTTATTCAGTTCATCTGAAGAACTATCTTGATCTTTCTTTTTACTTGTGAAGTCAGAGTTGCACTTTCCACCTGGATTGTTCTGGCCTTTTCTTTGGGACCCTTGCTGCCAGGAGTAGAACTTCTTGTGCTGAGTCCTCTGCACACCAAAACTCTCATCTTCAAAGAAGGAACTGCTGTCATCAGATGCTGTCAAATACATTTCACTTCCCACTCTACTGTACCTTGCATTCTCTTCAGATGTGTGGCTTGAAAGAGTCGATGCACACCTGGATTTCAGTCCTTTATTGTCTCCTCCGTCCTCGTCTGAGCTCCAGTCGCTCCCAGTAGTGCAGGAGTTCTTCGACATGTCGCTGTCTATATCTTTGGACAAATAGCTTGTTCGCACGTTTTTGTTCTGCTCTGATCCAGAGGAACTTTGTGGCAATGACTTCTGACCTTTATTGGTCTCGTGTGCAGGACCAGCAAAGGTAGTTTCCAGGATATCCTTCTCTAGAGGAAAAATATAATGAACATGAGAAAATTACTTTAGCAAACTTGACTGCTAAAGGATTTTGTCATCATGTCTGCAAACAGTAAGTAGGTAATAATTTCAAATATGTAAGCACATTTATGTTTTTTAATATTGTAAATAATATACCTTAAGAAAAAATATTATAAATTTTTGAATGCAACTGAAGTTGCAATGACATTTCCAAAAAACTGTAACAGACATTACTCAAAGTTCTAGACAAACTAAAAATAGCAATAAAAGTGAAGATAAGCAGAGTGGAGCCATATTTTAAGGTAAACCACACAGGTATGAAAATAAACAAGCAAACAAAAAAAGCCCCAAAACTCCAAAGACTCAAGACGGCATGTAAATTTAGCTGCTTTATTAAATCTAAGGAAAATTAAAGTTTAATAGAAGCTTGCCAGAAAAGATTTACATTAACAAATCAAGCATTCTGAGCATTTCTACAGTGTTTATCCACTGAAATTTCTTCTTATTATTGTATTCCCAGTGGCGAATGCTTAAGATATACAAGAGAGGCTCATGAAAAATGCTTAGGGAAAGACGCTGTATTAAAAATAGCTTTGCTTCTGCTGTTCACTTTTACCTGGTTTTGCAAGAGAGAGCTATAGCTTGCAGCGTGTCAGTGAGGCCGATGCGCTCCCCCTGAGTTAAAACAGATGCTAGAACTAGGGACACAGGCACTTGGGAAAGTTAATGTTAAATAGCTGTATGAAGTTAAAGTGGATTGGATAAGCCAATTTTTCATTTAGTCCACATTAAAGTAATGAAGTTGCAAAACTTCACCTGCTTCCATCCAGGCAAGCCTAAGGTTCTATTTCTTATCCTTTCCCTTGAAAATATAGATTCTTACTTCAGTTCTCTCATCTATAAAAATGGAAATAATAATACATACCGGCCTTTATAATGATCTCAGTGTAATGTAAATATATAAAATATTAATAGGATCTGTTTCAATCTCTGATTTTCTACAGACCTCAACTTGCAATTTTGTGTACCGTGAATCACTGGGGAGAAAATGACAGTATTGGTGACTATCACT
The DNA here is from genome assembly GCF_028500815.1 of Rissa tridactyla. NCBI lineage: Eukaryota > Metazoa > Chordata > Aves > Charadriiformes > Laridae > Rissa > Rissa tridactyla. The sequence goes on along the minus strand of NC_071468.1, from coordinate 28,990,278 downwards.
TGACTATCAAGTACCTATCATGTTTTTGCCTTCAGTGTAGTCGGACTCTTTACATGAAGACTTGCTTATTTCTTCAAGGTTAGGAGATGGTTGAGGACTTCTTGCTCTGTTTGAAAAGCATCCAAAAGTCAAACTGCTTAGTCGCTGACACTCTCCAGGTTTTTGTGTTGACGTAACAGATTTCTTGCCCGTAGCTTCTGAAGAATAGTAATTCAGAAATCTTGTGTTAATGTGAAACCCAGAGCTACATTTCTAGTTCTTAAGGACTGATTTTTTAGTATAGAAAGAAAAAAAAAATCTCTTTTAACAGTTTCACAGCAATAAGATATAAAACATGCACTTAATACAGAATGAAAACCTACTGGAAATACCTGATTTTATTCTGCTGTGACTGAAATTAAATGTATGGATTGGTCTAGGATATATAATATGGGAAAGACTGTAGAACAATAGTATTAAAATATGTGGTGGCCTTCCCTTCAGATAAAAATATTAAGAGAATCTGTAATAGGTGCTACAGCAAATATAAAGGAGTAAGTTACCAGGCTTAGAAGGTATATATGGAGGATTTCAAGAGAAGGTGAAAACATAAAATGAGAATATGAAATCTGGCCTTAGGGACAGATTGTCCTGGCAGATCCAGGAACAAAAGGCCCTTATTCATACCTGTAAACTGTTTAGAACAGTATCCCATGATCATAATTTACAGCCTGTTACCAACATGGACACTGCAAACAGTAATAAATTTCTTAATATTTTTGAGCATAGCAGTAAATGTTTGTTGAAAACCAGCTGACAAATCTTAGTGTCTCAAAAAGCCTTTGAATAGATCTCTCAGAAGAGGATGACTAAAGCTGTTAAGTGCTGAAGTGTGTAGAATTGCTACTGATCGAAAAATAGCAAGGAAACAAAACAGTCCTGTTTCCTCATTAACAGAGAGGTGCATCTTAATTTAAAAGCTTCATATTGTGTATGTGTTTTGTAAATACTTATATTTTCATCTATTATACGTATTACCTGTGTACACACGCATATAAATACACATACACATATTCTAAATGTCTGTGTATGTACATACATACATGAGATACATTATTAAGAAATGAGGGCTAGGTAGCAAACTAACAAGATTTTCAGATGATAGTGTCAGGTCAACCAAGTATGGAGAGGACTGTGGGAACCTTCAGAGAGACTTAAGAAAGCTGGTGAACAGGCAATACAGTGGCAAATAAAATTCAACTTTGATTAATGCAAAATAATGCCCTTTGTTCGGGATAGTCCTCTTTCCCATATTTGCATTTTACGATTTTTAAATTAACTGTACCCACTTAGAGAGGAACCTGGTGATACTGTGGCTGAATTAAGGTTTTGGATCACTGTAGTCAAATGTACTAATTAAAAAAATCTGATCAGAATTTTGATTTGCTAGCATTTGCTAGAAAAAGCAGATGCAGACTGACATTCATCTATTCCTTAACAGTGCTAGGGCCAGCTATGCTACAAAGAAGTGAAAGCAAAGATCTGACATAAATCCAGTCAAATCTTACTACTTACAGAACCTCTTAAATAACAGAGATACCTGTTCACCCAACAAAAAACAGTTCACCCAACAAAAAACAGTTGTGGTTTGTCTGCGTGTCTTCTTCATAAAAATTAAATTATTGCTTGCCTAACACCTTCATGTACAGTCACTCTGAAGTCAGTTCATACTAACTGAAATCTTTGTGGTTTCACAGAATATTTCAATTACGTGGATGCACAAATTAATAGGGAACAGAAAGAAGTATGCAATAGAGAAGTTTTTAAAAGATCTGTACATTTACCTTGTAGTTTAGATTGTACTGTTTTCATCTCTTTGGTTTGCTTTTGGTTGATCAAGCGAAGGTTCTGATTTTCCACCTCTAACTAAAAGGATATAAATGTCATCTCATCCAATGGTGAAACAATTTTTAAAGTCATTACGTCATTTAGATTTTCTCTTAATTTCTGCGTATCTAAGGATAAAGCTGGTTCAAATGGCAAGCTCCTCTCTGCAACTTCTCTTAATGCTGGTCTAGGCATTCCTTTAGTCTCAACAATGAAATTCCCTGCAATGACTGTTGGCTCAACTTCTGTTAAGATCATTCCCCCAACCAAGCAAACCCAAGACTGCTTTAAAAAGCTTTAATGATTAAGAAAAAAGAAATCTGCATTGGTATTTTTAATAAAAGCAGAGGGCTAGAGTTACAAACTTTTGTGCCACTTGGCAAACCCAAGAACAGGCAGAGGAATTAGAGGGAATGATGGTGCTAACGCCTCCTACCATCCCATGGCAAAGATGAAAAAAATAGGTACCAAAAAATACAGAGCAGAAGACCTTCTACAGCAAGAAAAAACCCAACAACCCATTGCCGTAGCCCACTACCAGGAGGTAAAAGATGCTGGTTCAAACTCCTGCTCTGGATTAGGCAAAAAGAAGGTCTGAATCTGAGTATGCCATATCACAGAGAGGGGAGCCAGCAATTCCGCTTCCCACTGGGTGACACCCAGCCACCCCTATGAAACTAGCTTGAGATTCTCCAGGTTTCAAACTAAGGAAATAGTTTGAGTCATATTTGATTTTGTCCAAACTTTTCCAAGATAATCTTAGCTAAACTTAAGTGCATTTTTATGAAATGATTTCAAAAACTCCCCTCGCAGACTAATAATAAATGAAACTTCTAGTTTCCTACTTCAAAAGTAATCACTTAATTGTTTTTCAACTGGAGTGAGTATCATTTCCAGTTAACCACAACAGAACAGGATTTTAACTTTCATGGGCAACTTTAAATTCTATACACACAAGGAGGAGAAAGCACAGCTGCACACCAAAGCTGGCAGCCTTAGGCAGGGCAAAGACATGGTCATCTCACCCCGAAGAGAAACAAGGGACACAACTGGTCTCTTTTCAGAATAGAGCCAGTGCCACTGAAATTATTCATGACTAAGAGTACTGTGGGCATTGGAAAATAAAAAAGGATTAAGTCCTTTTTTCTGCCAGGCCCCAGCAGACTTGGTCGGCTTTCTGGGAATTACTTACACTTTAGGCATCTGCTTGAGCAAGCTCAGTTTGCCAGCTAATCTCTCTCAATTAGTGGAGATACATAGACCTTCCAGAGAGCAGTTCTGGGCCCTTTCTCCATAAAGAGGACACAGATACACTAGCTGGCCAAATCAGACATTGAAATTTAAGTGACATGGATACTCTGCCCTCTGTGCTGTTGTTTTCATTTTTCCTCTTTCAAGCAAATAACTATATAGATCACTGAAACTAGGAAGGTTTTTTTTACTATGGCACAAAGTCCTTAACAGCCAAAAAGCCTAAGGGATATCCAATCACATCGTTATATTTTCTGTATAGGTATTGTAGTGAGAGTTATACCTCATGGAGCTTGACTGTCACCCATTCTTTTATTTTAGCTGCTTTTTCTTCTATGATTTTTGCTTCTTGCAGTCTTAGTTGCTTCTGGAAAAAAAATGACATAAGCATATTTTTCACTGAGTATTATAGTCTGCCTGAGTAGTATCTTCAGACACAAATCCTAAGATTACTTGAAGTAACTCAGTCTCCTGGGCAATACACGGTGATTTTTTAAAAAATGGTGAATAGGCACAGAGGCTACTGCTCCTCTTTCCTCTAGGGAAAATGAAAGCTCTTCAGAGGAGACAGTGAAGAGGAGGAACATCTTTCCCCTCTTAAAAGTTCGATGCTCTTTCAAAGGAGGCCAGAGAATAATTTACAAGTGAATAAACTTCATTCAAATGATATACTTCCAATGGAACCTCTTTAATCAAACAACAGAAAAAATGCTGAACTTTTCCATTCTCTATTGATCTCAATTTTTATTTTCCTTTTGTGTAATTAAGAACGGAATTGATGCTCATCTTTTCTAACATCATTATTTCTAACCTGTTCTTCAAGTTGTTGCTCCAATTTTTGTATTATGTCATTTTTATCTTGTATCAGGATCTCCAGATCTTGACATCTCTTATACAACCTGGTTTCTGATTCGCTTGTTTGAACATTAGCTGCTTTTAATTTTTCTTCCATGACCTGCACCTATTTGGAAGTTCAAACATAAGACTTTAAGAAACACAATACTCCAAGTTAAAGGTAGTAATTTAATCACAAAATGGACTCTTAAAGTTGCCCCCACACTTAAGAGCCAAGATAACATTGCAAAGTTCTGAAGCCTATTTGAGAAGTAATTCCACAGTTCGTTATGTCTCCTAATGCATCTAATACCAACAGGACTGGCAAAACACTGATAGACCTTAAACCAATTTTATTAGTATCAGTGAGAGTCATCTAGGTTTGTAACACACAAGCTGTTAGAAGCACCAACATAAGAATAATGCAATTTATGTATAGGGAGCTGTTAGGCTTAATAAAAAACATTTTAATAAATAAACAATTGCACAGTGTCAAAACCCCAAAAAATTATCAGAAGCACTCTAAAAAATGTCTAAAACGTACTTGGCTTGTAGTCAGGAACATTTTCTAACTCCAAATTAGTACATGAACATTTTTATTCTTACAATTTCAGTTTCTATCTGTCTCACACTAAGATATGAAGGATTTTTAGGGGACACCAGAGATATGTTCATAAAATGTCTGCAGTAGCTCTATCTGACATTTGGAATCAAAAAGCAACTTTGGTTACATATTTAGCCATGATCTCATTCTTTAGATGACATTAACTTCTACAAGAAGAACAAACAACATAGATAATCCTATTTAGAGACTGTATTGGATAGGTTCATTTTATTTTCTTACAGATTTTCTAAAATAGGTCCCTGTTTCCTCTGTTTTGTTTCCATGTGCATCATATATCAAAGACTCATGACGTATAAATGAAGAAGCTCATTATGTTTGATTCATGCTATTACTTTGACTTTATTCAACTGAACTGGGTAGTGAGCAGAGAAAGGTGTTAGAACATCCCTGATAAGAGAAATCAATAGATGTAAAAATAAACTGTCTTCTCCCTTGAGCAATATTTAAGAAAAACAGCAGTTTTCTAAATTTCCCTTCATTACAGTAACAGTAACATGCACATAGCTAGTGGAGATATATTTCAATTTATATATATACCTGCTGAAAAGCTCTCTCTGCTTGACGATCAGCATCTATAACTTGTTTCTCAAGCTGCTGCATCTGTAGATACATAAAAACATATAGTAAAATGGCCATGCCTTCTGCTTGTCGCCAGAAATATCACAGTGAAACGTATCTTCGTGGTCTGTTTTTGCAAAAGGAAAAGACAGGTTGTGGGCAGGAGAATAAAAATAAATAGAAGGATAAACAGTGTGTCAGACTGGGAAGATAATTCCTCGTTGTGACTGTGTTACAACATTGCTAAGATTCTTCTACAGAAAAAAAATTCAATACAACTTTTCTTCATATTATAATTTTGTGGCTGCTATATGACATACGGCTTTTTTTCCCTGCTACCAAGAGTAGAAATTCCTTTGACAATAGCCATGAAACTTTTCTCATGAGGTTCATCATCATAGAAAATGCTAAGCATTTTCAAGTCCTTTGAAAACTGGCAAGGGTAACGTGTACTTAACACATTATACAATTTGGCTGCTAATTCTTCTGAAGTTGACAAATTTAGCTTTTGGGAGGAATCGTGCTACGAGGCCTGTCCCAGACTCCTCCTCCACCCTCTGTGTAAAAGAAGGAGGTATGTGGCAGAAGAGGCACGGTGGACTCAGGTGCTCCAAAAGCCACAGTAGAAATGGATGAAGACAGAGACCAGCACAACATGGAGGAAAGCAGGTCACTTTTGAGCGGTGAGAGACCCTGGTCCGTTACTTTATAACGAAGCCTAGTAAATCATAGGCTCAACTTTTGCCCCTGGCCTTGGAAAAGCCATGCATTTTACATGATTAATTTCGAAGGCTTTTCCAACAATATGGTACAGGAGAGGCCAGAAAGAAATACTTTGGTTACATTTTGTTACAATTTTGTTAAGAGCTCTCTAGTCTAATTTTGGTGAACAATACAATTATGACTTCTTTAAAAAATAAACTGTGATTTGAAATAACACTGGAAAGTACATAGGGTATTCCATGACTTAAGGATTTAGATTAGATATCAGGGAGAAATTTTTCACTATGAGAGTGGTGAGACACTGGAACAGGTTGCCCAGGGAAGCCGTGGATGCACCATCACTGGAAGTGTTCAAGGCCAGGCTGGATGGGGCTTTGAGCAGCCTGGTCTAGTGGGAGGTGTCCCTGCCCATGGCAGGGGGTTGGAACTAGATAATTTTAAGGTTGCTTCCAACCTAAACCAGTCTATGATTCTGTCAGTTACTGGTTCTCAGGAAAAACCTAGCTAAGTCATCGGTTCATCTGAAGAGGATGGTACATCAAGTAATTAACATTGGGATACTCAGTATTCAGCTTCAAAATTGTTCACAGAAAAGCATATGATACAAATAATGCAAATGAAAACCATTTAGTTCTTCTCCAGTTTACTGCTTGGTTTTAAAATAATCAGTTTCCTTCTGTCCTGTTTGTACTTGATTTCTGGCATCTTTCAATTTCTTTTTCGCTCCCTGTCTCTTTTTTTCTTTTCCCTATTATGTTGTCAATCACATGAAACAGTTTTGTGTACTTTTAGCACCTCTTCCAGACAAGGACACAGAGTCATCATCTCCTATCAGTGAAAAACTAAAAATGAAGAAAATTAGTTTTCACTTATATAAAAAAAGCTGTGACTGACCTTCTAGTGCTTTCTCATACAATACAAAAACCCGAAGTCTATGTCATAATACCCCAACACACCACTGCTACAAAAGCAACAGACATTTCACAGTACACATAGTTATGGTCGGGTCCCCAGTGAGTTGTTTTACAAGAACACTTCTTAGGAAATGATCGTCCCAGTCATTCATGTACTAACAGTCCAGACAGATGGACAGGGAGATGAGCCTTCTGTGTTCTTCTCTGGTCACATCTATTTAATTTCATATTTGTATGACTTCATGTTTTGAACTCTAAGGTTACTTTCCATCTGTCTTTTTGGTTCTATGTTCAAACTGAAGTTTGGTTTACAAGACTCACTGTAATATAGTTTTTAAGACATTTCTTTTTTAGTGAGTTGAGGATTCAGAAATCAAGGTTATTTCTGAATATATGGTCAGCTAACATTCCACTAGTAAAAGCACTGTGCAGCTATTATATCAGTAGTGAACATTGCTCATACTCTGTAATATTATGACAGAAAACTCCTTCAGATATTTATAATGTGAAATTCATTGTTGATGAATAGCAAGTTGTTCATCAATTTTCACAGTCAAACAATTTGCAAATGCATGTGATCGCCATGGCAGTAATTGGCAATTTATTTATGTCCTGTAAGTAAAGTTCAATTCAGCTGTAAGCTCATATTAGAAACCTGGCAGATTTAATAAATGGAAATAAAACCCGAAAATGTTGCTTTCCGGGTCCATTCAGATGCCACTACAGTTCAACTAGCTCCGACTCAGATTAAACCTAAAAACAACTAGTCTCTCTAGCAGTACCTAATAATCACTGAACAACTGTACGAGCATTAAGCTGTAGTGCTGCTCTTCTACACAACAATATGAGTTCTGGATAATGTAGTGCACTAAGCACCTAAGTTCCTTCCGTGTTTCTGCACTGAAATTGCACAGTGCACCTCTTGCTAGGAATATAGACTGTTGCACAGGACCAGGAACATGATAATATGTTCATGTAGCCTACTGGGACAAAGAATATGATTTGAATAAAGCTGTTGCTAAGATGAATGTAGAGCTAGGAGCCAAAGGAGCTGAGAAAATAATTACCAAGAAAAATAGCATTCAGAGATTAAAAATGGAAGAACAAGGTTTATTTTTGCTTCTGTTTGACTGTTAACAGTCAACTATTTCAAGAAGGTATGCTAAGAAGCTTTGCGTGATCTCACAATACGGATACGTCAATCAGCTTCCTGGCAACAACTAAATGTGAGATTTTATTTGGAAAATTTCTAAAGGGCTGCAATTTATTTTAGGAGGCTCCTGTTAAAAAAAACACAATCTATATTATTCAGCAAGAATGGAATACCGTACTTACCAAACATGGGCACTTCTGTTACAGTTCAATTGGCCAGCTTTTCAATAATTTGATGCCACACAACAATTACTAAGTCCTGATTTTCCCTTTATTTAGAGTTTATATAGGTTTGTTTTGCAGTGTCTATTTTAACAATAATGAAACTTCAATATTTTTTTTCCATTTGCATAAATAATCTCTAACCAATCCACAAAATGGTTTTGCCTGAAAAATGAGATTTACGTCTATACTCTTGACTGCTTTGCTACCCTATAGGCCTGTGAAGTTAAAGAGAAAAAAATGATTGCTTTTGTATACTCTGAAGGTCATCAAACTTGTTGGGCAAAAGATTGCAACTAGTGCCAAGGGAAGGATTTCTTTTCACAAAGAAAACTTAATCTTAAATCTTCTTTTTAAGTTAGTAAGACGTTTCATGACAATGATCACAGCATTACTGAGAGAGAGAGAGAGGAGAGAGAGAAGGTGAAAATATCTGATTGGACTAATAGCTAATTGTTTAAATCAAGTCATGCTTTGAACTCGTCAAGAATAAAAGGCAGTGGTAAATTCTCTTTAGCTAGTGGCTATGAAGACAATTTCAGACCATGCTAAACCTCATGATGGAAGTGGCAGGTAACAGTAGTCATATCCACATTTGGAGGAAAAGGTCAGCATGCTTTACAGATGCAGAAGAAAGAACTCTTGCAACTAATCG